>NC_140511.1:28106052-28758438 GCF_964339955.1 Pipistrellus hanaki
AAAGGGCAAAATTATTATGACTTTTGCCTCCTCATTCAATTGTGAGGAGAGTCCTCTCTTCCCTCCTCCATGCTGCCTCCCCTTGTGCAAGCCATATGGCCATTGAGGTATCTGTCTTTCAGAGTGAGAAGTCTTGATCTCACCTAGTGGATCATAAAGCTCAAACCTTTCTTTTGGTTCTATCAGAACAAACATAAAAACCCCACACACACCAAGAGGTAAATTTTCATCATTTTTGTTTACAATAAAAATAGGAATTAAACAAGCAGAAAAGTTTAAAAAACACTAATCCCTCAGTGTTTTAAAATTTTCTGAGTACAGATGTGTGACATCCTTGGTTAAATTTATTTCTAGGTATTTTATTGAAGAAGATACAAAAAAGGTGAAGGTATACCATGCTCATGGATAGAAAGAATTAACATCATTAAAATGTCCAAACTGCCCAAAGCAAGCTATGGATTCAATGAAATTCCTATCAAGACTCCAATGGCATGTTTCACAGAACTAAAACTAATAATCCAAAATTTCATATAAAACCACAAAAGACCCCAAAGAGCAACAGCAATCTTCTTTTAAAAAATATATATTTTATTGATTTTTACAGAGAAACAGGGAGAGGTATAGAGAGTTAGAAACATCGATGAGAGAGAAACATTAATCAGTTGCCTCCTGCATACCCACCACTGGGGATGTGCCTGCAATCAAGGTACATGCCCTTGACCGGAATTGAACCTGGGACCCTGGAGTCTGAAGGCCGATGCTCTATCCACTGAACCAAACCAGTTAGGGCAGTAACTGCAATCTTGAGAAAGAAGAACAAAGTTGGAAGAATCATGCTACCTTATATCAAACCATACCAAGAGGCCATATTAATCATGGTTCTAGCATAAGAACATACATATAGATCACTGAAACAGAATAGAGAACCCAGAAATAAACTCAAGATTTATCGTCAATTCATATTTGACAAAGGAGGCAAAACATACAATGGGGTCAAGACAGACTATTCAATAAATGATGTTGGGAAAATTGGACAGATACATGCAAATAAAAGAAGGAAACTAGACTACCTTCTTATACGACACACAAGAATAAACTTAAAATGATTAAAAACTTAAATGTTAGACTCAATACCATAAAAAACCTAGAAGAAAACATAGGAAGTGAAATCTCAGAGATTTCTTGTAGCAATAATTTTTTTCTGATATATCTCCTTGGGCAAGGGAATAAAAAAAAAATAAACAAATGGGAATACATCAAACTAAAAAGAGCTTACACAGCAAAGGAAACCATCAACAAAATGAAAAGACAATTCACTGAATGGGAGAACATATTTGCCAGTGATACATCTGATAAGGGGTTAATATCCAAAATTTAGCCGAGACCGGTTTGGCTCAATGGATAGAGCATCAGCTTGGGGACTGAAGGGACCCGGGTTCGATTCCGGTCAAGGGCATGTACCTTGGTTGCGGGCATATCCTCAGTAGGGGGTGTGCAAGAAGCAGCTGATCAATGACTCTCTCTCATTGATGTTTCTAGCTTTCTATCTCTCTCCCTTCCTCTCTGTACAAAATCAATAAAATGTATTAAAAAAATATCCAAAATTTATAAAGAGCTTATAAAACTCAACACCAGAAAAACAAAGAATCCAATAAAAAAAATGGACAAAGGACTTGAACAGACCCTTTTCCAAAGAGGATAATCACAAATAGTCAACAGACATATGAAAAGATGCTCAATGTCACTAATTATCAGAGAGGCCAAGATCAGCCGCAGCCTGGGCCTTGCCTAGGGCCATCCAGTATGAGCTAAAGAGCGATCTGCAGATAACTGCTACCTGTGCTTGGCTTGGAGGTGCCCAAGAAAGGCCCAGCTGAGAACAAGTGAGTTTGTGGGTCTTTTAAGAGGAATGGCTGGGTCTCCAGCAGCCCTCCTTCTCACTCAGCTACAGACCTTGCTGGTTTTCCCAGCCAGGAGTTATGGGACTTCTATTGCTGGAAATGGAATCCTAGGCTGGGGGCTGGTGTGGGGCTTAGACCCCTGACTCTTCAAGGGGGAACCTCCATAGCCTAAATATCTCTCTCAATTTTTAACCTCCACATGTAGGTATGTGAGGCACTAGTCCATTCCACATCACCGAGCCTCCTACCAGTCTCAATGTGGCTTCTTCGGTATATCTTTAGTTACAGGATTTCTGTTCAGCTACACTGCAGGTGGTTCTGAATGATGGTTGTTCTGTAATTTAGTTGTAATTTTAATGTGGCTGTCAGAAGAAGGGAGTACTACATTTACATATGCCAGAATCTTGACTGGAATGGGAAAGCAATTTTTTAAAAAGAGATGGAGGGAAGGAAAAAAAAAAAAAGAATCTAGTATGTCTATTCTTGGTGACTGGGAAAATGATGTTTTTAGAATCAAAACTAGATGGAGAGAGTCAGGGTGATGAATGCAGTCACCACATCAAGAGGTTTCCTTTGAAATATGTATCTTGAATACTGACATTAGTATTTTCCAGGACTAGGGAAACATTTTGTTTTGAAAATGTTTGCCTGGCCTCACATAGCCTATAGCTAGTGACCTTAAATAACTTTCCTACACAGTAATTTCCCCCAAGGACACTTTAGACATGTAATGTGCCTTGCTGGCTTACTCGTAGATGTACAAGGCTCTCTGACTTCTGCACTGTAGGTTATTACCATGTTCAGTATTACTGACTTCTAAGGAGCCCCATCGCCTCACAGACCCAAGCCATGCTGCCATTTTGACAGACCTCCCAGAGCATGCTCTTGTAAGTTACCCGAGGTCAAGGCTGATGATGACTTGCATACCCTGAGCTGTCTACCAGTATCTGATCTCATATTCTAACAGAGACATAGGAAAATTCCATGAACCTTGAACAAATTTAACCCTAGACATTGAGTGGGCATCTGCTCGGGGTCAGACACCAGCTGTGTTAAGTGTAAGAGCTCCAAAGATGAATAACACATTTTCTGCCTTAGGAAGCTCACAGCCAAGCCTGAACATAAGACAAGCACTAAGTACTCTAGCACACATTAAGTACTAGAGGAGATGTAGACATAAAGGGAGAGAGAGCTGCTGATTTTCAATGAGAGAACAAATAAGGTTAGGGAAGGAACACCACAGTAGAACATTTGAAGTATAGACATATCTATAAGAACAAGGCTTTATGAAAAGTTAGGTACAAGAATTTACCCAGAAGAGGGAAGAAGCACACTCAGTTTGGGGGATTAGGTTGTATACCTCATTTTGTACCTATTTATTCAATCCCCTAACCTAGGAGACTGTCAGTTTGTATTTTTAGAATGCTGCATTTGTAACCTACGTAAGCATGGGGCTGTGGACAAAAATACACTTCACATCAGAAACCCCCAAGTAGTGAAATCTACATTGTCATCTGTTATAAAGAACAAATAGCATCATGTTGCCCCTCTCTTCTGTGGGAAATTATTTTACTTTCTTTTATTTTATTTTTAAAATATATTTTATTGATTTTCCACAGAGAGGAAGGGAGAGGGATAGAGGGCTAGAAACATTGATGAGAGAGATACATCAACCAGCTGCCTCCTGCATACCCCCTATTGGGGATGTGCCCACAACAATGTACATGCCCTTGTCCGGAATAGAACCTGGCACCTTTCAGTCCGCAGACCGACACTCTATCCACTGAGCCAAACTGGTTTCGGCGTGGGAAAGTATTTTAAATAAAGATATCAGCCTCATTTGAAAATAATAAATGAAAGAGCAATTATGGTCCCTCTGGATTCACTAATAAAGTTCATCAATGAACTTTCACCATCAGGTATTCAGAAACCAAAAAGGTGGCATATGGAGGAATGTTCAATGCAATTAAAGCACACGATTTACATTTTATATTACCACCTTTGGTTTCTGGTATTCCTGAACAGAATTAAATAACGGGTTACACAAAACTAGGCCTCACATGATGGTCAAGGTAGCAGAAGAAAAAAAAGTAGAGGAGAAAGTCACAGCAAATATACTTGATACAAGCAATTTCCTACAATTTTTAGAACACATTTAATTCATTTTTAGCCCCTTTGAATCACTTTCTTCAACCTAATCCTCCAATGCAGTGTACTCATACCTGGATCATTTGCATTTTAGTAAATGTCATTTTGCATCCTTCTTCCATCTGTGTTTCCCACCATGCCAAGCTCTTCAGAAGTCCTAGTATTTAAAGCTTATGGGCTCCATAAGGGCAGTTATTAGCTTTACATTCTCCCAGGGCTCACTACTTACTGTGTTTTGATAGTTAGTGCATATAAATGTCTTTTATGCTGGCCTGGCCAGTGTGGCTCAGTTGGTTGAGTGACATCCCATGCACTGAACGGTTACCAGTTCAATTCCTGGTCAGCACAAATACCCATGTACCCAGGTTGCAGGTTTAATTCCCAGTAAAAGTATGGATAGGAGGCAACCCATCTCTCTCTCTCTCTCTCTCTCTCTCTCTCTCTCTCTCTCTCTCTCTCTCTCTCTCTCTGCCACTACATGTGAGTGAACTGTTAAATCATTTGCTCTCTATTTTCTTCAGCATTTTATGTTATTTTTTCTGGTTTTGTGCATTTCTGCATGTATATATGTACAGACTGTGTGGTGTGTGTGCAGCTCTGCTGAAAAGTCCCATAAAATTCCAAACCTTTTTTCTACCTGCACAGTAGCCTAAGCAAACTTTGATGTAAATTTTTTATGACCCAAATGTACTTATTATTATTAGATGACTTCTATGAATAGTGTTAAAGCTGGATTGCACAAATGAGAGATGTCATCAATTGGACATTTCCAACTGGTCAGCTTGATTTCAGCTGACCTTGTCAGGGGGGTTTCAACACAAAGATGGTGATCTAGCTAAAGCCAAAACAAGTGAAAGCAAGCATGTCAAACTCTCGGCCCACAATGAATATTTTTGCAGCCTAGCCAATATAATGGAATAAGAAATGTTTTAATAAAAATTTAACTTAATTTTTACAATATCCTGCTATACACATTAATAACAAATTATAATGTTGGCTAATTACTGATTACTATAATCGTGTTGCATTCATGTCCCTTATGCACAGGCCCAGCATTTCCTCCACTAATACTAGCAGCAAATATTTTAGCAGCCAATTGCCACATCATTAGTCTTGGACTGACTTGTTTGGTGTGCACAATAGGAAATATTTCGCTTTCAGAGAACAAGAAAAATAGGTTTATTTGAATTGCACTTATTAATTTGTGCAGTTATTCAATGTCTGTAAGTTAATGTTCAAGGAAAAATATTAATTTTTATTAAAATGTTCTATTATTTTATGTTAATGTTTACTTGTTTATTTCAGCCCTTTGTATTCTGCATGTCTTTAAGAAATAAACCCATGTTTCTATAAAAATTGAAGCTTTTGTTTTTTTGTGGCCCACATCAGCTTAAACCTTGTTTATCTGGCCCTTCTTAGCCTTTGAGTTTGACATGCTTAAGTTAAAGGCTACTCTCTTCTGAGTTCAGAAAAACATGTATCTTTTTTTCAGTGTTTTATAGACACCCCTTTACTGCACACTCGCCCCATTCTGAAACCCTGTCCAATCCCCATATTTGCTCACAAACACATATACACTCACACTAACTCCTTGCTGGCCAGACTGGTGCTGCCATTAGACGTGTGAACTTTGAAAGGGGGTCACTCTCTCGCTTGGGTTATCTCTTAAATCACTTAACCTTTCTCCTTTGCTCTATATTAACCTTTGGTCTTTAGTTTCTTCCTTTTCACTTGATTTCATGACCTGCTCTCTCAATAAAGCCTTTTCATAAGGATTTGTATGGAGGTGACTCCCTAAAAACAAATTTATATTTGACTATGATGATTCTACACTTTTTAAATTTTGGCATATTCTCCTACATTTTGTTCTGCTAAGGTTTTTTTTTTTTGTTTTTTTTTTTTTTTTTTTTTTTGGTTCTTTTTTGTTTTTGTTTTGCCTTCAATAAATAATGTTAGCATTTTGTAAAGTTATGACTGAAAACTTACACCTATAAGAGTGAGAAGGGTAAGATTTGTAGTTTTGAGGGGCAGGAGGGGGGCATATAACCAGCTTTTCACATGTATATGTAGGTCCTTTCTGAACTGTCGCCTTCCCCCTGACCCTGGGCTCCCCACAATGAATAACAACAGTCCAGAGCAACATCCTAGGGTATGTCCATGTCTTTTCTTCTTCAGTGACCCAGGGACAAAACATAGACAGCCTGAACAAAAGAGCCAGCACAGTGCTACTGATCTATGGAGTTCTCTGCCAGAGGATGAGCAAAATGACTTGAAAACAGCCACTAAAAACAGTATAATTAAAAAGAAAAAAGCAGAGAATCACAGAATCTCTGAGGAGACAGGAGAACTGAGGAAGACTGGTGTCACCAAAACTACAGGAGACACAATCTCCACATTGCACAGCCTTGCCAAGAAAATGAGAGACGTACATGAACAAAAATAACCTTTAATCAAGACCCATGGTGATAAAAACATGCAACCAAATCAAGCAGGATATGGAGAATGGAATTACCTGAGATCAGTAAACACCACAGAAAGGCAATGTTCCCCTTTGGCCTTCCCCATGCAGTTCATCCCGATAACATCACTGCTTGTATTTTTCTAAATAGAGTGGACAGTAAATAGAATCAGTGAGGGATGACAGGCTGTAAAGACAGGAAAACACATGCTCTGGCATTTCCAGTCTTTTCCCTACCTTCTAGCATCTTACCTCTCTCATCAGCCTTGGAGTGATGTGGTATCAGTCTTTACCTTTGCACTATTTAAATAGAAAGAAACACTATCTCTTTCCTTGATAACTCATATGCAAACTTCACGCTTTGATTTGCTTTCTGTCTCTGAAGGCCTTCCTTAGGCTCCTAGTCTATTATAGTCATCCTGTTGTGGGATCCCAGCGTCTCCTCTTCTCACTGAGACCCTCATCACCCTCTGGTTCATTGTCTCAGGCCTCTTTCCCCTTAAGAACCTGGAGGGCAGCGATGGCATCTATCGGATCCATCCCTCTTACTCCCAGCACATTGAACATATTCAGTACATGAATTCTTACCAATGAAGGTAGATTCTGTGCTGACCATATCATTCCCAAGCCCATAATTCAATGGGCTGTAGTGGCTCACGGTTTTATAGGAGTTAAAATCTATTCTTCATGCTATTTTGGGGGAACATATTTGTATATATCTCTTTTTCTGTATCTCTTCCTGGTCCTAAATTTCTGATAAAGAAACGTTTCATTGGCACAACCACTCCTCATTAGCAAAGAAGTTACTGTAGGGTATTAGCAGGCCTAGGAGATCCCTATTATGCAAAATGCCACTACACTTGTGTTGGGAACAACCACAGGAGTGAGCCTCCTGCAAGGTTCATAAGTTCAAAGTTCAAGAAGAACTCTCATCCTGAAGAAAAAACAAGGCTGCTCATTTATCTTTTGGCCATCGAAAGTTCCATTCTTCAAGGTCAATTTCAAGTTCCCTAACGACAAGATATCCACGTGATGTGTGTGATGACCAGGCCCACGAGCATGCTGGCAGCAGACTGTCCTGACCACAGCCTTAAGTAACAGTGGACCCCAACATTCCCATGGGTGCCTGAGCTGGTCACTTGGTTTAGTAGTGTTTCCACACATAAGGCCCCAGAAGAACTCCAATCATTCCGGACTAGGACTGCAGGAATGGGATTTTGTTTTATCGATGGGAAAAAAGCATTCCATGTTTCTTGCCAGTCCCTATGTTCCCACTGTGAGAGGACTTGCTGACCAAGGCCGCTTATTTCCTGTATGAGGCATAATACTCATGATAACAAGGACCCCAGCTTTAGAAATTAATATTTAACTTCAATGCAAACCTAAAAAGATCAAATGTCTGAGAAACCCTTGGAGAGATTCACTATGTTTTTCACAGGAATATAGCCCTAAAATGCAACTTATTTCTGTCTGCATTGATTCCAAAGACTAACCAAAGATGCGCTTACTAAATGTACAGGTGATGCTAAATTGGCAGGTGTTCCAATGCTGCAAAAAATGGATATAATTTTACTTTCAAAATTGTAAAGAAAAATTGAAATGCAAAAAGATAGCAGAAGGAGTGAAAATATAACAAAACAGTGGCTGACATTCATATTCATCCCCCCTCTCTCTCCTCCTCATTCTCCCATCCAAACAGAGATTATTTCTAATTCCAATTAAGTTCACAAACATTTACTGAGTACCTGCACTAGTACCGTGCCAATTAAGTATATAAACGTGAAGAACATTGTCTGGCCTGAGAAGCTTATAAGCCTAATGAGGGAGATAGGTACACACACTGAGAGCCACAGTCAGGGCCAACTTGTGCTGATAGCGATACACACAGGGGCTCCGGGACCCCCAGGAGAGACTGAGAAGCTCAGGGAAGATTTTCCACGGGAATTTACATGTATGCTAGGTCTTAAAGGAAAGCAAGGTTTGCCAAGCAAATAAAGGATAAGAAAATTCTAGAAATGCCTAAGAACAACCTGGAAGTCAAAGGTGAATGGAAGAACAAGCGGCCTTCTAAGGACCACAGTTGGGCCTGTAGAGAGTGGGGACTGGGAAGAAAAGTGGGAGAGCTTAGGTGAGGAGGCCTCAGAGGCTGAGCTAAGGAGCTGAACATCCTCTGGCACCTTCGGAAATCTTTAACTGCAGCAGCTTTGGCAGTGGCTAGAAGGACTTTACAACAACCCGTCCGGCCAATTTAGCAAAGACTTCTCTGGCCAATGGATAAAGGGAGGCAAACTGGGGTTGGAAGGCAGTCTGGAGGCCACACCATCCACACTGTAGTGCAGCTTCAGAATCTGAAAGGGTGTCAGTATTCCAGTTTTTATGTAGAAAATCTAGTTGCCCTGCAGGTTCAAAACACTGCTTTTTGCACATGTTAGATACTCAAAACCACGCACGGATTTGAGTGATTAGCTTAGCTGGAAACAACGTGGGAGTCGAAAAGGGTCAGGTAGTTTGTTACAAAGAAAAATCTGTTCCGCTGCTTGGAAAATAACCTTGACTCTTGCCAATCTTCCAAATGCTTTTTGGTTTTCACAGGAAAACTAAACTAGAGAGTGTGGATGTATGAGGCAGGTCAAATCTATCAGGGCTGATAGAAAAAAATACTCAGAATTGAGCTGTGGAGACACCGTGATTGGACTGCCATCAGAAATGGGGTGGTCAGGGTTGGAAAAGGTAGGAAGAATGGATAACACACTGCTGGTGGAAGTAAAATAAAATCTGTTCTTTCAGATTTCAGAACACTAAAAAGCATAGAGGATAAATATAATATTCACTATGTAAAGCTCTATTTAGCTTAAGAGCTAAAACTTTACAAATGTAACTGAAACCCTGTATAGACTTTCCCCTCCATTTCCCTCCATGTATCACTACCACAAATTTCTCATTTTCGTGCATGCTTTTTAATATATTTGCTCCATGTGAGTATCTCCAAAAATAATATCTAGCAATGTTCTGTGTTTTAAATATTCTTTAAATGATAGACATATATACAAAAAGCAGGTTTTGTTGAAGCCCCCATTTCTCTTCAGCAGCCTATTTTAAAAAATTCATTTCTATGACAAATGTGCTCTTGTTTATTTGTTTCCCAGACACACAGTATTCAAATGCATGAATAGACTGCAGTTATGTTACCCATTCTTCCAGAGACAGGCTTTTAGGTTGTTCCCTGAAAGTATTACAAACTTTTGGGCACTTATAGAAGAATGTTCTCTGGTAATGATTGTTCTAAGTGCATTTTCATCTCTCCTTTATTAAATACGGTCGAATTGTTCTAGCGAGGTGTTGAAGCAATTTACACCTTCCCAAGCAATGGATGCGTATTTATTGGTTCACAGCGTCAAAACCACTTGGTTGGAGCCAAATTTAATTTTTACCAAATGATGAGTGTGGAATGGTTCCTGCTATTTTAATTTGTTTCCCTGATTGCTAGTAAAGGTGAGCATCTTTTCATGTTTACTGACCACTCTGGGGACTCTTGGGTAAAATGCTTAGTCAAGAACATGTCCCCATTTTTCTATGGGATTATTTTATTGGTATGATTTCTTTTTACATGTCGATACTAAACCTTTGTTTTAAAACTTTATAAACAACATATTATCGCTACGTGTTAAGTCCTTTAAAAGTGTTCAGACTCTTTCACTCAGAAACTATACTTCAATTAAATAAAAACAAGAAAGCAATAAAAGTGGGTTAAAAGATTTATTGTAGGTTCCCTCGTGCACTGCTGGTGGGAATGCAGACTGGTGCAGCCACTGTGGAAAACAGTATGGAGTTTCCTTAAAAAATTAAAAATGGAACTCCCATTTGACTCAGTGGTCCCACTTCTAGGACTATAGCCCAAGAAATCAGAAAGGACATATGTACCCCTCCTATGCTCATAGCAGCACAACTTACCATAGCTAATATTTGGAAACAGCCTAAGTGCCCATCAGCTGATGAGTGGATTAGAAAACTGTGGTACATCTACACAATGGAATACTACTCTGCTGTAAAAAAAACAAAGAACTCTTACCATGTGCAACACCATGGATGGACCTGGAGAGCATCATGCTAAGCAAAATAAGGCAGTCAGGGAAAGATAAATATTGCATGATCTCACTCATTTGTGGAATATATTGAATAACATAAACTGATGAACCAAAGTACATACAGAGACAGAGAAGCATCGAACAGCCACATGCAGCCTGCAGAGGAGTCTGATCCGGCCCGCCAGGTTTTTTGGGCAGTGAGCGCAGCCGAGGTGTTACAGTAGGAATTAGTAGTTCATATAGTCCGGCCCTCCAGCTCTCTGAGGGACCGTGATCTGGCCCCCACTTTAAAAAGTTTGAGGACCCCTGGTCTAACCTCAAAGGGAAGAAAGGGGAGGGTGCGGGAGGGGGTAAGAGATCAACCAAAGGATTCATATGCATCCATATAAGCATAACCAATGGACACATACATTGGGGGGGTGGAGTTTAAGGTATGGTGGGGGTGGCCGGGGAGAGGTCAATAGGGGAAAAAGGAGACATATGTAATACTTAAACAATTTTTAAAAAGTTCACCTTTAGCACCCCAAAAAAGATTTAGGTTCCAAAGCTGCTCATTAGAGCATTGCTTATAATAACAAACAGTACAACCAATATACTTAACTAATATCCACAAAATAAAAAAATATTAAATTTTCCAACCACCACCACCACCACCACCAACAACAACAACAACAACTTGGCATATCCAGAAAATAGACTGCTATATAGACATTCAAACTAACATTTATAGAAGAATGCTTAATGTATACAAAAATATCAAAAATATATTAACTGGAAAAAGCAGATTCCCAAATCCTCTCAAAGAAAAATATGACACTAATTACTGGTAGTTAACTGAAGTTTATTTTCCTCTTTTAATTCCTACGTTTTTCTAAAATTTCTATAAAGGATATTAAACATTTTAAAAGGTTATTCATATAAATATAAAGAGGAGACTCAGAACTGGACTATAAAGGAGGAAAATTAATCTAAAAGAGAATTCTGAACAGCACCAGATTGCAAGGAAAATTAAAAGGTACAGATAAGACCCGTGTGGACATGGACGCAGGCTTTCCATTCCCACAGCCAGGTATTTCAGCCAAACCCACAGAAGATGATCACCCTTGGATCTCTGCTGTCTCACCTAATGGAAAGTAATTGCTCCCAAAGTTCCATGGGTTCCATATACAGCGGGGCTGGGGGTTCCCCAAAGGACTTCCATTCTAAGTAAGATGGATGAGACAATTAAGACAAACAGACAAGGGATGAGAAAGGCAATTTGTACCCCAGTCATGGAGTGGGCATATGGTTTCTGTGTCTATGCTTACATTTCAGGGCAGTTTAGGGAGAGTCAAGCCAGATCTAAGTGGAAAGCATAGCTAGAACTGGATTCTGAGGGTTTTAGAATAAGCAGATTTAATGTAGTTGATAGTAGAAGACATCGACTCAGAATAAGAAGACAGATTTGAAAACACTTTGACCCCAACACTGGATGGTCTGAACCATTGGTATAAGTGACTTCACTTTATGAAACATTTGTTTATAATTTTCCAGAATTTTGAAAGAATCAAGGGCACATATTGTAACAGAAGACAGAGAGCATCCTTCAGTTATACCTGGGTGAAACCTTGGGCACATTTCTCAACCTCTTCAGCCTTCATATCCTCATCATGAGAATGGGAATAATATTAGAGAATCAACCTTGCATGGTTATTAGAGCTTTAGAGACAATGAAAATAAACACTACCTATGGCATGTTGGAGGCACTCAATAAATGAAAAACATTAATCTCAGGAATACAGTGGGTTTTTTTCTGCACTTGGAATTAGAGCGTCATTGGATAACATATCCCAGATATTTAACTGCTACACTATGTAAATTACATAAAACTCTAAAAGCTTTGATTAGAAGCTTACTAGCAACACAATTTGGTTTCAAGCTATATATTTTTTCCATTAAAGTATATTTGTTCATCTTAAACAATCACAAATTGAAATGATTTAAAAGATACTTTATAAAAAAAGGAGTAACCCACAGAGGCAAAAATGCTAGCTCTCCCTGCTTCTTGCCTGTGTAAAATATACAATTAATATTTTAATCTAGCTCCTAAAATAGTATCCAACCATTTCTCCTTTGTCTTGCCAAGAAGAGACAGATGGCGAATCAGCTTATAAATCAGCCCCCAAAATTCTGGAAGGCAAATAAGTGCTTTATAAATCAGGGTTCTAAAAAGGTCTCATTTTTATAATAGTTATTACTTTGAAGCAATCTTTCCCTAATTATATTCATAAACATTAAACAGGGCTAATTTATGAGTTCCTGAACAATTTTGGGTTTCTGAATGAAACAATCAAGATCCCACATGTCTGCCTTTTCTCTTTTAATCACCACTAACATATACAATGACCTTGATCAGCCCTATGGTTCATTAAGCTATGACCCTCATAGGCAATAAAACCATGGTGAAAAATTACTATTCAGCTTTAAAACTCAGAATATATTTGAAAATGACCTGAGGATAACAAGACACCTTGGTGATTTGGCCATTTCTCACATCCAAGAAGAAGAAATGATCAGCAGGAAAAATTACTTGTAAAGATTGCCACAAAGCCTCTAATCACCACCCCAACACACACACACACACACACACACACACACATATACCCCTTTCAAATGTTGTTTGCCTTTACAATGACTCACCTCAGTTTACCAGAGGGAAAAAGGGAAAAATTATGGTACACATCTCTTCTGAAAATAGTGAGCCAGTGCACTGTGAGTGCTTTAAGAAAGGGTATATATTTAAGGAAGGGAAATTTTAATAGAAGAAGCAAGACAGTAACTTAAGGGAATTTAATGAGTGTGGACATGTGAGGATGTGTGTGTGTGTGTGTGTGTGTGTGTGAGTGTGTTTGTTTTCACAAGAGAAGAGGAAATTTACATGACAGAGCTCTCTAAGGCTCTGTCAAGTTTACAAAACATCATGTTAAGCCAACAATATTCAAATTTGGTGTGTTATTATAAAAAATATGTACTGTTGTCTAATCAGAGAATGGAGAGTTGAATTTCTAAATAAAGGCTGTGGCACACAGTGACTTATACAGGGCTCCAATTCCTGATCTATCCACAGCTCTAAAATCCCAAAGCCTTGAAAACTCCTTTAACTGCAAAACCTGTTGAAACCAGAGGTAATTTAATGATTACACCCAACCTGGCTCCAAGTGAGGCTATTATACTCAACCCACCAGTGTGACTCTCCATATGTTTTGCCACTGAAATACTAAAGTATTTGATTACAAGCTATTGCCCTAGACCCTGCTGAGGATGCCATGCATATGTTACAGTATATGCCCCATCTCTATTGCCTTCCAAAAATCCTAGAGAATTCTAAATTCCGAAACATATCTGGCCCCAAGGGTTTGGATGTGGGACAATGGCCTTATGTTAACATTTTTGTTTTCCATTCTTCAATTAGCAAAGGAGAAGTTAGTGCTGCAGCCCTAGGTTAGAGAAACAGTGAAATCTCAGGCAAGAATTAAAAAAAAATGATAATACTGTTGCCTCCAGATTAGAGGGCATTGTGGTAAGGTCAGCCCTCAATGACACCAGGATTCAAATGAGTGGTTCATTCTGGGCACCTGACACAAGCACAGTCTGAAGGAACTAGCAATGGGCAATAGATCAACAGCAATGAACAAAAGCTGGGCTTAAGTGCACTCTGAACAAACACAGACATGATGAACTAGATCATATAGAGGGCAAGAGGTACAGCATTGAGGACTGGAGAGTGAGGTCATGATAAGTCTAGATCTTTACATAGTAAGAACTGAAGCTGAGATCATGACTCTTCCTGATTAACCCAAGGAAGGGAAGTTTTTTACAAGAAGAAGCAAAAGAGTAACTCAAGGGTGGCACCTAATGAATATGTGAGTGTGTGTGTGTGTGTGTGTGTGTGTGTGTGTGTGTAGGAAAATTACATGTCAAAAGACATCAGCAAAGGAGGCAAAGATGTGACACCTTGGCAGGCCAAGTGAACAAGGGACAATGGGGACATATCAAAGATGCTGAGTGCAGAAGAGATAAACTCTATGAATCCAACATATGGGAACCATTTTCTTATCTACATATCTCAATTTTAGGTTTTTAATTACTTGCTTTCCATTTTCCTTTCCCAACCTCTGGTTTCACTGTATAATATAAAATAGTAACTATTAAACCTATATATCCATAGAGATAGTACTTTACAATTTAATAAACATTTTCATAACATGACTTGACTAAGACAACAGTGTTTCAAAGACAGGTATTATTATCCCTAAAAATGAAGTGAGAGTCAGGGTCAGAGTTCAAATCCCTGTTGATTTGATCATCCCTACCTTGGATAAATTGATTAAGCTATTAAATCCCGAGTGTTTTCATGTGAAAGACAAGAAAATTAACAACTCCTATAGAAAATTTTAACAGAATTAAATGATGCGATATACATGAAAGTGCTTTTCAATGCTTATTAACTCTATAGTCCTGTACCTAGTGTCTGTGATTATGGTGCGGAGTAAATCTGTGACGTTCACGTTTTACTTTTAGGAATTATCTCCAATCTTTTCTCCATCCTCCACCAACATCTTAATTTTTTTTTAAAGTAGTGCTTTAATAACACAGTCAAAATCAGTACTAAGAAGCCTCAATTCAATTTTCACTTTAAAAATAATCCTGATAATTGCATTGGCTTAATATGAACTTTCTGGCATAAAGCAACACTGGAGCCTAGCAAGGCACTCAACATTTAAAATGCAATTCCATTAGCTTGCAATTAGTAGTTTTCACACGTACAGGAAAAATAAATTGATTTAGCACCTTTCTCCTGTCCACAGTAATACTGAAGATTTTTTTCCCCTTGCCGTTATTGTACCCTGGCTGCAAATATTAGTCACCCTAACTGCATATCACCTAAATCAAATAAATGTTCACCCCCAATTCCCTCCTCCCCATAATCAGGTTGGCAGCTGCTCCAGCATGTTTCAATGGCCATCCACTGGAACTCATTAAGAAAGCATTATATATAGTAAATTAAAATGCAAGGTCTATGATCTGCAGACAAAAAGATGACAAAGCTTATCGCATGTACGCTTTGGCCTTCTCATTAGCTCTCAGGGTTTAAATGACATTGTCCTCTCAAACTGGTCCCCGAGCATTTTTATTTGTTAGGAGCACAGCGAAGTCAGACGACCTTTATACGCCAGAGAGCGTTTCAACATCCCAAAGAAATAATTTTAAACAGAAATTGAAGCTTTAGATGACAGCTCAGGGGTATTCTAAGAACTATTCAGAAGCACTTATTTTTCCTATTCAGCTTTTCAATGTTCTTCCACAATGACCGGATCCATCCACGTCAGCATTACAGGTTCAGCCATGATTGCCAGTTGCAATGGTATTATTTCAAATGAGAAACAGTTGCCATGAAGGCCTTTTGAAAGGCCATGTGTGCTCTTCTGCTGAGGCATCCAGGTCATGATAGCTGTTCCCTTAGCTTCTATTATAGTCAAGGTATCCTTGCTAATGGGAGCAGAGCGTAGGAATGGGGGAAGCCCTGCAATTCCTATATGAGAAACAGCTGAAGAGGTGGGGATGGTGATGTGGAAAATTAAAGCAAGGGAGAATATGACATCTGCCTTCAGATATTTCAAGATGGCAACTTCAATCGAAGATGAGACTTACTCTGCAGAAACCCAGAGGGGTCTATATGGCAAGGACAAACAATTATCTACAATGCACAATTGGATTGCTACACCAGAGAGCACTTGTGAGAGAGTTGTGTACCATTTAGATGATCGTCACCTGCAGGGAATGGTAAAGGAGTGATATAATAAATTCATCCAATGAGACTAGCTGATCTTTAAATGCCTTTCCAATTATTGGGCTCTTCAAATTGCTGTGCTGAGTGCCATCCTTCATTAAAACACTGCAAACTTGAAGATGAATACTGTCTTCATATCCCCAGCTTCTAACACAGTGGGTAGCACACACTCATGGGACCAGCAGCCACTCTTTAAGCACTTACTATGTGCTAAGCACCAAGTATTAGGCATTTATGGTTCACCACATTCATGTCATTTAACCAAAACCTTAGACTGTCTTATTTCTATTGTACAAGTTAGGAAACAGAGGGCCAGTGCGCTTAGGGAATTACCCAAAGTTAAAGAGACAGGAATGGGCTGAGAACTGAAATCCAGAGGCTTGTTTTTCTACCTATAAAGTCCAGTCATTTATCCTTTGCTGTTCTGCAGTTAACAAGCTCCAGTAAAGACATGGGTGCCAGAGTACCTGTGTAAGAATAAATGGGAATGCCCTAACCAGTTTGGCTCATTAGATAGAGCATCTGGCTGTAGACTGAAGGGTCCCAGGTTCGATTTCAGTCAAGGGCACATATCTTGGTTGCGGGCACATCCCCAGTAAGGAGTGTACAAGGAGGCAGCTGAATTGATGTTTCTCTCTCATTGATGTTTTTAACTCTCTATCCCTCTCCCTTCCTCTCTGTAAAAAAATCAATTAAACAAAAAAGAATAAATGAGGGTGCCTGTGAGAAACACAGAATCTGGAAATTACCTGGAAAAGCTGATTGAGTAAGTCTCAGTGGGAACGAAGAGCTGGTATTTTTAACAAACTCCCCAAGTCAATTTTGACGCTAATAAAAATAGCTGCCATTTACTGAACATTTATTAATTGCCAATTACTACATGAAGTGCTTTACAGGGGGCCATTTCATTGCTTTTCACAGGAACTCTAGAAGGTACTTCCAACAGTATCCCCATTTTATAACTTTGGAGGCATTCAGCGTCCTCCCCAAGGTTACATATGTTCTTGGCTGGCGGAGCTGAAATTTCTACATAGGTTGATTTGTTCTAGAACCGGTCCTCTTAACCATTGTGCTACATGATCTCCCAATAAACATACCAACAATGCGCTAATTTTCAAAAGACTATTGCCACTCACTTGCTCGGAAAAGGCTGGTATAAACTGAGAGCATTCCAGAGACTATACTTACCACAAGGTAGATGAATGTGGTTAGCCTTACGCATTTGGTGGGCATCTTTTAAGTGCCGGCACAGATATTGGCTCCTCTAGGAAGCCTTGCAGAATATGCATGAAAAATAGACTTCACTCGACTGGTGCTTCCAAAGCACAGAAAACCACCTTCTGTCACCTACAAACCAGCGAGAACAAAGCCCCTGGGTGCTGGCTATGGACTTGAGGATCTTGGTGCTTAGCACAGATTCCAGCCCACTGCAGACAGCAACCTGCGCTTGTGGAAGGCAAATTTAAAGTGCAGAGTAGGTGTCAAGTGGTCAACAGATTTGACTGTTGAAAAAGGGTATTTTTTCCCTGAGACAGAAGAGATAATGAGGTGTTGGAAGTTGTTTGGCCAGCGAATAAGACAAATACTCTTTTAACCTGTTACGTGTTTTTTTTGTGGTTTTTTTTTTTTTTTTTTTTTTTTTTTTTTTTTTTGTGTGTGTGTGTGTGTTGTTTTGTTTTAAAATATATTTTATTGATTTTTTTTACACAGAAGAAGGGAGAGAAAGAGGAACAAAGAGTTAGAAACATCGATGAGAGAGAAACATCGACCAGCTGCCTCATGCATATCCCCCACCAGGGATGTGCCTGTAACCAATGTACATGCCCTTGACTGGAATCAAACATGGGACCTTTCAGTCAGCAGACTGACGCTCTATCCACTGAGCCAAACGGGTTTCGGCTAACCTCTTACGTTTTGTTGGAATTCCAATTCCTAAAAGAATTAACTTTTCTCCTAGTTTTGCTGCGGTATAATTGACACATAATGTGTAAGTTTAAGGTGTAAAGCACGATGATTTGATATACGTATATACTGCGAAGTGATTACCATAAGTTTAGTTAAAATGGCCATCACTTTACACAGTTATGTGTGTGGTGAGAACTAAGCAAGTTTCCAGTACAGTATTGTTAACTATTGTCACCATGCTGTATATAAGATCCCCATAACTTATTCATTTTATAAATGGAAGTTTGCATCCTTTGACAAACATCTCCCCATTTCCACTGCACCCCAGAACCCTGGAAACCACCAATCTACTCTTATGTGTCTATGAGTTTGGACATTTTTAGATTCGATATATAAATGAGATCATACAGTTTTTGTCCTTCTCTGTCTGAGTCATTTAACTTAGCATAATGTCCTTAAGATTCATCCATATTTGTGTAAATGGCAGTGTTTCATTCGTTTTTTTATAGATGAACAATATTCCATTACAGGATATATATATATTTCACATTTTCTTCATCCATTGTTATTTGTCCATCATTAATAGACATTTTAGTTATTTCTGCATCTTGGCTATAAAACACAAGTCTTAATAAAAAGCTTGAACAAAGAAAGATAATCAGCCATTGCATCAGGGTGTTAAAACCTGAAAGCTAATTAATAATTTAGATTTTGAACTCATCAGCACGGAGTAAAGAAAAGACTCTGGGTAATACATGCACAAAGCCTCCCAGGTTTTCTCAGAGAATAAACAAAGAGAAGACAGCACTTTATGGGAGTTCTCTAAGTGGTCCTCCACTTTCCCCGGGTTCTCTCTTTCCTTCGGTGTTTGCTCACTGTGTTTCTGCCTTCCTCAGCTATTTCTAAACACAGGAGGAGGATGACTGCACCCTATCCCTGCAGATAAAATTCTAACATTAGATGAGCAAGTATTTACTTTATAAACCAAGGGAAAGAGAATGAACTAAAAGAAACATCCCATATAATAAAAGAGTGACATGCAAATAGACCGAAAGGCAGAACAACCAACCAACCAATCAAAGTGTAATATGCTAATGATATGCTAAGGCTGCTCAACCACTAGCTATGGCGTGCACTGACCACTAGGGGGCAGATGCTCCAACTGGTACGTTAGCTTGCTGCTAGAGTCCCGCGGATCAGGACTGAGCAAGATGGGCCAGACACACCCTAGAGCCCTCCTGTGATCCCTCCCAGGTCCAATTGGGCATTGCTGAGGTTTCTCAGCCTGGCCAGCACCCTCTCGCAATTAGGACCCTTCACGGGATGCTGGAGAGCTGATGTCAGCCAGATCCCACAGGCCACACCCCTTGGGAGAGCGCCAGATGCAGGGCGTTGGCAAGCCTCTTCCAATTGGGACTGACTGGACACAAGCCCATGGCAGACACAGGGGGCCGGGATGAGCAGGAGTGGCAGGCAGGAGCTGCAGGCAGCTTTAGACTGCAGGTTGCGGCCTGATTCCTGCAATCCACCCAGCGGGCTCCACCTGTGCATGAATTCATGTACCAGGCTGCTAGTAAATAATATAAAAACATGTCTTCAGAGTATGGGATTCTTGTCCTTAGACTCCCAGAGGATACAGCAAAGAGCTTTCTGGAGTCATAAATTATCTTTTAGGGCATATTGCAACACTCATTCCCAAAGGGGTAATATCATCAAGGTACCCCCTGCTTTTCTCAACCAGGTTTATGTCTGCTACCAGCATGTCTTCTTGGACACAAAGGGTTAGGTATGTCACAATAAACCACCATGCTAGACACGGGGAATACAAATGAACAGTGAAGACACATTCCTTACCCTTGTGGAGTTTTCAGGCTAAAGGGGTTTCAAAAAATGTAACCAAGCACTTATTATACTAGTAGTGTGAAGCTGTGGGTGCATCAGGGTGGAGAGAGAAAGTCTCTTAGAGGAGACGATTTCTCAACTCCATCACCCCTATTTAGACTTCTGACCTTAACCTTCAGAGGCCATCCTATTCTGGCCCCTGCTTCCCATCCCAGTCCCTTGGGTGCTTCCCCTCCTCTACCACCTGCCTATCCCATTTGCCACTCCCCTCTTTTTTAATAACTTGGCTCTTCACCACACTGCATCCTCTGCAAGGCATCATCTCTCCATCTCACCTAGTTCATTGATACTTCTCATCAGGTGTCCACAGTTTTTCCATGTGGCTGTTTCTAACTACCCTGAATGGGGTCTGGACGCACGCAGGAGGCAACTGACCAATGTTTCTCTCCCTCTTTTCCTCTGTAAATCAATAAACATATCCTCCTGTGAGGGTTAAAATAGATAAATAAATAAGTAAATCCTATATAATAGAAGGCTAATATGCAAATAGACTGAATGGTGGAACACCCAAACAACCAGTTGCTATGAGGTGCACTGACCACCAGGGGGCATGCAAAGAACATGGCAGGAGTCTGTGGTAGGAGGCAGAGCAGGGAACATGGTGGGTGTCGGCCACAGTGGGATGGTGGATCAGGTGAGCAGAGGCACCAAACCAAGGAGGGGTGAGCCTCTGGTGGTTACTGAAAATTCTTTGCTCCCACGTGTTGTGGTCCTGCTTGGCACTTGCACCTGCTGCCAGCACCACCCCACCTGAACCTGCTTCTGGCACCACCACTCGCACCCACTACCAAGGCCCAGTGCCGGCCCCTGACTGCTTGGCACTAGTGGGTGTGAGCAGCAGCAACTGGCCCTGATCATCCCTGAGGGCTTCTCCACCTCCCCCTGCTCCTGAGGGGTGATTAGGGCAGTAGCCTCCACTCATAACCGCTGCTGGCACCAGCCCCAATAGCTCCGCACTGTCAGTGGGTATAAGCAGGCCTAGGCCTTTAGCTACTGGAAATGGAGACAGGGGATCTTGGTCTGTAGTGAGAAGGGCCAGGCAGGGGCACAGAGGATGGGCCGAGACCCGCCCTATGCCTACTATAGGCTCGTGGCCCACAGTTCTTTTCAAGGTGCATAAATTCATGCACTGGGCCCCTAGTAAGTAGGTAAGTAAATAAATAAATAAATATTAGTGGTTTGCATTTTGTTTAAAAAAATTGTGTTTATTCTAACTTTTAAAAGTGTGTTTACTCTGATTTTATAAATGTGTTTAATCTGATTTTGTCTATTATTACTTCCAGACCTTTAACTTGATGAATGTGGCCACTGTGTCTGATTCAATGATTATCACTTAACCAGGAGAGGGTACCGGGCAGTGGGGACAGCATGAGTAAAGCTCCTGTCTCTGCCCTCTCCTGTCAAAGAGAAATGCAAAGGACCCCCTGGGAACAGAGTGGCACATGGAAAATACCCATCTCACATGTGGAACTTCCATAATCTCGATAGATAAAATCCTAAGGCAACATTTTAAAAAATAAGTTAATGAAATCCATCATAAACAAAATATCAAAATTTTAAATACAAGGTCTGCATGACTGACTTTTCCTTTCCTGGCATGCTCCAATGTGGCTAGGCATGCATACGCCTGCAAACATCTACCTGCTTTGTACAGCTCAACGCAAAAGGGCCTCTTTGGTTTCTGAATGGCTTTCCAACTCATCTGTAAAGTCAAAGGGGCAGTAATGAATGGTTCATGTGGAGAGGAGTCCCCTCCCCTGCTCACAGAGAAAGATCCTGGCATCATAAAGCTTCCCATTTTATGTCTGCAACATAGTTACATTTTACTTATAAGACAACCATAGCATACCTCTAATCAGAGTAGAGATACTGGGTATGTGTGATTTGCCTGCGAATGAGCATGTTTCTGCGGAGCATAAAGGACACTGCCTTGCAGTGTGATTCTAAATTTCATCTATTTGTTCTATAAGCAATGGTGGCTTTGCACTGGTAGCAGGCTATTGGTCACTGCACCATAAGAATGGAATCATACTTTCCCCTACTGTTTTCAGAAAGTTCCTAATCTCATATGAATGTTCTTTGGCCTGCTAAAACACCACTCTTACAGAAGTGAAATCCAAACTAACACACATGGTCACAGATCCAAACTAACACACATGGTCACAGATATGAAAGCAGCACCCTGGCCTGCTCATTTGTGTGATTCTGACAGCTGCTTAGTCAGTCCGGCCCTGCTGCACGCTCCTGGGTTAGAGCTGGACCCGTGCAGAACACGACCATGCAGGGACCAGGGCTACGCTTCAGCAGAGATCTGATTTCCCACACGGCGCCTCCTTTGGAAAAACATCACTCATTAGCCAGATAAAACAAACATGTCAACAAGTGTCCGGAGACTAGACAAGAACTTAATTATCTACCCTCTTTTTAATATGTGGATTCAACATTTATGCCTCTATTCCTCTTACCCCTGAAAGGGAAACAAAATCCATTTCCCAAAACTTGCTTTACAGAGCATTGCTAAGCTGTGCCCAAATGCCAGAGGAAGGAATCATTGGAGGTAAAAAAGAAGACATAGCAGCTGCTTTATAAAAGTGGCTAAGAAATAGGGCTCTGGCAACAACACACCCTGGGCTAAAGACAAAACAAAATGTTTTTCTTTGTTTTGCACTAACCATAGCTCCTGTCCCTTAATATTACACTTCGAAGGAGCTCTAGGCATGTAGACAAGACATGCAAAGTTAAAGATTAACTAGCATCTGAACCAATGGCAAGAGCACATCATGTCCTACAACAGCTAGATTCCCATTGGTGATCCCCAGGGAAACATGGGTTTGATGTTTGGCAGATAGATGACACCAAACCACTCTTGGCTGTTCCCCCAATTAGCCAAGTGAGGTAATTGCTGTACTTTCAAATGAGCAGGAAGTGAATGAGGTCCCATCTGCTCAGATTGGAAAAGTTTTGCCCAGAATTATCCATGTAGAACTTGACATTCCCCATCCTATCATCCAATACTTCCCAGCACTTCCTCTGCTCCGGGCACAGACAGCCAAGTTAGAGAGAGCTTTAAGGAATGTGAGAAGCTTATTTAATGGAACCTGACAACAGTCCAGAGGTAGGTTCAGCCTGGCCAGTGGACTGAGGAGTCCAGTTCAGGGCACCATACCTCTACCTTGTTTGCAGGCTTGATCCCCAGCCCTGGTTGGAGCATGTGCAAAAGGCAATGAATCAATGAATCTCACACTGATGTTTCTCTCTATCTATCTCTCCCCATCCCTTACACTCTCTCTAAAAATGAAGGGAAAAATATCCTCAGGTGAGGATTAACAAACAACATAACAAAAAATAAGGTGGGCACACATGGAATGTTATTACTGTACTAGAGGCCTGGTGCACAAAATTTGTTTGAGGGATGGGGGGTGTCCCTCAGTTCAGCCAGCACCCTCTTCAATCTGGAATCCCTTGAGAGATGTCTGACTGCCCTCCCACAATCCAGGACTGCTGGCTCCCAACCACTCGCCTGTCTGCCTGCCTGACTGCCCCTAACCACTTCTGCCTGCCAGCCTGATCACCCCCTAACCACTCCCCTGCCAACCTGATTGACACCTAACTTCTCCCCTGCTGGCCCAATTGCCCCCAACTGCCCTCCCCTGCCAGCTTGATTGCCCCCAACCGCCCTCCCCTGATGGCCATCTTGTGGAGGACATCTTGTGTCCACATGGGGGCTGCCATTCTTGACCACATAGGGGCGGCCATCTTGAATTGGAGTGATGGTCAATTTGCATATGACTTCTTAATTATATAGGGTTATATAAAAGAACTCTAGAAGAGCGATAGGTCGGTATTTTCCCAAGCTACAAAGGTTGCAAGGAGCAGAACCAGGCACCCAAAGCTGCTCCTTCCTTTCATTATTCATTCTCTCCATTGTCTTTTGGCTCCAGAACACCAAGGGAGCAGCTCTCAGAGCTAAGGATGATGGATGCACCAAACCCTCCATTGTGCCAGCAATTGTGCTGAAGTCACAGTCTCTGAAGGTTGAGCACCCATCCTACCGCAGGCACAGGCACCAATGCCACCTCATTCAGCCACAGGCCTTCGGGAGTTGTTCTCTAACAGGTCTTCGGACAGGTGGGCCGATCGCACCTCAGCAGGAATGGTCACAAGACTGAAACACTGGGTTGTCTGCATTTCAGTTGTCAGCGGATGCCTTTGTGATGTGGGGAAATATAATCAACTGTCCTTTTTTTTTTTTTAAAATATATTTTATTGATTTTTTACAGAGAGGAAGAGAGAGGGATAGAGAGTTAGAAACATCGATGATGAAAGAGAATCATCGATCAGCTGCCTCTTGCACACCCCCTACTGGGGATGTGCCCGCAACCAAGGTACATGCCCTTGACCGGAATTGAACCCGGGACCTTTCAGTCCGCAGGCTGACACTCTATCCACTGAGCTAAAATGGTTTCGGCGATAATCAACTGTCTTAACACAATATAGGAAATAGTCACAAATTTGCCTACGTTCAAATTTAGCAAGCTATTGTACAAAGTGCCTGGGCGTGGCCCCTGGATGGCATGTACAGTGTTGGCGAAATAATCTTGTTGAGTGAAGGCAATGGGGCAAACTCTGATGGGATCAGAGCAAGAGATCCGGTGCCCTCTGAAGGACTGAGGTCAGCCTGCCCAGACCCAGGACCATGCAGAATGGTGCTACCTCTTGTCTTTTCTCTCCCTGGTGTACCACCAGCTAAAAAGGCCAACAGATACACATCTCTGGAGAAGCCAACAGAAGGTCATTTCATCTAAAATTGGCAGTCACAATGGCCCACACCATTTTAGAAATTGAGCAGGTAATGGACATAAAGGAAGGTCACTGCTATAGCTGAAAAGGGAAATGGCAGAAATAAGGGGGTTCAGATAACAGCACCGGGTTCATGGCAACTTACAGAAAACAAGCTGGATCTCACTAACATATGAACTCTCTTCCCTACTGAGCAAGTGGTGGAGGGGAATGTATGTTACCGGTTCTGAAAATGTAAAGAAAATGAATCTATGCAAAGTGCAGCTACCTAACCTACATACATAGGGGCACAGAGTACAAGCACATGCCAGAAGCTGCTAAAAGCAAGGAAACACTGTTTCCAAATATAGATTAATGGATATTATGGCATTTATTATTCATCAGTTAGCCCTGTATAGTTCTGCTCAGCGCTGGGAGTCCCCAAGGCAAAAAATATAATAAAATTCCATTAGATAAAATATTTAAAATAACCACGCTGGAATACCACAGTCTCCTGATAGCCCTGTTTACCATAGAAGGAAAAGGAAACTCAGAAGCCACCCAGAAATAAGTGATGCGTTAGAGAAAATGAGAGATTTTCGTCTGGTTAGGAGGCTCTGATGAGAAAAGTGATGCTTTTTTTTTTTTTCTCAGCCACTACTCAGGTGGGAGGCAGGGAGACTGCCGGCTTAATTTTGACCCAGTGGTCTACGAAGTTTCAGTTTATTTTAATGTGTAATTACATTCAATACAATCTTATTCTTTTAAGTAAGACTGATTTGGATAATCCTTTTCTATTGATTATATTTTAAGGTAAGGGTATCCATTGATGCTCACTGATCAGATTTCTTCTCTGTTTCTCTGGGCAACTAATGTGGGCTAGGGTCCTCTTTGCAAGGCAACTCGCAGGTAGTTACCACACGCTCCCCAGAGTGATCCCACCCATGGCATGGTACTGCTAATGGGACCAAGCCTCACCTGACCACTCATGTTACTTGCCCTTTTCAGGCACTCTTACATTTCCTCTCTACCTGATCTTTCTGTTTTGTTCTGTTTTAATTAATCCTCAACCGAGGAGATGTTTTTGTATTGATTTTTAGAGAGAGGAAGGGGGAGGTAGAGAGAAACATGGAACGGTTGCCTCTTGTATGAGTCCCAACCAGGGATCAAACCCATAGCTTAGGTATGTGTTCTGATCAGGAATTGAACCTGCCACCTTTCGGTGCATGGGATGTTCCAACCAACTGAGCCACCCAGCCAGGGCACCAATGTTTTTATTTATTATCCAAAACATAGGTTTCAACGTTTTCCTGGTAGCCCAGCTCACAGAGGTTTTGGCACTTCTCTGACCTCTTAGGACAGAGGTTCGCAGACCCCAAGGGAAATGGGCTCAGGGGGCCAGGCCCTGCAGAGACCTGTTAACAGAGTTCTTCCTCAGCTTCCTCTGCAGGGCCTGTGGGCTCGGCTTTGCTCGCCTTGTCTGTCCTCTCCTATACCTGAATTCTACCGCATTTTCCCTCATCTCTAAGGTTTGCTGTCTGGGACTGCCTCACTCCTGCACCTCCCTCTGGATGCCCAGTAAGTGGACAGCAGGTCCACCTCTGCCCTTACCTCCTAGCTTCAGACCCCTGCCTCTCCTCTTTACTCAAAAGTTAAGATCAAGCAAAACACTTTCCCAGGCTGCACACCAACCATGTCAGTACAAGGCAGTCCCATCAGAGTGATGTTTGCTTCAGCACCTTTGTACGAACACACACCCACAAAGGAAAGCTCCTAAATGTCCAGCACCGGGGATTGGCTGAGTGAATTATAGCGTAACCAAAACAGAATAGTGTTTAGTCCTTTAGAAATTATTGTTGAGAAACATTTATTAATGGGTAACAATAGTCATGAAGAAGTCCAAAAATAGTTGCAAACAGTATGGATAGTGTAATTCCATTTTTAGAATGTTTGTATATACATACATTGAGACAAAGATGAAAAGTTACATAAAATCCATTAAGGTATTCAGGTGGTTTGATTATGGGCATCCATCTGAGTGGTGTGATTATGGGCATCCATCATTTCCCCCTTCAACTTGCTTATCTCTATTTTACAATTGCCTACAATGTCCACACAGTGCTTTTACAATAAGAAAATATAAATAGAAGTATTTGTGTTGCTGTTTTTCTTTTAAGTCATTGGAGTAGGGAATGATGAGGAGGTACTTGTAGATGAGATTGGAAATCACTGTTCTTGACTACATGTTATACCACGCGTGTGGCAATGAATCAGAGACTACTAATTATTTCATGTGCAAGGTCTGCCTCTCCATGTAACCTATACACTCCAGAATATTGTTCATTATTGTGAACAAGAGCTAATTGCTCCTGAGTATTTACCATGAGACAGGCACTATTTTAGGCATTTGATATGCTTTACTTATTTAATTCCCACTGTGACCCTATAATGTAAGTACTATTTTTATCTGCATCTTTACAGATGAAGAAACCAAGTGGTTGAGGAATTTGCCAGGGTCACTGAGCTAAAAAGTAGTAAAGCCAAGATCCTAGTCGAAGTCCTTCTGAAATCATTTCATGGGACTGAAAGCAAAAATCTCATTTGCACATTCTCAGAATTCAAGGATTCAAGCCACATATGCAGCCTGCTCCCCAACCAGTAATATCATTCTATCTTCTTTCCACTTATTTATTTACTCTTATTACCAAAAATACCTAGAGTATTATTTTAAGGAGCTTTTCCATGTTGTTACTAGTAAGTTAACAATAAGTATCTCTCTCCCTCTCCCTCTCCCTCTCCCTCTCCCTCTCCCTCTCCCTCTCCCTCTCTCTCTCTTAACATTATATATATATATATATATATATATATATATATATATATATATATAGATAGATAGATAGATAGATAGATATATAAAGTGTTTTTTATTGGGCTAAGAGTTTATGTTTTTTAATACTGGTTCCATTATTATTCCATCATGTAGATGAGGACTCTAAAAGGTTAAGTAACTTCAAGACCTCAAAGTAAGGAGTGGATCTAGGGCTTAGGACCAGTTAAATCTCACTCAAGAGTTTATGTTTTATCCCACCCTTCAATGAATGGAATTTCTGCTGAGTAGCAGCCCAATTAAAGAGACTATATTTACCAAATGATATTCTTTCCACCCAAAATGATATCGTATAACCAAGCTAGTAGAAGCAGACAATTGTCAATGTTTTCCTTGCCTCCTTGATTTGATTTCCCAGATCACTACCTACAGGAAGCCATGCTTCAGCCTGGAAAACATCAGCCCATGAATTAACAACATAATTACCATATGATATCAGCAGACACCGCACAGTAGTGAACAGGTGTCCTGGCAGAGTAAGATTAATGAAGTGACTGCAGCAGGAGCTTGTCAGAGCCTCAATTTTTGGGAGCAGAGAGAGTCATCATGCTGAAATTGCAAGGTGTGGGTAAACTGAAGCTATACTCAGGGAACAAAGATTTTTTTTAAATCCTTGCCCGAGGATATGTTTATTGATTATAGAGAGAGGAAGGAAGAGAGCAATAGAGGGAGGAAGGGAGAGAGAGAAACATCCATGTGAGAAACATCTATCCATTGCCTCTGGTATATGCCCCGATCAGGGATCAAACTTGCAAACCTGCAACCTATGTATGTGCCCTGACTGGAAATTGTACCCACAACTGTTTTGTTTATGGGACAGTGCTACAACCAACAAAGGCTCAGAGAAGAATCTTGAATCTCCAGGACTATGTTCAAACTATCCCCCAAGGTTTAAACTAGAAATGCTATCATCTGCATGCTCACAGAACTGAAGGAAGTATTTGGACAATAGATGGCATGGATACTCAGTGCTCTTCTCCCAAAGGACATATTCATGTGCAGTGGTTAGTCTACAGCCAGATCAACTCAAGAACCTATCCTAAACAAAATTAAATTTTATCCTGACAAGGTTAAAGAAGGTTTCCATATACCTTCCTGTTGAATTTCAGTAATTCGTAAAGATTTCCATCAATTGTGTTCCCTCTCCATTGAGTAAACCTGAATGAAACTGGAGCTGAATGAAACAAACATCAAAGAAACATAAAGATGCAACTAAGTATATTCTACTAATGGACTCATGGGGTGAAAGATGATGTTGGGGACAAAAGAGAACTGGTTGCACCACACACTCCTAGAAGGAAGGGCAGGGGAGGTTCTCCCAGGAGGTCATCTTTGCATGGACCTGCACTATCCAGAATATGAGTCACTAGTCACAGGTGGCTACCAAGTTCTTGAAATAAAGCTAGGGTGAATTGCGATGTGTTGCAAGTATAAATTACGCCCGGGATTTCAAAGATTTAGTAGAAAAAAAGATGTAAAGTGTGTTATTACTAACTTTTATATTCTGGATGTAGTGAGGTCATAGAATATATTATTAAAACTATTTTCACCCTTTTACTAGAAAATTTAAAATTACATATGTTGTTGGCAATATGCCTACTGGACAGTGTTATTGTAGACCCTGAGGTCCACAAATTATACATGGGTGTATATCATTTGTTGTCCTTAAGTACCTATTTATTTGATGGTTTCACATGTCATATATATTTTAATTTATCTTTATTGTTGAAAGTATTACAGATGTCCCTTTCTCCCCTATTAACGCCCAACCCCTCTTCAGGCCTTCACCGCACAAGGTGTTATAATGAAACAAAAGCAGGGTAGGCAATAAAATTACGCCCAGGTCAAAAGAGTTCCTCAACAAATGTTAGCTATGTAGAATAGTTATTATCATGTTAAATACGGTTTAAATAAATTTGAATAAAGCAAAATGTTTGGTCCAGGACTCCTCAGAATTCTACTCTATATTTATCTGGAATCTGATTCTGAAAGAAGGTAAGTGGCCTATGTTTCTCAGATTTATTTGATCACACAATAATTGCATTCTTTTTTATTATTTGTTGAGGACCATAAAGGACTAATTTTTCCCCCTCAAAAAAAGTTTTGGGAAATGGCTCTAGTCTTAAAAATCGGGAGCAATACAAAAAGATATCTTCTACTTGGACCAGAAATTTTGGAGTGTGACTAGCACAACCAAAAGACCCTAAGAAAGAAATAGGCCATTGGGCCTGGCCTAAAATACAGAGGATGTAGTACATAATAATGAATGATGGGTATTTAACTTATGGCATTTGGTTTTATTAATGAACAGTATGAAAAGCAGTATTTGAGCAATTATCTGTCTTACTATGACCCACTCCTGAATCCAAGCCCTAAGAACATCTTTTGGTTAACTTCTCAACATTCAGAAACTCTCAAGACTGACTTACTGTGGAAGAGAAGAGAAGCTAATGGTCAATAGTGTGAGCGGTAATGGTAAAGACCAGTAACAAAAATAGAGATATCAACTTAGAATTGTCATGATGGATGTTTAGCAGTTAATCCCCCTGCCCTCTTACTAGTCATTTCTATCAAGGAAGTAAGATATACTTCTTGTTCCACTGAGCACTAACTAAATCACACTATTCAGGTCATTATAACACCAACCCTACTTTGGCAAACCAGAGCCTTTCAGAAAACCTCTTCTCTGCCACATTCTTTACCAAAAAGGTTATTGATCAACCTCCTCAGTGGCAAAGATGCTTATAATGCTCTTCATAAGGACAAAGGACTTCCATTTATCTACAGTCATCTGTTGGTCTCTACTACTTGCCTAAATCATTTCCTTGGAGGTGTCTGTCTGAAGTCACTGTAAAATCCATGTGTTTACAGCTAGATTGATACTCTTGCTTTATCTTTGGGGGCAATGGGATACACTATCATTTGCATATCTTATGGCAGTAATTCTAACAACATGAAATAAAGGCCAGATTAGGCCAGAGGACAAACACGCCATTATCAGAGCTCACTAGTAGAGAGCAATTCCAGATAGAATGCTAATGCCATAGATTGATAGTGTATCTACTGCCTGCTCTTTAAAAGCTCCCACTGGCTGAAAACTTACACCCAAACTCAGAGCAATCAATAGACAGATAGAACTGTTTCCTAATCTATATTCTCTCTTTGTCAGCCTCTTTGACTCTTCCTCTCACTCTCTCATGTATCAGTCTATGTATCTATATACACTTAAATAAATTTTCAGAGAAAACAATGCTAAAAATAATCAGAGTTGTGTGGAGAAGTGTTAAAAAAACATGCACTCAAAATCCTATGTCCCACATTCTTTAGGCTTCTACTTGTGACCAACCTATGCTAGGCCTTGTTACAGATTAGGAACATACAATGAACATACATAGCACCGCGGTCTTAAGTGCTTTTTGCAGCAGAAAACTTAAGGTAGCCTGAAACTAACTTTTATCTCTCTTATAAAGGTGTTTTTTAGTTCTCGTCTCTGTTCATTCATTGAGTTGCCACTATTCACTTCCCCTGTTTCATGTGGCTGGAGCTACCAAGAAAAATAAAGGGAAAATACAGTATTAAATTTCAGAGGAATATCTACACACCTATGATAAGAAACAACAAAAATGGCCATGCACACATAACTAATGTTCACTTCCTCCCATTCAAAAAGGTTTTCTTCTTTCCTCCTTGAATGTCTTCCATAAATTTGATCTCCAGGGAATGTTGCTGCTGTTAATTACACAGATTGAGTCCCACTGTGCCAGAGGAAACGTGATTATTCTAATTTTCAAGGTCACAGAAACATCCAAAGGTGCAGATTTGACAGTCCGAAGAATAATGCTAACTCAAAGGAAACCGAGACAGGGCTTGTTATGGAAGGCTGGTTACAACCTCATCCATGGAGTGCCGCTGAAGGGTCACTAGTTTCACAACCCAAATTAAATTGCTTAGGAAAACTCCCCCGGAGTGACCGCCCAATGACCTGGCCATAAAGAGGAAACACAAGAGGGGAGGGGGATTCTCTCTCCAGAGTCCCTCAAAGCTACAGCCTCTTGTGGAGTCACTTTGCAAAACCACTTCAACTTCCTGCTCACCCGCCAAGGTTTCAGCCAGGGCAACATGAAGGAAAAGAGAAAGGGTGCTTTGTATAATCTATAATAATAAAAGCACAATCCAAATCCACCAAACGACCAAACAGAAGGACGACCATCCAGAAGACCTTCCAGACTACCATGCTACAATATGACACGTGCACTGGCATCAGGCCAGCCAAGGCAGGTGTGATGCGATTGGTTGGGGGGCCCACCATTGCCCTACAATTGCCCTGAAAAGGGAGGCCCAGGGCACGGGCCAGGGGCTGATTGATGGGGGGGAGGGCCACTCCACGATCATCCCAAAGAGGGAGGCCAAGGCCACTATGCAGTCCGATCAATGGGGGTGAAGGGGGGGGGGCTTCTAGGTGAGGGGGTAGGGCTGCAAGGCAGACGGGTCTGTGAAGGCCTACCCTTGCTTGAATTTCATGTATCAGGCCTCTAGTCTATATATAAAAGCCTAATATACAAAATGTCCGCTTGGGAGTTGGACCAACCAAGAGTTCGATAGCTTGCTATGATGTGCACTGACCACAAGGCAGATGTGAGGAACAAAGGAAGACCCTGGCTGGCAACTGCAGCCAATAGGGATCCTACCCTTACACGAATTTTGTGCACTGGACCTCTAGTTTTAAATAAAATCTGTTCTGTAATTTTTAGGAAAAAATATCTCCAGGATATATTTCAAGAATCTGGCTAGCAAGGATCAGGATTCTATGTCTAAATTTCTTGTGGAACCAATGTCTGGAAGCCCAATTTTACAGCATTATCATATTTTAACTACAATTGGCTATACTGAAAAACTATAAGTATTACCAAAACAATGCAAATCAATACAGTGAATAATATTTTGAGGGAGCCCTACCTATAAATTGACCATGTTATTAGTTTAGCAGAGCCACAAAGGCAAAGGATATTTTGGTTCCTAAAATTGCTATTTTGGAGGTAAGTAGACTTTGGGATTTCATGGTTTCTGAACTATAACTTCTAATTCACCAGAAAGAGACACAATTCTAAATTCCTGCCTCTAACTCTGAGTACAAGATTAACTTTTTTCCTCCTACTTCCCAAATCTTGCTGCTGCTAATTATTTCCAGCCAGAAGGTCTCATGGGAACCAGACTGTGATACTGTGTCTCCTTTTGGCTCTTTATCTAGCTCATTCAAAGGAATCTTCCAGGAAGCCTCCTATGGGAATTGCACCCATCAATCCCTCCATATACAGAGTCATTAGGAAACCAAGTTCTGAACATGATACAGTTGGATAGCAGGGTCCCATCCAATAGCAAAAGTGTAATGATTGCAATTAAAATGTTTAAATATTAAACATATAATAATCATATTTTAAAGAAGGAGACTGTTTTAAAAGCAAGGCCTTAAGACAGATAATGGGCTCTCCACTGGTCTGCCAAGGCTGGGCACAGCAGGTCGGGTAAGTGGTGAGGAGATGGCTGTCACAGTCTACTGGTGCTGGGGCCGCGATCCCCCCTGGCGAAGGAGGCAATGGAGGCTGGGAAGACAAGACATTGGGAAGGAAGCTGGATTCCAAGAGGCCTGTGGTCTAAACGCAAGTTTCTCAGACATGGCTTTCATGTACCAGGTCAGAGGCAGTTTTGAGAGGAAAAAGTCCACTGGTCATGAGAAGGTAGTGACCTGTATCATGAAAGATAAAGTCTCTAGCATTTTCAACAGACTGGTAAGAGCAGAAGTTAGCCAGCCTAAGGGAGGAAATACCTGTGTCACCACTTGGTTTAGTTTATGGAAAACCTTATTCTGGATTCCAGAGGATGCATGACCTTTCACAGATCTTTCCTATGTCAAAATACCGGTGTTTCAATTTGGAGAAAACCTTTAACTCAGCCTAAGATGGAAGAGTGGAAAGACTGTATTCAAAGTTTAGCTCCTCGGCTAAGGAGATGGTGAAGCCTCTGCACGTTGTTTCTCTGTACTCCATTTCCTCGTCTGTACTTGATCCTCCACTGCTTTTAGGAGGACGTATTTTCCCTAAACAACTTCTTCCTCTCTCCAACACTCAATGTGTTACGATCATCCCTAGAAGGAGTGGCTCCTTGGTTTAGTACATTTGGGAAGAACAACGACGTGCAATCCCTCAGCTCTACGCTGTTTGCTCTGGGGACTGAGCTAGCCTCAGAGAAGCCCAATGCCACTGCCCTCCAGGGCTCAGATGCTGCTGGGACCCAGCGTCTAGGGAAGGAAGCTTCCATTGCTGTCATACTAGTAACTGGTGTGCACACCTGCCTAATTCTGGGATTAAGTCTCTGCAAGCTCATTTGGCTATGACAACAGCCTATGACCGCCTACTTAGCATCTCTACAATAAAGACAAATTCTGGCCTCCATCTTTTCTCCTTTGCTTTATTTCTCAAATTGCTCAGAACTCAGGTGGAGAGGAGCAACCCACTCAGGCATTATAAAGAATCTGCAAAATAGACATCAGGATGTTGAGAAGGGTATGAGGACTTCTCTGAAGCCACCTAGGATTGAGCCCAGTCCATTGAAAGATTTCCTAACTGCTGGCCAACTCGAAATTCATACCCACTATGAACTGTTGACCCAAGTGGGGCCAGTGCCCTAGTGTGCCAGCCAGCCACACACATGCCCATACCTAAAGCAGGGGCTGTCACCTGAGCAGCAGCATGCTGCCCTTGGGAACTACCTGGGTAGAAACATCTGTGAGCCTTGTAGTACATTTCGCAGTAACAGCATGAACATCTTAGCAGAATCCTGAGATCAGTGGCGATAAACTGGGCTTAGTGACAAGTGAAATCCCAGAGACGCTGAATGCAAAGGAGCAGAAAGAAGGAGGCGGGAGGGCCGAGCTCTGTTTTCCCAGCACACTTTCCCCAGGCAACAAGGACAATAAATTAGTGAGCATGGGAGGCAGTCCAGACCCACCAAAAACTCCAGCTGTGGTTAAAGGAATTTAGTGCAGAGAACAAGACACACAATTTGAATCCTAAACAAACACCTTTGCTAAAAACTAGACCATGTGCTAACTTCAGAAATATGTGGGCCGTTTATAGACTTTTTGTTCTGCCTGGAAAATGTATTCTGTACTACTCATGCCTATCCCAATGCAGATTTTTGCATTTTACAGATTAATAAAGATGATAAACAATCCTTAATATTAAAATCAAAGTATTTCCTTGACTTTAATAACATAACAGGCTCAGGACTTAGAATTCATAATGCCATATATGTATCTGTCCCCAGAAAACCAGAAACCTTCAGAGTCATCTTTTAAATGGAAAAGAATATAAATCCAGGTACAATCATGAAAAAAGTGGGGTTGTAAAATCTCAGCAAAAGAAAAGGTGCTCATTCAGATCTCTGGAGTTAGGTAGAATATGAACGCTAACATTTATTGAATGCGTACTTTTTTTTTGGCCATATTTTGTTCCAAGCACTTTCATAAATTAATTTCCTCAATCACCACAATAACCCTACAAGCTAAGTGTTATTTTACCCCCACTATATAATTAAGGGAACTTACCACAGAAAAGCAAAAAGACTTGCCCAAGGTCATACAACTAATTAATGGCTAAGCAAGAGCTTAGCCCAGGCCATTGTCCCAAGTGACTTCATTTGGCCATCTCCCATAAACTCTCCCCTTAGCTCTGAACTGAGCTTTTAAAACTCTAAGTCAAGCCGAGACCGGTTTGGATCAGTGGCTAGAGCGTCGGTCTGCGGACTTAAGGGTCCCCGGTTCGATTCCCTTAAGGGCATGTACATTGCTTGTGGGCTCATCCCCGGTGTGGGGTGTGCAGGAGGCAGCTGGTCGATGTTTCTCTCTGATCGATGTTTCTAGCTCTCTCTCTCCCTTCCTCTCTGTAAGAAATCAATAAAATATATTTTTAAAAAATAAATAAATAAAAAATAAAACTCCAAGTCAATTTGAACTTTTCATTCTTGATCTTGCCTACCTGTCCCTGTGTTAGCAAGATTTTACTCGGCATCCACCCTCTTCAAAGATATAAGTGCTCTACGCAGGCCTATGCTCCCTTTCCCACTGTTCACAGGATTAGCTTTGACTAAAAGAAGCCTTTCTGGTTCTTTTCTTTCCACTCTCCTTCCAGAAATGTTTCTAAGTCCCTGACTCCTGGTCCTGGCTCACTGTGGCAGATGAACCTGCTTACCTGATGACACTTGTTCTGGCAACTTACACAGGAAACCCTGGTCCAGATTAAGCAAAAGAAGTGTGGTTTTGTCCATTTCCAAAAAATAGGGGAAATTCACTGCATCTTATCCTTATTGTACCTACATATACACTGAATGGCCAAATTATTATGATCTCTGCATAATAATCTGGCCACTCAATGTATATCTTATATAATAAAAGGCTAATATATAAATTGTCCCCTTGACCAGGAGTTCGACCAGCAGGTAGGCCGGCCAATCGCCCATGTCCCCTCCCCCTGGCCAGGCTGGCCAGACCCCACCCATGCACAAATTCTTGCACCAGGCCTCTAATAAACACACACACACACACACACACACACACACATGCTGAGTGGCCGGATTATTATGCATCAGAGATCATAAAAATCTTGCCACTCAGTGTACATGTTACTTTGCTTTGTACATTACCATATTTCAGACTGGGGTAAATGGAATTTTAATTGTAATATTACTTAGCTGTTATTGGACATTTATTGGGTCATACTGGCACATCTTCAAGAATTCTTCCTTTATTTTGTCATTCAATCTACACCTGCTAGTTGATATTATTGTCTTCACTACATAGAAAAATAAAAAGAGAGACTAGGAGAAGGCCATTAATGTTGCCAAAGTGACTTAGGGAGTAAATATTGCAGTAAGGACTGTAGTGTAAGTCGACTTAACTCTGAAACATGTGCTTAAATCCAAAACATATACTAGTACATATGTATGCATGTATCCATATACATATATAGTATATGCATTGTATATAGCATTTCCAGTTAGAGAATATGTTAATAGCAATTATTATGCTACATTCAATCATCATTCATTGACTACCTAATTTGTTCTGCAGTTTGCCAAACTTTAAAGATTTAGGGATGAGTTAGAGAGAATTGTCAAACCTCAAAAACCTACAACCTAGATGATTTTAAGAGATAAAATACTAAGACATATGTGGCTGCAAATCCAGACATATCAACTTAAAGAACCATTTGCAGATATTTACTCTGATGACTACCTAGACCCACGTAGAACTACAGAAAATGTCTTTGCATAGGTGCAACACTGCATATTAAAATATATATGCTCCATTTGCAATGACAGGAAAATACCAGAAGGTTGAAGACTAGAATATAGTAGGCAAAATAGAAATAGTTGTTTTATTTGTTTTTAAATTAAAATGGGCTTATAAGTACTGACTATGGACATATGGATAGTTTTATAATTTACTATGTAAGATTATTACAGAAACCCACTACATTCAAGAAAATCATACTTTATTATTTTTTTTATAAGTGAAGATAATAGAATTGTGTAAATAGGGCAATAACCCTAAAATATCCATTTCCTAAATTTTGACCTTGATTTTCTGATTGGGAAACCTGCTCTAACCTGATACTGGTTAGGAAACCAAAAAGCCAAGTGTGCTAGAATTAGGTCTAAAAGAAAAGAAAAGAAACCGAGAAAAGGGCTTTTGGGGGAGTTGATGGGTTAGTTTACGATTGGAAGACACTAATAACTGTTAAGAGCAAGGGCTCTAGAATCAAACTGACTCTATAACTACTTAGCTCCAGGATTTTAGATGAGCTACTTGACAGCTCTGCCCTGGCTTCAATTTTTTCATCTGTAAATTGGGGATACTAGCATTATCACAGAGTTGGATTATGAATATAAATAAGCTCCTTGATTGTTGAAGATAATCTCTCTCTCTCTCTCTCTCTCTCTCTCTCTCTCTCTCTCTCTCTCTCATACACACACACACACACACGCACACACACACACACACACACACACACACACACACCTAACATACACCTACATACATACATATATACACATGAAAACAAACAAAGTTTATAAAGATACCAATCATATTGCATTAGGGTCAAGCCTAATGGCTAGGACTTCAATAGATGAATTTGGGGAGAGGGATGGAACACACAAATTGGCCTGTGAGAGTTTGTGGCTATTAGATTTTATTATGTTCCATCAAAATGACAGGACGTTTTCCTTCTTACATGCCACTGAAAGGGTGGCATGTCGTTACATTTCAATACACACACACACACACACACACACACACACACACACAAAAACAAACAAACAATATCTGAATCTAAAATATCATCAGAATCACTTACAGACTGTCTTAAACACAGAAACTCCTGCCCCCTCCCAGAGTTCCAAAGATACAATCAGAATGTCTATGAATTTGCATTAGAAAAAAAAAAAAAGATTTTTTTTTTATTGTTTTCAAAGGGGAAGAGAGAGGGAGAGAGTTAGAAACATCAATGATGAGAATCATTGATTGGCTGCTTCCTGCTTCCTGCGTGCCCCACATGGGATCCAGCCCACAACCCTGGCATGTGCCCTGACTGGGATTTGAACCTGTGACCTCCTGGTTCATGGGTCAACAATAAATGACTGAGCTACACCAGCAGGGCTGAATCTGCAGTTTTAAACAGGTGCTCAGATGATTCTAAGGCTCCTCCATGTTGGACCACTCCTGACCCATTGGCATGTCTTCCTTTGTCTGTGACTAATGAGCCTCAACAACCCATTGGGTAGAAGATTTGTTTTCCTTCCTTGAGTGGAATTGACTGGGAAATCTTCTGAAAGACAATGTAGATCAGTAATTCTCAACTGAAACTGTATCAGGATCTCCTGGACATTTTTGAAAAACAGCTACCCAGGCTTTGTCCACAGCAATTCTGATGCCACTATTCTGGGATGGAGCCTGAGCATTGATATTATTGAAAGGAAACAAGAAATCCAAAGGGATTCTAAAATGCAGCCAGATGGGAGAGCTACTGACTTAAAGCACTGCGGTTTGCTAGGGCTGCTGTACCAAAGTCCCACAGACTACATGGCTTCAAAACAACCACGGGTTTTATTTTCTCCCAGTTCTGGAGGCTGGGAAGTCCAAGATCAAGGTGTCAACAAAGTTGGTTTCTTCTGAGGCCTCTGTCTTTGGTTTGTCTTCTCCCTGCATCTCCACATTATTGTCGCTCTGTATGCATCTGTGTCTAAATCTCCCCCCTTTTTATAAAGATACCAGTCATATTGCATTAGGGTCAAGCCTAATGGCCTGGTTTCCACTTAATTAGCTCTAAAAACCCTATCTCCAAATAGTCACGTTCTGAAATTACAGAAGGTAAGGACTTCAATACATGAATTTGGGGAGAAGGGTGGAACACACAAATTGGCCTGTAAGAGTTTGTGGCTATTGGATTTTGTTATGTTCCATCAAAATGACAGGGCGTTTTCCTTCTAAGACACATGCCACTGAAAGAGTGGCATGTCATTACATTTCAATTATGCGGTTTTTGCTAATTTCCTATGGAGACGTGGCTTGTGCACTGACAGCTGCCACAAGCGGATGTACCGAGCATTCTTATCTGACTTCAATAAAACTGAATCATCCATTCTTAAAAGTCTGTGTGCTTCTAAGAAATTAATATCAACTATATTTTGCCTTACTTTATCCCCATCACATTCATGAATATCATTAGTCTTTTTCTTCTCAGGATTTTGGTGGACATTTTCCAACTATGTCAGAGATGAACTCTAATAATTATCTTTCTTTCATTTTTTCTTCCCACAATTAAATTTTTATTTATTAAGTTTCAATATAGCAGTCATGCTGGGCAGGACCGAGGGGTTCAAGCCTTTTACAAATCCACTAGGTTCCATTGTAAACTCCATATTGTACATGCAGAGCTATGAATACAGATATGGGATAAATTGTTTGGCAGAAAAAAATGTATCAGAATATCAAACTTTGAACCACAAATTCAAGCTCTAGCCCTGTCATTTTATAAAGATAAATGACACATAGGAAATGATACCTTTAAAAAAAAAAAACTGTTTCTACTTCTCCCCATCCTCCAAAGAAAACCTATTTCTTCACTTGTGACATCAAATGTTAAGGTAGACACAAACACAGAAAATCACTTTGCAATTATAAAAGAATAAACAATTTTTGAACTCTTTCTCTTCCTCCTCTCCCTTCTCCCTCCATTTTCTTTCTTTCCTCCTCCTCATCCTACCACAGCCAAGAGCATGACACTTTGGAACAAGAAACTATAAAAGTAAAGAGCTCATTGGGAAATAGCCCTCTTCCCACATACAATGGATTGGTTTCTTGCAAAGCCCTTCAGGAAATATCTCAAAATGTAACGTTTCAGAACAAAAATAAAGTACACGCTCCCTGCTGGACTGGCCGGGGTGACTTGCAGTACACACTGGACAATGCTCATGTGTACGGGGCCACATGGCCAACCACCTCTAGTTTTCAACTTCAGTTCTCCGGGCCAAGTGGAGGACTTAACATCTCCCACTGGCAACAGTTCAAAAGAACCCAGGAGAATCTGAAGGTTTTATAAAAACAAAATTAAAAGAGAAAAGCAAAGTTGTTAGAACTGAACACATGTGCCAGGAATTTTCTCAGTAGCTCTGCGAGCCTTTGACGATCCAGGGCACTCAGGGACTTTCAGCTACTGACATCCCATCCCTGCTCCCCAACAGCTGTGCCAAATTAAGCAAGATTATTTTTAGAAACAATAAACTAGGAAGAGCCTCTCAGAAGGCTGGTTTGCTGACTTGGTTTTGCTTTCACTGATTTAGGAGATTGCAGAATTACTTCTCTGGGTTTGAAAACACAAACGGTGCCAGTGCACAAGACAGGGACATTTCCTTGTCTAAAGCTTTCACATGGGTAAGTTTACAATTAATTAGAGAATCAAAACAGACATAAAAGAGGAATCAATGTTTTGACAGATCGATCAATACAGTTTCTTACTGGCAGTTTTTTGTTGTTGTTGTTGTTTGTTTGTTTTTTACCACTGTTGAGTTTCAAAGGTGCTCTCTCTATATTTTACATTTGTTATCAGAAACATTTAAAAAAAAAAAAAAACCAGAAAAGGGGAGTTATCTGAATTTTAGAGGAGGCTGAGGTTCAGTGAGGTCAGGCACCTCAGTTGATAGGTCACTTACAAAAAACCCAGAAGTTTTTAAAGAAGTAGCTTGGGGTTCTCTTTACTACACAAGGCAGGGGTGACTCCCTGTCAAGCTTCATCAGAGAAGGAAGATGCATCCTGCTTTTGGCTCAGTAATGTGAAAATATAGCCTCCCTGGGCACCAGAGCAGCAAGCAGACAGAAACACATTAAATGCAGCAAACGCACCATTTATGTTCATGTCTCGATGCCTTTTGCAGGCAGCCTTGCAGGTGTCTGTGCCTGACGGCTATTTTGTAAAGTGCATTAAATCTTCATTTGTAAAGTAATTTTTCAGTTTCTTCAAGACAGAGAGACTAAAAATGTATTGGTTTTATGTATATTTTATTTTTTTGATGGCACAACACATAGCAATCTGAGTATCCCAGGTACACAAATATATGTCCTAAATTTTGCATTAAAAACAGAGACTATTTCAGAACTTCAATACTGCACCAAATGCCTGATTAAAGAGGTGCACTACATTTCAAAACACCATTTATAGAATAACCCCCTAGGGCCTAGGTCATGCGTGTGCCTGCAGATGGTAGGTAACGGAAGGAAATAATACATTTCTAAGAGATCTTTGTAGAGTTTATTTATGCAGGATCCATACCCAGGAAATTACTGGGGTTCTTTATGGGTACAATACATCCTTAGGAGTACCCCCATCTATAGTGGCTGGATCTAGAATAATTTGATTGCTATTATTTATATTTCCTAACCAAGGCCCACTTCCCTCTGTGTGTTGGTCAAGGGACAGAGGGGACAAGGACTGTTTTATGGCATTTTAAACACAGGTTCCTCTAATTGGAATGAAAGGTCATTTCTAGTTTTAAATCACTGAGACGGACAGCAGATTCTCCCCGTTCTGAGAGGGAGCAATGAAGTGAATCTAGCGGCTAAAGACCAATATTAAAGGGCCGGCACCCACCGTGGAGCTCCCATTGGTCATACCCATGCCTCCCATTCAGGGGTCAGCTATAATTCACAGCCGGTGCTAAAATGCTTTCAGAAGTATTTATTATCTCCCAGACACAATTTACTGCTTTTGATTATTCATTTTTCATTACTGTGGAAAGCAAGATTAAATTGTTTCAGGAGCAACTGCTTATAGTAATCTTTCAAACACATGCTCCATGTAAAATTCCCTGTCCGGCAAACGGATGTATTTTAATTCCTGCTCCAAAACAGCCATCGATAAAAATAAACCAACACTAAATAAAAGAAGTCCCCCAGTTCTGGAGTCCAAGATGAGATGGGAGAACACCAGCTGACAGAGAACATACAAAGGGGCAGGTTCCGAGGAGGGTGGGGGAGGGGAGGAATGATGGAGAGTTCATTCATTAGACCCACCAGATTTATTCCATGGACATTTAATTTCAAAAGTAATTTAAATTAGCTCTTTATGTAAGTGTGGAATTAGATTACTTCTCTGTTTAACATGTCATACACTTAGGAGCTTAATAAACAGTAAGTAGTGAGTGAGGTAAGAATCAGACCCACATCTTTGGATCCATACCAATTGCATTTTAGCGCTGGGAGAGATTCAAACAACAACCTCATTGTACACACAGGGGCCTGAGGCCCTGAAGGGTAAGGCAGGTATCTGAGGTCACACCATTAGCTAGTAACAGGGCCAGAACACAAAACCAATTTACAGAGCAAGCCTGTCCATTACACCTTTTAGGATGGTTTGGGGCTTGAAGGCACAATTATTACTATCCTTCTTATTGAAACTCTCCCTTTAAGAAGGGGAAAAGAAAAAGATAAAGACAAAAATTATGAACAACAAATATGTATCAACAAATGAATCTAAAACCCAAAGGAATAAAAAAATCTGATGAACGGTAATAACTGGTGAATATAATAGAATCAGGGGCATAGAAAAGGAGTGGACTGACAATTCTTGAGGAAAAAGGAGAGTGGGGGGTGTGGGAAGAGACTGGACAAAAAGCGTACACCTATGGATGAGGACAGTGGTGGGGGAAGGGCAGAGGGGAGGGTAGGAACCTGGTGGAGGGGAGCAATAGGGGGAAAAAGAGGAACAATTGTAATAATCTGAACAATACAGATTTATTTTTAGAAAAAAAAAACAAAAAAAATAATTAAAAGTTTTAATTTTAAAAGAAAAGAAAAAAGAAAGAAACTCTCCCTCTCACCGACTCCCAAGACTGCATGGCATTCTACTCTATCTGTCTTCTCTTTCTGTTTCATCCACTGACACCACCAGGGACCACTCATTTAATGGAGGTACCACCACATTCTATTCTCTTCCTTTTGTTCATGCTGAACGCTCAAACTACAAACAGCACTGAAACTACTGCCTGAAATTTTATTCTAGCAAGAGAAGCACACTGCACCTGTGCACTGCAAGCAGAAAAGACAAGCGTCAGTGCTCCTGAAAGCAATCCTCATCCAAAGACAGTCTGAGAGCTGTACATGGGGCTTCCTCGGCCTTCAGTTGGGATAATTCTGATGTGAGTTACACAGTTTCTCAGAGCTCCTCGGTGGACACTCATGGGCTTCCTAACACACCATTCACTGATTTCGTTCCCTTCCCACCTCCCTTCTTCAGCCCCCTACTAATGTTTCCTGGGTTCACCGCCCAGCAAATGACTCCAATTCTGCTTTTGGGAGGATCCAACAAGACATTATCCAAACACCATGCTGTACATATCCAATTCCGAACTTAGACTCCAGCTATTCTTTCGGTTGGAAACATCGCTTTTTTGTAGAATCACCTTATCAAGGTCACCCCCCCTTCAAGGTTCAAGGCCATCTTCATCCCTACTGATGCTCCTTAGCCACTCGCCCACAAAGAACTCCACCCATCCGAGAACTATGTACGTCTCAATAGCACACTTCAGCAGGCCTTGCGTAAGGATGTGTACATGAGTATTTGCTTCTACTACAATCCAAGGACTAAGTTATGAGCTCCTGGAGGGCAGACACCCTGTCATATTCATTCTTGCCTCCACGGAACAACTGTGCTTTCCCGTGGTAGGCATTCATTAAATGCCCGCTGAAAGGAGGTGAACCTTAGGAATGTCCCTACATAAAACCATGTGTTTCTTATTGAAGGATGCTTCCTTATGGGGTATTTTCCTTTCTTATCTTACAGGAAGATCTGGAATTCACATTATGGAATAAATATACCTAATAAGACAGAATATATGAGAGGGGGAAATGATAAAATACTGTCAAATTCTGTTTGAGATCTGAGGCACTGAGGCCTATAGATCTAAAACAGATCATTGTGAGTATTTTCCAGGTAATGGGGGGAAAAAAGTTTATTACTTTGAGACCTTTGGTTAATGTTTTGCAACAAAGGCTCCTATAAGTAAAGGAATTTGGATATCAGAGAATCCAAATATATCCAGCATAAAACTGAGGTTGAGCTTCTTTTTAAAAAAATATTTTATTGATTTTTTTTTTCAAAGAGGAAGGGAGAGCAATAGAGATTTGGAAACATTGATATGAGAGAAGCATTTATCAGCTGCCTCCTGCTGGGGATGTGCCCACAAGCAAGGTAAGTGCCCTTAACCGGAATCAAACCTGGGACCCTTCAGTCTATCTCCTGAGCCAAACTGGTTAGGGCTGAGACTGAGCTTCCTGATGCTAAAACAAAGCAAGGCTCTCCCAGTCAGCCATATGCTACTGCAAGGATTTCTGCCTCTATCTGTGTTTTTCTCAGATATGTAACCTTAACCAGATTTGAGAATCTTGGTTTCCTGAAGGTGGTACCACCATGTAAACGCCAGCTTGTTCAGGGATCTGGTGGTTCAGCCACAATTTCCATTTCACTATAATCAATTGGTGCCCATCAGAAGCCTACAGGTCCCATGTTCCAAGTCCAGTTGCCATCAGCTTGTCATGCCAAACTTATCTCAGGAAAAAGCACCTCTAATCCAAGGGGATAAAAAACTGTAAATGAAAATACTAGACAACTTGGCCTTCTGTCTTCCTTTTCATTCCAGCTGTCCTGATCTTGGCACAGGATATAATTTCCTGTATCACAGCAATTATTTTTTTTAAAAATTACCTAGGTTCTAGATATGGATAATGGTGATGGCTGCACAACAATGAGAAATGTTCTTAATCACACAGATGTGAACACTTAAAAGATGGTTGCAATGGTAAAATTTAAGTTATGTACATTTTACTACAATAAAAAAAAAAATCACCTGTGACACAACTTCACAAAGATAACCATTGTTAACGTTTTGGTTTAAATTCTTTCTGAACTTTTATGAATGAAGACATACACTTTCACACACGAATGTCTTAAAAAATGAGATCACACTGACATAATAATTTATACTTCAAAAAAAAATATTTTCAGCACTATCTTGGTGATCTAATTTGAAGTTTGTTAGTTTTAAACCATTGTTTCTGAATACTTTTGTATTCAGAATTGCCAGGAAGGAGAGAGGCCCATTTATATAATACATACATTGCCAATGACATCCCATACTTCCACTTTTAAAAAGAGGGCCTCCTGTTTCTCTTACAGTGTTTCCCAAAGTGTGGTATTCATACCCCCAGGGGTACGGGAAGAGTTTGGTGGGGATATTCACTGCACCGTGCTTAGCTGCGCCTACTCTTCGTTCTCAGGAGTACGAGGGGTACTCAGCGTTACGAAAACTATAGAAGGGGTACATATATGTCAAAAGTTTGGGAAACACTGCTCTACATCATCATCCAGATATGCTCTGTTAGCCAGGCTCGCTTTCTTTCTCTCTCTCTCTCTCTCTCTCTCTCTCTCTCTCTCTCTCTCTCACACACACACACACACACACACACACACACACACACTTTATCTATCGTCCTCTCTCCCCCTCTCAGACTTATAATTGAAATTTAAATCCCATGTCCTGGCATTCAAGACCGTCCATGATCAGGTTTCAACTACTTTTTCAGAGTTTGCCTCCCCCTTCTTGCACTCATGCACCCAGGACAGAGCCAAGCTGGATCACTCCCAATGATCCCATCCTGACCCTCCATCCCCGGCCTCTGTTTGTGTCCCATCTTCCTGGAACATCCTCACCCACCACAGACACCTGTTGAAAATGTCTTATTTTTTGCAGCCCATCTGAGAGCACATGTGTTCCTGCCCTTCCCTGTCCTCCATCATAATAGCTGCTATTTACTGAAGTGCACTAACCAGTGGCAAGCTTATCCCATTTAATTGGTAACAGGTCTGTAAGCCTGATGGAGATAATTAGCTCCTGAAATATATTAATAGATGAGGACACTGAAGCTAAAAGGCCTTAAATACCTTGCCCAAGATCCACACAGTTAAAAAGAGAGACAGCTGAATTCAAACCCACTTCCTCTGCCTTGAATTAATCACTACATGAAGTACCTCTGGGCAAAACTTTTAATAGGCTTTATGTTTTCCAATTTTAAAGTAAGAGACGGTAGATTAAATAGCAATGAAAGTATTTCTAACTCTGATAGGCTATGAGATTTCAAGAGTTTCTTAAATATTTGCATTCTTCAAAATAACATGGAGGTTTGCTGCCTACTCAGAACATTGCTTAGGTAAATAAGAAGTTGTCCTCTAAGTTCAGTGGAGACAGGAATAAAAAAGTCACCACACACTGCAAACATGCCATTGCTATTGCTCCTCTTAATGACCAATCCATTCCTGACAATGGCAGCATCAATATTTGCCAAAAAATCAATGACCTGGCTCAGGATAGCATTGGAACATAGTGTCATAAAACTACTTTTCTTTTTTAAAAAAATATATTCTTATTGATTTTTTACAGAGAGGAAAGGAGAGGGATAGGGAGTTAGAAAAATCAATAAGAGAGAAACATCGATCAGCTGCCTCCTGCACACTCCCTACTGGGTATGTGCCCACAACCAAGGTACATGCCCTTGACAAGAATTGAACCTGGGGCCCTTCAGTTTGCAGGCCAATGCTTTATCCACTGAGCCAAACCAGTTAGGGCCATGAAACTACTTTTCATGAAGACTGAAATGTTGAGGCTTCCATGGCAAGGACAAGCATGCACCTTCTCTTGATTTCTTCATTTGAGGGCAGTCTTGCCACACATACTATCATCCTGGTCTACACTCGGGAAACAAAACAATACAGAACAGGAACCAGAACAGCCAAATGGACCGTTCAGGATTGGAAACTCATAGACAAAATGGGACAGACCTAGGGCATCCAGCCAGAGCCTCGTCTTGATGGGTCCCACCTCTAGGACCAGGAAACAGAATTTCATTTTTGTTTCCAAGAAGAGCAGTGCCTGTTGCCAGCCCAGCCCCTGAAGAGACTAGGAACGGGGTTACGAAGAACCTGGTCCTTGACACCAGGCTAAGCTGACAGGCAGTGTCTGAAGCTGGAAGATGGAAACCGTTCTCTCAAAGGATTTTTGTCTGAACAGAGGTAATTTGGAGTGTCAAGAATAAAGATCTTCAGGCCTGTGAATCCTTAGGCTGTGTCTTAGGCAAATGAGATGCATCATTAGATGTGCTTTGATTGATACATTTATACATTCACTAGATGCCAGATGCACAAAACTTGTGAAAGGGACTTGGCCCTCGCAGCCATGGGCAGCTTGCCTTGGCCCTTGCAATCCCAGCTTAGTCCGAAGGTCATCTGGAAGGATGTCCGGTCTAATTAGCATATTACCCTTTCGTTATTATAGATAATCTGGGAACTACTGGACCACAGAACTAACATGAGGCCACACATAGTGAAAGGCTGTTTTATTCTCTTAAAATCTTCAGCACTTATAGCAGCGTTTTTCAACCGCTGTTCCGCGGCACGCTAGTGTGCCGCGAGATGTTGCCTGGTGTGCCGTAGGTGCAGACAAGACAAGAATTTTATAATTTTTCACTATTTTGTTTACTTAATATTTCATAATAAAGTAATTATAAAATACTTTCTTTGTGTTTATTTGATTCCTATTCAAGAGAATTACTTTATATATAGTCAATATAGGCACAGAGTTAAATTTTTTAACATTTTCTAATGGTGGTGTGCCTCGTGATTTTTTTCATGAAACAAGTGTGCCTTTGCCCAAAAAAGGTTGAAAAACACTGACTTATAGTACTAGTAATGGGAATAAAGAGGAAATGAGAAAGGAGAGAAAAGTCCTAAAGAATAAACTCCTTAAGAGATGTGTTACCACCTTGGGGGCTATTTCTTGGTGATGCACTAATTCCAGTGAGGACCAGTCACAGTGTAGACGCCCAGGAAGAGTGGCCCACCAGTGTATGGGAATTTCATGTCGGAGGACACTGATGTAGATACCATTAGGGAAATCCATTAATACAAATAAAACCAGCTTCGTTTAATGTGTACTGGTCATACACCACGTCATGCATGAATTGCTAGAAGTAGTTTATCCAACCTTCAAAGCAACTCGAGCAGTAAATGCTAGATATCCATGCTACAGAGAGCAAAGAGAGGCACAGAAGGTTGAGCAGCTGAGGTACACAGCAAATGAGTAGAAGAGACTTATTTTTGAGCTGAGATCTGCCTGGCTCTAGAACCAGTGCAATGAACTAGAATCAGGGCTCTAGAATGGCAAAGGCAGAGATTCCTAGTCCCTGCCTACTGCTTGGGTTCTCTCCACATTGCATCCTGATCAAGACTGGCGATGCCTCTCCTGGGTGAGCAAAAGCTTTCCTGACCACATAAATAAGGCAATCAGTTCTTCAGACTCCTCTGACGAAGATTACATTCACTGCTGATTTGTTTTAAGAGTAAAAGAACTACTGAAGACCTGAGCCCTTACTGTACTTTATATGTCAGTACAAATGATGTAAATAGACCTGAATGTGAGATTCTAATAGTGCTAGAGTCCCCCTGCATCCTTCTTGATAAAAACCCACTTGATAAAAACCCAGTGAGACACATGAACGTCCCCAGCAAAGCAGTTTCCATTGCACTACCACCTCTCCCTCCTGGACTACAAGTTCTCTGAGTGCCTGACTCACCAGCCTTCATGAACCCACAGTGAGGTAAGGTAGCTAAGACTGAGAGTGCCTCTCCCTGATCAGCATCCCTAAATCTCACCATCCCTGAATCTAAGTTAACGGCTTCTCTGAAGAAGTAGCTTTTTGTTGCTATTTACCAGGCAGCTTAGCCCTCCATGAAGATCTCCATAAATGGTGAGGTTCGGTCCTGTCCAGTTAACCTCAGGACCCAAAGCAGACAGGGCCCAATAGGAATGCTATAATCTTAATATTCCAAATCAGCCAAGAAAATATCTTTAAAAACATACACACAAAAAAACAACAACCCACAGGAAAGCTTTATTCATAAAGCTGAACATTACTGCTTTATTTGCAACAATAGATAAGAATTGGAAAACAACTTGAAGGTCCAGAAGGGAAAAACTCTTAACAACTTAAATGTGATATATCCACATGATGAAACTGTATATGGATTATAGACCCAACACTTGTAAAGAGTACTATCAATACTTATCATTGGGAAAGGTTCTCTTTAAAAAAAAAAAAATAAAAAAAAAAAATAAAAATATATATATATATATATATATATATATATATATATATATATATATTATTGATATCAGAGAGTAAAGGAGAGGGAGAGAGAGATAGAAACATCAATGATGAGAGAGAATCATTGATTGGCTGCCTCCTGCACATCCCCTACTGGGTATGGAGCCCACAACCCATGCATTTGACCTTGACGGAATTGAACCCAGGACCCCTTGAGTCCATAGGCCAATCCTCTATCCACTGAGCCAAACCAGCTAGGGCGGAAAAGGTTCTCTTTTTAAGTCACCTGACAAAATACAAGTATGTAACCAATATGCTTATATATGGAAGTATATAACCAATGAAATGTTAATTTTTAAAACTTCCCAGAAAATAAATAGAACGCAAATATTCATAAGTTAATGATTATCCTATAATATGATCAGAGCTATCATTTTTTTACTTCTTCTTTCTTCATGCTTCTTCAATAACTTCCAAATTTTTCTATAAGCAATCTTTCTAAAGTTGAAGAAAATAAAAAAGGAATTCAACACGTTTGACTATCAGTTCAGCAAAGATAAACTGATGAGAATTCACTTTAACATTTTTCATTAATGAACTTTGCAGAATTCCTTCTCCTTCTTCAAACATCCTAGCAAGGAGAAGGAATGTTTCTGCTGAAGATTGACCAACATCTCTGTTGAAGTCTTCCAAAGGGTAAAGGTACCTAATGGTTAGTTCCCGCCACTTTGAGAGAATCAAAGCCTTCACAGATGGCTGGAGCACTTCCGAGCCTTCACTGTTTAATCTGGAGCAAGAGACATGCAAGTTGCTGACTAATTATGAAGACATTTTTGTGGCAGTTTTTATAGGATAAATAGTGTGTCCAAGAAGACATGCTAATCAGGAATATTCTTCTCCAAACATTTTATGAAATATTTCATATACTATTTAAACACCTTTAAATATGAAAGGTTACACATAGTTAAAAAGCTATCTTAATTACCAAAATGAGAAGTTAAGCTTTTTAAACAACCTATTTTAAGACTTAAGTTCAAAATGGCAATATTCAGTAAGTTCATTGCTAATAATTATGAAAGAAAATAAACCACACAAAAATTTTAATAAACTGCCCAGCCTCACCATAGCCATGGGACACTAAAGGAAATTTTGTTGCTGTGTTCATCCACTATTTGTATTCCTTAAATTAATAGTGTGCTGGTTACTTTTATATGACAATGTAACTGGAACCAAGGTTCAGCTGCCTATCACCATGAAAGTCAAACAGATGCTGATGAAAAAAAGAAAAGTGGTTTATTCAATTGCCAGTAACCTGAGAATATGGGAGACACTTGTTGCAAAGCCTATCTCAACATCTCAGTGCAGGCAGAGGTTTCTATCAAAAGAGAGAGGGAAAGCAGGACAAAGACATCAAGGCAAAGGGGTTGAAAAGTTCTTTACATGTAAACCAATACAATCCATTCCCATAAGGATTCTGAAACTGTCAAGTGATGGTCTAGTGTATGTCATCCTGGTCATCATCACCTGGTTTTATGGCTGACAGTCAGCAAATCTCCCAGAACTGGAATGACTGAATGTTGGAGTTTGGATCTTCTGAAGTTAGTTTCTAGGATTCTTATACAAACACACTAGAGGTCAGAGTCATCATTTACAGAAATAATGTCAAAAGAATGGTGGGGTGAGTTATAATTTCCCATTGTTACAACTTGGTAGGCTATGGTGTCCACTTGTTTGGTTAAACAGAAGTTTAGATGCTGTGGTGAAGGCATTTTTTATATGTGATTCATAGTTAAATCAGTGGACTTTGAATAGAGCAGACTACCCTCCATAATCTCAGTGGCCTCGTCCAATCAAAGGCCTTAAAAGAAAAACAAACAAACAAACAAAAAAACAAACAAACAAAAAACCAGAAGTTGTCTAAGAAAGAAGTTAATTGTTCTCAAATCTGTGTCAAAGAAAACCTGTGAGTTTCCAGACTGCTATCCTGCAGCACAAATCAGATTCAAGACTGCAACTTCAACTCTGACCTGAATCTCCAGTCTGTTTCTGGCCTGACTTACAGATTTGTATTTCAGATATGCCAGTCCCCACAATGATATAATCCAATTCCTTAAAATCTCTCTTTCTTTCTGTCTCATAGATAGATAGATAAACAGATGGATAGATCTAGACATAGATCTATATATAGGTGTGTGTGTGTGTGTGTGTGTGTGTGTGTGTGTGTGTAGATAGATTTTATATGTAGATCCATATATACATGTGTGTAGATAGATAGATAGTTCTCCCATTGGTTGAGTTTCTCTGGAGAATTCTAATGCAGGCAGAGCAGAGTGGCTCTATTTCTTAATTAGCTTGAGGCAGTCCCTATTTGTGCCTTTTGCTGTGGTGTAATTAAGAGCCACCCCTTTCCCTCTGAAATGTGTCCTGGTTGGGATAATAAATTATATGATCTCTTTGCATGCAGGGCTGAAGTAAGATTTATGGTATTCCTAAGTAATGAGCTCTTTTCACTTACGATGTTGTTTTTCAGTCTTCTTGGTGACCCACAGTAAGATATATATCTTCTGCCACAAAACAGAACTGACCCTTATGATGTGCAATGCAATAGGCTGTTTTATGTTTTATAATATGTGTCATTTCAAATGCTTTCTGCAACCCACTAACTTCATTGCGTGATCTGTGGATGGGATCATAACTCAGTTTGAAAAGCTGACTTAGAGGAATCCAGAGCTGAGTGGCATTCAGTGTTGATTACTCTACCTCAGGACACACTAGTGACAGTGGGGTGGGGGGTAGGGGGAAGAGACAGGCACATGTATCAGAGATTTCACTTTGTCTATACTCCACATAGCCTTTGGTGTGGGGTATATTTCTCCTAAATATAAATGAAGCAACAGTGAACGTAAATATATCACCTAGAAACATGATTCCAGATCATTTTCCTTCAGTGCATCCCTAGTTTCCTATGAATACTCACCCAGAGAAGAGGGAGAATGAATAACACTAGCATCGCAATGGGTTACACTGCCTCTAGCTTCACTGTACTCCAATCTAATTAATGCCCCTTACAGGAGAACCCACAAAGTCCAGATTGCAATCACTGGCCATGCAATAAATCATCACTGACTGCCACTGCCAGGCACAGGGCAAAGCACGGTTTCTCCTGTCACTAAATTCCAAGAGCTCTCACCTGCAATCAGAATAAACTCCCAGCCCTATGTTTGTATCCCAGGCCCCATACCCCAGCTTCAACAGACTTCTCAGCCTTTGCCTCTCTCACCCTTCTATGACCAATGTAACCATCCTGTCCACATATACACGCTCCTCTACTCCATGTATCTTGCCAGGCGGCTTCTCTTCAAATCCCCTTCAAATCACATTCTTCATGGGGCCTTCCAGATGCTGCCAGGGAATGAACAGGTTCCCCTGCTTTAAGAAAGGATCTGGCTGAAACAGGTTTGGCTCAATGGATAGAGCCTTGGCTTGGGGATTGAAGGGACCTGGGTTCGATTCCGTTCAAGGGCATGTACCTTGGTTACGGGCATATCCCCAGTAGGGGGTGTGCAAGAGGCAGCTGATCGATGACCCTCTCTCATCGATGTTTCTATCTTTCTATCTCTCTCCCTTCCTCTCTGTACACAAATCAATAAAATATAAAAAGAAAGAAAAGAAAGGATCTGGCTCAAACATGAGGGGCTCAAGTTGAACACAAGCACTTCCTCCCCATCAAGAGTTGCCCTTAGTGACTGAAAAAGTGAGGGAGGGTCAGGGGAGCACAAGGAAGAGATGAAGTCAGGAAGAGGACTGGAAATGGTAGGCAATAGGGGCAGAAGACAGCACAGTCCAGGTCAGGAATGAGTGGGTCAGAACTCAAACAAAGAGGAAATGGAGTTGTGGGTAGAGGCTACAAAAGAGGACTGGGTGTCTCTTTTGATGGGGCAGTGAATTAAATTTGACCTGAGAGCCTGAGGAAAGCATGACATAAGGTTTGCTACAGGTGGGCAAAGGGCACAAGAAGTAGCCCATGGCCCATAGTGCCTGTCAGATCTGCATTGAAAGCTTCTTCCTGTCACTTGCTGGGTGACTCAGACAAAGGTCAACTCACCCTCGAGATCTCAGTATTTTCATTAGTCAAACCAGGAGGAAAAAAAGAGCAACTTATAGGCAAGGGAAGCTATGATGATGCCCAGGCTTAGCTAGCTGAAGGCACTCCACCTGGAGTGGGTGGGGGGTGGGGCTCAATCAACTTTCCCCCCTTCCTCCTGCAATTCACTGGCTCCCCTCACAAATAGAAACTTGCATCAGTCTTCAAGAGAACAACACAAGATACAGTCAAGAGTAAAAGGAAATACATCTTCAATGTTTTGAAGTAGATTGTCCTATCTAATAAAAGAGCAATATGCAAATTAACCATCACTCTGCTATACCATTAACCCATGCCAACAAACCACGCCCGCCAACCAATCAGGAGTGAATATGCAAATAAACCCAACCAAGATGGCTACAGCCACAGAGAGCAGGAGGGAGGCTTGGGTTTCTCAGACAATGGAGGAAGACAAGCTTTCTGCCTGCCCTTGCTGGCATAGGCCTCCACTCAATGCCACAAAGTTTCAATTACAGAAGGTAAGCAAATCCAAACGGAAATGGCAGCAGCCACGGAGCTGGAAAGAGTGGGAGGCATTGGGATTGGGTCTAAGTGGGGAGTCAGACATCCCTTGAGGGGTCCCAGATTGAAGAGGGTACAGGCCAGGCTTAAGGACACCTCACCCCCCTCCATGCACACTATTCATCCACCAGGCCTCTAGTTATTCAATAAAAATGCAAAATGTATTTTTCACTAAAAGACAGTATTTCAGAAAGCTTCCTTTTCAAGTCTGTTTGGATACAAAAATTTAAGATCTCCAAAAATTGCTCATACAAATTTCATAAACCCATGTAAACACACAATTGCTCAATTACCATACACATGGTCACTTGCCAATAAAACAAGAGGAAGCTAAAAAAAAATAATTCAGATGCCTTATGCAGGCTTAGATCCCTTCAGTAACAGACTGAGACTCAGTAGAGAATTAAACACCACACTGACACATTAATCTAGGACCAGATACATTTTCTAATTACTTTTGCAGACAACAGGAGCTGAATAAATGGAATCTGAAGCATATCTTTTTATCTAAAAAATAGAAAATAAATGTTTTATAAAATGTCCAGCAGGCTCTCAGCAATAAGAAACGACTAAATAGCAATCCACAAAATCAAAACAGTTAAATTCAAAGTGATGCCAAGTGATATTCAAGTTACAGCATTAGAAGTAAAGTCTGACAAACAAAAACAAAAATTATTCCTGAGGTCTATTCAGATATATTCATCTTAACCAAACTTCAAAGAATGTTCTGTTAGTGCATTTGAAAGACACATTTCTGTTGAGCTACGCAATATCAACAGGCAGGAGCTTTATCTGAGATAGGAAAACATCGACTAATGGAAAATTAGAAAGTTAATAAAATGAAGTCAAACTGGGTATTTTATGAGCACTGCTGAAAATACAATTGATAGAAGCAAAATACCATGGCTATGGCTGAGCATATTAAGCCGATTACTTGTCTTAAAGGCTATGTGTGATAGAAATCATTTAAATCAATTGAGTTACTGTTTCTTAGCAATTTGATAAAAGGGGAAAATAGTGTAATTGAGAATCAAGTGCTCCTTTGGGAGCTTAAAAAGAAGCTAGATGGGTTGGTAAGAGCATTCTAATCTGCTTCGGTATTTTTTCCTATTTAAAAGGGGAAGGACAGGAAAGAGTCTTGAGTCAAGCTGGAAAGCCCTGGATCTTGTAGAATTTAAATTATTAGTAAGCATTTAGTTTACGATAGTGCTCTCTGCTCCCCAGGCTTCATCAAAGAATTACATGGCTGGCCAGAGAGTGATCTAACCACATCTTCTGAACTGTTGAATCCTCCCAGACTACGAGCCTGAATATGAGATCCCACTCACTGTGAAATTGGGGTAGATGAGAACAGCAGCTCTAGAATGTCTTCCTAAACTGATGCTCTATCCACTGAGCCAAACCGGTTTTGGCAAGAGAGCCAAATTTTTTAAACTTAAACTAATTCTGACGCCATTTCTTCAAAATAGACTCTCCCAGGCCATCGTAATTTGTGGAAGAGCCACATTAAGGGGCCAAAGAGCTGCATGTGGCTAGCGAGCTGTGGTTTGCCAACCACTACTCTAACCGACTGAGCTACGGGGTCAGGCCAGGACATGGATCTTGCCTACGTTTAAGGACAGCTATCTCTTAAAGCTCCACAGGAAGCAACCACATGCCGTGTTATCATTAGTACAACCAGAGTCTACCAATTGATTTTTTTTTAGTTTAACTTTTAATATTCCATAAGTCAATTCTTTGCCATCAAGAGGGGTTTAAGGCACATAAAAACCCCATCTATGTAGTAACTTCACCATGCTGTGACCCTGCCCAGTTTTCCATCCTATATCTTTTTCTTTTCTGGTGAATTCCAACCCATATGTCAAACTGCTTCAGATACCACCCCCTCCCCCCCCCCCCCCCCCCCCCCCCGCCCAGAAGCCAGCCCTGCTTCATACATTCCCTCCAGGAGTTAGCCATGGCCTCTTCCACGCTAATATTTTTCCTTATGCATTTCTGTGGCTACCTTCACTCATCACACTGTAGTAACTGATCTGGATATATGTCTTCCTATGACAGGGTTAAGTTCTAGGAAAACAGAGTCTATTGCTTCTTATTTTTTGCTATCTCAGAATCCAGCACAATGCCTCAGGTGTGCCCAATATATTTTATGCTAATTTGAGTGTGCAATTAAAAATTGAGGGGTTTAATTATCTAGTGAGGAACATACTCTGCTACCAGCTGAGAGTGAAGTGCTCCCCATCGCTGTGATTTAGAAATAACTTGCATAACATGCTATAATTTTTAAAGTAGAAGTTAAATGACAAAATTTCACCATGCCTTCTTAAGAACTATCAAAAGAGCAGGTTATGTAAAAGCAATGATGACTAGAAGTTCATTTTTAACCCCCCCAAAAGAGCTCATAATATCAGACAGTTGACTCAATACCCTATTTACCGACCATTCCCTTGTTACAGCCCCAAGATTGTTCTGCGTGGCTGCTTTTGTCTCAGGCATGCATCCAAGCTACCTTGGATGATTCCCCAGGACACGGCCTAACCTCCAGCATCTGTCATGGTACCATCCTCTGCTCCAACCAAAGGTCAGACACATCCATCTTTCTCAGCGGGAGGTGGACAGATCTGCATCTGTGAGGAACACTAGAGGAGCCACCAAGAGGGGCGCTGGTCAGTTTCTCCATGTGTTTGCCCTCTCAACTGGGACCTAATAAACAAGGGCATCTCACAGGTGACCTCACGCCCCACTGAAATCTCACCCTTCGGACAAGGTTTCTGGGGTGGGCTGCTAAGATGTGAAATGCTTTCAAGGAACAACATTTTTAAATACGGTATATGAAAACTGTTTAGGTCTCAAGCCACGTTGCTGATGTACAGTAGATAAAGCACTGGTGGAGTTTAGAAATAATCTGCTCTGCCAGTGGCTCTCAGAGCACACAGCACAGCCTTCTCCCCAATTACAGAAAAATGTAGAAGATACACTAGGTCGAGTCTCATGTCATCATTAATGTTGATATGAGAAATGTTTTCTTCAAAAGGCTTCAGTGAGCCATAACCGGTTTGGCTCACTGGATAGAGCATCAGCCTGCGGACTGAAAGGTCCCAGATTTGATTCTGGTCAAAGGCATGTATCTTGGTTGCGGGCACATCCCCAGTAGAGGGTGTACAGGAGGCAGCTGATCGATGTTTCTCTCTCATGAATGTTTCTAACTCTCTATCCTTCTCCCTTCCTCTCTGTAAACAATCAATAAAATAAAGCTTTTCAAAAAAGACTTCAATGAGGTGTATGTAATGTGTGATGACATCTTGCTCTGAATTATAAGGAATAGGGATCGAAACAAAGCAAACAAAGAAAGACCGACAGATTTCCCAGTGTGGTGGTTTACACCCTTTTTTTTTTACCGTCGAAGTGACAGAGGCTATAACAAAGCATGTTTGAGGAGCCAATTTGGACCTTGCAAAGCCCACAGGACTAGGGAAATCCCCAAAGTTAGTCCTAGACTTCAGCTGCTTTGCACCTTGTGAAGGCACATAGATTTGTGTCTATCGGCATTTCTGGTTCCTTTCAGGCACTGCAGGTGTTCTTTTCTCAACCAGGACAACCTAGCATCTTCCCTAGTCACCGCCACTGGGATGTGAAGCATGGAGGCAGAGGATGGTCTAAGGCAGTGATCGGCAAACTCATTAGTCAACAGAGCCAAATATCAACAGTACGACCATTGAAATTTCTTTTGAGAGGCAAAAACGGACTTCTGCGCATGGGCCGTTAAGTTTCAATCGCACTGTATGTAGACGCCCGGGAGACTGACTAACCTCCGGCATCTGTCATGGCACCATCCAGATGGAAGAGCCACACTCAAGGGGCCAAAGAGCCGCATGTGGCTCGTGAGCCACAGTTAGCCGACCACTGGTCTAAGGAGGATTCTCGTTTATGAAAAGGGGGCCAACATTAGGTGAAAAAGATGCAATTCTGCTGCTCCAGTGACGCAGAAGGACAGATCAGAGGCCTGAGGCATCTGTCCCCATCCCAGGGCTCTGATTTCATGCCCACTCTGACTCAGACAAGCCAGGAACACACTAACACATAGGCATGCAGCATGCAAGGCATGTAACCAACTGAGAGGCTGATCAGTCTGCGGACGACCATCAGCACTCACTGCTGCATAAATTAGTTCAAATGAGAACGCATCTGAAATTGTGAAATGGCAGGATTACTCTAGGCCTGTAACTTACAAAGAGAGCAAGTGAAACAGGCACCATGGTTATCCACACTGGAATTGGCAGGAGAATCTATTCTCCCCCAGCACAGCGGGAAAAGAAAGTCTTGTATTTTTTCAACTGGGAACGTCCTGAAGCAGAGATGTCACGGCAAAAATATTAAAATACAAGCCAAATGTATCTAAGTGGGTGTATTCTTTAGATTTTTTAAAAGCCCAGTTGTGAGAGGGCAGTGTGTTTTGTTCTCCTGCTGAGAAAATCATGCCTTTATTACATACAGCTTTGGCAAGCATGTTTCCAAGAAAGAAAGTCGTCCAACCCCATGTGTTGTATTTCTTCTAGGCCAAGAAGTAGCAGAGAAATACAAAATTGGTGCGATGCTTTAAAAAGGTAAAATAAGAAAAGACAGGCTAAATTTGAAATTAAATTTTGTGAACAGTAACTACGTTTTGTTTTGCAATGGAAAGCCATCAGTGCCAGAATTTGACAAAAGGAGAATCATCTAGGACGTCTAATTTTCTAATCGATTTCAAATATGCTGCATTGACCAGGCCACCAAATCCATGAAGCCTTTTTCTGGCCCTCTCCTTAAACATGGGCCTCTCACTTGTCCGCTGATTTCTCACAAGAGCTCCTATGCTTATGAACTGGGGCTAGAGGGGGTGAGGATCTCTCACAGCTTGCTTTCAGATAGGTGAGTTTTGTCCTAAGCAAGATAACTCAAAGTAAAGCCTAAGGATAAGAAGACAAATAGAAATGACAAAAACAGGAAATGATATTCCAGCTGGCAGAACAAGAAGAAAACATAGGAACTCAGCAGTGAGGTGTCAAAAAAGCACTCATACAAGGACATTCTCAAACCCCAACTCGCATAAAATGCAAAACAGACACAGAGGGTAAGGTGTGGTGTCATCTGTTTCTATAGCAACAACTAAAAGGGCAACCTATGCCAACATCACCAACAAACACCATAGGCCACAGAGTTAGAGGGAGACTTGGGCCATGAAAACGATACCCCCTTCAGGAGAGGCCCCACTGAGACCAGCCACACCATCATCTCAGTTTTGTTAAGAAGATTTACTTAATCTTCAACACCCTGCGGACTCCTGGGGTCAGAAATGTTCCTCTCCTGTGTATATAGAAATGATGTTCTTTCCCTAACTACGGCCCGCGGGCCACATGCAGCCCCCAGGGGAGTCTGATCCTGCCCGCCTGGTTTTTTGGGCAGTGAGCGCAGCCAAGGTGTTACAGTAGGGATTAGTAGTTCATATAGTCCGGCCCTCCAGCTCTCTGAGGGACCGTGATCTGGCCCCCACTTTAAAAAGTTTGAGGACCCCTGCCCTAACTGGTTTGGCTCAGTGGATAGAGCATCCGCCTGTGGACTGAAGGATCCCAGGTTCAATTCCTGTCAAAGCCATCTACCTTGGTTGCAGGCACATCCCCAGTAGGGGGTGTGCAGGAGGCAGATGATAGATGTTTCTCATCGATGTTTCTAACTCTCTATCCCTCTCGCTTCCTCTCTATAAAAATCAATAAAATATATTAAAAAAAGAAAGAAAAAAAAGAAATGATGTTCTTGGTGAAAATGTAAATGATTATATAGACACGGATCTTTAATTTTCCACGTGATGCTATTCAGCAAACCCACTCCATACTACGTCCTCTTTTGTTGCTTTTAGTTCAAGCTGAAATTCTAGACAACCAGTAGAGGATGTCGGGGAAAATACACAACAGAGAAGGCCAACTTGGACAGAGGAAACTCAAAACGGAAGCTTTCCTCCATCCCCTCCCCACAGAAACTTAACAAGAAGAAAGCAATAAGAACACAGGGATGTAGCTGGAGAAACTAGAGCTCCATCTTACAGATACAATCCAAACACCTACTATGTTCTTCCACAGACTGTAACCACTTTCTCATCACAATCAGCATCACAAGAAATGGGTAGTTTCCTCCCTATTGTGCACATGCGGACAGGCCATCATGGCCAACGTTTGGCCTGTTGTCCCAGTAAACATGTTTTCATAGACAGCAGGGCTCCTTCCTTGACATTCATAACTGCAGATTCCCCACATGATAGACTTTTAGTCTAAGAAAACACAGGAGGAGCCGAAACCGGTTTGGCTCAGTGGTGGAGCATCGGTCTCCAGGCTGAAAGGTCCCAGGTTTGATTCTGGTCAGGGTCATGGACTTTGGTTGCGGGCACATTCCCGGTGGGGGGTGTGCAGGAGGCAGCTGGTCAATGTTTCTCTCTCATGGATGTTTCTAGCTCTCTATCTTTCTCCCTTCCTCCCTGTAAAAACTCAATAATAAAAAAAAAAATATATATATATATATATATATAAAGAAAACACAAGAGGATAAAATAACAGAGTTAAAATTTTACTAATCCCTATTTCAGCTAAAGACATAAGATAAAATGCTTTTATGTGGGAATCTCTGGACAATAGCCGGTACCTCCAGGAGTCTAAGAATCCCATAGGAGCATAACTCCAGTCCCCTGAGAGCCTAAAGAGAACACATCACATATATTAATCTACCCTCTGCTTCTTCTCTAGGTAACTTCTCACAAAGAAACTAATATGTGGGGGCTATAAGATATTAATCCACCCCGCCTACAGAGGCGAAGGCCTCCGCACAGCACCGGGTTTCGTTTGGGTCTTTGTAACTTTGGAGAAGTATGAAAAATTAGGGGAAAGTCCAGACAAGAGCAATGAAAATGATGAAAGCGTTGGAAGGTAAGAGGAAAGGCTGACGAATGAGGATTAATTAGCCTGGGGAAGAAAAGACGGCGGGGAACTTACTATTTGCCTTGAAATATAGCAAAGGCTATTACACAAAATATAATCACCGTGATTCACAATTCCACCGAGAACAGAGGCAGAGGAAACAGCCTCATGGAAGGAAAAGCATGACAAATGGAGATTAAATGTTGAATAAATCTTTCATTCCAAGAGATGGAGGCACTAAAATAGGTGGCAGCCTAAGGACTTTGCGAAGTTTGCTTCCCTGCAGTGCCTACTCCTGTTCTGTAAGCTTCTCTTGACCAATTTAAAAAAATATATATTTTATTGATTTTTTTACAGAGAGGAAGGGAGAGGGATAGAGAGTTAGAAACATCGATCAGCTGCCTCCTGCACAGCCCCTACTGGGGATGTGCCCGCAACCAAAGTAAGTGCACCAGAATTGAATCTGGGATCCTCCAGTCCGCAGGCCAACGCTCTATCCACTGAGCCAAACGGGTTTCGGCTCCTGACCAATTTCAACAACATGTCCCAAAAGAGCCCCAGAATTCTCTTTGTGCAATGAACAAAGCCAATATTTCTGAAATTGTAGTGAGCATCATTGTCAAAACACAGATGCCCGGGACCCATGTCCCAGAATAGGTTCAGGTGGGGCCCATGAAATGGCATTTCTAAGAGCAGCTAATCTGCAGGCACATTTTTAGAAGCAAGGAACTAGAAGCAACCTTTCCCTGCTCTGCCTCTCCTAAAAACACATCTGTGCTTCTCTGGGCAGGTGTCATTGTTCTTATACCACAGCATGCCATGTGCTTTCCTACTAGACTTTGGTTTGATCCGACTTTGACACTTTTATGGTGCCACCAACCCCTTAGCTTGTTCCCTTAAAAGAGGGCCATCCTCAATTGCGTCGAGTTTTCTCTGGCTTTCATATTTTTCATGTATTTCTTTCTCCTGTTTGCTGGTCTCAGTGACTCCACAGCTTTAAGACATTCCAACAGTTGCATGTGACATTGTCACATATGCCAACCGTATCTAACGTTCAAAATTAAGAAAATACAATCTAGTGTGATATATGAAAACTTCCTTCCCATAAGGCTTATTTTTCCTCATTAGAGTTTTGGCTTGTGCTTCCAAGACTATAGTCCAAGAAAATGGCAGGAAAGGAGCCACTTCTGTATTTATTGTTTATTCTGCCTGGTTTCTGGCAGGGAGGCCAGGGAGGTCAATGAGTAAATAGGGACCTGGCACGTCTGAAAGCATGCTGGTTGCAGCTGACGGCGGGCCCAGAAATTGATCTGGAAAATTATTCGGTAAACTACCCCCTCCTTCCATTCCACTACCAGGCTAACTTATTCGCTAAGAACTAAAAGCCAATTCTGCCACAAGAGTTTATACAACATCCAAAACCAGGACCTCCTAATAGAAAAATTGAAGAAATGTCTCTTGGGCTTCAAGTTCACTTAACAAAGCTATTTGTCAGATTGTATGCCCAGCGCTAGGGCATCCTGTCATAATCTCTCAGATGTTTCTAAGGCACAGGTTAAGCTCCACTAACCCCCCATATTAGCCCCAGAGTGATAATTCTTTCCCTCTCTCTCTCTCTCTCTCTCTCTCTCTCTCTCTCTCTCTCTCTCTCACACACACACACACACACACACACACACACACACTGAACTTTTAAATGCCCACATAGAACTATTAGCATGCATGTAAAGAAGCGGGGCAGAAAAGAGTACAAAGATTTCTGGGTTTGTGGAATCCCATAGCTGCAATACACCTGATGACAAGAAGGAAAAGAAAATCACAGACCACCTTACACAGAGCAGCTATAAGGATAAGCCTGAAAAGATCCTCAGGTAAAAGAAAACTAAAAAGTGAACTTTTTTATTCCTATGTTCTGACCCTTGTTTATTCTGTGCATTTTTTTTTCTTTTCCAAGCATCACACAATGCCTGCTCTTTGTTACCTCCTCTTACAAATGAGGAGGCAAACCAATGCGCCAGCACAATTTAGCCGTCAGAAAGGTGACGTCCATTCCGCTGCACTCTATTTGGGGACATTAAACCGCCAGGAGAAACACTGTCTTTGGCTAGTGTAACACAAAAGAAAAAAAAAATACAAGTACACTTCATCTGGGAGCGACTCAAAGTGGTAAGCACTACCCTGCAATCACACGAGCTCATAGCTGTGAAGCACGGTCATTATCTTATAGAACTGATCTAATGTTGCACTCAATGCCCTAAAATAAAGGGTGTCTTCTGAATATCAAACACAAGAACTGGGACTGGGAGAAAAAAAGATAATAATTTGACAGCACTTTAAAACACAGTTCATTTTCTTCCCTCCTGTCACACTAAATAGCACCCACTGACAACTAACCTCACAGGCTAAATGAATGAAAAAATATGCATTTGCTGAGCTCAGGAAATGCCACAGACACACTGTGGCAGAGCAGTTTATATTAGCTCCTTAGAGGGCTTAATACATAGGCACAAACAGCATAGTTAACGAAAATCTACAAAGGTATTGAAAGGCAACTGGAAGAACATACCATGATTTTTTTTACAGTACAAAGGAAGAGATAAAAAAAAAATGTGCTTATCTCTTTGAAAGTGCCAACAATTAAGCTGTACTAATGTATTTTATATATATGAAAACTTCATTAATTTGGGGTAATAAAGAGCATATATACTGTGGTGGCATTTATTAGCATTGTGCTAAACTCATGAATAAGAATTTTATATAACGCTTGGCCAGATGAGTTTAATTTGAAATACCATGAGAATAAAGCCCTGGGAAGACGTAAAATATTTTCTCATGAGACTCATTTGCAATCCAGAAACAAAAAACAACACTTCTACACATAATGTTTAATTCCTTAACAGTGGACAGGATTATTAAAGAAAAATATTTAAAGATGGCCTTAATTTTAAAACGGAATTCTGCTGAAAATTATTCTATTTCATTTTCTCATCAAAGAAAGCCCTTAGCCTAATCCCATAGTTTGGAAGAATGGAATTAGGTCACTCTCTCATTTGCTCCAATCATAAAAATGTCTTCCTTCACATCACTATTCCATAATTTCCATTGAAGTTAATGCACTTGCTAATCCTCTCATTTTCTCAACATCACTTTTTTCTTTTCTTTTTTTTTTTTTTAAGATGTTCCATATTTGATCCAGTCTTCTGAAGATTTTTTTTTAATGCTCTCCTGGAATTACCTCCATACTAATCACTGAAAGAGGCGTCAATACCAAAAAAATGTGCCTGCAAACCTGGGGCCCAGCCTGCCCAGGCAAAGAAGGGGATAATCCAAGTGACCATAACGTGGTAAGGAAGAAGGGAGAGGGCTGGCATTTGGTACAGCCCCTGTGCCTTGCCCTGGGTGAGTTCTTTCACACACTTATTCAATCCACTGCAGTCTCTCAACTCAGGCTCTGATTATTACTTGCAAGATCTATGTAGTCAGGGAGCCTACCCAACTGGCCACAGACAAAACAGCTAAGCAGAGAAAAAACTGGAGTTCAAACCTGAAGTTACCCCTCTATATGAACTAAAATGTGTCCCCCAAACTCACATATTGAAGCCCTAACTCACAATATGACTATATTTGAAAATGGGGCCTATGAGGAGGAAATAAAGATTAAATGGCATCAGAAGGGTAGGACCGTGCTCAGATAGGACTGGTGTCCTTAAAAGTTGCTCGTTCCCTCCCTGCCTTTTTCTCTCCCTCCCACCTTCTCCTTCCCTCCACCTCTCTCTCTGCACTTTCTCTGAGGAATGGCCCCCACAGGACAGAGCAGCCATCCACAAGCCAAAAAGAGAGCTCTCACCAGAGCCGAACCATCCTGGACCTGTGGCCTTAGACTGCTCAGCCTCCAGCATGGTAAGAAAACGAAGTGCTATTGTTGAAGGCCCCGGGTCTGTGGTGTTTTACTGTGGCAGCCCAAGCTGACTAAGACACCCACTCTAAAGCTGTTCCCTGTCAGTTGGCCTCATGGGATGGGAAAGTTCATCCCCCCTCAATTTCTGCAGCAAATGTTTCCTTCTGATCCTCCTGGTCCTTCATTGTCTCCTTATTAGCTGCATCCATATGAATGAAATGTGTGATTCTGCAGGAGGCTCATCATAATTTAACAGGAATTAATGTCCTCTTATTATAAAGGGCCCTACAAGCCACTGCTTAACAGTCAGCAACAGCTAGAATTAATTCGTGTCAAATGAGCATCAAGAAAAATCCATTTGTGACCCCGGAGTCATGAAATTTAGCATAATTACACATGCTCTTGTTTGGGTAATTTTTTTCTCTCCTCATTAAATTAGGAGTCTACATTAGATTTCAATCTGCTCAGTCCTGACTAGTTACATGTCTATAATCAAGGGCATTTCCTCTCAAATCAACCAGGGTTTCATAGGCAAACTACACTAAATGCATGACCAGAAGCTGAGGTACAAAAGCTGAAGAACTTTGAAAATAATACATCGATGATTTCACAGAAATTCACTCATAATATTGATTCATATTTTCCCTCAACCAATATTATTGAGTACCTACTTTGTGCTAGGTAGTGTTCTACCTATTTTGGAGATGCATGAATTAATAATGTTCGAGGACAACTCTAAGTAGCTCTTTGATAACTGCTCCTGTCTTTTTTCTCACTACTGTGTCCCTAGCTCTTAGCATGGCACCTAGCACTTGATATTTATTCTATCATCAATGGGAAAAGAACACATTTTTATCAAAAAAATAATCCTTAAGTGTTGAAAGTCAAACTCAATCTCCCTATTTTTCTCTTGAACACAGTCTGCCCCTACTTCTATTTGAAATATCGCATAAATAATTTTTTCTATTAAATGAAATCACTTGTTTCAGCCTGAGTAGAGCTAATACTCATGAGGAAGGTCTCTGGCAGCTAGAATGACTTTCAATTTCAAAAAAAGTTTAGCCCTACACAGCCACTTGCTCTGGCCTTTTAGAATATTAAAGGAAACTTTTAAAAATCAATGAACTCAAAATAGATAAGACTTAAATGTAAGTTTTGAAACCCTAGCAATCCTAGAAGAAAACAGAGGCAGTACAATCACAGACATCTCTCATACCAATATTTTTGCTGATATATATCCTAAGGCAAGAGAAACAAAGAGAAAAAAATAAACAAATGGGACTACATCAAACTAAAGAACTTCTGCACAGCAAAAGAAACCATCAACAAAATGAAAACGGAACCCACTGTGTGGGAGAGCATATTTGTCAAGGATACATCTGATAAGGGGGTAATCTCCAAAATATATAAAGAACTTACACAACTTAACAACAGGAAAACAAACAATCTAATTAAAAAATGGGCAAAGGACTTGAATAGACACTTCTCCAAAGAGGACATACAGATGGTCAATAAACAAATGAAAAAATGCTCAAGGATACTGATCATCAGAGAAAATTAAAACCAAATGAGATATAACTTTACATCTATCAGAATGGCTACCACCAATAAATTAACAAACAAGTGCTAATAAAGATGTGGAGAAAAGCTGAAACCAGTTTGGCTCTGTGGAGAGCATCGGCCTGCGGACTGAAAGGTACCGGGTTCGATTCCGGTCAAGGGCATGTACTTTGGTTGTGGGCACATCTCCAGTAGGGGGTGTGCAAGAGGCAGCTGATCGATGATTCTCTCTCATCGATGTTTCTCACTATCTATCCCTCTCTCTTCCTCTCTGTAAAAAATCAATAAAATATATTTTTAAAAAAAAAGATGTGGAGAAAAGGGAACCCTAGTACACTACTGGTGGGAATGCAGACCGGTGCAGCCACTGTGGCAAACAATATGGAATAACCTCAAGAATTTTAAAATTGAACTGCCTTTTGACCCAGCAATTCCACTTCTGGGAATATATCCTAAGAATCCTGACACACAGTCAGAAAGAATGTATGCACCCCTACATTCATAACAGCACAATTTACAATAGCCAAGATCTGGAAACAGCCCAAGCGCCCATCAGTAGATGAATGGATAAAAATGCTGTGATACATTTACACAATGAAATACTATGTGGCCATAAAAATAAAGGAACTCTACCTTTTATGACAGCATGGATGGATATGCGATTGTTATGCTAAGGGAAATAAGGCAGTCAGAGAAAGACAAATAACACATGACCTCACTTATTTGTGGGATGTAATCAACTAAATAAACCAATGGACAAAGCAGAACCAGAGGCATGGATATATGGAACAGACTGACAGCTGTCTGTCAAAGGGAAGGAGGGGAGGGGAAACTGGATGAAAGAAGGTGAAGAGATTAGCCAGAGAACACATATGCATAACCCACAGACACAGACAGCAGCAAGATGATGGTCAGAGGGAATGAGAGGGTATGGGGAATGGGTGGAGGTGGGAAAAGGGGAGGGTGGAACATCTGTCATAGTGTCAACAATATAAATAAAGTTTAAAAAATCAATGATTTGACAATGTTATGAAGAAACAGGGTGGATTCCTTGACTGATCAGGAAAAAGGCACAGACCTGGAGAAGTCTGCTGTTGCCTGTAAGGATGCATCTATTCAATCCAGGCTGGCAATCTCAGTCAGCTAGATCCCACAGGCACCTGAACTGCACACTGGGGAGCCACTTCCATGTGCTGTTTCCAGCTCCTGGGAAGGGACTGAAATCAGTGTTCCTCCAACCAGGCTCACATGGGGCAGTGGTCGGCAAACTGTTAGTCAAGAGAGCCAAAGAGCAACAGTACAAGGATTGAAATTTCTTTTGAGAGCCGAAAACAGACTTCTGCGCATGGGCCACAAAGTTTCAATTCACGCATTGTTCGTGCGTGACAGCACTTGGTATTTTGTGGAAGAGCCACACTTAAGGGGCCAAAGAGCCCTGGGTGGCTCATGAGCCACAGTTTGCTGACCACTGACAATGGGCATATGACTAAAATGACCTCACATAGTTCAAAGTTGTCTTCCCCTTTTTAAGAAGGGAAAATTCTGGAAGTTCACTGTGGCCTGTACAGCGTTCAGGCCAGCAAATTAATCATGTTCATGAAGCAAGGAAATCAGCTTATGTCTGGGGAAATGAGATTTGGTTCCACTGGATACTCTAATTTAGGAGCCACTAGGTATTTATTTAAGAAAAGGAACAGTTAGTTAAGAAGGAACTTTTAAGGATCCCTCACATGCTAAAAATGTAATGAGAAAGGAAGTGTATAAAGTGCTACTAAAATAGGGTTTATATCAGGGATTGGGGTAAACACAAGGAACCAGAAATAATAGCTCAGTTTTTTACTCTACTAACTCCTAAAACAGTTCACTTCTCACAGACAAGACAATCTCCACAGAAACACTGAGACAAAGTCATAGAATGCATGGCTCAAATGGTAAAAAGGAATCTCATTTAAAACTTTACTGCTGCCAGGCTGAAGACCAAAAATGGAACTCTTAGTGGAGACTAAAAAGGATTTATAAGCAGCACTATATAAATCAAGCAACATGTACTAATAAACTAAGGAATGAAGCTTTTTTTTTTTTTTAGCTTTTACAATAATAAAGCATACTTCAAATTTCAGGAATACATCCTGAAATATTCAAAGTTTCAAAATGTTCATGGCTTTAACCAGGAAACTGGAAGAATTCCAAAACAAAATAATCTTTCTTAAAAAAATGCAAAATACCACTGGTGATAAAGAATTTTAAATTTCTTTGCAAGTTGCCCAAGAATAGAACATTTCTGGTCACTCCCACTCCTCCCCTCTTTCTCTGTCCCTCAAATACATACTTTTCTAAAGGTTTTCCAATTGATTAACGGACCTTACTATATAAAAACCATGTTGAGATGCCACTCAAAAGAGTGTTTGATGAGATCATGTTATAGAGCAAGTTCTTGCCAAATAACACATCTTTCTCACTTGAACCAGGCTTGAGAAAGGCTGTGCCACAGTGAATTCCACATAGGGGCAGAAATAGAATAGTGGAGACTAGCTGTAATTATAAGAAATATTAATCATGTTCTGTTAACCCTGATGCCTCTGTTCTGATTAGAAAGCACATCCTAACCTGGCTGAGAGTTGTAGGCCCCAGGACCTGGGAATTAACATTGGAATGCAGTCCATTCTCCTTTTCCAAGAACAGCCTATCATCATGGAAAGATTAGCAATTTTGTTGCTGAAGCAATCTGGTCCCTTTGCCCACATTGCCTGTAACCTTGCCTACTTCCTCATGCTTCTAATCCCTAACGTGTTTCCCCGAAAATAAGATATCCTCCGAAAATAAGACCTCGCGCATGGAAAGATAAGACATCCCCTGAAAATAAGACCTAGTGCAACTTTGGGAGAAAAAATTAATATAAGACACTGTCTTATTTTTGGGGAAGCAGGGTACTTTCCTCTGTAATCTTTGTCCTTCTACTCCATATAGGCAGCTGACTCCCACTCTGCTGGCCTTACTGCAATAAACACTCATAGGATTCACACGGTCTGTGCTTAATTGGCTCAGGTAGTGACAGGCAGCCCGGACCCATGGGTTGCCCAGTTTCCGTTCCAGAGCACCACAATAAAGGGAGTTGGGATATTTTTGCTGGTGGAGGGTGTTGCCTTCAGTATGTAAAGAACACAACATCTGTGAAACTCAATAAAGCAAAGTGCAATACAGTGGGGGTGGGGGAGGGAGAAAGAATTTCACATTTCAGCAGGTACTGCTCTAACGATGCTCCCAGGTGACCCCTTTGCTTCTCTAGAGCATCATGGGAAGGCACCAGGAAGGCATCCTCCCTGAGCAGAATGATTTATATACACGTGGGGAAAGCAGAAGCAACCTCCACCCCGGGAAGTGAAGTATCTGTCAAACAGGACAGCTCTGCTCGGAGAGAAACGGCCACGGAGAACACAGGAAGCGCCAGTAAATAACAGGTGTTTTGGAGCAACTGCCAGCAAGGCAGCTTCATCCACCTGCCACGCCAGGCTCTGAAGCCGTGACCCTCGCACACACGGGGTCAGGCTGTGACCAAACACAGATGGAGGACCTCCAACGTCCACCGACGGGCTCAGCGAGAAATAGTGCTGAGGAGCTGACAAAGATGGATCGTGCACGCTAAGTCGTCCAGGGTAGTTTACTTGAGATTACATCCTCCCGGTGATTTGTTATTCTTCCCCCTGCCTGACAAAATTAATCACTCCTTCTTCGGGGCCTCCCGTACCCACTCATACATTCCACCAGGAGAGCACCTGTCGCAGTTTCTTTCAGTTATAGACACATCTATCTTTTTAGTTGCAAAGCTCTTTGAAAGCAGAAATCATGTCCTTTTAATACTTGCACTCTGGATGGTAGCATAGAGACTCAATATTTGTTGAAAGGGGGGAAACAAATAAATAATTCACAAATCAAAGTTCCAAAATCTTTATCTGTTTTTTTTTTTCATTATAGCATAGCATCCAAAACAAACTTTTTCCATAGTTATGTCCCATAATTCCTCAATATAGACTTTTCCCTCCACCTGGAGCAGAGGGAGCATTGACCTTCAGGTTTCCACCTCCCGGAATCTAACAGTGCTGTTGCCCTGGCTCTCAACACATTAATTACATTGATTATTTTATATTCCAAAACTGGACAAGTACAGAATAAGAAAAGTATAGACAATTTTTATTTGCATATGTAAATATGAAAATCCCTAAATAAAATATTAGCCACTGAACCCAATATTATAATCTAAAAAGTATTAGATTTCTTCGGCTGTACTCCATTGCTACTATTACTGGAGGCTTGGTAGTATAGCAGTAGGGTTTAGGGGGGAAAGATATTCTTGTATATTTTAATTAACTTTTAGTCTAAGTGAGCATGTCTTGGGGAATGACTTTCAGAAGGGTTTGATCCTTCTCCAGCAGTAGAGCTTTATTTCTGTCCTGTCCCCTATTGACTAACCTGGAGGTAACATTCCCAGTCTATTTCCTTGACGCACCGTCTGCTCTCTCCTCTGTTGATTTTCGATTTTATTTACTTATTTTCCCTTGAAGTGAAAGAAGAAGGATATAGGCAACTGGAGAAAGGCGAGACCTAGTTTCCTTCCCTCAGGTGGGATAAGGATTTAGAATTGCCCTGTGGAAAAGTCCTTCCCTCTGTACACTAGGCCTTTGTTAGGTTTCACAATGGCTACTCTACCCTACTCCCTTTCTCCGGGATATGAGAGGAGCTTTCTGGAATCTTCCCCCTGGGTACCTAGTAGGATTCCAAAACGTAAGCTTATAAAGTGTAGGGACCCACTTAGACTATAGACCCCAGGAGCTTTTAAAAATCCCAATTGTCTGCATTCAACCTCCAGCAATTCATCACCATTAGTACTGAAATATTCTTAACAGTTTAGGGGACCTAGTGTTTTCAGCTCCAGCTCACCAGAAATCTCAAGAAATGTCAATTTGTCCAGTATTTTTGTTGCGGTGGTAACATCAGGAGTAACAGCTTCCAGTCTCTCTACATGCCAGAGCTAAGCTAAGTATCTCTTTTGTATGGTTTTAAACCTTTCAGTTTTTCTATTTCTTCCTGGATCAATTTTAGTTATTTATGTATTTTACAGACTATCGTTCATTTAATTTAGTTTTCAGAATTATCGGCACACAGTTGTTCGTAGCATTTTCTTTGTGTGTGCGCATATTCATGTAAGTCTTTTTATTTCTACTAAAGTTAAAAGTATGCATGTTTTGAATATTACTGATCTGTTTTCTCTCATTTGTCAATAGACTTTTTCATTATTTTATTGTATGCTATATTTGTTTAGCTTATTGTTATTTACTTAACATTTAAATGTTTTCGTCTCACATTTCTTTGGGAAAAAAAACTGCATAGGCAATACCTTTCTCACAGAGCTGTTTATAAGAAAATGCACTTCTGATAACCTATACGTAATGCACAAATAGGAGATAATATGGCTACTTATTGCCAACTCACAATACTTTTCAGATCAGACACCTTTGTTTTGGATTCTTTCATAATCTAGCTCATGCACTACACTAGCCAATTCTCACCAACTTACCCTCTGAGCAGTAGGCCAGTTTATGGAGGAGTGTGGTCTGCTGGAGAACACTTAAAAGCAAAGTCAAAGCATATTCCTTTCATGTAAAAGTGATCCAAGGCTAAGACAGTTACAAAAAAAAAAAAATGCCTTTCAATTGTTTCAAGCCAGGCTGCAGACCTCCTATAAATTTCTTTGGCATTAGCTTACGAAGTTAATGAAACACCACTTGGCATTTCCCAATAAAGACCCAGCGAAGATAAACATCTGCTTTTTTCAAAATTCAGCTGAACCCTACTTTGCTATGTTTGCTATCCAAAAATAACGGCACAGTCAAAAAGTCACCTGCATCAGCTCTCCACTGTGAGATGCAGGTTCTCTTCCAAACAACCAGGAAGGTGCTGGAGAAGAGCCAGGAAGCTGGAGAAGAGAATAGGCCCCCAAGTCCACTCCAGGAGCACCCTCAAAGCACAGCACACACCAAAAAATTACCTATGAACGTTCACTTCTTTCTCCATACAGTTTCACTCCTAATGTTGGCAGAATCTGCTTTCCAGATCATAATGTAAATCCTAAATCATAGTCAATGTGCAGGTTGGAGGGACTGCAGAAGGTTTAGACAAGACAATCCAGTAAACCAGCGATTTTCAACCTTTTTTTATCTCCTGGAACACATACTAATGTTAAACTTCTGCGGCACACCCAAAATATATGTATTTTTGCTGAGCTGACAAAAAATATATATAATTGTGTTGCATTCGCGCTGGACAGCTATTGTTGTGTTGTATGTTGTCATTTTTATTTTTTATTTGACAATCTAAGAGAAAAGAGGTCAGTGCCCCTGACTAAATAGTCAGGTATTGTATATTTTAAAACTATTGGGGCACACCAGTGTGGCCACTAGCAGGTATACTTGTTGAAAAATCACGAAGAACTGATTTCACATAAGTAGTTGTTAAAACAGAAACTCTTTTAATCTACCACCACTAAACCAGCTCACCAAATCAACCACTGCTCTAGCTTTCCTCTGTAAAATAGGGGCCAATGCCCATGTCGGACTGAAGGGTCTTGGCCAGTAGGTATTTCTGCAGGTAACCTCCATTTCTGCCCCCTCTAATGAGCCATATCTTAATTGAATTCGTGCCCTAAACTGTGTATGCCAGTTTTATTTGTTAGCAACATTTCATCATTTAATTAAATATTCAGAAACTGAAAAGATGAGTGTGAACAAAAAGAAAATTAAGTTGAATGAAAATCCAATTTTAAAAACCAGCCATCACGTTAGATGTGAGCAAGATAACAGTGAAACTTTCCAGGAAAGCAGTTAACTACTTTTTTTACACCAGCAGAGAAAGCTCTACTGAGAATTGGACACTCAGATTACTTTGTATTTTTAATTCACTCCATTACATTAATTTAAAAAACCTCTAAGAGGAAACCATAAATGATAATCAGCTTTATGCAACAAAAATGCAGTGAGATATAAACCATGGGACTCTTAAAATAACATCAACAAACAAAACTCTTGATCCAACATTAAAAGACTAGAGAATAAACAAATAATTGTACCTTGTACAGTATGTGTCTATATATAAAATTGTTACTAGTCCCGTGTTCCATTGAATTTTTTGATTAACAGATCCTGGTCATACCAGACATAAAAGATTCTAAGTAGTTTCCCTGAGCAGATTAAAAGGTATTGCTCACAATTTCATATTCATTTTTATTTTTTCATTATATGTAACTTATTAAGCACCTTCTCATATTTTCTTATTAATTCTCACCACAGACTTGTAGAGATTATATTTTCATGTTTAAAGGCGGAAACTGAAAATCATAGAAGCCAGGGTTCAAATGCAGAATCATTGTCCTAAACAATATTTTCCAATTAATGTAAAATCACTTTAGTAAGAAGCAAGGTACATTTTTCAATGAGAGAGTAGAATAAGCATTAAAGTATTATTTAAGGGTTAATTTTTCTTATTGGTTGCATTTGTACCCCCAGAAGATACAGTGTTTTCCTAGTTGGGGATATCCCTAACTCCAGGACCTCAGAGAATGTGACCTTACTTGAATGCAATGTCACCACAGAGGCAGCCAAGTTGAAATGAAGTTATTAAGATGAGCTCTAATCCAATGTGACTGATGTCCTTATAAAAGATGAGGACCAGACACAGGGACAGATATGCTCAGAGGGAGGCAATGTGATGACATCGGGAGACAGGAGAAGACAGCCCTGTGACTGGGGTGATACACATACAAGCCAGGGAACACCAGCGCCTGCCAAGGATCACCAGCGCCTGCCACAGACCAGAGGTTGCCACAGAACACCAGAAGCTGCCAGGAAACACCAGGAGCTAGGAAGAGGCAGGGAAGAATTCTCCTCTAGACTCATCAGAGAGCACAGCCCAAGCTGACCTTGATTTCAGCCTTCTGGCCTCCAGAACTGTGAGGCAATAAATGTCTGTAGTTTGAAGTCAACCTGTTTGTGGTAAATGGTTGCTGCAGCCCCAGAAACCAAATACCATGCTGTTTTGTGAAAGCTTCTATGGAGTGGGAGTAGGTGTGGGTGTGTATTCTGGGTCACAATGTAAATTTAATTCCTACTGTGGATTGTGGTCAAAAGGTTTGTAAAACAGTATTCCATAACCCGGGCAAATGTGTTACTGAAATCCATCTGGGCAATCCCCTAACACAGAGGGTAGGCAAACACACACACACACACACACACACACACACACACACACACACACCACTCCTGAAAAAGAGAAGAGAGGTGTAGTGTTTGGGGTGGGGGTGGGGAATGGAGTTTCTGAGAAGATGGGTAGAAAGAGCAGCATGATTAAATAGAGTAGCTGGCAACTGGGTAAAACACTGTGTGAGAATAGCCATGTGTCTCTTGCGAGAGAAAACAAAAATAGTCCTTTTTGGCAGGTCTTTGGGGAAAGGTTTTAGCCAATCCACTTTGCATAAGTAGAAACGGGTTAACCTAGCCAAAGCTTCAAAAGAAGCTATATGAGGCGTGTTAATGATATTGGGCACTCCATCCAGACAGGGAGAAAATCAAAGTAATGGAAAAGCAGACCTTGAGGGACCCAGGCGCTATTGACAACAGACGGCGGAAGACTGCTTAATATTCTTACACAATTAAACTAATTCCCTGTAAGCTTTCTCCACATACCATAAACAAGATCTCTGTGTTCATTTGAAATGAACTTTTAACATCTGGGCAAATGTATTGCTTAATGCTCAAATCCCAAAAACCCCAATTCTGTGTGTGTGTGTGTGTGTGTGTGTGTTTTTTTTACATATGCCAAAACAAAAAGCATTTGTTTTATGTTTTATGTTTTAAGACAATTTTAGCCTTGCTCTTTGTCACGCACATTGTGACACAAAATTTCTATAATGTAGGCTCATACTAACATTGACTGAGAGAAGCTGCATTATTGCCTTATCTCATTTATTTATGAAAGTGTGTAGCCTATGAAAGTGTCAAAGATGAAAGCTAATGGCTTATTCTGTGACTGAGAACAAAATGGGGAGAAGGGGCAGCCTGGCATGATTTCCTCAGGAGCTGCATTCTCATGCAATCACAGGACTTCCCATGTGGCCCCCTGGCTATTCCCACCGAGCTAGAAGACACAGCTGATTCACAACACACTTAAATACCCGCACCCACTGGCAAGAAACTACTCCCCAGTGCTACCTTCACATGCACTGCATCTCCCATATCCGGCTCAGATGAGCAAGCAGATGGATTTTTAAATTCTGTCCCTCTAGCTCACAGGATGATAAGCCAGGATAGAAGAAAGTAAGGCAGCAGAGCAAGGAGGGCAATGACATTTTCGATAAACAAATCAAACTTCAACATGCAGTAGCTCCACGCCTCTGGTTCCTCAGGAACAGAGTGGATTCATGATCCCACTCATTTCAATGAGTTTCTGAGGATGTGAGGAGATAGGTGGTAACTGAAATGCCTGGCTCACAGGTGTGCTCCATTCACTTCATATTTCAAACTGCATTCATACCTGAGGGAAGCTGTCACCCATTCCTTCCATTAACATGTACAGTGTCCAGAACATGCTGGGGACTGAGTGGGTGCCAGGGTAGGATGATGTGAGGGAGGGGGACAGGGAAGGCCACAATGGTACAAGAGCTAGTTTCCCGGAATTGGACAGACTCAACCCCTAGAAGGAGAGACCTGAGGCACCCAGGTAAGTGTATACTACAGTAAAAACAGGTTCAATATGTCCACAGAAGGAGAGATAAGGAGTCAGGAATGCCCAAGGAAGAGAACAAAGAAGGTGGTATGGGATGTAGACCATAAGGATGCAAAGTAGGAAAGAAAAAGGCATGGGTGAAGGGGTGAGGGGCGGGGATAACATCTTGGTAGAAAGCAAGAAATATGATGAAATGTAGTGAGGCTAAAATCCAGGACTCTGGGTAGACAAAAGTCAAAGACAAATATGCTGTGAAAGACGTGGGACAAATTGCATACAGTCTTGTTTTGGAAGTCCTTTAGAGCAAAAAGGTTCCCATGTACAGAAGGGAACTGACAGTCAGTAAGCCAGGCAGCCATGTTTCCACGAATACAGCATTTCTGGAGCACCGCTGTGTGACAGGTGCACTCCAAATGCTGAACAATGTCACTACCATCCAACAAGTCAAGTGTATTCAAACTCTGATTCTTTCAGTTCCACAGAAAGACAAAACAAGGAACTGGTAAAGGATGAAAAGAATACATTGAGGGAAATTGTAGAAAAAATATTTAGTGCTCCTGAAAATATTTTAACTAATAGTATTAAATTGCAAAAAATATTATGTATACCACTCTCACTGAAATTAGAAAGGATGTGGGGTTCATTCATTTATTCCCTAAGCCAATATTCAACACTGTCTTCTGAATATTGTGTGTCAGACTTCTTCTAGTCCAGCGGTCGCCAACCAGTGGTCCGTGAGGTCCATCCGAAAGGTTGGTGACAGCTGCTCTAGTCAATGGGTTTGAAACAATCATCCCCACCTTACTGGGAGCTGAATTCTAGGAGCATAGTTAATATTTATTTCATTTAAAAAGTTAGGCAAAAGTAGGAAAACTCTTACCCCTTTAAAGGATTACAAAAGCCTACATCTGTAGGTAAAAATACTCTATGGCACATATATTAAGGTAAGTAAATTATTGTTTTCTATTAATTGTGAACTGTCAAAGAAACTCTGGAAAGATTGTACATATAATTTAAAAATGAGTTTTCTGCTCTAATTCTTGTTATATGTAGATCACTTTTTTTAAAATATATATATATTATTGATTCAGAGAGAAAGGGAGGGAAGGAGAAAAAAGAGAGGGAGGGATAGTAAGAGGGAGGAAAGAGAAAGAAAAACACCCATAATGACAAATAATCATTGATAGGCTTCCTCCTGCATGCCTCCAACTAGGGATTGAGCCCGTAACCCAAGCTTGTGCCCTTGACCAGAATCAATCTCCAGACCCTTCAGTCCACAGGCTGACGCACTATTCACTGAGCCAAATCAGCTCGGGCATATGTATAGATCACTTGATAAAAGTTTAAACTTTTATAATCTGTTGGTGACTTAATTATACTATAATGTCTCCTAAATAAACCTTATTTGTCGATGTTATTTTTTTCTTTGGGTAATTTATTGAGCAACTCCTAAGTGTGCAATGCTAGTGCATGCCTAGGGATGGAAAGGAATAGCATGTGGACCCCTACCCTTAAAAGATTTATCACTTCTCAAGAGGATGAGGGGATGAATAAAACATACACATCTGAAACAACTGGGAAGCATTCCAGAGCAATTCTTGAGATATTGTAAGATAATGAGTCAGTAGCATGTAAAATGCATGTGTTAGTGACAATGGCAAGTAGAAAACTTCCCACCAGAAGTTAGGTAATGTTTCTCAGCCCTGGATTCTGTGGCTCAGTTGGCTGAGTTCCATCCCTGGTCAGGGCATATGCCCAGATTGCAGGCTCCCTCCCCTTGTAGGGGTTGTATAGGAGGCAGGGACTCGGTGTTCCACTCTCACATGGATGTTTCTCTTTCCCTCTCCCTCTCCCATCCCTGTTCTTTAAAAATCAATTTTAAAACATAATAAAGAAAACGTCTTCTGCCTCTTAAGAAAATACCTGTTTTCAAGTGAAGCCGTCCATGCCATTCTGTTTAATGATGCTTCTCACTAACAACGAGTCAGTAGATTAGGCCTTGGGAAAAATACCATGCTTTGAAATTAATTAATCCATTAATTACACTGTCAATTATTGTAAGAAGCAATTTCAACATTATTTTCAATACCGATTGTTTCAGAAATCAAAACTGCAAAACATCCCATCCTCTCCCCTGTTATCAGAGCCAAGCACAAGCTGTGCTTATCCCCAAAGAGATGTCGGCCGTTGATCTATGATGCCTCACCCTTGAAAGACTGGGATTCGGGTATTACTGCTGATGAGAACATATGGTTTGGGTGGTTTGGCAGGCAAAATCCTGGCAGAAGAGTCTCAAAGCATCAGCAGATGCTGCCATCGCACAGACATCCAAATGGCGGCATAATTGCCGCTGCTGCTTTGACACCACATGTTTCACTGTGATGACAGGGATGTCTTTCCCGAGAGGCTGGTGGCACAACAGAACCCCTTCCCAATTCCCACAGACAGACACACAGGAGCGTGCATGTGTGTGTTCACATGCACACACACCCACAGGCATGTGTGCATGCACATGCACCAGGTACACACAAACCTAGATGAGGTGTGCCTTCCACATGTCCTTCATCTATCTCCAATGGTGTAAAGCCAGCTGGAAAGGGAACAGCAACTGGAGAACTAATTTTCTTCTTTGCTGACAAAATGGATCCTTAGGTTCCAATCAGAAAGCAGGCAGTCGCCACCAGTCTTTCACCAAACTCATAATCAAAGAAAAAATGGCCTGAGGGCAACTTAGAGATAGGTCCAGAGTCCCCTGGTCTCTCTATGGGACTGCAGCACTGACAGGTCTGGAAAGCTCCTGTCACACAGTACTCAGACCCATCTTCATCAGACTCATTCAGGTGGTCAGCAAATATTTACTGATCAGGAGGGGAGGGGCTTCCAGAGCCACAACCTCAAAAGAGATGGGAGGTAGGATGCCAGGGAGCACTCTCCTCCCAGACCTACCAAGTCACGTTCAGTCATTCATTCTTCTTTCCTGAACAGTGACAGTCTGGAAACACGGTACCAAACAAGACAGACATGGTGCCTGCCTCTAGCAACAGAGTCAGCAAGATAAACTAGTGCATGTAGTGCGTTCATGCTCCAATAAGTGATGGGCTGGTGTAGGGGCCCTGGGAGTAAGGGGGCAGCGTACTGAGTCCCCAAGACTAATTGGAATTAGCCAGGGGTTAGGGAGGAGTGCAGCCGAGGCAAAGGAAGCAGACTTAGTGTCAAATAGAAATTTGTTCCAGGTAGTCAAATGCTCCAAACATCAGCTCTTCAGCTGGTAAAAGGGAAAATAGTAATAGTAAATGAGAAAATGTGGAAAATAACTTATAACTGAAAAACTGATAGCCATCATTACTATTGTTGTTGTTATTATTATTACTACCATTGGCAGCAACATCTACAGATGCTTGTATGTAAGAAAACATAGAACATTCTGGAAAATTAACCTGGATCAATTTGTTTAGAATATAATGTGTATTGTGTGTGTGTGTGTGTGTGTGTGTGTGTGTGAGAGAGAGAGAGAGAGAGAGAGAGAGAGAGAGAGAGAGAGAGAGGAAAAGAGAGGAAGGAAGGAAGGAAGGAAGGAAGGAAGGAAGGAAGGAAGGAAGGAAGGAAGGAAGGAAGGGAGGGAAAGGAAAAAAAGGAGAGAGAGAGGGAGGGAAGGGAGGGAAGGAGGAGAAAGAGAGGGAGGGAAGGAGGGAAGGAGAGAGGGAGGCTGGAGGAGGGGGGTTATCTGATGGCAGATGTCTGAGTTACTTCCACCTTGAGCATGATGTTGAATGCTAATGAACAGACACAACTGAGTCCAACCAACTGTCATCACTCCACTGGATGGGAATATAACTTCTGTACATTGTGGATTCCTCCTCTATGACAAGAGTATGAAGATACTGGTCCTGTCTATCTCGAAGAATTGTTGCTGCTAATGGATTCCATTCTGAACTCTCAGGTGCCAAGTAAAACTCCGAAAGGACAGGTACAAGTATGAGGAAAAAGAGCCACTGTCATGCTAATTTAGATAAATCTCCAAGTTGGAGTAACTGATCTAAAAGCACAAAACTGCCAAGGCGTCTGTTCTGAGGTGTCAAACATTTGCAAAGTCCACATTCGTCATTCACTGAAGGAAAGGTAGACAAATTAATGAGCTGACAGAATACAGATCTAAACCACATATACATAATAAGAACTCACAGTAAGGCATACAAATTGTCTTCCCAGGGCACATGGACTAAGTTACTCTGAAGGAGTGAGGGGGAGAAATTACACACTTGGATCTTTTACAAAGCACGGGTCCAGGAACGAAGATGTCAAGATTAAAAACGATCTTCCAACAGCCTTGGAGTTGGCCAAAGCTTGTGGGCGATTCTCTCTGATTCCACTTTACAGTCTAAACAGAAATTAAAAGAATGAGGGCCCACACAACCTGGGAATAACGGGGATAGAAAAACTTTTTGGGACAGGGGTGTTAGGGATTTATACTCATCTGCAAGGCTGCAGGAACACACTGTCCCCCTGGAGGGACAGACAGACTGGAGTCTGAGAACTCTTGAGTCAAGAACTGTTCAGGGTGGAGGAGAAGCTCACGGGCAGCTTGGGAGAGCTGGAAAGAACACAAGACTCTCTCTCACGCAGAAAAACCCTGAAAACAAATCTGCTGAGTTCTACCTCTTCTCAGTTATGTGGACTTATGTCAATTACATAGCTCTCTGGTGTTGTTTTTGAATATTAAGTGAGTCATGTGTCTGTGTTAAATGCACAGTAGAGGATTTCATGGAGCCGTTATAAAGATCGACAAACAAAGAGAAGATGGTTTCAATGGCTCCCCGCTGACCACAGGCTGAACTCTACAGCAGGGGTCACCAACCTGTGGTTCTTGAGGTCCGAAAGGTTGGTCACCTCGGCTCTAAAAGATAACTTCTCATTCAAGACACTCTGTGCCAGGGTCTAGGCCTAACTTGTAGCCACAGGACTGAAGTACTTCAACAACACTCACTAGGCTTTCCAGGGCCATGCCGCTGCTCGCTCTGCTCCCCTCCCGGGAGGCTTTTCCCACCTCCTCTGTCCTCCCAGTACCTTTCATCCCTCAAGGCCCTGCGTTGGCCCCACCTTCTCCTGCAAGCCATCTTACAGTCCTCTCCACTGCTTCTTTTGAAATGTGGTGAGTCCTACCCGGGTGGTTCACACCAGGCTCTGTAGACTCTCGGGGCAGAGGAAGAAGCTTTGGTTCGAGCAGCACTCACACAGCCACCAGCGAAGGCCCGCAAGCAGCGAGGAGCAACCCCTGTGGTTCCCTGACTCAGGTGACAGCTGATGCCCATCCCAAAGGTGAAGGAGAGTAGGTCGGGGCTGGGCTCCCACCCATGGATGGTGCCTGGCATGTTCTCCACCCTTGGCTTTGCTCCGCTGGTGGGAGGGTGAGCCCAGGTCCCGCCCCATCACTGCAGGCCCAAGACCCCTCCTCCCTGCTCATGTCCTGACTGACGCTCCCTCTCTCCCAGCCCAAGGATGCTCAGCTAGTCTTGGAAATCTAGGGCTGGAGAAGAACGTTTCTACATCTTCCTCCAGTCTCTTTCTGATTTATTAATATGGCATAAACCCTGCCCAGCTTATACCAGAGACCTTCACTTTTTATTCTCAGTTGCCTTTTCTTCTAACAAAAGTTAGCTCTTAAGATAAAAAACAAACAAACATAAAAAAAACTTTGCTTTTAAAACTGTCAAATGTAAACTTCAAAAGCCTATTTTGGAAGTAAATAAAAAAAGTTAGCCTCCTTTTTTTTTTTTTTCTTTGCTTTTCTGTGGACATGCCTCCTGCTTAGTGTTCTCCCTGCCTAAAGACCCCTCATTCTGCAGAAGGAAACGTGAAGACCACCAACTGCCTAGCAAGCCAGACGTGAGGCGGTGTGAAGAAAGCCTCAGAGTTTAACCTCTCACGGTGTTACACATCCCAAATACCATAGTATTTAAGAGAATAAGCACCGGAAACGAACAGACCTCACATTCCCCCTGACCCTAATGCCTATGTGATGGCAGGCAATCAACCTGCCTGTGCTGATTTCATCATCAATAAAAGAGAAAAGTAACAGTACTTTGAAGGTATAGTATAAATTATAAATTATATAAAGTGCTTCACCCAGAATATGTCACATCCACACCACTCAATAGAAGTGTAGTTTTATCATGCACCAGGCCTTTGACAACTGAGTCGGTTCTGGCCTAACAGTATGTCTAATATCATTATTCTTTATTATTTAAATCTATTTTTATTTCATTTTCCAGGCATGTAAGCCTTCTCTCCCTTGCTGGGTTTTAAAGTTCATCCATCATTTTCTCAACAGTAAAAGAGGAAAAAGGATAATTTGCCTTGCAAAGTTACAAGCATTAATAGGGGTTGTAAGCTTTAATAGTTTCTTAGTTTGACTCTAGGACAGAGAATAGTAGGCAAAAACTAAGTACCCCAGAAACTCATCTCTGAGCTTGGGTGCTTGCAAGAAAGGCAGGTGGCATAGGACACACTGTCAGTGCTCCTCTGATATCCCAGGGACTCTCTGTTTTCAGGGTACTCTGGAAGATTTCCCACAGCATCTCTGGGTCTGGGGGTTGGCTTTTTTTCCAGAATTTGAGCCATTCTGCCCACCTTCTAGTACGCTGAGTGCCAGGAAATTAATCCCCCCCACACCTCAGCAGCTCCCAAGCAATGACTGAATGCACATGGCACTTTAGTACCTCACCTCCCTTAAACAGAATCATTCTGAAATGTATTTTATACCTTTTCCCAGAGTTTCTCCTCAGAAACAGTCCCAGGTATTCAATGTGGTAAATGGTTAATAACATGCCCCCTGACAAGCAGCACTCTCTGCTTACCCCCAAACAACCTCCCTAGATTCGAATTCTGGGAACCCCGAGCTAAGTTAGTAGGAACACATGCCCATCAATAGACGAGTGAATAGAAGCACTGTGGTACATATACCAGTATATTAGGTGTACCTGTTAATAATGGTGGATTTTGTAATAAAAGAAAACACAATAATTTCAAGAGACACATCAAAAGTGCTTTATTCAAAGTAATGTCCATCACTAGCTACACATTTCTCCCATCTTTCAGGTAATTTGTGGATACCTTCCCAATAGAACTTTTCTTGTTTTGAGGCAAACCATTCAGAAACCCAATTTTCCACTTCTTTGTACATTTTGAAGTGCTGCTCAAATAGTACATGTGCCATTGATCGGAACAAGTGGTAATCTGAAGGAGCAAGGTCTGGTGAATAGAGCGGGTGGGTTAATCCCAGGCAAGATCTCTTAACGTATCTGTAACTGGTTTTGAAATGTGTGATGGTGCGTTATCATGAAGCAAAATTACATTGCCGTGTCTTCTAGCCCATTCTCGTCGTTTCACAATCAAAGTGTGGTTCAAATTGATTATTTGTTGTCGGTAGTGATCAGTATTAATGGTTTCGCCTGGTTTTAGAAGCTCATAATACACCATACCTTCCTGATCTCACTAAATGCAGAGCATTGTCTTCTTTCCGAAGTGATTTGGCCTTACAGTTGATGTTGATGGTTGACCTGGATCAACCCATTATTTTGTGTATTTGGGATTCTCAAAATAAATCCACTTTTCATCACCAGTCACAATTTGATGTAAAAAGACTGTCTTTCGTGCCATTAAAGCAATATGTTACTGATGACTTTTCAGTTTTCCATTTGTCTTTCTTTCAGTTGATGTGGCACCCCTTTTTCTTCCTTTAGGATCTTTCCCATTGCTTGTAAATGATCGGAAATGGTTTACTGAGCAACATTTAATCTTTCTGCAAGCTGTTTTTGAGTTTAACATGCATCTTCATCCAATAATACTTGTAATTGTTGGTCTTCAAACTTTTTTGGTTGACCTGGACATTCTTTGTCTTTCACATTTAAATCATCCCTTTTAATGCATTTGAACCAGCATTTACAAGTATCTTGGGATGGAGCATGTTCACCATAAGCTTCCCAAAGTATACTAGTATAATGGAATGCTACTCAGCCATAAAAAAAAAAGAATTAAATCTTACCATTTGTGACTATAGGGTATTATGCTAAATGAAATAAGTCAGGCAGAGAAAGACAAATGCCATGTGATTTCACTTATATGTAGGCTCTAAAGAACAAAATAAGTGAACAAACAAAACTGAAACAGAACTATAGACACAGTGAGCAGCCTGGTGGTTGGGGAACTGAGTGAAAGAGGTGGAGGGATTAAGAAGCACAAACTGGAAGTTACAAAATAATCACGGGATGTAAAGTTCAGCATAGGGAATATAGTCAATAACATGTAATAACTATGTTTGGTGCCAGTGGGGACTGGAAATATCAGGGGCGGGGAGAGGAGGTGAGTAAAGGAGGACACTTTGTAAAGTATTTGTAACCACCATCAGTGATTTTCAGCCTTTTCATTTAATGGCACATATAAACTAATTCTTAAAATTCTGTGGTAAACCAAAATATATACTTTTGCAATCTGATTTTTAAAAAGGTATAATTTTAATTGATTTACAAAAAAATAGTAATAGTAATTACCTAACCCTTTTGCTCCAAAGTGACTTTTTAAAAATTCTTTATTGTGAAACCATTACATATGTTACCTTTTTCCCCTATTGACCTCTCCCAGCCTGCTCCAGCCCCCAGCACAGGCCCTCATCTCCCTACTCTCTGGTCCAGTTGGTTATGCTCATATGCACACAAGTCCTTTGGTTGATTTCTTACCTGGCCCCCATCCCACCCTCCCGTGCCTACCCTCAGAGGTTTGACAGTCTGTTCCACGCTTCTGTGTCTCTGGATCTGTTTTTGTTCATCATTTTATGTTGCTCATTTTATCCCACAAATGAGTGAGATCATGTCACGCTCTCAAAAAATAAATAAATAAAATAGTGATAGTAATTACCTACCCTTTTTGTTCCAAAGTGACATATTAAAATAGCAGATGCCTATATATGTATCTAAGGATTTCTAGTACCACGAATTAACCAATCAGATGCAACCTCATTATGTGATGTAACTGATAGATGCAACTCTATTATATGAACTGTATATTTATCGTTCAAGACAGGGCATTTACACTGAGGCTATAGTGTTGGCTGTTGTCAATCTAAGGGAAAAGAGGTCAGTCAGGTATTGCACGTTTTTTTTGTTTTGTTCTGTTTTGTTTTGTTTTTTAAATATATTTTATTGATTTTGTACAGAGAGGAAGGGAGAGAGATAGAGAGTGAGAAACATCGATGAGAGAGAGTCATCGATCAGCTGCCTCTTGCACAGCCCCTACTGGGGATATGCCCACAACCAAGGTACATGCCCTTGACCGGAATTGAACCTGGGACCCTTCAGTCCCCAAGCCGATGCTCTATCCATTGAGCCAAATTGGTCTTGGCAGGTATTGCACGTTTTAAAGATTCTTGTGGCACACCAATTACAGTTACTAAAAATCCCTGCTCTATGCTGTATTGCTGAAACCAATATAAGATAATATTGGAGGTAAACTGTAATTGAAAATAAAAATTAAAAAAAGTAGTAGGAGCACCCATGTACATTGCTTCATTGCTCACTGAGCTTCCACGGGGATGTAGTCCTATACTTATTTCGAATATGGTGATGCTAATAAACGGTGGTTTAGTCAAAAGAGTCTAAGAGCCGAAGCCGGTTTGGCTCAGTGGTCTGAGGACTGAAAGGTCCCTGGTTTGATTCCCGGCAAGGGCATGTACGTTGGTTGCGGGCACTTCCCTGGTAGGGGGTGTGCAAGAGGCAACTGGTCGATGTTTCTCTCTCATCGACGTTTCTAGCTCTCTATCTCTCTCCCTTCCTCTCTATAAAAAATCAATAAAATATATATATTTTTTAAAAGAGTCTAAGAGTTAAAGTCAGAAAATCTGGATTCGGTCATGATTTTCCTTCAACTAACCGTGTGACTCTGTGCTACAGACTGGATTTCTGTGTCACCCAAAATGCCTATGGTGGCACCCTAGTCCATGATGTAATTGATGGTATTTGGAAATGGGGTCTTTGGAAGATAATCTATAAGGTACTGCAGATAGAGCCCTCCAGAAGGAATTAGTTCTCTTATAAGAGACAGGAGAAAGCTGGCCTCTCCCTCCCCTCCCCCACCAGCCACATGAGGACACAGAGAGAAGACAGCCCTCCACAAACCAGGAAGAGGATCCTCACCCAAACCCGGCCATTCTCAGACTCCCAGCTTCCAGAACTGTGAGAAAATGAACCCCTGTTCTTTAAGCCACCCTGTCTATGGTCTTTTCTTAAAGCTGCCCGAACTAACACCCTTGAGAAAGTTCTCAATGCTCTGACTTTTTAGCCTTCTTATCTGTAAAAGTGGAACTGATAGCAACATCTGTGCCAGGTTGCTATTCAGAGAATAAAATGAGAAATTTCATGCTCTATTCTGGCACTTGCAGAGCCTGGCAGGGAGCAGGAAGCTGCGCAGACAGGGGTCGTGCCCCGAAGGTGCTCCAGGGGAGTGTGGGAGAAGAGACTCCTGCTAAGAAACTGCAGCACAAAGCCAGAGCAGCAGATGCATCTGAAGAAGCACAGATAAAGCATAAAGACAGCCCAGCGCAGGGAGAGGGATGTGACCTTCAACAAAGTTGCCATCTAGTTCAAACAAGGAAAGCAAGTCTGAGACTGCAAAACAGCACTCCCTCTGCAAAGAATTCCTCACAGTTCTCCTGGCGGTGATGCTCTGAACCCCCATACTATGGTGGATACACTTCCTTTACAGTACTTTCCCCTCGCTGCTTTGCATTTGTTTGGGAACCCCTCTTCTGCTGGAAGTTTAATAAGCTTCTCCTGGTCACAATTACTAGGGACACTCGTTTTGTATAGGAAACCCGGCCATCCCCCCCATGAGGAGACGAACCACATTATCTGGCACACAATACTAAGTCCTACATAAATGCTGTTGAAACATAACCCAGTTTTCTATCTTGTCACATTTAACTTTATTATTATTATTTGGTTAATCCTCATCCGAGGATTTTTCCCCCTGTTTATTTTCAGAGAGAGTGAGAGGAAGAGGAGAGAGAGAGAGAAACATTGATGTGAGAGAGACATATAGATTGGTTGTCTCCCGCACAGGCCCTGACCATAGGGATCGAGCCTGCAACCGAGGTTCATGCCCTTCACTGGGAATCAAAGCCTTGTCCATGGGCTGACACTCTAACCATTGAGCAAACCAGCTAGAGTCCCATGAATAACTTTAGAAAGATTAAGAAAGAAATTAAGGCAACATCTTCAATTTTTTTACTATTGCTTCCCCACTATTTCTCTTCCAGGAAATACCCTGACCTCAGGCACTGAGCACCATAAAGTGAGTAAACAAATGGGTGATGAGTTATTATATTCTACTCCCTTGGTGAAGGTCAGGAGATGAGGAGGAACCTCCTCTGAAGAGTATGTTTAAATGAACTGACTGAGTATTAAGGGGGGGAAGGGAACCAGCAGAGCCAGGCTTAGCCACAAGGACAGGGCAGTTCTTCTAAGAACTGGTATTTCCTTCCCTTTCAAAAAACAGACAAATATTTCACTTAGCATAATGCTCTCCAGTTCCATCCATGCTGTTGCAAATGGTAAGAATTCCTTATCTCTTTTTAAAGCATCATAGTCCATTGTGTACCTATACCAAAGTTTTTAATCCACTCATCTGTTGATGAGCACTTAGGCTGTTTCCAAATAAGACAATCAGAGAAAGATAAATATCACATGATCTCACTCACTTGTGGAATATAATGAGCAATGTAAACTGAGGAACAAAAATAGAACCAGAGTCATAGAAGCTTAAACATTCTGTCCAACCTATGAGGGAAGGGGGGAGGAGGGTAAGGGAGTAACAGATCAACCAAAGGACTTGTATGTATGTATGCATACAAGCAAAACCAAAGGATACAGATGGTGGAGGGGGGAGGGTGCGTGCTGGGTGGTGGGGGCAGCCATGGAGAGGTAAGGAGGGTGGGGAAGGAGACTTATATAATACTTTAGACAATAAAGAATTTAAATTAAACAAACAAAGAACACAGATAAATAGTTGTGACATATGCACAAATGTGACATGCTGAAATCATAAACATTTCATTACTTTATCTGCTTGGAGCCAAGACATCAAAACTACAGTCAGGGCTAATCTACTTCTCTCTGCTTCTAAGCAGTACCTCAAATAGCCTGACAAAAAGTCCCCACATGAACATTCGTTATTCAGATTAATTCCCTTCAGAAAATACCCTTGTGCTGTACTGAAAATAAGGACAGCATACCATAGTCCGTTACTGACTCAGGAATTATTCTAAGAAGACAGAACTCAAAATAAGCTAATAACACCCAAAGCTACTTCATAAGGAAAAATCTAGAGATGTATATTAATCCAACTAGAAGAAGATAATCTTCATAGAGAAGTTCATGCTTTCTGGCATCAGCTCCACAGCAGTTCCTACTCTTTGCCACTCCTATTCAGAAGCCCCATCTGATATGGCAGAGGCTCATCAAAATCCATCATGTGACTTGGTGGTTGAGTGTCGACCCATGAACCAGGAGGTCAAGGTTTTATTCCAGGTCAGGGAACATGCCTGGGGTTGAGGACTCAATCCCCAGAAAGGGGGGGGGGGGGGGGGGGGCGTGCAAGAGGCAGCCAATCAGTGATTTGCTTTTATGTTTCTATCTCTCTCTCCCTCTCCTTTCTTCTCTCTGAAATCAATAAAAACATATTTTAAAAAAACCATGGGTACATTATTCTCCCCACACCCATCTTATTCTTTCTCCTATATTTTTAATCTATATAAAAGACCTCACCATTCCATGCATACCACACAAGCCAGACACTTGAGAAACATCAACTCCATTTTACCTCACCACCACCCTTCTCCCCAGCACAGACACATCCATCGGTTGCCAAATTCAGTGAATTCTCCCTCCTTAATAACGAATCAGTTCCTTTACTACCTCCCTGCTGCCCTGCCCTTACTCCAGCTCCTTATTTCTGGATTCCCTACGAGTCTTCCTGGCTGCAGTCTATCGCTAGACACCATCAACACCGCTTCTGGATAGCTTTCCAAAACGCAGCTCTGGTCATGTCACTCTCTGCTTAAATCCATTCCATGGCAATGCACCCCATCCAGCATTCACCCTGGTCCTATAGGCATGCTAAACTAATGATGATGACTCACTGCCAGGGCTTTCTCACTCTCCTCAAACTTGGTAAATGCTTTTCTTGTGTCTTCAGTGTATAGTAATCTCCACCTACCATGGGAGACTAATACTAGGCCCTGACCTTATTGGGACTTGGCTCCAACTGGACCTCCTTCGATAAAGGATGCTGTGATACCACCTCTCTCCAACATATACATGCACACTGGCTCCCACAGCCCTGGCTCACAGCATAGATCACATAACATTATAATTCTCTTTTGCATCACAAGTCTCTCTAACAAGACTGTGACCTCTGCAAATGTCTTTTGATCTCCAGAATCAGACATAATTCCTGCCACTCGCTAAGCACTCAGGAGATGCTTATTGGGAAAGAAAATGAAAAAGGTAAATAAATGAAGGCTTCCCATTCTGTGAGGAGATGGCCTTGCCCCAGATCTATTACCCATTAACAGTCAGACTGTAATGCAAGTCATTTAAACCACTGAACACGCCCAGGATAGGACACCTCCCACGTAAAACAGCCCCTTGGGTAAGGTGACCAGATGTCCCGAATTTTTAACAATTTGTCCTGCCTCCCGTGGCGTTTTAATTTTTTTTTTTTTTTAATCGGGACTTTTAAAAATGCCATGGGACACAGGACAAATTGTTAAAAATCTGGACTGTCCCGCCAAAAGCGGGACGTCTGGTCGGTCACCTTACCCTTGGGAGTTCTCCATTCAAATTGGGAACCAAGTGGCTCACCACTTACTTACTGGTTCATGCATCTTGTGGTGTCTTCTCTCTCAAGTTAAAACTATCCAAAGGCAGCGACTGACATCCGTTCATTCAACAAATATCTGACAAACTATAATAATGTGTCAGGCGATAATAATAACTAATGCTTAGACAGCCCGTACTGTGTCATGCGGGGTTAAGCAAGCTCCATTATGTTTTTAGTGTTGCTGGAGGCAACGGACTAGACACCAGACATACAAACAGCTTCATACCACATGGGAAACATCCCAGCTAAGCATTCAATGTCTTTTCCAATAAACATGTATTGAACACTCACTATGTCCAAAGCCTTTTAAGTGTATTAAGTCATTTTCTTGAGGTAGGCATCCTTCTTTTATCAAAGAAGAAACCGGATAGCAAGAGATTAATTATTTCCCCAAAACCCCACATATGAGCAGTGGCAGAGCTTGAATATCAATCCAGGTAGCTAGTTTCAGAGCTTCCCCCATTGTATCCACTAAACAAGACCAAGTTTTACTGATTGTTTCAAAAATAAGAATCTGTGAGAATGAGTGAGTTATCTTTTATCATCTCCTAAATTTCCTTTCTTCTTTTGCTTATCCATGTGTTCTTAGTTTTTCTACATTGAGCCATGTAATCTTGAACATAATTTATAACAGGGGGAAAAAAGAGCTGACTGTGCAGTGACAAAACTGCTACATTAGAGAGAAAAGGAGCAGAGAGATAATAAGATGCTAATGAGATGAGCTGTCCAAAGTCAGTGGGAGTTCACTGCCAGACTCTCCACTGATGGACACTCTGGGACACCAGTCCGCTTCCTGCGCTGTCAGTCAACCAGCCACGGTCAAAGTCAATGAAAATGCTACTGTAATTTAAATGCTTAAAAGATCTCTTCGCGAATTCAGAAAGAGATGTGATCAAGAATAAATGGGAAGACTTGGTGGTTGGTGCTGTTTTCTTGGGGGGAAAACTACCCATGAGGGATTTCCAAGTGAGAACCTTGAAGTTCAAAGCGCTGGGTGCCCCCACACAGTGCTGTTCAGCCTGGAGCCCGGGGATCCTTTCTCTGCTCTGTCTTCTGGGTGTCTGTGGAAATCTGGGTCACTCAATCACATGGCTGACCCACATTTACAGAAACCCAGCCTTCCCTTCCTATTAGGGAAAGAAAAAAAAAGGCTCTGTGGAAGCAAGTTTTATGAATAACTAAATTTACAGATAAGCCTGTTTTAATTAGCTAGGGAAGAATAACACCCTTCCTTCCAGGAAAAAAAAAAAAAAAAAAAAAGCCAATACTAATTTTTCCACATTGACACATCTGTAAACTGCTCCTGGTTTCTTCCCCACTGCACTGATTAGACGAATTTAAATTCCTTTTGAATATCATTAATATGCTTTCCCCACTGTTAGATTCTGTTCATCAGGAGGGCAGCACTTTTGAACCACCAATTTTCGTGGCCTGACAGCAATGTGTGATCTCCCGGGGGCCTGGGACCCAGTTTTTGTGTCAGCTTCAATTCAGTCTGCTTCAGGTTTTCACAATGGTGTGGGGACACTGGGGGAGGAATTAGCTTAAATAAGGGGTGAATCAAATTTCCCTCCTGTCATTGCAGTGTCAGAATTATGAGGCATGCAAATTCCTACTACTTTCCTTTTTCTGGAAATGCGCCCTCTTAGAAATAGAGTTTTGTCATTCAAATGTGCTGCAGGAATTCCCCTTTCGGTTTCAGGCAGCAATCCTATACCTTTTTCTTCTCTGATACACAAAAGGAACAGATGAAGGTATCAAGGCCACTTAGCAATAATGGGAGTAGGGACATGCAGATGAGAAAGTGGGGGATGATCAGTATAAAGCCTTTGGAGGTTTTTACAGGAAAATGCCCATCTCTGAACCTTTCCCAAAAATCATTGCTCCAGGGTTAATAGATGCCTGCCCCCCCCTCCTCCGCCCCCGCCCCCTTGCCATCACACAATGAGGGAAGTTGGTATTGAAGATTTGAGTCTGCACACACTACTGTGGAGAGGGGAAGGCTTTCTGTGAAATGCATGTGGATTTCTTTGTTAGGACAGAGTGACTCCTGGGAAATATATCTTACACTCTGCACGTTCCAGATGAAAAAAAAAACAAAGAAATTTGTTGATTCAAATTTATATCTTTGGATCAGCAGGAAAGTGAAGAGCATGCCAAATGAATCCCACTTTTGCCTTCCTTTGTTTGTATTTAACTTTCCCTTCTCTTTTCTTCTTTCCTTTTTATTTATTTATTTATTTTAAATGTGTTTGCTAAACTGGTGGATCAGGGAATTTCTGCACATCTAGCATAGCTGGATGTCAGCAAGGCATTTGATAAAATCTCTCCTGAGATCCCAAAGGGCAAGACAGGGAAAATGTGGGCCCAGAATGACAAGCCAGGGAAAGGGGTTTAAGGGGGATTGAATTTCAAAACACACAAGGCAGTGCCAACCAGGAGAGAAGTCTCCAATGGCTTGCCTCAGGGCTCTGAATTCAGTCTTCTGTCTGACAACATTTTCCCTAATCACTGGGATTAGGGTCTGGACAACCAAATTTTCACATAACTTAAATCCAGACTGGACAACAAATATACTGGATGGCAAAACAAGTCCCCAAATGATTTCCACAGACTAGGAAGGTGTTTCTCAAAGTATATCTGCATATCACCTATACAAGAATCATCTGATTTATAGCAGACGATTTAAGGTTAGTCATCTGGCCCCAGTCTGTGTGAGTCAGTTGGTTGGGAATCCTTCTAGGCATCAAAAGGTTGCTGGTTCAATTCCTGGTCAGGGCACACGCCTGGGCTCATTCCCTGGTGGGGGGGCGTGCAGGAGGCAGAAGATCAACTTGCACTCTTGTGCTCTCACATAAATGTTTCTCTTTTCTCTAAAACTCAATAAACTATGTTTAAAATAAAGAAAGAAAAATAAGTCATATGGTTTAAAATGCAGATGCCTGGCTCACACCAGATCTGCTGACTCCTGACAGCTGCTGTCCCCTGAAACAGTAGATCCTGACCTGTTAATTTCATGTGACTGCGAACATCCTTTCTGAAGCATACATGAAAAAGCCCTTCAAATGCTTGCTACTTCAAGATTAGCAAAACTGGAAGGGGAAAAGAATCTCTAGAAAGTTTGGTTTTTGTTTGTTTTTTAATTAAAACACACACACACACACACACAAGCAAACAAACAAACAAAAAAAAACAAGGAGTATATTTTAAAATGATTTCAAGCTGGAGGCTGATAGGCATCTAAGTGGTGGCATGAAAATTAAATTCAAGCCCTAACCAGTTGCTCAGTGGGTAGAGTGTCGGCTTGTGGACTGAAGGGTCCCAGGTTCGATTCCAGTCAAGGGCATGTAGCTTGATTGCAGGCACATCCCCAGTGGGGGGGGGGGGGGGGTAGGGGGGGTACAAGAGGCAGCTGGTCGATGTTTCCTTCTCGTCGACGTTTCTAGCTCTCTATCCCTCTCCCTTCCTCTCTGTAAAAAAAAAAAATCAATAAAATATATGCAAAAAAAAAAAAAGAATTAAATCCAAATTACACTCAGGTAGAAAGGAGAAATGTTCCAGTTCAATCCTTAGGGGGTCCTTCTTGTGAGGCAGGACCCTCATGCTCTCCCCTCAGTAAATGAAAGGTTTTGTTCCAGGTGCTTTCCTAGGAGTAAGCACCTCAGCAGGTAATTCCATTAGCTTTGTCACTTTAATAACAACCAGATTTGCCAAAGGAAAATGGGAGAAAATATTGAACAAAGGACAATGTAAATATTGCTTGTTCCTGAAAAGGACACTCCAACTTATCCCCATGCTTGTTATTTTTATATTTTAAATAACAACTCTGAAATCCACTTTTAAAGGCCACTTTAAGACTCATGCAACTTTAAAACTTGAGCAAATTAAAAATACATGTGAAGTCACGTCTTTTTACTAGTAAATTCTGGAAGTCGATATTAAAATCTGAAATCAAAGGAAAACCTAGGTCTCGCCCCTTAACGTAAGCCTGCTGTCTCCTACTGTAATATGCAATTGATTTGAGCCCAAAAGTTCAATTTTCTCCTTGATACTCTGCCATTTTATGAGATCTGGCCCACTGAAATTAACTAATATTGCAATGAAGATGCAACAAAGCCTCATGAAGCAAAAATCCTGCTGAATGAACACAAATGGAGGGAAAGACAGCATCTCATGTTTCCCTCATTCTCTTTTAAACTCCTTGTACAATCATCTTCTCATAACGCATGTTCAATGTTTCAAAAACATTTCCCTTTAAGGAGAAAAAATGGAATGGGGTACTTAAAAGAGAGATTAATCCATAAATTTCCCAGACTGTTACTGGAATTTGCTGGTAAAAAAAAAATAGAAATAAAAATAAATACAATTTTAAAATGGGGGGAAAATAATCAATTAATGACTTTTCAGCTAGTTGCCTATCTTTCTGAACAAAAATATATGAGTTTACTTCTTGAGAGTCAGATCAAAGATGCTTTAAAGAATTAACATCTTTCTTTTATTACTAAAGGGTAGATAAAGCAAGATGTGGCTTTATTCTTGAAACTTACCTCCTGGATTTATGATAACATAAAAGAAATGCCAGTCCCTAAGATCCCATCGTCTCCTTTAACATCGGGGTAATTGAATCATGTTGCATCCCATATGGCTATCGTCTATGCTTATATATAAACACACACACACACACACACACACACACACACACACACACACACAATAAGAGTCAGAAAACATATTGGTGGTGGCCAGGAGCTCGGGAGGAAGGGAGATGGCTAGAATGTGCAGAACCAGATAGAGGTGATAGTTGTACAATACTGTGAATGCCCTAATGGCCACTAAGTTGAACTCTGAAAATGGTTACTTTTATAGTATGGGTCCTTCATCTCAATAAAACAAAAACAGGAAAAGTCCATGGTTTCCCTAAGGACAACATGGCATCAACAGCTGACAGACAGAGAGGACAACGGGATTCTAAGGGCATTGAGTAGGAGTCTATATTCTAGCCTCCACCATGGAAATGTGATCTCACACATTTCTCAGCCTGTAAAAGAATTGTAGCTGCTCAGCAAAAATTCAAAGTATCACCAATAGGTTACCTGTCAAAAAGAGCTGGTCTAAGCATGAATGGATCTGGGTTTTGCCTCAGCTCTCTGAAGAGCTCAATTATGCTATCTGTGTACTCTTATCCCTGAAGTGTGGATAATTATACCTCTTAGGGTGGCTGAGAAGGTCTTGTGTGCAACACCTCACATGAGGGACCACGGTCAACATTGTTTATTTTGGGATTTTCAAAAAAGAAGAAACAGCCCAGCTGGTATGGTTCACCAGTTGAGCATGAATCTATGAACCGGGACATCATAGTTCCATTCCCTGTCAGGGCACATGCCTGGGTTGCGGACTCGATCCCCAGTGTGAGGAGTGTAGGAGGCAGCCAATCAATGATTCTCTCTCACTACTGATATCCCTTCCTTTCTGAAATCAATAAAAATATATTTTTAAAAGAGAAGAAGAAACTGCTTTGTAAACTACAGTTGAACAACCAACCAGAGAGCCACGTCTGGCTGGAAGAGGATGGAGGGTGCATTAAGGACCACAAACCATGAGGCACACAGAGCTAGTTGAATATTTACATACCAGGTCCAAACTGTCCATTCTGGGTATGAGCAAGAGACACAGTATCAAAGATTAACCACACATGGGAATTGTGAAGATAAGAGACACTCTTTGTGACTAACAGGTGCATCCTCAGTAATTTTCAAAATAGACCTTTCCCACACATAATCCCTGTTATTAAATTTAACAATAATTATCTTCACAACAGAACCTCCCTCAACATTTTGTTCCTAGCTTCCTTTAATATACATCTTCCCCCTCTTCCCCAAACACACACACAAAAGAATCTGATGCAAGATACCATCCCAACACAAAAACATCATCACAAAAGGGCACTGTCCATCTTGTCCCTCATGGTTACTGCCTCCAAAGGTCATTCCAGTTAATGATCTCACCAGCAGTTAAGCTGCCCTCTAACCTCACCTAACCCCACACCCTCATTCTGGGATATCAGTCTTCCAGGAACTGTTCTGATTCCTCATTGATCTTCTTCCTTCCATATATGGTTAGAACTAAGAAGTCCATATACTTCTACTCCAAAGACCCTCTTCTGGCCATTTTAGTAATTTCAAAAGAATGACAAGCATAAAATACAAAAGTTATTATATTTAAATAAAGGTTAATATGTACAGATGATGGTCATTAGAAAAGTTTGAGGTTTTTTTTTGTTTTGTTTTGTTTTGTTTTTCTAATACTTAGCATGTTTTCAGTCGCATCTGTGATGGTTCTGGTTCTGAAAATGAACAGATAAGGAAGTCCAAGCCAAGGGCTGACCTACAAACCTTTTTTTTTTCTTTTTTGATTTGTTCACAACAGCCTCCCAGTTGTCAGAAAATGAACTGTCCCAGTCCTAAATTTCAGGTTTTATTCTCATCAATAGTCCAGCAAAGCAATTTTGGAAGAGGCAAAGTCAGAATAACTTGCCTGCGTCTGAGTTACCACCAAACAGCCCTGTAACAACCTAGTATGTACACAAGTGATGACTTTCTGTTCACGGGGACTGTTTTTCTGGTCCATCAACCAGACTGACTCTATCAAAAGTAGTGAATGTTACCTGCCAGAAGCAAAAAATGTAGTCATGGCTTGGTAAAGGCAGATAACGGAATGCTTTTTATGTTTCAAATTTGCATGTCTGACTGTATAGGGGCAGGTGCTACTGAGCACAAGTAATGCCCATTACACTCCTTTTGGAATGAGAAAGGCTAAAATATAGACATAAGGAATCCAGACATGGTGCTCTATGCTGCATATACAATAACTCAGTTAGTATCTAATACAAAATTGGTTGTGGAGCAAGCTCAAAACTATACTCTCTAAGGAGAAAGACTGTTTCCTACTTAAGATGGAATAAAGGAGAAGCTAGAGTCTTTTTAAAGAAAAGCGTTACCTGCAGAAAGCATATGGATGGGAGGGAGGGTGATAAGGCCAAAGACCTAACTTGGAAAAACACTAAAGTACTTTTTTAAAAAATACCAAAAAAGGACCATGAATATAAAATAGAAATTGAGGGTCTTGAGAATGAGATATTAAAAAATTCTTTAAGAGAGTGGTGAAATCCGAGGTCTTTGGCACAGTAGAAATGATATAGAATGTCTTACATAATTGCTGCCTAAAATGAATCCAAAATTCTAACCTGGGTATGAGAGGCAGCAGCTGCCCAAGGGAGGTGCTGGTACGGAGGGACATGGTTAGCTAAGTTCCCAATAATAGGTTTATGGGCTCTTAGTGAAAGATGGAGAGGAGAGAAGGCAATAAAAGAATTATGTTGACGATAAAGCCCTCCAGATAAAAGAAATATGAAGTGTCAATCCAAGAATTGACCGAGTGAGCATTAAACACATTATAAGATTAGAACAAGCCAGGTGACAAGAAAGCTTTGGGAATCTGAGATGACTGCATTTGTGAGAAAGTGATGGTTAGGTTTGTAGACACTTTCTTGGCTCTGTCAGGGCAGGGAGAAAGAAGCCATAAATATAAGCTAAAAACCCTACTGGGGTCAATAAAATAGACTGGAAATTATTGAAAAGTCAAATTTTTTTTCAGTGTTAAGTTATTAACATTACTTTTGTCACTACCTTAAATGGCTGGTGAAAAAATAAGCCACATACTCCGATATTTATAGTTAAGCTCTTCGTAGATCATCCACGTCTCAGTGTTCTTGGTCTACACATACATTATTCAAAGCTTTGAACCACAAAAGAGCAAAGAAGGTACTAGAACAAATCCCTAGCATGTCCAGAGGTGAAGATGATGGGCAAAATCATCCATCTAATCCAACCTTGGAAAAGGAATGTGACAGAGACACAGGGCTGCTGTTGGCTATATACTATGCACAGCCAGCCCTTCCTTCTCTTCCTTTCTTTGCAAAATTACCTACTGAGCAGCGATCATAGGCAGAGCTCTGACCTGCCAAGAGAGAGGACACAATGCTGTGTTAGAACTAAATCCTGCCTTCAAGGAACTTATCATCAAACAGAGGTAGTAAGACAAATACCCAACTGACGCAGAAATCAGATGAAGAATGGCCACTGGCTGTGAATTCAGCGAGGCCTGTACATCCGAACCTTGGGCATGCTCAGCCATTTCAACCAAACCATCTGACCTCACAGCACTAGGTGGAGAGAGCCAGACAGATTCTCTGACAATGTGACAATCAGCTAGAAAAGTTTTATCACTTGCTCTCTGGGCAGCTGAACAGAATCTTAATACAGACAGATTATAGAACACCTATATGTTCTTTAATGTGATTTAAAGTAACTGGACAATAGTTTTTTAGTTCATTTCCTAGGGACATATATGCAGCACTGTTGAATGTTTTAAAAGTATTCTGTCTAAACATTTAAGTTCAACCATTAGCAATAACTCCTGTCCCTCGTTGAGTGTTCCTGGAAGAAAAATGTAATCAATCTTTGAAGATAGAGTGTTCAAATTGTTAACCTTAAAAATTACACATTCAGCCGAGACCGGTTTGGCTCAATGGATAGAGCGTTGGCTTGGGGACTAAAGGGTCCCGGGTTCGATTCCGGTCAAGGGCATGTACCTTGGTTGCGGGCATATCCCCAGTGGGGGGTGTGCAAGAGGCAGCTGATTGATGACTCTCTCTCATCGATGTTTCTAACTCTCCATCTCTCTCCCTTCCTCTCTGTACAAAATCAATAAAATATATAATAAAAAAAATAAAAAATAAAAAAATTACACATTCATAAACACAAGAAGAGACAATGATATGTTGGAAAGATGAAGTATTTGGACAAGTCACCAAACTTTCTGTGTCTCATTTTTCTTACTTGTAGAGTTGAAAGAGGGTAGATCTCTCACAGATTACCTATAACAATAAAATGACAAATGCAGCCCTGTCCAGTGTTGCTCACTGGTGAGAGTGTCAGCCCAAGCACTGATGGGGTCACAGGTTCAATTCCTTGTCAAGGGCATGTACTTGGGTTGCAGGTTTGATCCCATAGCCCCTGGGGTGCATTCAGGAGACAACTAATCATTTACACAATGACTGACTCTCTCTCTCTATTTCTTTCCCTCCCTCACCCTCCCTCTTTTCCACTCAATGGAAAAAAATACCCACGGGTGAGGATTAACAAAAATGACAAATGCAGCAATATTATCAAACGTTTTACCAATATACTGTTATATATTGCCCATTTTGCTATATGCAATGATGTACAGATGATGGTCATAAACATCTGTTCCTACACATGAGCTCTGGCTGGGTTTCACTCATTTCTTCATATTCATATACGTACAGGATGCACAGTTTGAAATGTCTCCCTCAATATTCTGGAGCTTTGAAGCTACATCCAATTGAATGTCATCTTCTTAATATCTACTGAAGGGAATTGACAATGTACTTATTGCCTGGACATGATCATTACCCTCCAATAAAAATGACTCATTAAATAAAAAGCAATTTCCACCTGTGAGCTCTTAGGATATATTTGCTTACTTATAGCCTCTTGCTCAATATTTCCTGTATTTCTCAGTACAATTATTTAAGGTTCACGTGTCTGTTCAAGATTTACCAAATCAGAGCAACTCAAAAACACTAAAAGACAAAAAGCAATAACAACAAACACCCAGGGGAAGAAAAACACACTCATTATCTAAAGTGAGACATTCTAGGATCCATGTTAGAGGGACAGAGGACATCTGATCTTTATTCAACTTCTGGTGAGAAGTCAAAACACAGCAGGTTTGCTGTTTCCAACATCTTCATCAATAATCCCATGCACCTACTAGGAAATATTCCCCTGCAAGAGAGAGTAATCGTGAGAGCGGCAAGCCATCTACACAAACCTGGGTAGGGAGCGCTGCATGTTAAGTGAGCACTGGAGGCCCCAGAATGATTAATTATTTGCCTGAGAGCCAACTGCACATTCCTGTTCCCCACATGGGTTGCTTTCCCACTGCAACTCTGTCTGCCTGAAACCAGAACTGGTACTAGACAAAGCAGATAATTTAATCAGCCAAAGAGCAGGAAATCAGACCTTACAAGCTGAAGAAACTGCATGGGTTTGATCAGAACAAAAGAAGGCAGGGCCTTTCTACCCCTAGCTAAAGTATATGGTCTAGGCAGTCAATCTCAGCAGAGAATTGTCAACACTCCAGCGTACACCCAGGGAAGCTGGAGTACCAGGGACATCACTTTGTACAACAGGCACTGCCAGGAGCCACAGGGGAGGCATCGTGTTTTTCCTAGCTCCCTAATATTTTATAATAACCGCTAGAGGCCTGGTATACAAAGTTCCTGGACTGGGGGCTGGGGTCCCCTCAACCTGGCCGGCATCCTCTCGCAGTCCGCCTGCCTGGCAGCTTAGGCCAGATCCCTACCACCTTAGGGACCCCTTAAGGGATGTCTGCCTGCCAGCTTAGGCCGGATCCCTACCACCATGCCACCCTGCCAAAGGTGGGGGGGGGGGGTGCTGCTCAACCAGAAGCTGGGCTCGCTCTTCTTTAGCACTGGCCCTGCCCCCTGCCTGCTGGTGGTGGTGGTGGCGGGGGGTGGGGGGGTGGGGGGGAGCAGATCTGGGCCTGGCCAGCTGGGAGTGGGGTTGTGGGAGGTTGAGGTGCTGATGGGAGTCAGTGTAATGAATGAACAATGGCCAGACTGGACATTAACCACAAGTTCCTGGTTTCCATACAAGTTGCCCAGGCACAGCACCACAATCCATCCGGAAGAGCTAGGATGTTAATGACCTGAGTGGCAGATCTCACCCATACAAGGTCAAAAATGGGAAAGCGTTAAGAGGAAGATTGTCTGCCCTCCTTTTCAAATCTCGGCCTAATTCAGCCTCTGCGGAGACAGTGGCAGAGAAAGATGTTGAAGCTATAAGCAATTTGATAACACTCCACATTATGTTCGGTCTCCCTTCTTTCCAAGCTGGCTTCCTTTTCCCTCTCACTCTTGCTCTGCTGGAATGTGCAGCCTTAATAAAACACAATGATCAGCTGCTACACTGTGTGGTGATGAGTGATGGGCTCCCTATGGGTTCTGGCCTTAAGGAGATACTTAGGGCTATGTATCCAGAGACTGTCTGAAGAATAGTGACTAGAGCTCAGACTCTGGTGCTGGACTGATTCATTCAAATGGCAGGTCTACCACAAGCTGTGAAACCTTGAAACCAGCCATGTAAAAGCAAGATTTTGTTTCCTCACCAGTGAGATGTGGATAATAAGTACCTACCTCATAGAATCCTTGTGAAAAGCAAATGAGTTAATACTTTTTAATGCCTCACACATAATAATCATGCAATGGGGATTAGCTATTTATGTATCTTGCCTATCTTGCCGTCTAGTTAACAGTTATTGCCAACTGATGTTAGTATGTCTACCTATAGACATATCTCTGTTTTGAGATTTCTAAAATTCTTTTCACAGGCTATTAAGAAGACTTCCCAAAGCAGTTTTGCTTACATCCTGGTTCTTGAGCTCATCCTACCAAATTATCAAATTCTCAATTAACTTATTACTACACATTTTTTAATCATGCTCTGTGACTGTGGAATATAGAATTCTGACTTAGTATCAACACCCTTGATTGAAACACAGAAATTCGGGGACCATAAAGGGAACTCTCACCTAGTATGATTCTGAGTATTTGCCTTCTAGGATAAAACTAACAGACAGAACAAAAAAGGACTACATCTGCACTTTTAGCAACTAGAACAAGGCTTTATGAAATTGGTATCCATCATTTAACTACTCTTTCCATTTTAAGGCTCATTTAACCACATAGTAAATATTCCTGTAGAAATATCCTCATGGTATGAGAAATCTGTAACTCCAGCCAGGTTTGAGGAAAGAGGGGCAATATCATGTACAAGGTCAGGGCATCCACATACTTAAGACTAACTTACCCTCCATCACCACACTTCATTCAGGATCTCAGGGTCTCAACCTGGTTCAAGTATGATATGATATCCCAACTGTATAATTCCATATGGAAGCTGACCGAAAGCCAATGTTTATTTTTAGTAACCACAGGGTTTTAACAAAGGTAGAGTCAATGAAATCAGAGACATCCTACCAATGCCAGCATCCCAAGGATATTAAAATTACTCATTGTGAGATGTGCTACTGATATGTACATTATAATAGTGATAAATTAGATTATCTATAATAAAATTTGATAGTGATATGGAAATTATGTTCCTGTGAAACCCGTGTGATTTATGGGAAAAATCCCGAGTCATGTTTTAGGATACAGATGAGGAGTCTAAGGGAAAGAAGTCTGTGACGGTCATTAAGACACCTCTCAAAGGCCCTTTGTATTTGCTTCCTGATCCAGGTGTATTCTTGCTAGTGAAGTGCCAAATAGGTGTCATAGAAAAGAACGGGCCCACTAAACAATGTCTTTCTCTCACCAGCCATCTGCTCTGAAAGGACAGCGCTCATGACTGTATTTCTTGAACTTACAGATTTTCTCACACTTCCAGTGGAGGTGGCAACAGAATTTCCAGGACATCTCCTTGGAGACACCTGTGGGCCAGATCCACTCACACGTAACCTTGCATTTAAGTCCTTTGCACAGGTTTGTCTGCTGGTTTAATAATACATGACAGAACCTTAAGTCTGGTCTAGGTGTCACAGATTTTCAAATCAGGACCTGTCTTTGTGGCCTGGCCCAGCTCAGTCACTCTCCTGTGATGATCTTGAAGACTTACTTCTTTGGAAAAGCGTTCATGTACTGACGTTGCTAGGCAGATGCAGATTTAACAGGAAGTCTCAACGTTTAAGTTTCCAATCCCTATGGAGGACCCTGGCAGTAGATCTCATAGTTAAATATTTTTGCAAAAGTAGTATATTTTAACAACAGCAACTTAAACTTTATTTCCTTTTTCGCTCTGATGGCATTTTGCATCGTCAGGTAGAGTGGCTGCAGGCATTTGGGCCATCTGTTCAAGGGAGAATTGAGTTGAGGATACATTTAGTTTGAAGTCAGTGGCATATGTTTATGTGGTTCACCATCAATTCCATGAACAGTCAAATTGTTGTTAGTCATCCCAACGTAGAAATGGATTTCAAAAATACTCCTACTATACGACCCTGAGACACATACCACTTTAGCATGGAAAAGAAGGACTAGTGCTTGTGTCACCATAGGATCGCCTCCTGTGGTGACCAGCTCTGGAGTTGCAGTGGTGGGGGAGGAGAGAGTAGGCTCAGAAAGTACAGAGCCAGAAGCTGGTCTGAGGAAAATTTGGTTCTTGCCCACAGAGTCCAAATGAAAGTTCTCTATTGGAATTCAGCATACAAATAATAAATGCGCGATAATTTTGTTTCTTTTGTTGATTAGATTCTCCTAAATAAGAATTTAAGAGAATTTGTTGATGAAATGCCTGACATAACTCTCTAATACTTTTTCCTGCGCAGCCCTGTAGCAGTATTAACAGGGATATATTTGTTATAGCTTATATAAGATATTGGATAGAGTTTCTTTTTTAAATGACACCAATGTGGAAAATTAAGTTACATTACCAATAACAAGTGTCAAGGAGAGAGAAAAACATTTCTAAACTACCAATAGTAGAACACAAATTTCAATCAATAGCACTGCAGGAAAACAAAATAACCTTTCTGTACTTTCTATTTTTAAATTTATTTTTTTTCTGTGTGTTTTGGTTAATCCTCACCCAAGAATATTTTTTCCCATTGCTATTCAGAAAGAATAGAAAGGAGGGAGGGAATGAGGGAAGAAAACTTTAATAGAATCAGGTGGAGAAAAACCTATAAAAATGATAGAGGCTCTATTTTATATATTTTGGGGTAAAGCACAATGCCTTTATGTTTTTACCATAATATCTTGTGTGTGTGTGTGTGTGTGTGTGTGTGTGTGTATACCTCAGATTTTTAGCTTAATTCCTTCAATTTTAATTCACTTTTTGACCCAAGACATTTCATATTCAATGGTTTTCTAACTGACTATTATTCTCACTAGCATACTGCTTTCTAAAAGCAAGTAGAATATTACCTACGTTATGCAAATGAAAACCTGTGAGTTTAATCACAAAGACTGGCCTTAGAGAAGCCACTAAATCCTCCAATGTCCAATGGGAAAATCGGGAGTGCCCTATTATATTCAATAATTCATAGACCAGTGCCCAGAATTTAATATAAATTGAATTGAATGCTATACACCACTCTGTGTGGATTGTGTCTGTTGATAAGATGTACTTTTATAAAAAAAAATGGCAAGCTAAAAATACAGACGACAGCCCATTTTAATTTTCATTTCATTTTCTTTTCAATGAGACATTGTGAATGCAGTGGCATCACAGAAATATTTATTGAGCTCTATAATTCTTCCAAATGTGATGACAAATAAAAGTACCTTCAAAACACTTGCAAAAATTACTTTCACAAGACTGGGATGAGACACAAGCTATCCAGAGTCAACACATTTATCCCACACCTTCTAAAGAACCACTGATATGTGAGGTAATCAGTTGGTAGATTTTGTACCCTCTGCTTATTAGACCCCTGAATTTCATTCTTGCTCACTGAAGAAAGAAAAACAATAGAGTTTCGCTTGGCACTGAAGAAATAACAACCGTGGTGTGAAGGGCCAGGTAAGCCATTAACAATTTCCATTACATTAATAAAAGGAAGTCCAGTTTCAGAGGAAAGACCACGGAGTTTCCAGATTGTTGATTTGCCACCCTATTTGAATTTCGTCTTTATGGTGGCCATTATTTTTATCACTTACTAGTAACACAGGGACAATAGCAGCTCAAACTTGCTACATGATGCAGGCATAATTACAGATTTGAACCAACAGTCCTCTATTAAAACCTAAATTGCCTTCAGCCAACAGTTAAGGAAAGGTCAAGAAGAAGGCACCTGCTGAAAAGAGTAATAAAAACATGCTGTTCATTACTTTCCAGAAGCTTCGAATCCTTTATCCCACTTGGCTTACATGACAACCACTAAGTCCGTCTGAATGTTGTGGACTGTTCAAGGCTCCAATGGGACACACTATTTTTCTCTCAAATAATTATGTTCAAAAAGTCTAGACCTTAGGTTAAAAATCCAGATCCAAGAAATGTTGCTCCTGTCAGTTGACCATAACTCCATTTCTCTCCTTTGCTTGCTCTGGTCCTACGGGCAAATTTTAAGGGTAAGGGTGGGGCAAACTTCATTGAATCTCTTTTGACTTCGATGGGTGGAAGTAAAAATATCATCTCAAACAAAGAATGAGGATGGGGAATGCATTTACTCTGGGACCGTCATGAATTGCACCAAGGCCACCAAATAACACCTGCTGTCCTTGTCCAGGAGACGTTACTAAGCAAATTGGAGGAAAAGCTGGAAAGGTGAACAATCACCGAAAGACAAGACATGACTTCCAGTGCCTCTGAATGGAAGAAAAAGGAGGCTTGTTATTATTGCATTATGCAAGATCATGTTACTATGGGAAGTACCCAACACTTTTAAATGCTTGGGCTGGGACTAGTGGTTCCTGCTATGATCAAAAGCTCATCATATCTCTAATTCACATTTTCCCTTCCTTGTTTTTCATTCACTCATTCTTTTAAAATATATATATATATATATATTATTAATTTTTTACAGAGAGGAAGGGAGAGGGATAGAGAGTTAGAAACATCAATCAGCTGCTTCCTGCACACCCCTTACTGGGGATGTGCCCAAAACCAAGGTTCGTACCTTTGACTGGAATTGAACCTGGGACCTTTCAGTCCGCAGGCTCTATCCACTGAGCCAAACCGGTTTCAGCCATGCACTCACTCTTAACTAGCTGATGACTACAGACCGAGAATCAGACTCAGCGCTGGCACCCAGAAACCAGTGCTTCAGTTGACGTAACTAAATAAAAGCTGCTCAGTTTTGTGTCTGAATTTCTCCCTGGCCACCAGTTGACATGAATCTTCTCTCCATAGCAGATCAAAGTACTGCATCTCAATATTTGGGAGTCTGAGAGAGATCCTGACACCACACCATCCATCCAGCTGCTCCACCTTTTCCTGTGCCTGGAGGATGAGAATCTGCAGCAAAGCATTTTCTTTTCAAAGCAGAAAAGATGGGGAACTAGATGGAGAGGCAAAGCCCTCTGCTCTGGCCCACCTTCTTTCTTTGTGAAGTGAAAGTACTAAATAAGTCTTCTTCCTTGGTTTCTCCAGGTCTCCAGCGGAATGTGCTAACACAGAGAATAGCATCATAGAGATTGGAATTAGCAGGAACTGCTAGACTACATCAGCTTTAGAAATGATTTTAAACTTAAAATTTGTTTTAGGATATTTACATAAGAAACATATTTTATCAGTCAGGGTCCTGTCAGAAAACAGATGGTATACACTCAGACTGGGTAATTGAGAAGCACTGAACAAATAGACTGTTTACAAAGGTGTGGGCAGGGTGTAGAAAAAAGTAATCATAATTAAAAAACAGATGCTGTGCTCCAAGGGTTGATAACAGTTGGGAGCTCTTTCTACTCATCAGTAGAAGGGCGAAGCCAGTCCACAGTAACCAGTGCGGGATGAGTCAAAGGGAGAAACAACCTGAAGGAACTCTCTTTCCTCCTCTCCATGTTCCCGCCGGCAGAACCAACAGACCTCAGGGAGCCAAGCAGCCCGCAGGCCGAGGAGCCCAGGCTCCTGGACACGAAGCAGAAAGGAGGGTGGAGAGTGAATCTGGGATGGCAAATGGGAGAAAGCCAGAGCAGGTACTACACACAACCATACAGTCACCGTTATGGTTGAAATAGTCTGTACCCAAAAGGAGTCCTGAGTGTTACAGTGCTTAATGACTGTGAGAAACTTACTACAGGTGTCTATTTGAACCAAAGTGCACATTAGTCCTAAGCCTCTGCTGATTCTATCAAAACACTGGCAATAAAGGAAGCATTCTCGGCTCACATAAGCTGGGGAAATGCTGGCTAGAACCTCAATATAAAGGAAGGTCAACATGAGTGCATGTTTTTCCTTTTAAAGTACCAGATGTGTAAAAACAAGAACACAACCATCCCTATCTTATGGGATAATGGAATGAGACCATCTGTATGAGGCATTTGCACAGAACTTGTCACTGTGAACCACTGCTGCCATGGCCACCAGCATCATCACCTGCAGCTGCATTCTGACCTCTCAGACAGACTGGGAAACTTCCTGCTCTGCAAGGCCCAGGCATTACACCTGCATGTGTCTCTAGTGCTTGGCCCAGGGCCTCACACCTAGGCAGCACCCAATTAATTTTAGGTCATAAAGACCACAGTGAGAGTTGTCGCAGGGTCTGTCAGGCTATATTATTATTTAATGAGTATTCATCCCTCTTCCTCCCTCTCTCTGTAGAAATATTCTTCCCTGCCCCACCTCAACACTGAGCTTACCCCCAGGACTGGCTCTGGCTAACAGGATGTGAGCCTGTTCCGAGCAGAGGCTCTAAGAGGCACTGCAGGTTTCAGAAGCCCTATCGCACCTCTGACCGCCCCTGTAAAAACATCACAACCCAGATAGTTGGGCACACCTTCGGCCTGCATCCTTGCAATGGGAAGACATGCGGAACACACACTCAATTCACAGCCTGCAATAATGCTGCTTCGACTGTTCCCCAGTCTCAGGATCAAGGAAAAAGTCTGTTTTGATAAGCCACTGAAATTTTGTGACTGTCTGTTATGCAGCCATCATGATATAGAAAAATGTGACCAATACATGTTTACAAAGGTTATTACAGCATGCTGGAGTGGACAGAGAGTGACTAAAATGACATTTGGCGCCCATTTCTCTGGAGTTCCAATCCCAGCTCCGATAACTTCCAGGTGGACAAGTATCATTAAACCTGACCATGCTGAACTATAATATTATGACAATTATGCACAGTGTTCATAAAGCACCTAGCATAGTGCATGAAATACAATAGATACTTGATAAATGAAAAAATATATATAATTAGCAATAATGAATGGCATAAATATCTTCCCAATTATAAATGATTAACGTCCTGAAGTAGAAATTATTTATCTCAGTTAAGCATTTCTTTAATCTCAAGTAAATAAAATGGTGAAATCATTGCTTAAGTTTACAGCTTGCAAAAGAACCGAATAGAAAGTAACAGTTTAAAATAGACAATGTGTGCTTTCTAAGCCATCTAAAACCTAAACATTACACAATATGGATTCCTGTTGTGTCAAAGAATAAGAATGCATTCTTAGTGAAGGAAACAATGATTACATTGAGTCTTCCAGACTAGTAATTTAAATTGTGATCAAATCCATCCTGGTTGGGCCCCACAGTTAATCCATTTATTGTGAATATTATTACACATTTATTAAATGCCTGTGAGTGGGAAAGAATTGCAAAGGTATGGTTTTGTTCACTGAATACCAGAAATTACTAAACGAATCAACTAATCCCAGCACATGCAGTTTCACAAAACAGGAGCATGCAATTACTGAGGCACAGAAATAGATTTCTGATCCATTGGGAAGGCAGTCAGAAAACTATCATTGCTAATAAATAACAAAAGATGTGTCTGGATTGTAACACTCGACTAACAAAGAAATTTACCTAAAATATGAACGCAATTCCCTGCCTTTCAAGGGAATAAGGAAAAGGACTCTATGGAAAAGACGTAATCTGGTAGACACTCTCTGAAGAGGCCAAGTAAATTTAGGGTAGTGTTTCCGAACCACATGCAGAGGGAATGCTTGGAGTGCTTGAATGAAGAATCCTGGGCGCCTAGCCCAGACCTACTGAATCGGAATCTTTGGGACTTGGCCCTGGGAATCTGCATTGTTAACAAACTCTGTAGCTGATTCATGCGCACTCCTAAATTTGAGAACCGCCAGACAATGTGAGCTATTAAGTAAACTTTGGCAGCGGACTGAAAGGTTCTTGAAAGACAAAAATCCAAACAAGTTTAGGCCATTCTATGCCCAAGGGTCAAATGGAGACAACAGAGTCTGAACTTCTGTCTCGGTAACAGCTGCAGGGCTAAATAGCTGTTCCCTCTGCCAGCAGCGCAAGCCATGACTTTTAACACTGGGGAACCAAGAGCTGATGGATCCTTCAACAGTAGTGCAAACCCACCAGCACCATGGTGATGACTTCTCTTGCTGGGTGTACAGTTGCCAAGCTTCTTAGCCCTAGCATCTCCCTAACACAAGTCCAGGCAATCATTCCTCATCAACATCTTAGGCTCAGTTATTAAGATCTGTAAGAGGTGAGAGGGGAAGAAGTAAGATGATTAAGAATATTTTTATAAGGAAATTCTAACCTTCATTAAAACCTTTAACATCAAGCCCAAACTTTTTTTTTTTCCCTATCATATAGAGCAGCACATAGTTTTACTTTCTAAGGGAAGGAATCAAAATGAAAAGTGGAGAAGGACAATGCCACTATAGTTTTAAATATTAAAAATCCTCTAGAACTATAAATCAGAAACATTTTTAATGAATGCCCCCCAAAAAGCAATGGATTAGGAAGGATCCATCTGTGTCCTCCTGTGGACATGTGACCAGACATGACTCCCGTAGCTTCTCTTTAACCCAAAGGAGTGAATGTTTCCAAGAACGAGCTTTTAAGTCATGCAGCAATGTCAAAATGTACAGGGCATTGCTATCATCTGTGGAAAAGTGTGTTTTATTGTACTTTAGAATCTTACAGAACAAACGCAGAGCAGTGAGTTGTTTTCTCAACAGAGGCAAAGGACATGGAACTCCTGAAGCCAAGAATTATGGACTATATCATCAGAGGAAACGATACACATGTTTTTCTGAAATAACACCCAAGATGAGAACAAAATAACATGGTACAAACGGGGGACATCCAGGCCACTTTCACCAAATGGTTCCTGCTCTTCCCCGTATCGGGCTCCATCAAGATGAAATGTCCTAATAAAACAGCTCAACGCGGCTTCATGTCGTCATCTAATGATTCAGTTCAATGCCTTCGTGCTGACCTACCTGCTCACATCCACCTGAATCCCAATGCTAAGCTTCTCTAACAGGAAAGCCACCCAAACCACGGGACTCTAAGGAAGACAGCAAGGTAAGTATTGACCAGTGTCAGCAGCCAATGAGCCCAGGGTTTAAGGACTTTAAAATCTGTTTAACACTTTATTGTCTTACAGATTTCAGATCAATACCAAATTCAAACATATGTGGGAACATGCAAGGAAGTCCATATTGTGGCTTTAGAGGGCAGACAGCATACTATACCGCAGCACGCAGAGCTAAGTTTGAAACTTGTCTCCAGTTATCCACCTTCTCTGAATGTCAGTTCAGGAATTCATTATTAGTTCTACTCATGGGGCTATTGGGAGAAATAAATAAGACACGAATCTAAAGCCCTTCAAACCTTTTACTGCCCACTGTAAGTACTCAAAGAAATCATCATTATTAGTAGTAATAAAGTATTAGCTCAGAGTAGACACTCAGTAAAGATTACTTCCCAGCCTGGCTCATTTTGAATGTCAAAGGTGAAAATATATTCCAAATCATAAAGCAAGTTATAGACAATAAAATAAGAGTAGGTGGCTGAATCAGAACCCAATTTTCTTGACATTTACCTTTTCCTTTATTATGGCTGTTAGGACAAATTTTATCATTTAACACGCCCATAATCAGAGCCCATGTATATACAAAAATTACGGTTTAAATGTGTGAGGGTACACATGTTGTAACTCCTATCCAATATTTCATAGAATGCATCAAATCCTTTTTCTGCTGTGATTGATGTACAGTTAGAATCCCTATATGGGCCTTCCACTCCCTGTTTTAATTATCATCATCATTACTGGGAACAAAGCGCCCTGTGAGTATTGTTGAAAATGATTTAATACAGAAACATGTGTCCCGAAGACTGTAATGTGCTAATATTACCACTTACACAACAGTAAAGAAGACACAGCTCCTTTCTTGCAATGTCTGCAATCCAAAGTAGACTAGAAAAATGTACAGTGCTAATCAAGGAACATATACATATATGTACCTGCCCAGGCACATGTACATTTAAAGGACACATAATAAGAATAACAAAAATTAGAAAAAATATATACATATCTGTATGTATGACGGAGGGTAAGTACATAGGTAGGGGACAATAATAATATTGGGTAAAATTTGCCCCATATTTTAAAATATAATAAATTAATTCTTAAAAATAAAATATTAAAATAAATTTGTTTATTAAATAAAATCCACAACATGCCTGCTCTAGTCTACCATGAAAACATCTGTAAAAGCATGTCTTCATATGTAAATGGAGCATACACGGTGCAAATGCTGTTGCTCAAGGGGCCAGATGTGCCCATGAAACACGAAGACCAAACTAATGATATCACTTCAGCAAAGCACTATGGTAAAGGGAAAGATCAGTACACAAGGTCCATTTGAAAATCTACTTCAGGCTTCTAATGTAAAGCCACTTCAAATGTAATTAACTTTGTCAAGGCCCTTAATTTAGTGAAAGTCAAAAGTGCAATCAACAAGGGTGAAAATTAATTATGCTTATCAAAAGATAATCTAGAAACAGTGCTACCTAACAACAAAAAAACAAGGACATCTCTACTGAAAGTAATAACAGTTACTGCATAAGCAGGTCTTATAAACCAACATATCCTAAGAAAAAGCTTTTTCTGGGTCACCTCCACACCAAATACAACCTCAGTTGTCATTCTCTTTTAGCGTGCCAGAATGTCCATTTGCTTTTCCATTGTCGACCATTTGTGAGAGGCAAAACTTCACTTCTGACACAAAAACATTAAACTTACCGCTTTCATCGTCTATGCTGAACCTTCCCAGACCACTGCCATCCCGGATGGAGTACTGGATCTCCCCGTCCCTCCCAGAGTCCTCGTCTCGGGCAGCCACCTGCAGCACACTCGTTCCAACACGTGAGTTTTCTTTTACAGATCCAACCACGGCGAAGTCTGGGAAATAGGGGGTGTGGAGGTTTTCATTGACATCCACCACCTCCACCTCCACAAAGGAAACCGACGACAGAGACACAGGCCGCCCTTTGTCCTTGGCCCGGACCGTGAGATTGTAGAACTGCTGCTTTTCGTAATCCAGCTCTTTGCTCAAGCGGATGGCGCCACTTGCTTTATCGATCTCAAACCTCCCGTTGTAGTCATTGACCAAAGAATAGCGCACTTGACCCCCCAGTCCAAGATCTGGATCGTGGGTCTCCAGCCACGCGATGACGGTGCCCACGGGGAGATCTTCCAGAACCTTCACACTGTAGCTGCTGGGGATGAAGGCTGGGGAGCAGTCGTTGACATCATCCAAAAACACCTTCAGCGTGACAACGGAAAAGAGCTGCTGGCCACTCTCCGCCTTGTCTCTGGCCTCTATTTTTAGTGAGTAGTTCGCTTTGGATTCCCGGTCTAACTGATCGGCTACATAAACGATGCCGGTGGAGCTGTTGATGGCAAACTGCTGTGAGTCTGTCAAGACTGAGTAAGTCACTTCACCGTTAGAGCCCAGGTCTTTGTCTCTGGCTTCCACCTGTATAATCTCAGTGCCGATACTGGAACTTTCGAGGATGTTAACCATGTAACTGTCTTGAAGGAAAATGGGGCTGTTGTCATTAGCATCCTCCACATTGATGGTCAGCAACCTCCACGAAGATTTCTGTGGGTTTCCCAAGTCATAGATGGTGATGTTGAGGAGATAGAGGTCTGTGTGCTCTCGATCCATGGGCATAAGGACTTTCAGTTGCCCGGTCTCCATGTCAATATTAAAGCAACTATCTATATTGCCATCCGAGATTGTAAATAGCACCTTTCCATTGAAGCCAGAGTCGGCATCGTAGGCTTTAATCTTCAAGATGTTAGCACCAACGGGCAGGTTCTCCTTCACAGCCACATCGGAGGGAAAGGACTTGTCAAAATGTGGCCCTTGCCTATTAACGGAATAAAAATCAAAAAATCCATCCTCCAGATTCAGTTTCCCGTTTGCTTTTGCCTTAAGGAGTAGTTTCTCTGCCAGCTTTTGAGCCACGCGCGTTTCTCTGCAGCTGAAGCTCTTTGAAGACACCTTCCCGTGCAGGACTGAGATGTTCACGGACATGGGGTCCGCAAAGTTCTCCCCATCGGTCGCTGTAATCCTGAGGGCAAACTGACCGTTTTTCAGGCCGGAATTCATCAGTGACTTTTTCAGCTGTAAAACACCAGAGTCGGGGTTTAAATAAAAGAAACCAAGTTCATTCCCAGAGATGATCTTGTACTTCACCAGTTCAAGTTCATCAATATCAATGGCCGAGACGGCCGTGATGTGACCCCCCACTGGGAAATCATAGGAAAGAACTCCCTGGCAAGCCACCTTCTCAAAGAGAGGGGTGTTGTCATTGACGTTTCCTATCTGAATGGTCACGTTCACCTCACTCTCATGGCGGTAGGGGGAACCCCAGTCAGAGGCTCTGACGATGAACCTGTACGTTTCTGGAGAGGACTCAAAATCCAGCTCTTCCGTGGTGCTGATCACCCCCGTAAACTGGTTAATGGCAAAGGGCAACATATTCAGGCTGGCAATGCTGTAGGTGATGTACCCGTTTTCTCCTTTATCCTTGTCGGAAGCGGACACCATCAGAACGCTCGTTCCCACGGGAACGCTTTCGTTCACAAAAGCATCGTACAGCGGCTGCTGGAACTCTGGGGTGTGGTCGTTGGCGTCTTCTATGCTGATGGTGACTGGTGCTTTTAAATCCCCCTCCCTGTTGGTCACCACCAGTTTATACACCTCCTTCCTAACGGTGTTCAGCGGCTGCGCTGTGACAATCAGGCCTGACCGAGGATTAATTTTGAAGTACTGTGCATCCTCCCCGGGAGACAATTTGTATTCCACATCCAGCGGTTCGGGACTTAGCTTGACTATAGCAACCACCACACCGGGAGGGGAGAACTCACTGATGCTCACGTCGTACATTTCTTTTTCAAACCTAATGGGGACCGTGTCCCTTCTGGGGTTGGCAATGTGGACTGTCTTTACGGCAGAGAATTTCTGAGGCGAACCCTTGTCTTTTGCTTGAAGCGTGAGGTTGCAGCCGTAGGGAAGGCTCTCCCAGTCGACCGGTTTTCTCTCCTTGATCTTATACTCGTGGATCCACTTTCCTTCCTTGGCCAGGAAGAACTGATCGAAAGGGTCCCCGGCCACAATGGAAACAGACTCGATCTCTCCATTGGCCCCCTCATCCGGGTCATCGACCGTCACCACCGCGTAGGTTGGCTCTCTGTCCAGCGAAAAAGGAACGTGGGTGACGACGTGGAGCGTTGGGGCGTGCTCGTTGATCCGTTCAATGTGAACATAGAGCTTGGCAGTGCTGCTCACTCCGTTGTTCCCGTAGAGTTTCATCCCCCGGTCCACAGCCAAGATCTCCAGATCGTACCTGTTCTTCTCGTCGTAATTTAACCGTCCGCTCAAAGAGATGACACCACTCGTGGGGTGAACTGAAAAGAGGTCAACTTTGCTTTTGAAGTAGTAGTAGAATTCCCCGTTGGAACCGATATCGGCGTCTGTGGCTGTCACCTGGGCCACGCTAGTCCTCAGAGGTGTGCTTTCCGCTATTGTAACAGAGTAGGTGGTGGGTGAAAACAGAGGCCTGAGATCGTTCATATCTAAAACCTGGATATTCACTTTGGTCCATGCTTCCAAATCCTCCCCTCGGACAGAGCCTTTGATGATCAATAAATAATTGTCCTGAATCTCCCTGTTCAGTATGGCAGAATTCCCGCCTTTAGTTCTTATTCTGAGAAAACAGAAATCGGCAATGATGACCTCCTCGGCTTTGAAAAAGCCTTCCTCGTCTCCAGAGACGATTCTGTATTTGATATCCCAGGACAGGTCAATTAAGGTGATGCCCATCCTACTCTGACTGTTGATGTAGGTCCTGGCCGCCGAGTTCTCATACACCGTAGCATTGTAAACGGAATGTGTGAAGTGGAAGCCCAGGGGCCCGGTCCCCGGCAGCCCCTGGCAGGCAGTGGCCAAGAGCTTGAGAAGCAGGAGGATGAGGCAAGAAGGAGGAGGCCGTGTACCCACACAGTATCCCATAGTTCTATCCATCACATCATACTTCCATCCTGGAGATGGTAAAAGAGAGAGAAAAACAAAATACGTTAACTTAGAGGAAAGTGGGAGAAGACCTAGGAAACAACGGTTATGAAACAGTGCTATTAATACTTTTATTATAAAACCTTTTTACCATATGTAATGAACATATCATAGAAATGTACACTTGAAACTGATAGCATCCTATTAACCAATGGCACCCCAATACATTTCATTTAAAAACTCTTTTTACTAAAACATAAATACAATTTAAAAAGTAGAAACCCTTCTCCTACACAATGACAAGGAATTCAAAATCACTAGGATTTAATATCAACTTGTTTCATTTTTTTTTTAAATACCACTTATACACTACTGATGGAATAATTCCTTTGTGAAAGGTTTCTTGCATTCTGAAGGTCAATTGAGAAACATATATACTGGAAGAATTAAAAATTGCATTTACCTTTGAATATGGCAAATAATTTACCTTTCATTTTATCCTATGAAATTAATTATACAAGTATTCATTTATTTATAGCTCAGTTTAAAATACAAAAAATTGAAAAGATACTAATTGCTTATCAAAAGATAATCAAATAATTTTTGGCATATTCATAAAGTGAAATATTATGCAGCCAGGAAAAATAATTTTTAATTAAAAAGACATGTGTTTTCAGATGTAATAAGATCTAATGCTAAGAAAAAATAACAAGATCATAGAACAGTTTGTGAGGTATAATTCTATTATTATTTAAACATCTAATGTACAGCTATATTTTTATATTTAGAAAGGATTATCTGTGTAGTGTGATTTACGTTCATTTTTAACATTTCTTCAATTGATGTTACTCATTAATGGTTACATAATTACTTCATAACTATTATCTTTTAAAGAAATGCATCCAAGATATTATCATCTTTCGTTGTGCCGACTTTTAAATTGATGGAGATTTATGCATAATCCACCACAATGAGAATGAACAAAACATCTCATAAAAAGCAGACAGAACCACCCCCAAGAAGCTGTACCACCTAAGAGATATCCGTGAGTGGACTGTGCTACTCAGAACAAGAACAGTAAGATTTTGTGGGGGGCAGGGGAGAAACAAAAACGCAAAAAACTAAAGGATTATAAGAAATTTATTTTCTTAAGAGTAATTTAAAGAATGATATCCAATCATTTTATCAGTCTATTTAATTGCCATAGTCACTACAGTTCTATGAATATGCAGATTAAAAGATAAAAATATTGTCCTATTTTTTTTTTAATCTGTCAAACATTTAAAACAGAATGTGGGGAGAAGGGGCTATTTAACAAGAAACAGCTAATTCTATTTACGGTCTCATGGCTTAGATCTTTAGAATCCCCCAGTTTATGGCTCCTCCACTAGGGCAAACACTGCAGGAACTCACATGGCCTTTCTTCTCAATGGGGAATGTGGGGAAAATCAGACATGGGGAATTAAAGGTTTTGCACATTGTGAGTGGGGCATTGTGTCAGGCATTTTTCCACTTTGTTACATTAATCCTTATAACAACCCTAAGCTATTACCAAACTATGTTAGGAAACGGAAAGAGAAGTTAAACTATTTGGCTGGACTACTGTCCCAAACATCAGAGGCCTCCGTCTTCCCGTGGTAAGTCGTAAAGCTGAATCTCAAACCCTGGTCTTTCTTATTGCAAAAGCCATGCTTTTCCCCATCACACCATCTTCCTCTCTAAATTATTTGCAAGGAGAATGAAATAATTAAAGCCCCCTAAAAGCATTTAAATCATAATTTAATTCCAGTAATCTAGGAAACATGTATCATTGATGGGAAAGATTAAAACCCACCCACCTTCTCTATTTGGTTATCTCCTTTCTGGTTTTAAACTAGTTCCAATTACTGGCTGTAAGCTGAAAATTTTCCTATAGAATTTTAACACCTAAAAATATTATAGATCATTTTGTAGTTTGTAGTAATCTCCCCTTATCAAGGGGGATACTTTCCAAGACTTCCAGGTGAATGCCTAAAACCACAAATAGTACCGAACCCTATATATATATATATAATGTTTTTCCTATATATACATAATTTTTCAGTTATAGAAAGTACTTTATGGCTTGTCTTTGGCATATCCAAATTGCTAGGGTCACTACTCTAACACTTTGGAGCCATCTATACATATATAGAAAAGCCTAAGCGACCGTTTGACCTGTAGCTATGATGCACACTGACCACCAGGGGGTAGATACTCAGTGCACAGGCATGGAAACATGGAACAGACAGCTGAATCTCAGAGGGAAGGAGTAAAGGGATCTTATATGCATACTAGAGGCCTAGTGAAGACATGCTTTGGTAGGAGTCCTTCAGCCTGGTTTCTAGGGACCAGGCCAAAAGTGACAGTCTAACATCCTGCAATGGGTCCAGGCTGAGAGACCCCACCAGTGCATGAATCCGTGCACTGGGCCTCTAGTTATCAAATAAAATAAGGGTTACCTGAACACTGAGATACCACGGCAGTGGCTTAGTTTATCAAGATGGTGGCTACTATGTCGCCACCATTCCTGAGCGTAAAGGGCTTAGACACGCTGGACAAAGAGACAATTTACATCTAGGGAAGAATGGCATGAGGTTTCGTCACTATACTCATAATAGTACCCTGTTTAAAACTCATACATTGTTTGCTTCTGGAATTTTCCATTTAATATTTTTGAACTGAGGTAAACTTTGGGTAACTAAAACCTTGGAAAGTGAAACCACGGATGAGAGGGTAACAACTGTCTAAAACACCTTCACATCCTGGGTCGGCAGGGCACATGCTATTATATCCTTTCTATAGATGAGCCCAGCAAACCTCATCTTCCTGGTGGCAGAGGCCGGTGTTCGGGCTCTCTCCACACGGAACAAGGCTCTCTCTCCCTATTTTTCCGCCAAATGCTGCCCTTCAGGAGACCCTCATAAAGCACAATTCCAGACGTGCACTGCCTGGTTCCAGCTTGCTATTCTCATCTGCTTTAATAGCCAGGAAACACTGAGTAGGCAGGTAGAAAGGGTACAGCTTCATACACGGATTTCAGAAGCAGAATAGACAGTAAAAATGAAAAGCAGAAATGTGGGATGCCTTTTTATAACGGGGAGTTAATTTCACATGCAATCCCTCTGCTGTCTGTCCTTAGGAAATGTCTCGGGAGCTTAGCGTGCGAAGCAGCAGCTTGGATGGGGTAGGTTCAAATGGGACCAACACAACCGGAGGTGCCTCTCTGTGGAGCACACAGTGAACCATGGGAGCAAGAGAGCCCTCCTTATGGATCAGGGGTGTAAACCGGAAGAGGCCTTAGTGATATTTTTCCTATGCCTCAATAGACTCCTATTTCACCATCTGAGAATGCTCCAGGGCAGGGAGGTATTTTTAGGTCCACTATGACTATAATAGAATGAGACAGGGCTCTCATCAGGCAATGACCAAAGGCCATGCATATCCTCTCCAAGTAGAAAGCGGAGGTCTGCTCCTTAGCATCCCCAGGGGAAATACCAATACAGTTTCTGCCTCATTGCCCACTCACTGCCGGGGGAGCAGTTTTGCTGACACTTTCCTCCAAGAGTCTGGACTCTGTGGTCATCAGGGAAGAACACAGCTCCAGGGGCAAATTCAGTTCAACTGAACTTGTTTTCAGTCTGTCCACTCTCCCCCACCCCCCACCCCATCCCCATTACCATCCTAAACCCAGACTACAGGAAACATGAAGGGAGCAGCAGCAATTGTACCTCACCCTATTCCCAGCACCCAACACAGCAGGTGCCATGTAGGAGCACGCATACTGGTTTGAACAAAGCATGAAGGTCCAGATTTACCCAGAAGCCTTTCCTGCATTCAGTTTCCAAATCTGCCCAAAATAAGCACATGTACTTCAGGAAACAGAACCAAGGAATTATTCAGGCTCCAAAGAGCCTTGAAGACAGCCTGGTCCAATCTCCTGAGTTTACAGATGAGGAAACTGAGGCCCATAGAGATGAGGTGACTTTCCTAATCCCAGGTCTCAGATCTCCCAGGTACTGACAGAGCTGGTGCCACGCGGAAACATGTGTTAATTGAATTACTTTTTCTCCGAGTTACTTAACAATTTGAGAGATGTGGTTTTATCATCATTTGGCAGCGATCATCATTTTTTGATACCTCATTACTCCCCCTGGCCCTACTCTCCCCTCTAAGTAGTTAACTGTTTCTAAGTAAATATTTACGTGCCCAAAGGGGACAGTTACTTTTACAAACGCTTCTGGTAAATCCTTCAAAGCACAGAATGCTGTCATAATACGAAAAAAAACATCATTCAATTTAACTGTTCTAAAATTGGTATGCTGCTTGCTAAGTTTTTTTTTTTTTATTCTTCCCAGCAAGATACACTGCTGGAAATTCTTTTCTTATAAAGATAAAGCAGAATCAATTATCTTAAATGCAAGTAGAAATGTCTTCTAACCAAACTGTCATGGAATGGTATTATTGTGTACTGAAATTTGGATTTAATACCAAAACCTGAGCAGGATTAAACTTGTTGGCCTCAGATCTTAAAACTAAAACATCTTATAAGGTTTTTGTTTCCTTATTTTTTTTTGGGGGGGGGGGGGGAGAGAAAAAAAAATCCCTATCTGGCACAGATTAATTTAAAAGCCTTGCAGATTTCCCCCCCCCCCCCATTAATTTAGAAAATTAGTGAGTGTTAGAAGTTAGGAATTCCATAAAATTTTTCAAGTAAATACTAGGATAAAGATTTTTTTTGCTTCCTTATTTATTTTTTTACAATGCCCATACAACTGTTAAGATGCTCTTTGAGGGGAAAAAATAGTACTGCTTTTCCACACTGAAACCAACTTGATGGTTACAGTGTTTTGGATGTTCTACATATTGATTTATTCTACTGCTCCTGGGTTATTTTTTAAAAAAAAGCACTTAGTTCCCAACCTCAGCGCCTATTTTCTATGACTTAGTAACATAATCAATATTTTTTGATAAAATCTCCGAAGAGCTCTTCAAGACATCAATCAAACTTGGAGACATTTATTTCTCAGAGGCAGCCCAACGTGCTCCCCATCCTGCCCTACCCACTTGGAGTGGCTCTGAGCTCGGGACTCAGAAGGGCAAGGCCATTTTCCCTTCCAGGAGTGCATCAACAGCAGAGACCTCAGGGCAGGGACCAGCTCTCACAAAGGCCACCTCTCTCCTGGGCATGCACTGACCCGGCAGGGTGCCTCTGCTTGCTTTGGTAATCCTGTAAAGCCCTTTTCTGCCACCATTAAACTAGCCTCCTTAAATAGCTGAGATTCCTGAGGAGTAAAAAAGACATCTTAAGAAAACACCCTGCTTTCACTCCATCCCTTCCTAGCTTATATAGTTTGAAATGATTTTGTTAGCCAGACAGACATGGTACTAAGGAAATGTGCTGTTAGGTTGCACCATAAAGAGAAAAAAAGTCAATAGATGAAGGCCTTTGTTTTGCAAGACATCTTTTTAAAATATATATATATATATATATGTGTGTGTGTGTGTATATATATGTGTGTGTGTATATATATATGTGTGTGTGTATATATATATGTGTGTGTGTATATATATATATATATATACACACACACACACACACACACTGCACACACCTCCACTGGGGATGTGCCTGCAAAGAAGGTACAAACCCTTGACCAGAATCGAACCTGGAACCTCTCAGTCCTCAGGCTGATGCTCTAACCAGTGTTTCCCAACCTTCTCTCATGATGAGAATCACCTGGTGGAGTTGTTAAAACACAGATTCCTGAATCCCAACTAAGAAGTGCTAAACTAGAATTTTTGAGAACATATAGGTAAAATTGCATACCTAACTTAGTGCTCTGTATATAACATCTGTCTTAGAGCACTAGTTAAGTATACAATTTTACCTATATGTTCCCAAAAATTCTAGTTTAGCACTTCTTAGTTGGGATTCAGGAATCTGTGTTTTAACAACTCCACCAGGTGATTCTCATCATGAGAGAAGGTTGGGAAACACTGCTCTAAGCAAGACATCCTTAATGAAGACGGCTTGTGTCAGAACTGCAAATGGAAATCAGCTGCCACTCAGGTGAGCCCTACACCTTCACACAGACTGTGCGTGCACGGGGCCCGGAATGCAAGCTTTGTTGCCTGACCTCCTGGGATTGACACCCCGCTCTGCCATTTACTTGGGTAGCCTCGGGTGCATTATTTAACCTCTCTGGGCCTCAGCGGCTGCTTCTATCAAATGAGGAAAATCGCTCCTACCAACCAGGATTGACTTAATAAAAATGAAGCTCTTAAAACAGTCCCTGGCACGTGGTATTGTAGCTATTAAGTTAAACTTAGAAAAGACAAAATCTGTGAGCCACACGATGGGGAAGGAAATTGACAACCTCCTCTGACATTCTCTTTCCCATCAGGACAAGCCACATCAAAGCTAAAGGAAAGGCTGTCTTCTCTTCACTAAAGGCCATGGCTTACTACCTTACACCCAAAAGTTAGAGAACCCTGACTCAGATCCAGGCTTTTTGTCACTTTCTGGTTGGGTGACCTTGGGGTGATACTTAAGGCTTTTTAAGCCTCAGTTTCCTTATCTTTAAAATTATGACTATAAGAATTCCCACTGCCATGGAACAGGGTTGGAATGGTGACTGGCACACAGTACATGTTCCCTAAATATTATATGGTATTTTATTATGAATGGATGCAATATGGAAAGCAAGTGGGAAAAAATGGGTTAAGGGTGAAGGGACAAGAACGAGACGATTCCACAGGGTAGCCATTCCTCTCCCCCAGTCCCCATCCCATGGGTCAAGGTCAGCACCAGGGAGGCATCTGCACATGGTGACATGGGCCAAGGGCTACTGCCACAGCTCTGCAGCCTATCCCAACTCCCCTGTGCACACTTCCGAAGCTAGGAAACCACCGCTGCGTTAGGAGCTACTCAGCAGATCTGCATTTAATTCCAGGGGAGTTCCAGCCGCATGTCTCCTCGCAATGATGAGTCCCAGAACAGCCAGATACCGCGAAGCCCCATCTCCCAGAGCCGCTTGCTCCGGTGCTGCTCAAATTACCATCCTCACGACACTGCTTTATGTTCTGGGCCCTTGCTCCTGAAATCAGTTATGCGCTGTCTGTATGACACTCCAGGGAATCAAGTTTTACTCTCCGGCTGATGCTAATGGCCGCCTGAAAAGAAGGGAAAATGTTTACTGTGTCGTTTTTCTTAATACAAACCATTGTAGCTTGAGCGTGTACAGGATAATATACTAGGCACTCGGGTCACAAATAATTCATGTCATGCCGTTACTCAGCTAGTACCAGAGCCACGTAAACTAATTGAGTTTTACAGTCAAAAGGATCATAAAATTGTCTAGCCCAACACTCTAATGTTAAAGTTAAGGAAGCAGACTGAGAGAGGTTAAGTGATTTGGACAGTCACATAGCTTGCTAGTAAAAAAAAAAATAAATAAAAGCTAGAGTTGGCCCTCAGATCTCTACTGTGATGTTGACTCATAGTGCTATGACTCCTGTAAGAATATAGGTCTAACCCAGGCCAGTGTTGCTAAGTGGTTAGAGCAGGTGTCGGCAACCTGCGGCTCCAGAGCCGCATGCGGCTCTTTTGAAGCTTTATCGCGGCTCCGACAACTTGCAAGCCTGTGTGAAAATGAAGGTAACGTCTTACAGCCCTGATGTGCTGACACTGTGCACTGAGGTTCAGGAGCAAAAATCCCATTAACCAGGTAAATTAAATATTTTAATTAGCTATTAATTTGCAAAAATATATTTTACATTGTTAAGTGAAAAAGTCCTTTTTTTCTTCAGATTGACAGCTAACTGCACTATCCGGTATATATTGTAGCATTAAGGTAAGAAACAATACATGCAGTGTTATATTTGTTTTAAATGTCGCAATGGTTTTGCGGCTCCCAGGTTTTTTTTTCCTTCGGAAATGGGTCCAAGTGGCTCTTTATGTCTTAAAGGTTGCAGACCCCTGGGTTAGAGCGTCAGCTTGCATACAAAAGGGTCATAGGTTCCATTCCCAATCAAGGGCACAAACCTGGGTTGCAAGTTTCATCTCTAGTCCTTTTTTTAAAATATATTTTATTGATTTTCTACAGAGAGAAAGACAGAGGGATAGGGAGTGAGAAACATCCATCAGCTGCCTCCTGCTCACCCCCACTGGGATGTGCCTGTAACCAAGGTACAACCTTGACCAGAATCGAACCTGGGACCTTTCAGTCCGCAGGCCGACGCTCTATCCACTGAGCTAAACCAGTCGGCTCATCTCTAGTCTTGATCAGGGATCATGCAGAAGGCAACCAATTGATGGGTCTCTCTTGCATTGATATTTCTCTCTCTGATTCTCTCTTCCCACCCTTTCTGCCTCCCTCCCTCCCACTCTCTCTAAAAATCAGTGAAAAAAGTATCTTAGGGTGAGGATTAACAACAACAAAAAATGAATATAGTTCTACTGTTCGACTGTTCATGTTTTACTCATCTTCTAGGATTAAAAATGCCACCTATTCTATGAAACAACCCCCGAGATTCCCCATCCACTTCTAACTCTGATTCTCACATGTTCCCTAGAATCAGTCATGATGGGCTCCACATTGCTGGGCTCCACCCCACAGTTTCTGGATCTGACGGTCTGGGATGGGGTCAAATTTTACAATTGTGACAAGACCCCAAGGGATGCTGGTCCTGGGACGAGCACCCTCAGGACTCTGGCTTGAAACTTTGTCTGGCTTTTACCTACATGTACCTCTCTGATAGCACTTTCTTACTTGTACTGAAGCTCATTATGTGTGCTTTCAAATTACATATTGGGTAGTAAGTCTCCTTATGTCTTCTTATAGTACCCTTGAAAGACCAAAACTCAATCAATTTTTATTGACTAAACCTCGTCTAATCAGCATAGACCTAAATTCCACAACATGATTTAGGGAGAAGATGAAAGTGAGCCTCAGACAAATCAGGAATTATAAGTGAAATAACCAACCATTTCTCTTAACACGTGATTTGCCAGTTTCATGGTATATTATTTTATGAGATGTAAGTGTACAATTAAAATAACATTTTAGGAAACACTGGTTAAACAAACACATTCAGGTTACATAATGTGTAATTTCTTAGAGACTTTCGTGTGCTTTAAAATAAATGTTCCCCATTCCCCGCCCTTAGTCATCGCTAACCGCTTACCCTACCTTGGTATCTCCTTATGAAAGCACGGTCTATATTTATTGTCTATTTCCACTAATAGCAGGAAAGTTTCCTGGGACCCAGGACTCCGGAAGCACTTGTTCCATGTACAAACACATTAAGTACACTGTGATTCCAAGGGATATAATATGCACGATTTCTAAAATCTATTTGATCATGAATCCTTCTCCCCACTCCTCACAGCCCCAGCATACATAGCCACTTGCAGGGGAAGACAGCATATTTTGTGAAATGCAGTTGGGAAATACTGCACTTCAGACAGTTCACACAGTTGCCTGGAAAGCTTTGGGTGTGAGTGTGATCCAGGATTCTTGAGACTAGTTCATTATTCTTCCTCCTACACCCTATCACAGGGTATAAATTCTCATTTCCACTAAGCCGAGAGTTATTCATGAAGAAACTGCTTCAGTACTTGTCATATAAACACATCTCCATGCCCTGACTGAAGAATGAGATGACTGCTCCATAGTGGGCTGTGCTATTTTCTTCTCACATAAAAACAAGCAAGTAAAGAATTGGCACAGTTCTATGTGCTACGAAGACTGGTATGAGAGGAAGAAACATATTAATGTTGAATAATCATCCATATATCTTCAGTTTTTCAATCTATTTTTATTTTTTTAATATGTTTTATTGATTTATTTTTTTTATTTTTTTTTTAACAGAGAGGAAGGGAGAGGCACAGAGAGTGAGAAACATCTATAAGAAACTTCCATCAGCTGCCTCCTGCATGCCCCCTACTGGAGATATGCCTGCAACCAAGATACATGCCCTTGACCTGAATACAACCTGGAACCCTTGAGTCCGCAGGTGGATGCTCTATACACTGAGCCAAACCGGTTAGGGCTCAATCTATTTTTATATAGTCAAGGCAAAAAACTGGGCCAAGTCAACCATACTCTGCGATGCAAAGCCAAGTTCAGATTTCACTCTTCTCTGGAAAATTCAGCTTCTCTCCTTGAACCCCAAGTCTAAGCAGGTCTTTCGAAACAAGAGGAGCATTTCATTTACAAAGGTATGATATCACCTCTTGTCACTCTGAAGGAGAAAAAATAATTCCACCAGCCAAGTGGACCTTTACATGGCCCCACCCCTTTTCATGCTAATCACGCTGTAAATTCTAACTTTGTCCAGTGGTGCAGATCTTTCTGTTGTTCCAAAGTGGTCTCTCAGGAGAAAAGTCAGTCAGCATGAAGCGAGTGTATTCAAGGAGGTTCAGTGGAAGAACCAGCCACACAGCGGCAGTGTTATGAATACCCTCCTTTACCTTCTCCCCAGGTGCTGGAAATATTTCCAAACAACACTGGTTAATGTCAAGTATCATTTCATCAGCAAATGCTTTGAATTCAGGGGCTAATTCAACCAGGAGCTATCAGAAGGAAAGATTAGCATGTTGTTCAAGCCTTTTCAAAATCACTTCTCTCTCTGGAGGAACAAATTCATCAGGAGGTGAGAAAAAAAATGTATGGAGAGGACATAATTTGCTCTTAGGCTTGGCTGTCTGAGAAAATGTTTCAAAGAAACGCATGATTTCAATTTTTCTCTGGTGGCCTCACTGACAGAAACCAAAGGGTAAATACACTAGGATTCGCTTATGCTCAAGATTTAAAACAAGAAAAACCATTTCCAAGTAACTGTATTTACTGTGACATAACTTACTGAAAAAGATTAAAAAAGAAGAACCTGAATAATTTCAAATAGAACCAATGTCTTTATTGGTATGTCCATTTCAATAGTTAGGAGCACAATACAGTTGAGGGAGACGGTGCTCTGGAGCTTTCTGCTTGCTGCACTCGGACAGAATCCACATTGACTGCTGGGTAAGAGCCCTGCGCTCTGTCCAGTTTCCAAACGTTAACATCCTTTTAGCCATCGTGAGTGTCCTTCTCCTTTATAAAGGAGCCTCCTTCAAGAAAAGGAGCATTCTGCAGAGTAAAATCAGGGATCATGAAAGCAGATTAGTGGAGCTTCCCACTGTGCACCCCTTTCCTGCCGTGGTAAGGATGGCAATGTTAGGACAAGAGGAAAGTGAGCATCCACGGGAGGGCTCAGGGGACACAGGGCCCTAGGACCTAGAGGAGATCAGAACATATCATGTTTCCATTTTCTGAAAGAACGGAACCACCAAAGAAAAGTGTGAGAAATGAGAACCCATCCTAAAGGTTGCAGAGGACTTCTGGGAGAAGAGGATTCAATCCCCAGTTTTCCCCAGGTAACTCCTGGGAGCAGGTCTCACTGTGGATAAAGCAGACCACAGGCTCCACAGGGCAGGCCTGACTCTGCCTGTCCCTTGGACCAAATGTTACCCTAGAGCACATGTGTCAAACACACGGCCCGCGGGCCAAATCCAGCCCTCCAGGCCTTGCAATGTGGCCCGCACCGCGCTGTCATCACTGCACTCCGCTGTCAGTTTATGACATTGTCAGTTTATGACTGTTCAGTAAACCATTCGGCCCACGATTTAGGCTGGATTTTAGATTTTGGCCCCTTCTCTGATTGAGTTCGACACCCCTACCCTAGAGTGTGAGACAGCAGCATGGAGCCTGCACATGTGAGGTGCCCAGGCTAGAACTGCTGAGTAAATCCAATGAGGAAGGAGTTACACGCTCAACATAACAGAATAATACTCTATGTTCACCTCCTGAAGAATGGAGAACTGGCAAATGCCGGTGGGGAAAAAGAATACTTGTGCAAGAAATAAAGAAGTGGTATGTCAGGAAATCAGTGAGATTCTAAAAGGTGCCTTAGTCAACAATCACAATACACTCCGAAAGGAGAAGGGATGGCAAAACAGCTTCCATGTGGAAGATGAATATATTATGGAGAAAGGTTAAAGGTATAGCAGGAGACAAGATTATTTAGGAATAAGCATGATAAAAGTTTCAGGAATTAAAACAATTTGCATGTGGGTCAAGAAATGCAGTCTAGAAGTTTGCTGATAATCCAGAAATCCTGCCAGCCATCTCCCCTGGCATTGACATCACTGACAACCGTGTCTCAGCAAACAAGGCAAAAATGCAAACCTAGCCAAAACCGGTTTGGCTCAGTGGATAGAGCATCAGCCTGCTGACTGAAGGGTCCCGGGTTCGATTCCAGTCAATTGCATGTACCTTGGTTGCGGGCACATCCCCAGTGAGGGGTGTGCAGGAAGCAGCTGATCGATGTTTCTAACTCTCTCTTTCCTTTCCTCTCTGTAAAAAGTCAATAAAATGTATTAACAAACAAACAAACAAAAAAATGCCAACTGTTTCCTTCAGCTCTCCGGTACTCCCCACTAAGATTATTATTGATTGATGGGTTAATGCCCACATCACCTGGGTTAGTGCTAAGTTTTAATGAGACTAGGTCACAGGTTCTGTGCCCACATGGGACCACCCACACAGTCTTCCTAAGACTGGGTTTATGAGGACATGTGAGCACCAGCCACACTCCATCTCAACTCAAACACTCAAGGCTACAGAACCATCTGTCAGTGGGGTCCTCTTGTTCCCTTAAGGCAGTATGTCTTCTTAGAGGGGCAAGACATTTTTAAACGTTTCTATAGACCAGTGTTTCCCAAACTTCTCTCATGATGAGAATCACCTGGTGGAGTTGTTAAAACACAGATTCCTGAATCCCGACTAAGAAGTGCTAAACTAGAATTTTTGGGAACATATAGGTAAAATTGTATACTTAACTAGTGCTCTAAGACAGATTTTATATACAGAGCACTAAGTTAGGTATGCAATTTTACCTATATGTCCCCAAAAATTCTAGTTTAGCACTTCTTAGTCGGGATTCAGGAATCTGTGTTTTAACAACTCCACCAGGTGATTCTCATCATGAGAGAAGTTTGGGAAACACTGCTATAGACCCACGCTGAAGGAACTGTCAAAGAACCTACCAAGCAAGTATTAGCAATTTTTAAAATAAACAATCTTAGCCTGACATACTAGGTCCTGGACAGGGTTACTATCCAAAAGCCACCAGAAATGGACTAGAAGTGAGAACACTCAGTGCCTCAGAGATGACCTGACAAGAATTCTGCTCCCAGAGGCGCAGCCACAAAGTGGAGGCCAAAGACCAAGGGCAGATCCTGTCTTTGGAGAGTGATTATTAGGCACACCTGGACAGGGCTGGTCCCTTGAGCTCACTCTATGCCAGTGGTTCTCAACCTTTCTAATGCCGCGACCCTTTAATATATAGTTAGTTCCTTATGTTGTGGTGACCCCCCCCAACCATAAAATTTATTTCATTGCTACTTCATAACCATAATTTTGCTATGGTTAATGAATGGTAATGTAAATAGCTGTGTTTTCCAATGGTCTTAGGCTCTACAGCAGCGATTCTCAACCTGTGGGATGCTGAATACACCATGAGTCCAGAGTGCCAACCATGGTGGTTCCAGCCATGTTTGGTGTTTTTAACTTTCTGGTTCCTGGCAGATCACCTCCTGCTCCAGGTGCTTTGCATGTGCTGCTGCCCTTGAATTCAACTCTCTTCTCAGTCCTGATTGCCGGTCACAGAAACACAGCACCATTCTCTGGTCCCCGAGACCACCGGTGTGCCCTCATTATGTGTTCTCAGACAACCCAGAGCGTTGCCTATATATGTCATACACTAACCGAAGAGTCTGACTGAAATGTCACTAAAATCGTAATAAATGTCATGATTGTAAATTATGTGAAGGAAGGTACTGTCTCTATTGGTCACCATCGCTGCCCATACTAAACATACTGCTTGGTACATAGTAAGTGCTGAATAAATATTTATTGTTGGATAAAACACACATGGCTTATAAAACCTCAAGAAAATATAGGATTAGAGTAGTGATTCTCAACTAGAGACTATTTAGTCCCCCGATGACCACTGGCAGTGCCTACACACATTGTTCAACATCACAATGAGAGAAGCACTACAGGGGTCCAGTGGGTACAGGCCAGTGATGGTGCTAAGTGTCCTCCAAGACACAGGACAGCCTCCTAAACAAAGCAGTATCTCATGTAAAATGTCAAACATGTGGAGGTCAAAACTGGCTTAGAGGAACTAGGGCAATCATATTGAGGACAGATCCAAATATACAGAAAAAAACCATATAATTCCCAAGAACAGGTCATCGTGGATACACTGCATGGAACTCTTCCAGCGCCACTGAGATGTTCTAAGGATAACGCCTCATGGAGATCAGCTCTGGGTCCTTGGTGCTAAGAACCGGACTTCTGCTCTCAAAGTATAAACCTGGCTGGGTTCTCAGCTCCCTGCCCACACAGAGAATGAAGGCACTGTCACCTCTCGGGGGTAGAGCCATTTGGCCGGGCTTCTCCAAGAAGAATTCACGTGCGGCAAGGCCATCAGTCGCCCTGACAGCCAGAATCTCCATTTGCTCCCAAGGACTGACGTGCTCCAGTTCTGCACCAACCTGACTGGGACCTCACTCTTTACAGAAGCTATTATTCTGCCAGCACAATCACCCTGAAAGACTGACATGTCTAGGTCAATAGAGGGCCACCTCCCTGAAAGTTCACATTATTTTCTCTGCATGACTAGGTTCACAGCCTCCTAAGCATTTGAGTGGCCTCATTTTTCCGTGATTTTGGGTAAGGTGACCAGACGTCCCGTTTTTGTCCCATGTCCCCCAGCATTTTAAAAAAGTCCCAATTTTTGGAAAGAATGCATGACAAGCTAGGGAACGGCGCAAGAAAGGGAAGGGAATATACGGTTTTTGGCGGCCATGTGGCTATTTAGCCAGGACATGAGTTTTATATTATTTTTGTTAATTTTATAATGTTAAACTTTAATAATAACAAATAATTGTTGAGAAATGATTGTCAAGAACTGCTTATCAAAGTTCTCATTGTTGCCGAGACCGGTTTGGCTCAATGGATAGAGTATCAGCTTAGGGACTGAGGGGTCCCGGGTTCGATTCCGGTCAAGGGCATGTACCTTGGTTGCGGGCATATCCCAGTAAGGGGTGTGCAGGAGGCAGCTGATTGATGACTCTCTCTCATCGATGTTTCTAACTCTCTATCTCTCTCCCTACCTCTCTGTACAAAATCAATAAAATATATATATTTTTTTAAAAAGTTCGCATTGTTGATCAGTTGTTAGAATTCACTCAAATGAGAAATAAGCCAAAGAATGAAATACTATACATAATTTTTTATTTATATTTGTTAATTATGTTGAAATTTAAAAATATATATATTAAAATACTATTTTTGCCTTCTATGGAAATTTTTGTTGCTCCATAAGACCAAATTTTTAATCAAGAACATTGGGAAATCATTTTACTCTGCAGCGTGGTACACAAAACACAACTACCAAACCCGGCCCTGGATTGAGAGACCAAGAACAGCTCCTCCCACAATCCTGCCTCAAGCTACAAGAACAGAAACAGATTTTCAAACACTCTTTTAATAGCAACAGCTGCCGGAAAGTCAATGGGTTGTTACTCTGACAAGACTTAAACCAAGGACACTCATTCCATGTAGTTAAATTGAGTTTTCTTCTAGTCCACCCCTGAGTACATGTAGTTAAAACCAAGTACTATACACTTGGCCACTAATTATGTACTACAAATAGATAGTTTACACAAGCATATGTAAACTGCGAAGGGGGAGAGCAGCACTTCTGAGCATCCCCAGCAGATGTTTAGGGACAGCTGTGGAGGGAAGCTGATGAGAATTTAGATGAAATTTATTTTAAAGTCCCACTGGAGAGAGAGAAGGTTTGTTTAACCTTTATCACACCGTTGCACATCGGTGGCTCAGATTTGATTTTCCTTTAGAAAAATTTCTATTGTGTTTAACATGGCTCTCTCTCTCTCTCTCTTTCTCTCTCTCTCTTCCTCCCTCCTTTCCTCCCTCCCTCCCTCCCTCCCTCAATAATTAAAGAAACAAGGCTTAGTGATTTGACCATGATGAGCAAATTTCATTACACCATTACAAATGTAAGCGCAGAAGCTTGCTTGTCCATGTCCATGTCTCATCGGTAAATGCTAACAGACAAGAGTAAATATTACTAATAAAGAATTTAGCAAGAGCAAAGTCTATATAACCAAGTAGCTCATGTTCTGAGCTTCAAGATGCCACTAGGTTACATGACTGTTTTCAAGAACTTTTATCTTCCACATCAAAAAGAAAGATGTTAGTTCCAACTTCACATGGGTAACAATACCATCCTGCCGATACTTACGTGTTTTTAGGAGAAAGAAAAAAAATGGTTGGATTGGTGAAAAGTTACTGATTAAACATCCTTAACCATAATTCTTGGAAGCAGCTACTCTTTGCCTCACATATATTCTTCAAAACCAACTAGTTATTTATAAATGTTAGCTGAATCGGGGAATGATAATAAACAACTAATACAGAATGAGCACTGACGACGCTGCCTGACATTGTGCATTGTTCTGTTGTCTAAGATAACTTGAAGGTTGGTGATTCTGGAAGTAGGGAGGTCAAGAGGAAGAAATTTCTGAGGATTTTAGTTCAGCATCTTTGCTCTGGAGTTGAAATGATGGTGCCAGAAATTCAGCAATCTTCACGCAGGCTTGCTATATCAGGATGAGAATGAGAACCAAAACTCCAGACTAAAAACACACTTATACTACCAGTATATTTTAAAATAATATTCTAGAAGTACAAAGAGAATGCTTATTGACCATCCTCTCACAGAATCTCAGATGAAAGCCATAGACTTCATGACCCAATCTCTCCCACACTTGAATTTAACATGTCACAAGAGATAGTAAAAATGCCATTATTCGATAGTTTAAGATTGCTTGGTTTTGCAATCAAATAACTACTGGTTATTTGATTTTTTTTAATTCAGTTCTTTGCTAGAGCATTATGATGCTGATCTTTCCACTAAGTAAAAGTTAAATAGATGAATACATTATTTGTGTAATTTTGTCCTTCACAGTTCATATACAGATTATATAGAATATATGCCCAGATGACTCAACACGTAGCAATCTACTTTACTGTACAATTGGACTTTACTGTGTCTGTCTGACAAGGGGGTTGTGGGGGATTTTGGAATGACCTTTATGCTCTAGATTCTTCTCCTTCTCCATTGATTCCACTTTAATATAAGTCCCACTTTTTTTTCACATGTTCACAATTTATTTTAAAGTCCCACTTGAAAACTGTGTCCACTTGATTCTCCCCAGGACCACCTCAAAACCATTAGCTTACAGTTGGAAAATAATGCAAATATATTTAATACAACTGAACTATATATTTAATATAGGTGAAATGATAAATCTTATGTTACATGTTTTTATCACAATTCTAAAACTCTCTCATCGATGTTTCTAGCTCTCTATCCCTCTCTCTTCCTCTCTGTAAAAACCAATAAAAAATATTTTTTAAAAAGTGCAACAACATAAAATATTCCTTCAAGGCCAGTGCTTTTATGTTTTTACATGAAATTTATATGCTGACATACAATGCAGAACATCTGAGATTTTTTTAGCAATCAGACGTTTTTTGGAAGGGGGCTGGGAGGGAGTTGTTGCTGCAGACTATGTAATTGCAAACAATCCCCTCACTCAAACCCAAGGGAGGACACAGTAACTGGAACACATCAGCTTCTGTCCATCATTCCAGGGATTGCAAAACTCAATGAAACCTTAATCAAACACTTAACCTAAATTAAAATGTCAAAGGAGGAAAACCTTCCATGTCAAGTCATTTGGGAGTTTTGCATACGTTCAGTGTCTGTGTGGGGAGACGTTTGGGGAATTATTCCAAATTTTTAGCAAAATAGGTAAATAGGTTTCCCAGGTAGATCAACAAAAGATGGGTCCAATGCACAGGATGGGAGGAAATGGCCAAAGGGAACTCCTAGGGATACTCAAAAGCAGTCAGATGACAGAGATGCCTCTCTCTAATGTTCCCGCTGTGGCATCATCTCTTAAAGGGTGAGCCCTTCTGCTTCCTAATATATGCAGAGTTCATCAAGATCCTGGCACACAGCCCCGCCAGGATAAAGATTTCCACAGGTCTAATCAATGGCGAACACACAGGGCAGTGCCTCCAGCTTGTCATTCCCTCACATAAGCCTAATTTAATTGTGAACAATTCTTATCTGAGTCAGCTCTTCACACAGAAGAGAGGCGCTCTGAACAGGTCTCACAAATGCTGGCCTGAGGCTGTTTCAAAGTCTTCCCATAATTGAGGCAGCTATCTTTGCTCCTCAAGGTGATGTTTTCATAGGCTACCAGGGAAAGAATTCTCAGCTAGATATGAATGGCATTATTGGCACGGAGGGTGCACCCTCCTGACTCATAGAAAGAATCACTCCTTTATCAATGGCATGCTCTGGAATCCCTCACTATAGATGACTGAAATTAAGAAATGAAGACAGAAAAGAAAATCAGAGACCACCGATTAGCTTTGTATGTGGGGGTGTAAAATAAATCCTGAGTAAAGTGGATTGCGACAAAAGCCATAAGGCATGAGTAAGATATTTTTCAAAATTTACCAAATATAATAGTGTTAACACCCTTTCAGTTATTGAACTCCTTTCTCCTTTTAAAAAACTTCTTGTATTGGTTGATTTGAGGGGGGGGGGGGGGGGGGAGAAACCAATTTGTTGTTCCACTTATTTATGCATCCATTGGCTGATTCTTCTATGTGCTCTGACCAGGGAGCAAACCCTCAACCTAGCCATATAGGATGATGCTCTAGCCAACTGAGCTACCTGGCCAGGGCTACTACTTCCATTCTTTATGACATCACGATAAATGAGAAGAATATGCAATGTGTAAACACAGAAAAATACTGGTCAATTTCTGTGCTTCCTAATTAAATAGTCACCTTCAGTCCCTTACCAATGTAATCTACTTAACTGGAAACAAAATGAATTTTTTTTTCCTCCCCTTTAGCTCTTTCGGAGGGCAGGTAGGAGAATGAAGGGAGAGTCTTGATTAAAGAGATTGCTCTAGGAAGGGTATTAAAGCTCTATAAGTCTTGCTGCTACCTTAATGGAGAAATGAAGTAAAAGTTTACATTGAAAGATATTTGTAACATATAGGGAGGATGATAATTTAAACATGATTCAAAGTTGAAAGAAACTTTCCTGGTTTTTCCTCTCTCTGATGCTTCAAGATGAGAATCTAGATCATTCTGATTAGGTTCCAGGACTTGGTGCTCCAAAATCCTCACCAGATAAGGGCATTCAGAGAGAAAACACACACATAGGGTGGGGCAAAAGTACACTTAAATTTGTGAGTATATAAAACACACATTCTTATATTAGAATTATCATACTATTTTCCATAGGAACAACTGCAAACCTACTTTTGCCCCACGTTGTTTATAGAGAAGAGGAGGAGAGGTGCAGAGTGACTGCCAAACACAGAGCATGCACTTGCCCTCCCTCCTGGTCACAGACCACCAATGTCTGCTGCTTTCCTGGAATAGGAGCTTGACGCCTATTCTGTAATTCCAGTGATTTGAGTAAGTCAGTTGCTGTGATTACTGGCAAGTTAGCATCGCTAATTTAATGAGAATCTAAAACACAGAGAAATCACTAGTTCAATAAATAACCTGTAACTTTACAAAGGGTGCAGATGAAACCAGTGGTGCCTCAGTCCAAATACTCTGGACATGTTTCCATGTCGAATGACCTTCCCTCAGCTATCTGACCTCTTCTGTCCGCCCCAGCTATTTACAATTGAAGGATCTGGCCTTCAACTCTGCTCTTTTTCAGCTCGATTTCAGTTATTACACTATAAAAATGTAATGCTTGGGCTTTAGGCATGACCTAGAAACCATTCGTTATCTAAAAGTCCTATTTATTTTATGGTGAAATCCATTTAAACTAAGTACGCTAGTTCAGCAACGCAACGCAACCAACACTGTGAAAAACACCTAGCAGAGATAAACGTCAAGAAGCTTAAGGAAACGGAAATGCTGACAGAATATGGCAATACCATCAGGTAAAGATCCAAAGGGTTATGAGAGGGGAGGCTAATTGCTGGGTGGGGCACGAAAACAGAGATCATCCATGGTTCAGGAAGTGTTTCATAATAGTTTACTAAGTACCTACTGAATGCCAGGAACTTTGATCATATATGCCTCACGTATATAATTCTCACAATAAATTCATGAGGTGTCATTATGTCCATTTTACAGATGATGGACTGAGTTTTGGAGGCTGAGAGGTTCTTGCCCACGTTCTCATGCATATATGACAGAGCTACAACTTCAAGTTGGGTGTGGCTGACTTCAATGCCCAGGCTTTCACCCAGCCCAGCATCATCCTCTTCTCCGAGGTGCGTCACGGAAGGCAGAAAGAATGCTAACGATTGAGTGAAATATCTTGGGTCCCAACTCCAGAGGAAGCTAAGGAAGTAAAAAGTGCAAGGCCAATAAAGGAACCAGTGAACCATTTAGCTGGACTGGGGGAAGCAAGAGAACAAGATGGAGAAAAAGGTAAATAAAGCTAAGGAGATGGGCCACCAAGCCTTAGCTATCCAACTGAAGAACCATGAACTTGAACTTAGAGGAGATTCTGGAACCAGCTCCCACCTCCAAAAGCTGCTTCAGGAATTACAGCTCTGTAGCTAACACCTCGGGGTACAATGGAGGGAACAGATAAGAGGCAGGGAAGTCTGATAAGGAACTGGAGGCTAGGAAAAAGGCTGTCTTAAGAACACATAATGGCCCTTAGTCAAGTCAATCCATCTCAGCTTTAGTATCTTACATACGCGCACTATTGTTTAATGCATAATGTTATTACATCTCAATACTATCTTTATTCAACAAATAAAAAGTGATTGAGTAACAAAAGGTTATATTAGAAAATTCCATATTTTGAAAGCAACGTTCAAATTCAGTATTTGACTCATGTTAGGTATCACTATGGATTTCACAAAGCCAAAGACAAGAGAGTGAATCTCTTGTTCCTGAAGTACAGTACATCAGTCCGAGATCAAGGCAAAGAGGTGGGAATGGGGTTTTACAGCCACTTGGGTTCAAAAGAACCTCAGCTGCTCCTGCCGCCCTGGGACAGCACTTTAATAAGGAGGGTTTACTGCTGAAACAACACCAGCACCTGCCAGGGGAGGCCCTGTCCTGCGCTTTCACCATTATGTTCACTTCAAATGTCTTTGCCACAAGCCTTTATTTTGTTAAACAAACGATGATATATGACCTGCCTGAAGAGAAAATATTTATTCAGATCAGAGAAGGACTTTTAATATCTTAGAGAGGTTTAGATGGAACTCTCATTTACAAAAAGAAAAAAAAGAAGAAGAAAAAGAAGAAGGAAAATATACCTTATGTGCCCTGGATTCCATTAACCATTCACCCCTCACAGATAATGTTGAACTGTGCCACAGGAGTGCTAAGTACGTATTCTTAAATTACTCCTGATCTACTACCTCTAGAGATAGCCAGAAATCTTACTTCCAACAGCACGGCTAAGTATACATTTTATTTGACATAAAAGTACTTTATTACAGGTTTTATTTTCTTAACATTTATTTACACAACTGTGTCTAGCATTTGATAACAACATTTGAAAAGCTGTAAATGCAGTTATAGATATTTTACATACACACACACACACACACATCCTGTCAGTTTCACAAGAAATCCCTTCCTTCACCTCATTACCATAATTTGCAAACTAAAGTCAATGGAAACTCATTAAAATACTTCATATTATACAGTATTTACTATGTTTATCTGATATTTAAAGCTTTCCCTTCCAAAGTGCTAATGTTTCAATAATAAAGCAATTACACATTTTGAAGACATAATGGCAACATTCAAGTGAATATTTACTCACATAAATAACAATGAAGCAATAAAGTACTCTATGTAATTGCATATTTTTGCCTGTTGCCCAAGGTCATGTCCTTACAGTTTTAAGTGAGATTTTCAACCTTTTTCATCTCACAGCACATATAGACTAATTACTAAAATGCTGTGGCACACAAAAAACGTAGTATATTTGTTGCTAATCTGACAAAAAGAAAATATAATTTTGATTCATTCACACCAGACAGCTATTGTTTTGTTGGCTGTTATTTTTTTATTTGACAATCTAAGGGAAAAGAAGTCAGTGCCCCTGAATAAACAGTCAGGTACTGCATGTTTTAAAAATTCTTGCAGAACACCAATTAAAATTTGCTGAATTTAAACCTCAGCCACGAAATGGAGCCAGAAGAAATTGGATTCGGAAGGGGAACATGTGAGTTGCACTCCTGCTTGCCTTGAGACCCTGGTCAAAACATTTCAACTCTCTCCCTCCCTCCTCCTCACTTAACTCCTGGAATTATTATGAATTTGAAAGTGCCTTGAAATTTAATGCAGAAATGCCTCTCATCGTACTGATGAAGAGGCCAAGGATGAGAGAGAGAATATCTGGCCCAGAGTCAAAGCCAGAGGGCAAGACAGACAAGCCAGCTGTGCTAGGTTCCCAATAGGCAGACTAATAATGGTTAAGATTTCGGAAAGGGGAAGGGAGGGAAGGGCAGCTTCCGTGACTTCATGCCAAATTCTGCAATCATCCAATCTAGAAATGTAATAGACATAGGGGCATGAGCAGAGGAAGGACAATAGGCCAGATACAGAAGGACCTACGTACCTAGCAAGGGGAAAACAAGGACCTGTGTAGAGAGCACCTGGGAAGGCACATGGGCATTTCTTTAAATTGTCAGCTGAACCCAAGGTGACAAGCAAAGCCACGCCCTGGGAACAGACTTTACCAAAAAGGCAAAGGTGTTATCAGCTGGACCTTCATTTCAGCCCAGGTGTCTGGTAGTGGGTTTTGATATGTAAATCCAGTCAAGCACCAGGAATGCTGGGGCCTACTCAAGAACGCAAATAATCTTTGTCTTGACTTTTGATAGAACTTCCTGGTATTTATGGATATAAAATAACCATACTGCATGGGCTCTGGGTCACTGTCTCTCCAGCAGAAGAGAGCTGCGGTCCCACCTGGTTCCCAGCTTTTTCCTTCCATTTTGTGTCTTGTCTCTTTCTTTCTTTTATTTCTCAATCCCCAGCCCCTCTACTGGAAGAACGGGATCATCTCTCTTTCCATGCTAGATGCGAAAAAGAGAGACCCTGCTATAGACCTGCCCCCAGGGTGACCTTTCCTCCCTTAGCATATCACTGGACCTGTGGTTTAGACCCCTTGACTTTTCAGATCACTGGTCATGCAGCTCAGGCCCTCCCCTGACCTTTCCTCCCTGTGGATGTAGCTATTCATGTGTTAGACCCCCTTAGAGAAACAAGGGGGCCGGAGAACAGCCTCATCAGACTCATATTCAAGCCCTTGCAGGACCACTCCCTTAAGCATTAAGCCCTCAGGACAAGGAGGTGTTGACCCGCACCAAATTACCTTAAGAACAAAGCCTCAAGTCTGTTGACCACAGAGACAGAGTTTTGGTCAAACTAGAGAGAACATCTAGACCAGCGGTCACCAACCAGTAGCCCACTTGGTCCCTGAGGTCCAAAAGGTTGGTGACTACTGATCTAGACCTCAGTTGTGTTTCAGCTCCAGGCCCAGAAAAGCAGCAAGGCCAGGCAGGGTGGCACGATGGCTGCCATCATGACCCGCTTTGACAACTTATGATCCTCTAGCCTAGGGCCAGCCAACCAGTGGAGACCATAATCCTGAAAGGACACAGATGGAAAGCTAATGTATGTTCTATTGAGGGCCTCTCCTAAGACCTCCCATAAAATGCCCCTCCCTAAAAATCCTCAAGGAGAAGGACCCAACATGCTTGCTCTTTCTAGAGCCAAAACTGCCTTCTTATTTTAAATGTGTTCCTTTGCTTTCTTTTTCCTAAGTTGCTGAACCAAGGTCTAGTCACCAGTAATGCCCTGTTGCCATTTCATAGCCAAAAGAAACATTTAAATTTCAATATACATGGTGGAGTCTTATGACTTTAAAATCAATAGCACTTTATTTAGATTTACCTGTGGAATGGACATCATATTTCCATGTGGGGGGGAAGGGGTGCAGAGGAAGTTCTGAAATAATCTCTAGGAGAAAAACTAGGTCTTCTACTTTATCCTTCAGTTCTCTTTCCACTACACCATATTAGGTTTGTCTCTTAGTCTCCTTCTCATGCTATGGCTTTGCAACCTTCACTTGAACAACATTAAATGTACAAAGGCAGTTTAATGTTTGACTTTAAGAATATGCCCCATTTCTATTAACTGAAAAATCCGTTCAAATGAGGCTGAAATTTTATGCGAAGGTAAGAACTTCCTAAGTTATGATCAAGTGTGCAAGTTTCCAACCTACCCAACAGTTGATTGCTGAAGGAACTGTCAAGATTCATACTGATAGGAAAGGCTCACAAACATTTGGGGAAAAGCTAACAAACTCAAATGGCAAAGGGTATTTTTATTCCTTGTTTTGCATTCAATAATCCTTTATGCAACCTGTTCAGAACGCCTTGCATGGAGCTGCCAGGCTATCACAAAAGAACTGGATGCTTATGCAACCATTAGCCTCTTGTTTACTGTCTGAGACAAGAAACAAAGAAAGATAGGTGCCCAGCAACGGAAGCTCTGCGGGAAGAATCTAACTTGGCCCCCAAGTTGCAGAAGCTGAAATTAAAACAAATTACTTAACAGGCAGTTTTTCCCCAGCAATTTCTTGCATCCTAAGGGCTCCTTGGCTGAAGATTTTAACTGTCAAGGTTGCGTTAGATGCAAACAACTCCTAAGGATGACTGAAAGCTAGAAAGAAGAGTGCCTATTCAGAAACTGCTTGACAAGATCCACTTCCCATAGCATTCTCCAAGGCCTTGCTTTTGGGAATGTGAGCTCTGGAACATATGACTAGTCACAGGTCTCTGAGGCACAGAGGTGAGAACACAGCCAAAGGCTGATGGATGCTTAGCGCCTGTCTCTAAATCACCTTTCATCTCCCCAAAATGAGAGATAGGAGGACTTTTTGATAATCCATCTTGAAGTACAGCATTTTAATCTGAGCTGGTACAGAAGCTTTATGAGATTTTGACTGGACATGGATTCACTATCCACATTGCAGGGAAATCTAGAGCTTAGCTCAGTGACAATCTAGGATCATCACCAAACTTATATGCAGTGTCTTGTACGTGCATAGCACTTTGAGAGCTAGACACTGGAGGATAAACAAAACTAGACAATGTGATCTTTGCCCTAGAAAGCTTACCACCACCACCACACACTCCTTTGTAATGTGAAAATACAATTCAAACTTCCCTTCTAAGCAACACATACACACACACACACACACACACACACACACACACAGACACACCACAGAGACACAGACAACAGTGCAGTGACAGCCAGAGTGAAAGGGGATGGGGCACGTGGAGGTGGGCAAAAAGAGGATAAAGGAAATAGTGAAGAAAAAGACTTTGCTTTGGGCAATGGGTGCACAATGCAGTGTTCAGAGGCTGTTTTGTTGAATTGTACACTTGAAACCCATATGATTTTGTGAACCAATGTCACACCAATAAATTAAATAAAAAATGAAAATAAATTTTTAAACGTATATATGACGTTTCAGGGCAAAATAAGTCAACATTTTACTGTCATCAAAAGAAACTTGACTTATATCAGAATGAAGAACAAGAAATGCTCACAATCACTTACAGCACATTTTATAATCTCTCCATCTGCCCAGGGTTTCCCTAATCATTCAGGTATTTTTTTAGTGTACTAGCTTTTTCTTCATGGTAACCTTTGGAAGCAGTCACTTTCTCTCATTTTACAGGCGGGGAGGCATAGGCTCAGAGAGGTTAACCGCCTTGAGAAAAGCAATCCACTGGTAGGAACCAGAGCAGGACTTAACATCCCAGGGTCTTGATTCACAGTTGTCTCAATGATGCCAAAATGTGCTTTCTCTATTCCTAAGAAAAACGTTCTAAGAATAAATTCCTTCTGCATGCATTTTTTTTCCTAAGCAATCCTGGAAGCCAATTATCTATGCATGATCCCTAAGCATTTGGGCACTCTATATTATTTAAACACACTTTCTATGAATGCTCCTGGCTTTCCATTCTGCATCACCCACAATGCATCTGCTCACTGGTACTGGCAGGATTATCTTCCAAATGAAAAAAAGGCATACATTCTGCAACCCAGTATAAATATGGCTCTATGCTGTACTCCATCTCAAGATGCTTGCTCTAGCAAGTATCTTCTTAGACATCAAGCCTGGTCTTTTGCAGTGTCTACTAAGGAAGCGATTCAAATGACTTGTTTTCTCTCATTAGTCACCAAGTCCTGGTGGACTAGTCCTGAAACACACCTTGATGGATTTAAAATAGGAGCATGTGATAGTTTATAACCCCTAAAATCTTGGTGGGAAAATTGCTCTAAGAGACCCAGCACCTTGTGGGTGATACTGATCACCAATTGTACCCTAAATGCTTCTTCAGATCCTAGTCCCACTAGGAGTTCATTTTGTTTTCCATTTTCTCTATTTTTATTTTTTATTTTGAGATAACTCCACACTGGTTTTTCCCCTGCAGCTGCACCATTTTTACCAATAATGCACCAGGTTCCAATTTCTCTGCCTCCTCATCAACATTAATTATTTTACTTTTTCGTATTTTATTTTATTTTTGCAATACGAATCCTAATGGGGGTGAATGGTAGAGTCGTTTCTCATGTGCTTTGGCTTGCATTTTCCTAATGGCTCCTGATGGTGAACATCTCATCTGCTCATGGGCCAGCTCTGTGTCTTCTTGGAAAAACCAACTTTTTTTTCTTATTTTTTTTTATGGTCAATATTTTGTTGTTTATTTTAAAAGAAATTTTTTAAAATATAGATGTATGAAATTGCAAAGTTAGTACAGAGTTCCCCTAACTCCTACTCCTAATCTCCCCTGTGAAGAACATGTAAGATTACTATCGCTCATTTGTTGCAATGTCAGTGACTCATTATTAACTTAAAATCCATACTTTTCCAGATTCTCTGCTGGCTCAGAATCTGGTCTTGGCACAGATTCAAAACCAACAGGAATCCCTCATTGAGGGTGCTGTGAAGAAGGAAATTTTATTCAGTGGAAACAGATCAATTGTGATAAGCTCAGCTGTGAGAACAGCTCCGCTGTGATGCAGTGTGGCTGTGACATATTCCTAACAGGGGAAATGGGGAGCAAGGCTGAGCGGCTGCCCTGGGGCCAGCCCATCTCTGGCTGCACAGCTCTGCTCTGCTCACCACCCGCAGGCTGCTTACACATGCTGGTGGCTGTGCTCTGCAGAGACATCCTCAGTGTATCAGCTCAGCCAGGGAGATGCAGTTCGGTTTTGGTGGAAAGGGAAAGTGCCCATTTTGTTTTCCAGTATAACTTTATATCTTATTTTCGTTCCTAAAATAATTTTCAGTTTTTAGGACTTCATAGTAAGAATCATACATGAAGCAGGCATCTATACTCTAAAACAACCAAAGGAAAAAAAAACACAAAAACAAACAACAAAAAACACACACGAAACTTTAAAAGTACTAAGAAATATTTTATAATATTTCTAAAATCTTGGCCCTCTTCCTTAAATATGACACAATGTTTGCAAGCCATAAGAAAAACGGCTAATGGATTGGACCACATAAATTAAAAACATATGAGCAACAATAACAACAACAAAACAAAAATGCTAGAGAGAAAATTAAAAGACTAAAAACAAACCAGAAAAAGATCGTACTTACCACTAAGAGAAAAATAAATACTTCAAAAGAAATTTGCAACAAAGATATGAACTAGCCCTTCACTACCAAAAATAAATATTTTTAAAAAATGTACAACCTGCATATGACCAGGGAAATATAAATTCAAATGCGAGTCCTTTTTTGTTTATAAGATTGGCAAAAATCAGACTTCATTCCCAGTGCTGAATGTGTGGGGAACTGGACCCACTCCAACATGGCTAGAAGAGTAATTTGGGGTGACAGTTTCACAGGACAATAGGGCAGCCCTTATTAAAATTTTAATGGTGCACATTCTTAGACTGCAATTTCATTTCTTTGAAACTGCCTTACAGAAATACTGTCATAATACTTTTCACAAGATTGTTTAAAATAGTGATGAACTGAGGGCAATCTAAGTGCCCTTCAGTAAGAAAAGGGTGAATATTTCTGGTGAGTCCATTCTGTAGAATTTCAGGCACCCATTTAAGAAGAATAACATTAGCCTCTTTTTATTAACAAAAGAAGATTTTTTTAACATCAACAATGATTCATTTAATCTATATTTATGAATAAGATATAGACACATTATTTTTATGACATAAAATAGAGTTAGGTCTAGCTGTGTGTGTGGACACATATATTTATATGGCACACAACATGGTCTGGAAGACTGCACACTCAAAACTAGCCCAAAAAGAAGAGATTAGAATGGAGAAGACTTTACATTTTATTTGATCCTGTCCTTTAGTGCCTGAAGAATATTTGAAGAACAAAGACTTGTTATTTATTATTTGGTGATTTAAACACAATCTTCTAACACATCAAACCAGATGGTGGCTCTGTACCACTCCAATGAACTGTCCTGACTATGCCACATTAGGTACTGTCACCAGGTGGACCACACTGAATGTGACAAGTCATGGTATAAAATATCCCCCCTCTTCTGTGCCACTCAATCACACACCTGTCTCTGCTGAGCCCACTTTTAAAAAATGGATAAATCCAAAAAAGCAGCTGCTAGTAAATGTTTTACAGCTGCAAGATAGATAGATAGATAGATAGATAGATAGATAGATAGATAAGTGAGCCTCCATACAGCTGAGCTCCGTCTCACTTAGTGGTCATCCTCTAAGCCAGTGTTTCCCAAACTTCTGACGTACATGTACCCCTTCTATAATTTTCGTAATTCTGAGTACCCCTCGTACTCATGAGAACATAGAATTAGGCGCAGCTAAGCACCATGCACTGCATATCCCCACCAAACTCTGGTGCAACGCGTACCCCACCAAACTCTTCCCGTACCCCTGGGGGTACGTGTACCACACTTTGGGAAACACTGCAAGCCATCATGACCCTTAAACATGCCCAGTGCACTTGAGTCAACGGGGAGAAGCAGATGAGGACCAGCAGGTGGAACTTGTGAAGGGGTGGTTCTCACGGAAGCCAGAGCACTGATGGAAAGACTTGGGTGCAAGCTCTTGGTTTTTCACTTTTTAGACAGATGACCTCAGCAGTATCTGCTCCACTACTCTGAGTCTCAGCTGTGACAAGGAAACACAGAAAATTCCAGCAAAGCAGCACTAAGTAGTTCTTGTGTCCGGTATGAGGAGTACAGTAAAATGGGATGCATACTGTGAAAGCCTTCTGCAGAGGACAACACATTTTACAGGGTGTTATTTCTATTTCTTCCACCTAGTTCACCGTCTGGAGATCCTTTTCAGGAGGACTTGATGCTCTTTCAAAGTGCAAATACTCCTGCTAAAGTTCAGCATCCTTTGACAATCTCATGTCCACCACTTTAATGAAATAATCTGGCAACTAGTTGAGTTTGGTTTCTGTGTTCAGAGAGTGGAGAGGTTGACAGGAGTGGGGACTGCATTTTGAAGCAGGAGGGCCAGTCTGGTGGGGTAGGGGAGTCCAAAGCACTTAATTTCTGGGCAGAACAAAAAAGAAACGTAGAGGGCCATGTCAACAAATCACAGATGGAGGGGCAGCAAGAACCAGGGAGAAACTAGAGCCCATTAGACCCAAAGAGCTGGTCTGTACACTGAAAATCACAGTCCTTCTAGACACTGTCCTGTCCTCTGTGGGGAAAAAGGAAAAGAAGATGGAGACAGGAGCTCATGGAAGCTTCGATCTCTCCTTTGCCCATAGTTAATATCTGCTTAGGCTTGGAACAGTAATCCAAGAATTTCTAGATTGCCTTAAAACTACACACTTGAAAGTGAGAGCAACACTCTGATTTTAGAAGCTGAAGAAGCCAAATAGCCCCATTGTTTTATTAGTGAGAGCTCTCTAAGTTGACTTCCTCAAAGTCAATGCTAAATGGTTAGTTATTGGCCAAACCAGTGCTAGGACTCATGGTTCTCAGCTTAGGGGACTGCCTTTATCTCCATCACCCACACACAATGGGGAGTTGATGATGTCTAAGACAATTCAAAGGCTACATGCAGTAGGAGAGAAACTTTTAACCCACCTTGTAAGATCCTTGGTGAAAGCCATCTGTCTTTTCATGACAAATTATTTCTTTAAATTGCCAAATAATTTCCTTTTACTAGAAAAAAAGAAACCACGCAGGCCAGTAAGTGTTTCTTTAATGTTTTACAAGCCTCTATCCACTGTAAGTCTTGGCTTCTGACTCTACTGAAGCCCTCTTCTCTAAAATAAGAACCTATCAGAGTTGAACACGCCAAGAAATTCCACATTGCCCTGGTCTTTCAAACACAATGTGACCTAGTGTTGTCCATCCCCTGCTTGAACCATAAAGAAATGTGAATTATCTGATTCCATGGTTCTGACTCCTGGCTTTGCAAAATAGAAAAAAAATAATACTAAAATGAAATCTACCATTCTGCCTAGGCTGCATTTTAATAGGAAGCCTATAGATCCCCCCCCCTTTTTTATCCGTGAAAGAAAAAGTCAGGAACAAGTTGCATGATAAGCAGAAGTCACTCCATATATTTTTATAAATATGATTGAAAAGCTATCTACACTCCATAAAAATATCTTCAAGTTATGGTTATGCCTATTTCACATTGAAAAATGACTGGGTAAAGGATAGAGGACTTCTAAGTTTCTGTTTCAAAGGCAATCTATATATATATATAAAAGCCTAATACTGTATGCAAATTGTCCCCTCAGGAGTTTGACTGGGAGATTGGGAGTTCAATCACTTGCTATGATGTGCACTAACCACCAAAGGGCGGTGCTGAATGAAGGCAGGCCTCAGCTGGCAGCTGGCAGCCAGGGAAGGAAGGCCCTGGCCAGCAGCTGGAAGGCCCCCAATTGGCCTTGATCATCAGCCAGGCCTAAGGACCTTACCTGTGTACGAATTCTGTGCACCAGGCCTCTAGTAGTAGAATAGGAAGCAGCTACTTCAAATGGGGGCCTGTGAATGCTGATTCTAGGAGAGATTTAGTTTCCAAAATTATTACAGAATTATTCAACTGTGACTCACTAATCTAGGTAATATTGGGGTCAACATAGGGCCCTATTTCTAAGTGAGTCTTGGGAGTAAATAAGCAGATACGAAATAAGCCCTAGGTTTGGATGAAGTAGGGATGAGGGTGGGAGGGATGGGCTCCTGCCTTGACGAATGTAGACTGTTAGGAGAACATACCGGTTGGCTTTGCCTGGTCCTGAGAGGTTGTATTAGGAGTAACAGGCTCCATGCTTGTTTGGATGCCTTTAGGTGGGCACCTACCATGGTAAAACATGGTTCAACATCATCTCCATTATGTCCACCATAAACTACAACCATCCTGATGGATGTCATCAAGGGAAGAAAAGCTGTCATGAAGTAAAGAATGGAAAATGGGCCAAGCAACTAACTGGCTGGTTCAAATGCTCCCCTATTTGTCCACTGCACCTAATAAGCAGTACTACACTAAGCATGTTCAATTCACACAGAGAAGGATGAGAAGGATCAGCATCAACTGTTCCTCCCTGGTGTTGAATTCTTCTAATTCAGAAGGCAGCTTTCACAAAGACTAAGCTGAGGTCTACAATATTGTGGGAGATGACCTTTGTCTTCCCAATAGTCACCATCCTGCTGTTGCTTAAACAGCACTTTATTTAATTGTAGAGCCAGTATGTCCAACTCCAGGTGACTATCATAGTTGGTTTCCTTTGCAGCTAAGATGTGACTCAGGTGAGGCCAATGAGACTGACATATATGACAGACAGCAGGCCTTTCCTTCTTCTTTCTTCAATGGAGATGTGATGTCTAGAATTCAGTAGCCATTTTGCAATCACATAGGGTAAAAATGATGAGAGAAATCTACGAGAATCACAGAAACATTGGATCCAAAATTGCTAAGCCCCTAAACCAAAGCTAGCAACCACCCATCTCTGTTTAAGTTGCTGTAGTTATGTTTTCTATTACTTGCTGCCAAATGCATTTCTAAACAAATACAAATTTTCTACCCTGTTAAGAAATTAGGTTAAATATATTTAGATATAACTAAGGGATGGGTTGAGGAGACTTTAAAAATAGCCAAAATAAAAAAGAAATGGTAAGGAACACCAAAGTAATCTTAAGCTTGCTGATGTGACAAGTGCCAATCTCTTTATTCTGTTTTCAATCAAAGCCACCAACATAAGAGCAGAGATGCATTAATTCAGAAATTCCATTCCACATTCATATCAGTATCATTTATCACTTAAGGCTGTCAAAGAAAAAAAAACCTGTTCTTCAAGAAGATAAAAGATCTAGCTATTTTATGTTAGTGGAGTGACTCCAAACAATAGTTACAGTACCATTTATAAAACACCTACTATGTACCTTGACACTGGGGTTTTAAATATAGTACTCTCATTTTACCTTAAGACAATGCTATGAGGTAGGTTTAATGAGGCACTTTTCTCAGATGGGAAAACTGGGTTTAGAAACTAGTAAGTATAGGATGAAGCCTGAGGGAATCCAGTGCTCAGTGTTCTTAGTAATGTTATGTTGCCTACTCAAGAATCACTGCTGGTTTTAAACTATTTGACCAACATGGATATGGCTTGGGAGCAAGACCCTAGGTTATCAGGGCTTAGGCATGCATGAAAGGAATGCACACATCCTCACAAATAAAGAATGGCCCCAGCCCTGCCTTCCAAAAGCAAAGACACCATTGTAGCCACATGTCAAATGAGAACTAAGGTAAGGAGTTACTGTCAGAATGAGAAAATGCCTGTCTTCAATTACAGCTCAAGTAAAAATGAAAAAAGAAGAAGAATGATACTAAGAATGATACTCATTCTGTACAACTAGATAGTCACCGATAACAGGACCAAGGTTTCTAACTTCAGAGCAACCATCAACCTGGGGGCCTTCTACCTTTCTCAGCAAAACATTCTTTCATGCACCTCAGGCACAAGGAGCACAATTTTTCACGGTTTGTACCACAAGAAATCAGAGGAAGAAGCATCCGCACGTCCCTACCAACTGTTTGGAGCTGTCAGGGCCGGCAGACAAATCCGACAGCACCAAGTTAAGCTTGTCATAATTGCACCTTAATGACTTCACAAGCTGTAGGACTCTCACCTGCACCAAATGTCACACAAAGATCCCCAGAGAATATTCAGATCCCGGAGGTCTCTCCCCAGAGCCTTGACGGAATTTACCTAATACGCTGGAAATAGATTTTGAATGTTATGAGATGAAAGGTCCTGGTTGCAAGAATATCACTGCAAGAATCATCTTCCAATTCTGGTGGCAGGACTCAGTGAGGAACTACAAAGAATTCCAGTGCTCAGGAACATCAGAGATAATTTGTCTTTTCTTCCAAGCATCTTCAGATCAATTATAATTGTCAGGAAATGGGTTAGAAGCCACCATTCATGTACTGTTTTGCTTTGTTATCTTACGTTCACTTGATTTGCTTGGACTGTAAGACAAGGCCTACGTTTAACCCAGGTCTGCATTTCAGCAATTAAGGTTGAACTGTTTGAACATTTTCAAAGCCCTTTTATATATATATATATATATATATATATATATATATATATATATATATATATATATAATCTTAAAGGTACAGTCCTTTGAATAAAACTGGTGATTAGATTTACACTGTCTTGAATGAAGTGAGCAGACACTTAAAAGGGAGTTTACAAAAAAGTTTCCCACACAAAAGTTTCAAAATGAAAAGAAGATTGTATTTAGACTTGATCTGATGCTAAGGACCATGACTGGGGTCACACCATGAGAGCTTACTATCTCCTGATAGTAAGCTGCACCCACATAGCACCTCCATGTCAGAACTGACTCAGATCCACAGCTTGGCTCTGCAATTCGGAGTCACAGTGTGTCTTTAGAGAAAATTAAGCATGCTGGCAGGGTTTTTTACTCCATTTCCTCAGAAAAAATAATAATCTTCTCAGAAGCAGTATTTTTGCATGATATTTGTTTAATCATATCAACTTAATTACACCTTTCAAACCCTCCCTCAGCATAATAAATTAATAATCTAAAAACCACTCCTAAAAAATTGAAGAAGTGTTTTAGTAAGATCTTTCATTCTCTCCTCTCTTTGAAGACTTATCTATTTCATGCCAAGACCTTATCAAATTTGCTTTAATTACAAAATGTCCTATCCCAAAGGATTTGGGTTTTATATCAAACAAGCTTAAAAGCATTATTCCCTAGCAAAGGGAGAGTAGAAAACAAAGTTCACTTCATATTACATTCAATCTCCGAGGGGAACGACCTCTGAAAAGAAGAAAAACAAATATCCAAGGATAATATCAATGAAATTAGTATCTCTTTAAAAAATAACAACACATCAATACAGTCTCAAAGTATGAGTTAGGTCTTTACTGCTACCTGAACTACCACTACAGCCAAAACATACAACTCAAAAGAAAGGTCCCACCCAATAAACTTGCTAACAATCATTTTTACATTAAGCCTTTTACATTAAGAGAATGAGTGAGCTAGCATTTTCTAAACTGTTAGTTCCACAAACAAATTTTTGCTGTAAAGTAAGTGGGGGAGGGGCTGCATTCTGCATGGCAATGGTGCCTTGGATCAGTGCTGAAGCAGAATAACTAACTCACTGCCTAAAAGTAGTCTCCAAACATGTTGTCACCTCCAACAATTACGATTCTCTAAGTCCATGAAAGGTGGGGATTTGTGATTATGATGCCCGATTTCAGGACTATTGCTATAACCCATGTTAGAGATTCACAATGCTCATCAGCAAATTCAAGGTTATGAAAAGCATAAATAAGCAAAACCTGCTTACTTCCTTTAGTCCAATGTTTGCCAAAATCATTTGGCCATGGGAACTCCTTCTATCAGTCTCCTCTCAACCCTCTCCCATTACTGTTCACATTTTTCCATCAAATAAAGTTTGGAAAATACTAATGTAAGCAAGTCCAGTATTTCCATAACCCTCCTATTCTTATAATCTCATTTTTACAGACACTAGCTCAGAATGGTAAATATACAGAAATGCTCATATTAGGAATTTATTACAAAAGGAGTCCCGGGAGATATATACTGAGTGGTTCCTATTCAGAACCTAGTTTCCCTATCTCCTACAATAAAACCACAGAACTATAAAAGAGAAAATGACTTTCAGAAGCAGATTTCATAGTCTTTCACAGATGTATAAGACCTTACAGGTGGGAATCATTTCTTACTCATTTTTGTATCAGCAACATTTCATACAGGTTATTAAATGAGTCAACATTTGTTATGGGAGCTCTTAAAAGGAAGATTCACGTAATTATATTGACTAAACACAAGAGGAGTTTATAGTCTTTTTAATGTCATGAATTGAAGCAAAAATGGTTTATCGTTGTCTAAAATCTCAGAAAATCAAACGATGTTTGTTTGAGGTATTAACAATTTGCATTTGGCCAATCATGTCATGTTACCTGTTGAACACGTATTGTTCACTACTGTCAGCTTGACTCATTCCAGACTATCAATCAATGATACCCCAATCTATTTGAGCAAGGATGGAAAACTATAACCCAAAGGAAAGCTATTACCAAAGGAAGGCTATTATCTTTTCCACCTTCTATTTGTGACAATATGTGACAGGGGCAGGGATCCTGTTTTCTTTACCCCATGCCTTTCAGAGAGCCATATAATAATCATTTTGGAATGTGCCGTTTTCAGACTGTGTGTATAAGCAAATGATCAAAGTTCTCCCATTGAATTGAAGGTCTCAAGAGAGGAGGATGTTTGTCTTGTTCACTGATGGTTCTAGTAGAGTGCCAGGCATGCTGGCTCCATAAACAGTTGTGAACAGACGAGGGAATTAACGAATTCCATATTCAGCACATGCACTTTTTCAAATATGCCTGGTTCTGACCTTCTTTCTCTCCAGCCTTTCTTCCCTCCCTCCCACCATCCTTCTTTCCTAATCTATCTACCTTCAGAATCATCAGTACTCAAATCTCAATTCCTCATTTGCTACCTCCTTGTTGACGCAGCCAATATGCTCTGTATGTCCAAGGACTAATTGGGAGGGTGAATGGTTTATTCATTCTTTGGCTCCAGAATGGTAAAGGATTGGAACGTAGGAAATCATTGCCTGAAAGCTCCAATAAGGCTATTAAGTAGTTGACTCCACTTAGCACAGCAACATAGAGGTCCCACGGACCTTCCCTAACCAAGACCCATGATCGAAGAGTTGGTGGAAACACAATGATTCCAAAGTGTAATTTAATCATGTTTTCCCTCAACATAAAAGTTGGGCACCATGCAATTTCAGCCACAATTTACTTTGTATGCATTTTTCTGCCTAATTTTGCAGAGACGTTACAAAAGGGATCTACAATTTGGTTGTGTGATTTGCCAAGACTAACCCAAGCAGTGAATTTGCGCTGTTGCTCAATAAGTAAATCATCTCCCATTCAACTTCTAAAGCCTGGCCAGTGGGGGGCATATTTCTGGCGAAATAAGAGGACCTTTGTGACTAGAAAAACAGACATTTAGATTAGTTTTTTTTTAAACCAAAGCAACTAATACATATGTATTTTGTGTTTATTTCTTCAAAGACCAATAGATATACCACTGCCAACGAGCCTGTTATCTTAGAGGGCAGACTGTGTCTGAGAACTGAAACCTCACACTTTTCAGCTAAATGAGACCTGTACCTGCTGAGCTCCAAGTGGACCATCTTCTTTATGCTTCCTAGGTAATCGCTTCTTCCTATCCGTTTCGTATGCCTCATTCTGCTTTGTTGCAGGCATATCAGAGAACTGTAGCCTCTCCCTTCAGGGATCTTTCAGCCCAGCATCGTCTATTCATTTTTAACTTGGGAAACCCTTTCTTCACCATAATGTGTAATCGCTGGAAACCCCTCAGGAAATCTTTTAATCATTTCATCCTCTTTTTGCAGAGTATATGATAAGGGATTTAAAATAAAGCATTTCACTTGAGATCAATGCATTATTAAAGATTTTATCATAAAGTTCATTTAAAACAATTTTAATAAGTTTCATTATGTATGAAGACAATCTCAACCTTTCCCCATTTAATAAGTAATATATGCTGCTTAATGTACTTTAAATTTGTAAGAAAAATAATGATTTGTCTATCATTAAAATTTTAAACATCATTATATCAGGTTTCATTTTAGGGATCAAGCATGTATTAAATTGTAAATTGGGTTTTAAATATTCAATGTGTTTCATAAATAAACACATTTTGGAAGTGATGATTGTTTGTATCATATACCTGCACAAAGTTTTTGGAACTTTCATGGTTACACGTTTTGATTTGCATGCACCTCTCAACAAATAACTGTAGAGTGGGTATAAATAATTTTTAACCTTAGCAAATGAAGAGCCAAAGTCAATGAAATGGACATTGTATTTTATATTTTTAGCACCAGTTATGCTATATAAGAACTCTGATCAACTCATCTTTGATGTGCTCAGGACAATGTCAAGATTATTAGCAGAATTATAATTTCTATGCTTACTTGTCAACTTATTTGTATGTCAACATCAATGTTTCTTCTTTTTAAACAAAAGTTCATAAGGTTCTAAATTAAACTATGCATGTGTATTAATATGCTTGGGCTGCAATAAAAAAATAAATAAAATAAAATAAAATAAAACAACATGGAAGGCTGGGTGGCTTAAATAGCAAAATATTAATTCTCACAGTTCTGGAGGATGGGAAGTCCAAGTTCAAAGCACTAGCTGTTTCAATTCCTGGTGGGGACTCTCTTCCTGGCCTACAAACTGTAGCCACTGTTTTCACTGTGTCCTCATATGGAGGAGAGAGATCTCTGGTTTTTCTTCCTCTTTTTACAAGGACTCTTGCCTTACTGGAAATGGCCCCACCCTTATTACCTCATTTAACCTTTATCACCTCCTCACATTGACCATAAATCTGCTACACCCTCAAGCCATGCCCACCAGCCAATCAGGCCAAGTATTCAAATTAACCAAACCAGGATGGCTGCAGACACAGAGAGAGCAGGAGGCTAGGGTTTCTTCCGTGAAGGAGGAAGCCAAGCTTCCTGCTCACCCTGGCCTGCCCTGATCTCTGCTCAAGGCTACAAAGTTTCAATTATAGAAGATAAATAAATTCCAGACACCAAGGTCTCAGCTTGGGTTACTGGGGAGCGTGGTCGGCCTGCATACCACCACAGGCCCCTTGCCCAGGCCGCCCCATTCCCCAAGGGAACCCCCACCCTGATCTGGGACAACCTTCAGGGAAACCAGCTGGCCTCCACCCATGCACGAGGTCTCTATCTTATCTAATAAAAGAGAAACCTGCAAATTGACCATCATTCAAACACACAAGATGGCTGCCCCCATGTTGTCAAAGATGGCTGTCCCTAGCCTATGTGAACACAAGATGGCCACCACAAGATAGCCAGCAGGGGAGGGCAGTTGGGAAGAACCAGGCTTGCAAGGGAGGGAAGTTGTAGGTGACCAGGCCTGCAGGGGAAGGCAGTTAGAGACAATCAGGCTAGCAGGGGAGTGGTTAGGGGATGATCAGGTTGATGGGCATAAGCAGTTAACAGCAATCAGAAAGGCAGTAAGGTGAGCAGTTGGGAGCTAGCAGTCCTGGATTGTGAGACGGATGTTCGACTGCCTGTTTAGGCACAATCCTACAGGTATTGGGTCTAAACTGGCAGTCGGACATTCCTCAAGGGGTCCCAGATTGGAGAGGGTGCAGACTGGGTTGAGGGACACACACTCCTGTGAACGAATTTCATGCACAGGGCCTCTAGTAAGTATAATAATGTTCAAGGCTCCAACCTTAGTCACTCCAGGTAAGTAACTAAGCTCTGAGCATGTTCATCTTACCTTCTCTAACTACCACAGATTTGCCCAGAAAGCTTTCAAATGGTTACACTTTAGAAGAAGTTCTAGGGAAGGAGCAGGAGAGGAGCTCCGTTTTACAACTTAAGACAAAGGAGCCTGGCCATAGGCCTGGCAGATAACAGAGTTAGAAACCAGGGGCTCTAGGACAACTCAAGAGCCCAACTGTATCTCCACACTCTGATCCAGTCTTCTTCAATTCCACAGAGAAGTTCTACAACATTAGCCCAGCAGGAAGTGGCCTGATGGTACTCAGAGCACCATCAGACTGTAATTACTTAGTGGACAAAAGTCAGAAGCATGAGCAGAAACAGAAACAAAAGCCCAAACTCCAATTCCCAGGCCTACAATACGAAGACATTAAAAACAAACCATCAGGCCTGCAGTGCATGCTACCACTCTATCACTTCTGAAGATTAAAACACCCTTTCTTTTCTACCAAACCAGACAGGTGTTCTTGTTTCATACAATGAAGAGCTAAGTAATTTTTAGTAAACACAAAAATTGAGCAAATTTGGATTCATTTGATAAACTTTTATACCAAAAGTATGATACCATCTCCCTGTGTAAACCTGAAAATTAGAATCAGTTAAAAGATATATGATCCAATGACCTAATTGTTAATTACCTAAAACCACAAAACTCTTATATCTAGGATTGGACCAAGACTCTATAATCATTTTCCAGTGGTCTTCACTTTTGAGAATTCCACACAACTTTCTTTTCTATCTGAAGGTTTAAGAAATGATTATTCTGAGGCAATCCTAAAGAGCCACTGGGCCTGAGGGAGGGGGTTGGATGGGGTAGGGAAATGGGATGCAAAGTAGGAAAAAGCATGTCATGTTGACCACATTCACAGAAGATAATGCTAGGAAAACAAAATGCCCTCAACATTCAGCCTCTTAAAATTTTAACACACCAGAATCCATTACAGTCAGTTCTTCTGCAATAAAACATGTGTTGCTAAAAGTATCTATGCCATGCAAGTGGGGCCATAAAAACCAGATAGGGCTTATGGAGAACACGGGGCCAGCAGTATAACACTAAAAAGGATATCAGTAACATTAAATCAAAATCAGAAGCTTAATAAAAATGGTAGCACAGTTCTACATAGGCAACATGGTTAAGAAATCCATAAATGCTACACTTTACCCCATAAAAAGCCTAGCGTTTGCCTAGAATTGAGTGTGGGAAATAATGCATCTTGTGAGTTGTCCTGCAGCATGGAAGAAAGGTGAGTTGACATTAATTGGAAAGCTGTAGCACCAAATGTGGTTGGGTGGGGCTCATAACACATGGGTAAACTGAGGCTGTAGAGGACCAGAACCAGATGTGTATGTCCATGTGTTTAGCCGTTGTTCAGCTGGCTGTGATTTGTAGTTCCCAGCATCCACCTACTGTTTCTCCAGGAGGAAATGGGACCTATGCAAATGGAAAACTTTTGTGTTATGTCTGTTCCCTAACATATGAAACTAGAGGCCCAGTGCATGAAATTCATGCATGGGGGGAGGGGGTCTCTCAGCCAGGCCTGCACCCTCTCACAACCCAGGACCCCTGGAGGGATGTCAGACTGCCAGTTTAGAACCAATCCCACTGGGATCTGCCTAAACTGACAGTTGGACATCCCTCTCTAAATCCAGGACCACTGGCTCCTAACCCCTCGCCTGCCTGCCTGCCTGAATGCCCCTATCCACTCACATGACTGCTGGATCACCCCTAACTATTTGCCTAACCGCCTGGTCACCCCTAACTGCTCACCTGCCTGCCAGATCATCCCTGACTGCTTGATCTCCCCTAACCACTCACTCACCTGCGTGCTTGATTACCCCTAACCCCTCTGCCTGCCTCGTTCTGATGGTTGTTTGGCTGTCTGGTCTAATTAGCATATTATGCTTTTATTATTATAGATGCTTTGCAACAAATCCTCATTTTTCAAGAGAAGTGTTTTAGAAGAACTGGATCTACTGAGAATTGATTAAACTTAAAAAATAAAAAATTATGCCGAAGCCGGTTTGGCTCAGTGGTAGAGTGTTGGTCTGTGGACTGAAAGGTCCCAGGTTCGATTCTGGTCAAGGGCATGTACCTTGGTTGCAGAGGCAGCTAGTCGGTGTATCTCTCTTATCGATGTTTCTAGCTCTCTATCTCTCTCCCTTTCTCTCTGTTAAAAATCAATAAAATAGATTTTAAAATAATAAATAAATAAATAAATAAATAAAGGCTCAAATTCAGAGATTAGAAAGTTAGGAATGATTTCAGGATCATTTGAGATATTATATCACAGGTAATATCAATATATTAGTACCTTGAATTTTATTTTATTTTATTTTAAGGGTCTTGCCTCTATCCCTTAGGGACCTCTCATACTTTTTAAGACTCAGTCTGAATCAGATAAAATACTGGAGGTGAGAAGCTTTAATAGGAAAAACAAATGCTTAGGTCATTTCAATGGATATGGTACCTCATCTGATATGGAACATTACCAAGGTGCCTTAATAGTTGTTTGGGAAATATATTATCCCACAAGCACATTCCTCCTGGTTCAAGTGAAAAGATACATTAAACTCAAAAACAGATGTGAAAAGAGAATGTTATCAATTTGCTGTGTTCTCTCCATCATTTATTTTGAGGTTCATGAAAGCCAGGGACCTGGAGTACACAGCAATTTCTAAGAGGACTGTCACTACATCACTGCTACAGAAGTAACCACAGGGAAGGGCAAAAAGTGGCTTCAGAGTTATAATACAAATAAATAATACAATAATGAATAAATGATACAAGAAAAAAGTCTGTTTCACATACAACTGTAAACCTACTTTTGCCTACCCATGCTATTGTATTGTTTCATGTGGGAGAAAATGACTTGAGGACCCTATTCACCTACATTCACAGGATTGAATATATGTGCAAAAGCAGCCCATCCTTTCTAAAGCAGCCCTGTTTTCCCCACTATGCATGTAAGAAACGTAGAATTCTCCAAGTTCACCTGAAGAGGAAAAGGAAAAGATTTTGCAATGACTGTTAAGCCATATGGCCTGTTAGAATCTACTTCGAAAACATTTAGATATTTCACATTCAGTGAATACTACTGAACACATCCCATATACCAGGGGCAGATGCCAACTTTCAGAACAAACTCCCTGATGGTGGCAGCTGGAGCCTGCATTGTTCAAACACCACACAGGTGACCCCTATGACCATCCCCAGGTTGAGAGCTACCAATTTAGTACATGAAAAGGTAGCACACTTTATGTAAGGGATAAATTCCAGAAAATAAAGCCTAAAAACTTGGAATGGAAGAAAAATTTCATATCAAGAAGTATATGGGGTTCTTTTCCTTATTTATTTCATCTTTGTGTTAAAAAGGAGATGTTTGGGATACAACATTGGAGGGAAAACTTAAGAGAATGTGCTGATCTGAGACATTCATGAGAATGTCTGATCTGAGACATTCCTATTGATTTTTTTTTTCCTCCTCACCTAAGGATATGTTTTCCACCTGTTAATTTTTAGAGAGAAAGTGGAAGGGAGAGGGAGAGACAGAGAGAAACACTGATGTGAGAGAGATACATCAATTGGTTGCCTCCCAAACGCCCCTGACCAGAGCCAGGAGTCTGCAACCCAGGTCCCATGCGTTTGACTAGAATATGGAATCGAACCCAGGACCCTTCAGTTTGCAGGCCGACACTCTATCCACTGAGCCAAATTGGCTAGGGCCCTATTGATTCTAAATGGAAGGTCACCCATCTCTGCTGACACATTAAGGAAACTAGAGGACTTGGTGACAGAGACACTACATACACTATGGGAAATGGGGATGCAAGATGGCCGTGGAAGAGAACTGGATTCTGAAGTCTGGGCCTTACTCTCCCTACTCAACGTATAGCAGTCCCAGTGGGAACCTCTGAGTCAGAGTCAGGGAAATAAAACTTTTCGCCTTTACAGAGAGTATCTCCCCTTCGGTATCTGCAGTACTGCAAGTCTCTTCTCAATGACTAACCACTAAAGGAATCAAGTTTGCTTTGCTACTATCACTATGCTGTGTAAGTAGATGCATCAATACACCCTTTTGGAGGGAACACTTCCCACATGCTCTTTGGAGCAAATTTTATAAGGGAATATATAAAATGAGTTGACTTCAATTGATTATCCAAACATAAACCTTGCCTTCATTCGTGGCTCATGAGGCCAATTGATGAATAGAGTTAGACTGCAACCCACATCACATGCCTTGAGTTGCAACTGTAAAAGAAAACATCGTTAAAGGGAAATCCATCTCCAATAAAATACAACCTACATTACTAGCAAAGAGACTTCATCAATCACCAATGCTTAAGAAAATAAGGCATAATCTTTTTTTTTTTTTTTTTAGTAAAGCTCAGTTGGCTTCAAACTGTATAAATTCCATAATGTTGTGCAATATGTTTTTGGAATTATATTTCTTAACCAAAGATACTTTTTTTTTTCTGAGAGATAACAGGCAACTGATATTCTAGTTTCAATTACTTTAAGTAGGAAGTTTAACAACATAACTGCATGGTCTATTCTATATAATATAGAGGGGATATGCAAATTGGCCGTCACTCTGCCGCAAAGATGGTGGCACCCACGGTGGAGGTGGGGGGGGGGGGGGTGTTTCCATAACACAAGATGGCTGCACCCACACCAGAGGCTGAGTTCCTGTTTTGAGCTTTAACTAGAAATCAGCAGCAACCTCAGGCTGCCCCCCTCCCTCCTTGGCAGGGCTTGATGGGGGACCTTAAGCTGCTCCCCCCACCCCTGGGAGCCAGGCCAAGGGATCTCAGGCCATGCCCCCTGCCTGGTGGGGCTTGATGGGGGACATCAAGGTGTGCCCCCAGCCCCAGTGCTGGTCTGGGGGACCTCAGGCCGCGCTCCCCACCCCTGTGCCATCCAGGGGACTTGAGGCTGTGCCCCTTGCCTGGCAGGGCTTGACAAGGATGGGATGGGCTGGGTCTGGATCTAACCCAATGCGTGGGGGGTGAGGGGGGGGGGCGCGTCGGGTCTGGGTCTCACAGGATTTCGAGGCACACATGGGTGGGCAGGGACTTGACTCTGGGTCTCGTGGTATGCCCCAGACTCTGACAGGAGAAAGATTTTCATAAGCATTTTACTAATTTTCTTTCATCGGGGACACTTCTATTATACAGAAAGGGCAACTAGCAATATTAAAATATTTCCTCCAATTAATCCCCTTTTAATGTGCATGAATTTCATGCACTGGGCCACTAGTATTTCTATAAGAGTTATTCCTAAGATTCTTTTGCCTATAATTTATTTTATACCTAAATTCTGAACAAAGAAAATTTCTTCTAAAAATACATAAGGAAATATGATCTATGTTTATCATGCATGTATCTATCCATCCTAAAGTAAATAACCAATGTGCTACTATTCATTTAAACAGTCTCTAACTTTCTTCACTCTGATTACTCAAATGCACTGTAATTTTCATTGATAAAATGTAATCTGCTAAATTAAAATATTCCTATATTGGGAAAGAACCACAACTCCTATTCCCAAAGTTTACAGAAATCATTGAGAATGTTGACTATTCATGCACCACATGTCTTCATTGGTAAGTGACAGATTTTAAATGAAACATAATGGAATAGGCCTTGTTGTTTGTTTGTTTTTTCCCTTGAATACATGCAAATAGACTTTCCATCAATAGCCGCAAGATTGCCAAGATTATTTTTTTCTTTTATATACTAAAAAAAATCAGACAGATCTAATAGGATAAGCTACACAAGTTAAGCAAAAACTCCCAATCCAATCTTCCATCAAGAGCCAATTAGTGGAAGGCCTTACAAACAGAACAATGCCCCAATTCTTTGCAGCAGCAAATTACAGAAGCCCTTACCTTTTAGTCAGAATAAGTGACAGAGAACCCGCATAATAAAATCAGCAGACATGCCTGCAATGCACATTTCTCAGTGGACTCTCTCTACAGCCCCAAAGCACTGTGCACAAAAACCCCAGCCTGCCTGCTCCATCCTTCACTGTCTCAGATACCAGCTACCAGGGTAACAAGAAAGGGCCGAGTGAAACAGCAATCTTAAGTTTCTTAAAAACCTTTGTCCTGGGAAAAGAGAGGAGAAAAGAGCAAGGGCTGGGGAGAGGGAAAGGAGGAGAAGAACAGAATAATTACTTTCAGGAAAGGTGAAGTGGTGTTTGCCATAAACTAAATGCACAGCGACCAGCTTTTTAAGTCTGAATGGCTCTGCTTGCAAGCTCCTAAAAGAATCTGCCCCTACTTCTGCCACTTGAGGGGAGAAAAGTTCCGTGTGTGTGTGTGTGTGTGTGTGTGTGTGTGTGTGTGAGAGAGAGAGAGAGAGAGAGAGAGAGAGAGAGAGAGAGAGAGAGAGAGAGAGAGAGAGAGAACGCCAATGTATGGACAGGGAAGGGCCTGGGATGGCTGAAGGAATGGGAGGCCAGTGGCGGGGTGGGGGAGAGTGCTAGGATGTGACCCACATATGGAATGAGCATTAGAACAATGAGACCAGGACAGCCAAACCAGTGCACTCTGGGGGCAGCAGTTTTCAAAACAAGGCTTCACAGCTTTGCAGGAAAGTGTGTGTGTGTGTGTGTGTGTGTGTGTGTGTGTGTGCACGCGCGCAGAGTGGGGTATAGGGAAACATAATGCAAAAACAAGCTAATTGAAATAAGCAACTGGACACAAAGTGAGCGGGCCAAATCACCAGCAACTGGAACCCCGTGGGCTCCTGGAGTTCATTGCTATGCAGCCTGTAGAGTTTTTCCTTCCTCGCTGGAGCGCTTTTGGTCCCCGGGGTCTAGAATTCCAGAGGACCCAATTAACACCGTACTTGGCTAGCTCCCTGGTCTGATCAATATGAAATAAGCTGCCTTTTAGCATCTCCATGCAATAAAAGGGCCCCCAAACTGGAGCTGCTGCTTTTTTATTTCCTCTGCAGAGTAACAGCCAAATGAGCGCTGAGGGGCAGGGGACCACACACATATGAAACATTAAGAGAGGACAGAAAGGGCACGATGATGGGGTTGGACCTACTGAAGCATCTTAAATCTGACAGAGTTGTGAAGTCAAGGAAATCAGCTCCTGCATCCTGAGGCCGTGAGATGTCACGGCGTTTCACACGTGAGGCGTTTGAGATAAAATGAAGTTGGATTAGCTGGCGGCTGGGCTGGGGCTGGACGCTAATGATCGCCGTGTTCTGCGGAACATAATTCTGTCTTTTGGCGAAGGATGCATCCATACACATCTCAGAAACACTCATCTGGTAAACCTTGCACGGTTCCCCCAGTAACCTTCACAAAGCCTTCCTTACAAGTGGTATCCTCCCTGGTTCTGATTCCACTTCACTGCCAAACAACTGATTTTTCTTTCAAAGCCCAGAGATAAAACATCGAAAATAACATAGCTAGATCTAAGTTTTTCATTTAAAAAAAAAATGATTCTCAAATGGGGCTTCCATCACAGCAGCTTTTATTTAACAATACTTTATTTCTAGTGCAATGAGTGTTATATAATAGTGCTTACTCTCAAAATGTAGATATTCAAACAACCTGTGAAATCATAGATGGCAGCAAAACTTTCCAAACACACACACACACACGAGTCCATTTCAGAATGAGTGCCATGTTTCTGGTGTTGTAATTCTAATATTTAGATTTCAAAAATATGGAACCAGAAAAAAAAAAAGAAGAAGAAGAAGAAGCCCATGGTAAATTCAAGGCTAGAATGGCTAGGTTCACAGCTAGAGCAAAACAACAACAACAAAACACACACACACACACACACACACAAACAAACAAACAAACAAAAAAAATCACCTAAGGATCAAAGTTCCATAAGAATAAGCTCCAGATAAAATGTTCATGGAGAAAAAGATCCTTAATCCCCATGTGTTACAAAAGCCTTACAGGATCAATCACGGAATATGAAAACCTGTGTTTAAATCATTTTTAGGCAATGACACAAGCTGAGGAGGAAAATAAAGTAAGTGACAGGAAAGAGGAGCTGTCAACACCAACTCCAAATTTCATGCTCCTTGGCTTGATCTTGTGTTTCCTATAACACAGACTTCTACGGGGAAGAAAGGGCTCTTCTTGTGAGGTCTAGTTCTTTAAAATCTAAGTTTGAAGAAACTTGGGCTGTGACCTATCTGAGAGATAAAATGAAGTTGGATTAGCTGGCGGCTGGGCTGGGGCTGGAGGCTCAGTACTCGCTGGGGTTTACAGCTGCCACTGCAAGTCACAGTCCTGGCCACATTGCAGCTGAAGGTCCATCTGAACTGTGCTCCTCCCAGCAGGGATCTTTTGGGTGTGGCAGAGCTGAGCTTCTGGCCAAAGGAAAAGGACACTTTTTATTTGCATTTACTTTTGTTTCATTTGATTGTCATGTTGCCTAGCCAGGTCATGAATCAAATCAAACGAAAAAGACTTTCAAAATGCTATATTCCAGCTTCAACTCCATGTTGTTTTCTTCTCTGCTGTTTTGAAATAGGAGCCAGGATGTAAATGGGCTGTGTTGTCATGCATGGGGGCTGCCTCTGGCAAAATATTCCTATTAAGTGGGAGCATTCCAGGTATTGCTGGGCCTGAAGCAAAGCACAGGAGGACCCTCTTTAAGAAAAGTGTATAAAATGAGGAATTGAAAATTCAGTAGAAGTCTTTGGGAAGGGCCCATGGAAGTGAAGGGGTTTGAAGCTTAAGCATCAATTCATGCACAGTACACAGGGTGTCCCAAAAATGCATAAGCACTTTGGATGATTATAAAGTCAGTGTTTATTCACATTACAGTTCATTTTCAAAATTTAAAAGAGTCTACAAAAAAGAATACTTTTTTTTTGTCAATGCCTATTTTCAAACTGATGACCTTTCTAATCCAGGCACTGCTGTGATAACATAAAGCAATGGAATCTCAAAGATCAAGAATCAATTCCTTCAGTATTTGTACCATAAATTTTATTTTTGATGTACCACAATAAGAAAAAAGGTCTAGTAGCACTTTAGGATGAATTTTCTTTGTTCAAAGCTTAGTCTGACTTCACCCATTATTACAAATCAGTTCAACTTGAAAAGGAGTGAAAATTAAGTGAGTTATTAGCTGTGAAAGTATGCATACACTTTTGGGACACTCTATATATGATTCTGCTATCAACGGGAGCACCTCAAGGGGCCCAGCCAGGGTGGCTCAGTGGTTGAGCATCAAACTATGAACCAGGAGGTCACAATTCGATTCCCAGTCAGGGCATATGCCAGGGTTGCTGGCTCCATTACCAGTGAGGGATGTGCAGGGGGCAGCCCATAGAAGATTCCTTCCCATCATTGATGTTTCTATCCCTCTCTCTCCCTTCCTCTTTGAAATTTATATATATATATATATATATATATATATATATATATATATATATATATATATTTTTTTTTTTTTTTTTTTTTTTTTAAAGAGCACCTCAAGGGTAGGAAGGCCCAGGTACTAGGGAGCTGGAACATCCTTCCTCCTGTAGTAAAATTATGAGAATCTTTTCTTATTGGTGGTAAGAGGAGAGAGGAGCCTTGAGAAGCTAAAAACTTCAGTCTGGATATTCAAGTAAAATGATAACACCAAAGTCTCCATGTGCTTTCATGTTCTTGGATGACTAGGTCTGTTCAGAGACAGGATATGAGGGAGTTAGTTGATCCACTAGTTCACTGAAGCTTAGTGTCTCCTAAAGAAAAGAGAATTTTCTCTTCTTTTTCTGAATTTCAAATTTGCAAAAAAAAAAAAAAAAAAAAAGTACAACTTTCCCACTTACCTGTCACTAGGCTTTCCCAGATTACATAACATTGTAACAATTACAGAAAACTAATATTGATGCTATACTATGAGCTAATCAACAGACGATTCAGTTTTTGCCAACTGGCACAGGTATGTCCCTTTCATTCAGGAACCCACATGGCATCTAATTGTCATGTCTCCTTAGTCTCTAATATCTGTGACAATTCCTCAATCTTTCTTTGTCTTGCATGACCTTGAGTTTTGAAGAGTACTGGCTAGTTATTTTGTAGAATGTCTTTCAACTTAGGTTTATCTGATATAACTTCATGATTAATTTAAGGCATGCATTTTTGGAAAGACTATCATAAAAGTGATTTTCTCCTTCCTTCTGCATCTTATGAAGAGGTACATGATACTGATTTGTTTCATTACTGGTGATACTAACTTTTATCATTTGGTGAAGGTCATGGTTGCTAGGTTTCTCCACTGTAAAATTACTATTTTCCCCTTTTAACATATGTATTTCTTATGGTGAGATACTTTGGGACCATACAGATATCCTGTTTATCCTTCTACCCACTAATTGTAGCACATGTTGATGCTTTTCTCACCTGCAACTATTAAGGCTGTGTTGCTTGCCAAAAAAAATAAATTTTTATTTCCATTATTCCTTGTCCATTTATTAATTAGAATGCTACTGTAAGAAAGAGTAGCCCTTCTAGAATAGGGACCTTTATAAGAGAAATATTATAAAAACTGAATTATCCCTAACCCAACATGGTTAGTTTATCCATAAAATAGCACCTCTGTGCCACCCAGACGGTGATGGTATAAATATTCTGAAGCTTCCCTTTTCACCCTCTGCAGCTTTCAAGCTTTTCAACATCTCCACTGCAGCAAAGGAGAGAGCAAAAGCAATGTGAGGGCCAACAAATACCATCAGTTTCCCTCTAGCCATTATGGCTTATGATGAGAAACCTTTGTAACAAATGGATTAATTTTCTTAGGAAGCAAACTTAGCCAACACACCCATTTATGGAATTTTTCTGGTCCAGAACTGAATTCGGCAACTCACACCTCATTCTGTAGTCATGCCTGGGTTGCTCTGGCTCATGTAAAGGATCACACCTGCCCAGCATGATACACCCGCCCTGCAAAAAACAATGAACGGCCAACATTCCACACCTCACATCTGCTGACCCCCAACTCCCAGTCCATCCTGATCGCCATGTCTGTGCTTCCTCTGAGCCCTGCCTCCACTTATCTGGTCCAAGTTAATGAAAGATCTGGATTCTCCGAGTCCCAGACTGAAGCTGTCTCCTTAACTTTCATCCCACAAATAAAGCCCTCCCAGGTAGAAACAGCACACACCTCATCTTTCCCACCCTAGTGTGAGCTGATCAAAGACAAGACCCAGATAGTAACAGTCTTTGCCCCTGCGCATCTACAAACACCTGAGAGAACCACAAGCTGGCTGAACGTACTAACTAGTGGACTACAATTCCAGTCATGCAAACTCACAAATAAAAATAAACTCAGTCAAGAGGAAATTCGGTGAGAGAAAAGGCAGATCTTCATTCCAGAAAGAGAGGAGCCCGCTGTTCCTGTGACTGAGGCACACACTTGCCCATGGTCCAACTCCTCACCAATTCTTCCTCGGGAATCTGTAAAGTAGAGGAACCTGCCCTGGGGTTGGGCCTATATCAGACACTGCCAGAATTAGCAAGGAGAGAGCTGAGAAGCAGAACACTGGATCATGAACATCCCAGAGAAATCTCCCAGGGGGAACGCCGATGTATTGTGCAGGAGGAAGGAGCTACTAGACCCCTCTGAGGCGCCATAGAGAAGTGTGCTGGGGCACACTCCTCAAGCCAGCGTGCCTCAGGGAATCACCTACTGATGATGAAGGTGGGAAAAAGTCTTAGGAGGAAAGGTTATAGAGTTACTTGGAAACCAATTACATGGTTCCTTTACTTCCTATGTATATAACCCACAAATACCCTTTAAGACCGCTAAAACAGAGTATGTCTCCAAATACCACAGGCTTTCAGTCAAAATCTGTATACAACCATACAATTGCTAAAACAGGGCTCCGTTTTTTTGTTTTTGTTTTTGTTTTTGTTTTTGTTTTATTTATTGATTGATTATTTATTATTGGTATCTACATAAAAGCTTTTTAAAAAATATATATTTTATTGATTTTTTTACAGAGAGGAAGAGAGAGGGATAGAGAGTTAGAAACATCAATGAGAGAGAATCATCAATCAGCTGCCTCCTGTACACCCCCCACTGGGGATGTGCCCACAACCAAGGTACATGCCCTTGACTGGAATCAAACACGGGATCCTTCCGTCAGCAGGCCGACACTCTATCCACTGAGCCAAACCGGTCTCAGCCATAAAACCTTTTAAATTGCATTTTAATAGGCTGTTAACACTTTCTCAAGATTTGCAGCACCAGGTGCTAACATCCAAAATAAATGATGATGTAATAGGGTGAATCCAATCCACTCCCTGTTAGGATACCTTTGTTTCCATGACTGCCCATCCTAAGATGGAAATATTTCATAAAGAAAAAAAAAAAAAGAAGAAGAAAAAGCTACGTCAGCACCTAAGCTGCTACTAGAACACTGAGCTAAACAATATATGTATTGCTCTTAAATTAATTTGTATGGTCATAATTCCAAAGACCTTCTAGACTCTATAACAACAAAATGCTGAAGCAATATCTTCCCCCTTGGTTTAAAGTGTATGGCTCAATACTTCAAATCCCAGGTAATGGAAACTCTTAGTCCCTCAAACTGTTAACTATCCAGGTGGTACATTTATGAGTCAGAAAACTAAACAGATGTAAATCTTTGATAAATATTCACAAGACACAACCACAAGGGCTGACATAAGAGATGAAGCTCTCCATTCTGACAAATGGGTAAAGAATGACTATCACCATTCAATAAAGAGAGGGAAAATGGAAAAGGAAATAATGCAAAAGAATTTAAAAACTAGCACCAACAGACCAATCCTAATCTACAGGAATAAAAGAGAAATATGCAAATTGATCATCACTTCACAATGTCCACCAGCCAATCAGGAGTATGAAAATTAACCTGACAAAGATGGCGGCAGCTCCATCCCCAGCTACTCTGGGCCTCTGGACAGCATGCAGGCAGGCATGGAGCAGCTAGGCGAGGCAGGATGCCTGCTATGAGAGGGTGGGCAGGGGGCAGAGGGAGCTTCAGGAATGGTGCTTCAGCTGGAGTGAAGATGGAACACGGCAACCAGAAGGAAGGCCTGGGTCCTGAGTGCTGGGAGAAAACCGGTGCTGGCAGCCAGGGGAAGGAAGGCATTGGGGCTCTAGTTTTACAATACAAGTTTATCTCCAAATTTATATATACATTTTTAGAAAAACTGATTTCTACTAAAAGGGGTTTCCTCTTTTGTACATTATGAATCAGCACAAATTCAAAATTATACACGGGCTCTATTCTCCCCCATTAATTCACGTGGATGAAGCATCCATGGACACATCATACTATGGTAGAGACTAAGCATCTTTCATCTGAACTACACTCTCCTTATGTCCATCCATGCCCACCCCCTTGGCTCACACACCCTGAATAGCACTACAACCTATTTTCCCACAAACACTGGCTGTGGTCATTAGCTATGCACTAAAAATACTCGATGACAACGCCTGGCTCTGTGCTTATTTCCACAGTCCTTACAAAGTAAATACCATTTTGGTGAATAAAATTAAAGGAAACCCAGATACATGACAGAACTTCTTTCCCTTCCTTGGAATTGTATTTACACAGCATTGCCAGAAAGTTCACCAACACCATACAGTTGTGAAATGGTTCATAAAAACAGTGATTATAATAAATTCCAACTTGAGACCATTTCTCATTCAAAACAGATCTATGCATTCCCTTTGGATTTTCCTGCCAGCATGAAAATAAAAATGTTTGCAAATGTAGAGACTTTTTTTTTCTTTTCTTTTTTTTGGTAAACGCAGCACCTTCCATGCTACTTAAGAGGTTAGATAATATTCCCCTAAAGGTGCTTCCTATCAATACTTTTTAGCACTTTTTTCTTTCTTTCCCTAAATTAAGCATAATATACACATAAATGGTACTAAGGCTGAAAAAAAATGGGGGGCTGGGAAGCATAGGAAATAAAACCACCTTTCCAGTAACATGCTTAACATGAGAAAAGGTTAGGCAGATAATTGCCATTTACATTTACACAATCAACTGCCAGATTTTTTAAGCTGACTAAATGCTACTCTAGTTCATTATGCGACAAAGGCCATTTTTTTTCTTTAAAATTTCAATTTACCTGCCCTGGCCGGTTTGGCTCAGTGGATAGAGCGTCAGCCTGCTGACTGAAGGGTCCCGGGTTCGATTCCGGTCAAGGGCATGTACCTTGGTTGCGGGCACATCCCCAGTAGGGGTGTGCAAGAGGCAGCTGATTGATGTTTCTCTCTCATCGATGTTTCTAACTCTCTATCCTTCTCCCTTCCTCTCTGTAAAAAATAATAAAGTATATTAAAATAAATAAATAAAAAATAAAATAAAATTTCAGTTTCCCTGAGGTAAAAACTACCAGGAGACTTGAATATTATCCAACAGTATTTTAAAACTTCATAGAGACATATTCTCATATTTTTGTTAGGCAGTTTCTACTGCTTTGGCTAATAATCAATAAAAAAAAAAAGGCAACCATATGCTCTTATGATGGAGAGGGCTATGGTGTGTGTGTGTGTGTGTGTGTGTGTGTGTGTGTGTGTGTGTGTGTATGTGTGTGCAGGCATGCACTACCCTCCCCAAAGCAGACACTAGATGGGTTAACACCCTGATGTTACATGAGGATGAGTCGGTGGAGCTCCAGCAGGCTCAGCAGAGTTAGGCTGGATACTGAATGATTCTCTGGGCCCTTTGGAAAGAGGTGGGGAAGTGTGTGAATTCTTGTGCTTACAGTTTAACCTAAAACACATGCATGTGCACACAGGCACATGCGCATGCATTTACACATGCACATGCATACGCATTCCAAGTCTAGACCTAAAATGAGGCTTACAAAGATGATCCAGTTATGTCATCTAACATTTCCACAATTGTGACTCCCCTGTGCCCCTGGAGTAACTATAAAAAATAAACAATAAGCTCAGTTGGGATAGAAAAACAGTAAAACAGCTTAAATGGCTATTCTGGGTGCCAAGGCTGAGAACAGTAGGAGTAACTGTCCAACTGAAGAGTGGGGCTGGGCTGCCCATCCAGCAAAGCGAGTTCTGCAGCCTCACCCTCTCACTCACCTCTAGACTGCAGAGCAGCGGCAGTCACTCTAAGGATGACTGTTGGCTAGAGCTGTGGGCCCAGGATGAAGAGGTCTGTGCCCATTCTGCTCTTCCATGGAGGTGGAGCAGTCCCCTCCTTTGTCATCTACCCATCTTCCTTCAACTCTGTGTCTTTAATACCCTATGCAACAGTCAGCAGTGACTAAGGAAAGAAAGGGAAAAACAACGTGTTTTCTTCCCTCTCAAATGTAAGTCACATACAGGGCTGTCTAGCAGACGTGATGGAGACAAGCAGCTAAGAAAGACAAGGGAGGTCAGGAGACAACCCCTGACCCCATGCTGCCAGTCACCAAAAGCACAGGAGAAGGGGGTTTGGGTCTCTGCGATCCAGAAAGAGCTCCTTTTCTGTGCAGCATCTGCTGAGCAAGGCTCCACAAAAGGTTAGTGGCACGGAGCTAAATGTGGCAAAAGAAAAAAAAAATACCATCCCGCTGCCATTATCTTACCAGGGGGGGAGCTCAAGCACAGAGAGAGAAGAAAACACTATGAAAACATTGTGAAGAGATTATTATTTTTTTTAATAATAAAAAGTTTGTTAGACCAGAAACAAAAACAAGGTAAAAGGGAACCACATGTCTTTCATGTATTAGACGAATATGGACTGAAGGCTTTCCATGGGGCAGAAACTGTTCTAGGTAAATAAGACAGATGACATCTCCATTCTTAGAGAACTAACATTTAGCAGCAACCGATGAAGGCGACTAAGAAATAATTTCAGAGTAGTGTACACTCTGAAGACAACACACGAAGTGAAAAAGAGAAACCTGGACGAAGAGAAGGCTCTATTTTAGATAAGATTGCAGGTAAGGCTCTCTGAGACTGGGTCATCAATTCAGAGGTCTGGGGGAAAGGTGCTCACTCTCCACAGAGGGAACAGCAAGCGCAGCGTCCCTGCCTTCCCAGCCTGCCTGCACTCCTGTAAACTCTCACGAAGCTCCTATTTTTCATGAAAGTGAACAAGACAAACGCCCTGCCTCTGAAGTCCCCATGTGGAGTGACATGATAAGTGCACGCCCAAGCAGCCACACGAATACCAATGGGAAGAGTGCGTGACCATTTCCAAGAAGTCACCTTGAAGCATGCACTTGATTGAAGAGTTGCATTGCGCTCCAGACCTGTTTAAAACAACATCCTGGGCACAGGAAATAGAATGAGCCAAGGCATGACATGTCAATGAGCCACATTTGTACTCTGTACATTACTCTTACGCCATTTCAGCATTTAATTGCATGAATTTGTTTCATGTTTTCCTTCACTGCTGGAATGCATATTCTTGGACAAAAGGGAACTCACTCATTTTTTTGTTGTTGTTAAAATATATTTTATTGATTTTACACAGAGAGGAATTGAGAGGGATAGAGAGTTTAAAAAAAAACTCCATGAGAGAGAAACATCGACCAGCTGCCTTTTGCATAACCCCCACTGGGGATGTGCCCGCAACCGAGGTTCATGCCCTTGACCAGAATCGAACCTGGGACCTTTCAGTCCACAGGCCAACGCTCTATCCAGTGAGCCAAACCGGTTTCAGCAGAACTCACTCATTTTGAACCTTGAGTTTCTTGCACCATGCCTGGCACGTGGAGTCAGTGAATATCTGTCGAATATATGGGATGAGGAGTCAAGAGAAAGGTTAGTGATGCCTTGTGAAAGTTGGAATGTGCGCAGTGGTAGAAGTTGGACTTCTTTCTGTAGGTATGGGGGCCATCAAAGGTTTTGTAATTTACAACCTTATGAGTGACGAACGTGAGCTTAACCTACCACTGAACCCAGAAGCCTTCCTTTTTAAAGCCTACATGGGTGCTGCTGACAGCTGCAGCTGATGTTGTTTAAATGAAGACGTGGCTCTTTGTTTCCTTCGCGGAAGAGACATATATTAATTGCAGTGCTTTTTAAGACATGAAACATGGTTTTAAAAGCTTGATAACCACTTCTACTAAAGGTTTCCTGCTGCGATTGTCAAATATGAGCCTTCACCCATTCCCTGTGCCCCACTTCCCTGCCATTACCTTGCTCCACAGTGAATCAGCCAAGCCCTGTGTATTTATGGTCTTCCTCCTCTGTGGACAGCAAGGAGTGCTGTGTGAGATAACATATCCTTCACACTTCAGAATAATAAAGTATCTTTAATGGCCAAGGGCATTATTGTTCCTACTGAATTGTGTTTATCCGGTGCAGCCCTTTCACCTCATTTTCAACCCAGGTGGCTAGGCTGGCTCCTGGAAGAGCCAGATGATAGAGTGTGTTTCCTGGCTTTCGGTCATCAGGAGCCACACGTTGTTCATCTTGGGTACCTCCAGGAATGACCGACAAAAGTGTTCGGCACTTCCAAAGCTCTAGGCCTTGCCTTCAATAAATTATTCCATCCTATACCACCATCTTAACTACTCTCTCTTCTGTCTTTGTGCCTCAGTGGCCTTCTCCAATCTCCACTATCTTTTCAGACCTCAGGAAGATGTCAGCGCATTTGTTCATGGAAGCTACAGAGAGCTGGCCCCCTATGGTGTCTATTCACCAGCAGGAACTCGGGCATGGAAACAGATGTGACAATTTGCCAACCAGAAATAACACAGATGTGACCACACATTTTCAGGTACACAGACACTAAGATGAGATAACTGTGATAATTTCAACAAAATCGCAGCCCTGCTGATAAGAGATCCATTCATTTCAGAGACCCGTCCCACTTAGAGAAAGGAGCCAGGCAATTCCAAGAGTCAGGTGCAGGTGCAAACTGGACACTCGGAGGTTCCCAATCTCTCTCATACCCTGACAAGTTCTAAACACTCAATTTCATTGGGATTCAAAATTTTTAGTTCTTTATGCTATATTCGGTTGTCCCCCTTAGAGGAAAAAAAAAATTACAAACATAATGAATGTCTTTAATAGTATGAAGAGTTATCATGAGGAAAACAATGAAAAATAGTTGACCAACACAAAGACACTGAAACAGAATCAAATCATCAGCAAGAGACTTCAAGCATGACAAATGTCTCTTCCAATATGTTACCATTTTTAATTCCTGTGATTTGCTAATAACCTAATATGGCCTCCTTTTATAAAACACTAGCTTGAAAATCAGAAAGCTGAGACACATGAAGAAGACTCACTATACACAGTGAAAGGAAAAATCCATCAGGAGAGAGAGAAAAATGGCTCTCTAAAGGAATAGGAGGAATGGGACCCCTGGGGGAGGACTCCATACCCTAAGTAAACTAACAAATGAAGAACTTCTCCAACAGTTCTGCAGATTCCCATTTACTATGCACAGAGTTATTTCCTTAAGCAGAATGCATTTATCTCTCTGAAACAGAAAACCATAATTTAATTAAAGTTAAAATGGAAGAACTTAACGATTTGCTACATTATTAGATCCCTTTGAAAGAGTTAAATGTTCCCATGCTCAGATCTCCTCTCTTCCTGCGCTTCAAGATAAGTACTGGGAGATTTATGTGCCATGAATTTCCAATTACCCATCTCTACCAGCTGGGCTGTCAATCACCACTTGTCTTATCCTGGATGTCTTCACCACCCCCACTGCCTCGTGTACTCAGAAACAAGCTTATTCTTCCAAAAAGAGCTTACCACCAGGCAGGCAAATGCTAGTTTTCATGTCCGGTTTCTGCTGGACAGAATTTCTTACTCAAATTACTGCCATCCCAGTGTCCCAACATATTCAAATAAACCAAGGGTTGCCACAAATTGTGGGCAATTTAAGGTTTCAAAAGAGAATTTACATCATGCATCTTCCCAGCGTCCACTGAAGCAGAAATGATGAGCTCTCAAGAGCAATCCACCTCCCCCTTTGACATCTGGAAGCAGGTGGGAGAATTCTAAATGATAACTACACTCAGACACCAGCAGAACACGGAATAAAAGTCTGTCTGCAAATGCATGCTGATGTACTAGTTGTAATCTTGGAAGAAAATAATGCTGGAAATTCTCCATGGCTCTTGGACATGGGTTTTATCTGGAGCGTGAACATTTAAAAATTAAGGCATCAAAGACTCTTAAAAGTAGTTTAAAAGATCTGACTCTCAGTATTACAATTATACAGTTGAAAAATAAATAACGATTGTCATTCAATGGTTAGGATAATGGTAGTAAGTCTTAAAGGCACGGATTCATTTCTGGTGATTGTGCCCAAAACATGTATCTCTTCAGCTGACAAATATTGAGCACTTACTATGTTAAAGCTTATGTGTTAAATCTTCAGGGAGATTAAAATAATAATAATAATAATAACTAATACCACAAGCCCATGTAAGAAGGTTGTAGAAGTATATGCATAAATATTATTAGCAAAACAAAAATCGGCATAAAAATGCCTGAACACTATGTGAATTCCAAGGAGACAAGATCTTGCACCTGGCTGGAGGAGGACAGGAATTTAAGGAGAGCATCATGAAGGAAGGCTTTAAAAATGGTGAACTCAATCCAGTCCACTACAATATGGCAGTGCTGGGGACCTTCTAATTCTTTGTCTGTTCATCTTCTTCCTGTCCTATTTCTAGAGGACAGGTAGAAGCAAGGTAATGGAAACTCAAGCTCCAATTTTTTTTTAATATGAAGTTTGGATAATTTTGAGGTATACAGTCTTATTTCATTCAGATAATGAAAGGTAGGGATCGCTTAATATCCACTGCTCTGAGTTACTGAGAAGTACACATAGCATGGAAGGCATACTCAAATCCAGAAAAGTGGTCAGTCCTTCTTCCCAGGCTCTGAGCCTGGAGAAGGCCATAGCCCTGGCACTGCCGTGAGCAACAGGACCCTCCCTTCATCACCATCCTGATAAACAGGGCAGTCATGAGGAGATGGGAAAAGTCGGACTGACCACTGAGGTCAGCTCCAGTTCACCCAGGGCTTTGAAATGTCTGTTAGACATTTCATCCATTTATCCTCCCCAATGTAAAAAATGCAGGAAATAGATGGGGCCTCACAAGTTGGACCTGTTGTGCAGCCAGCCACCAGCAACTTCCTGAACTTGCTTTCCACTCCTCCAACATTAGAGAGAGGGAAGCCCCCCGCATTGTTCATGCTGCGATGGGACTCATGGCCCAAGATCTGTCATTGACCCTCACACTAGGTATGCAGCTACCATGACAGCCAGCATGTGGCGGGCCCTGCCTTTGTACTCGGTCCCTTGAAGTGTGTTAGGAACAGTCTCATTTAACCATGAAACAAGCCTTAGATGTATGCATTATCCCACCATTTTCTAGAGGTAGAAACTAAGTCAGGATAACATTAAACAATTTCCTCAAAGCCACATACCTGGTAAGTGGAAAAGCTAGGATTTGAATTCAGTTCTTTCCAGCTCCGAGGCCTAAGGTCTTAGCCATGTGCTCTTAGCCACAATTCTGCACTGCTTCCCTGAGACTGCCTGGGGATTAGAGGTGGGGTTCTGAGTGTTTCACCCAGGATAAACTGTCAAGGATGTGGGTCTAATGCTGAACAAAAACATCCCCATGTATTCATGCACTCTGACTTTGGCCATGACTGCTGACCAAAAACCATTACCGAGACCTCCTCCCTCTGCTCCTTGTGTCCTGTGTCTTATCCCCACTGTTCACCTGGAGAAACTAACTGTCCCAGACCAACCATCCAACCAACCAAACCTGGGTGGGCCTGAACTTGATCTGGTGACATGGGGATTCTCAACCATGGCTTCACATTAGGACCTCATGCCTGGGTGCCTCCTTGCCTGAGATTCTACTGACCTGAGTGAAACCTTTTGTTTTGTTTTGTTTTTTAATACCCAAGATGATTCTATTGTGCATCCAAGAATGAGAACTACTATGTTAAGGGGAAAATGTCAAGGGGTTGAGGCCCTTCTTTTCCTTCAGCAGAGCAGCTGGCTTCATCTCCTGCTTTTGTGAAAGCACGTTACTACCTCCCTGCCGATGACAGATTGCTCTCTCCGGAAGAGAAGAATGTCCCAACTGTAACCTAAAAGTTAAGGAGGACAAGGAAGAAAAGTGGAGAAACTTTCCAAAAGGGTAAAATGCATTTTTAACCACAATTTAAACATAAAGTAGCTGATCATAATATAATGGGAGACGGTTTTTCTACCGAGAATATTCTTTTTTATTTTTGACCTTGTATCCACAATTCAGTGAGAGAATTACATTTAGACATCACATAGCTCGAGATGGCAAATATGCAGTCTGTGTATGAGTTTCTCTATCCCTGCGCTAGTCTCCTCGCATCTCCAAGGTAATTCTCTCATTCTGCTTTGTACCCACTAGTTTTCGCCCCGAAGGGTTTAAGGCAAGTAGTAAATACTTTGTAAATAGGAATTGAATAAATAAAACAGCAAGATGAAAAAATGCATTTGACAAGGAATCTCCAGCTCTCTGACCTCCTTTTCTTAGCAAATTGAGATTTCAGGGATGCTCCTGATGAGGTGATTAGAAAGACCTTGAGAGAAGAAACCATGCCTATGGCCACTGAAGAAAGTGAGCGCACTGCACCAGGAGAGATCAATAGGGATTGATAGAAACTACACAGCTCTACTAAATCTTTCAACCATCTCATTAAAAAGACAAAACTTAGAGGGAAACAGAAGTACATGTCTGGAATTAATATCAAGACAATTGCCTGACTCCAGGCTCTACATTTTTATTTTATTTATTCACTAGAGGGCCGGTACATGGATTCATGCACTGGTGGGGATCAAGCCAAAACCAGCAGTCCAATGCCGCCTGCAGCGTCTGCCTACTGCTCCTGCTCATCTCAGCCCCACTGCACCTGCTGCCACCATCAAGTGGTAGGCTCACTGTGGCTCCCATGCATTCTCCAGAATGTGGCAGCCAGCTGTGAGCCCTGCATCCGGTGCCCATTGGTTAGCTGAGAGGCGCTCCCACTGTGGGAGTGTACTGGCCATCAGGGGGCAGCTTCAGTGTTGAGCATCTTCCCCCTGGTGGTCAGTGCATGTCACAGCAACTGGTCAATCAGTCCTTCAGTGGCTTTGGCTTTTATATATACAGATATTCCAGGTGTTTGGTTTTTTTTGAAAGGGGTGAAAAGGTAGAAGATTTGCATAACTTGCAAGATTTCACATAATCCAGCAAGATGATGTCAAATAGAACAAAGAAAGAAAGAAAACACAAAATGTGTTCTATTTCTTTGTGTCAGAGGTAGACAGCAAAAGAGACAACCCTGCTTGCCTTCTCCTCTGCTACCTGACACCTACTTATCTCTAAAGGTATAACTCACATGTCACTTCCCAGTGGATGGCCTAACTTACAGTCCTATGAGTGTGCACACTGGATTCCATTTTTGCATGATATGGCAATTGCTTACGGAAATGTCTCCATACCTAGGGCTCCTTATCAGCACAATATCAACAGGCACCTAATTCTGTTCACTGGACAAATGTGATGAACTAAATATTGTATCCCCTCAAATTCATATGCTGAAGCCCTAACCCTCAGTATGTGGCTATCTTTGTAGATGGGACCTCCAAGAAAGCAATTAAAGACAAGGCCTTGATCCTCCATCCTCTGGTAGAATTGGTGCCCTTATTATAAGGGCACCATCTCTCTATCTCCTGCTATCTCTGTCTCTATCTCTATCTCCCTCTCTCTCCCCTCCCACTGGAGATCATTCACCAAGCTAAGGCCCTGTGAGGACAAAGCTAGAAGACAGCTATGTACAAGCCAGGAAGATGGCCCGCACTGGAAACCGAATCAGCTGAAGACTTTACCTTGGATGTCTAGTCTCCAGAATTGTAAGAAATAAATTTCTCTAAAAATAAGCAACTATTGTTTAAACCACCCAGTCCATGTTCTTCTGTTATAGCAGCTCCAGCTGACGAAGGCAACAAGAAATTGATGAACTTAATAACGTGGTGGAAAAGCCACTTCATTAGAAAATTCTCTCTCTCTCCAAGATGTATTCATAAGAAAGCAACTTTAGTCCAATATTTCATTTCCTCATCTCTAATATGGACAAGATAAAACCTCCTTTATCCAGCCATATGACACTGGAAGAATCACAGAAGTGCTGAATAAATAATTATTGTTATAAACAAAGCCGGGTCCTTCCCTGTGTACTCCGACAATCAGTCTCTGGTGGCCGGTGTGCTCTAAGCCCTCGATCTTCCTCTGGAGGCCTCTCTCTTCCCACAAGGCCATTTTTTCCTAATTGCTCAATTAAGAAACCCGATGGTTAATGTGTTTAGTATAAAGGCACAGTTTGTATATTCAAATTAGATAAGTACAATCTTATCTGCTATTTGAGGCTCCACTTCAAAAATATATCTACTAATATCAGACTCAGGTAGTTATGAACATGGTTGTTATTTTCTCCTTTATATTCGTGTGTTCCCTAATTCTCTAAATTGTTAAGAGACAATTGAGTTAATTTTGAATGAAGAGAAAGATAAAAACACACAAGGTAAACTCATTTTTAATAAGTTTTTAAAAATGTCATGATTTTTGGAAAGATTGGAAAGATTCTTTCAAAAAATTGGGACTTTTTTAAAATGCCACAAGACTCGGGAAAAACTGTTAAAAATCAGGACTGTCCTGCCCAAAGCAGGACGATCTGGTCACCTTAAGGTAAAGGCTAAAGAAAAGACTAACTAACATCCTACTCAGCAACCAACCTCATTATCAACACTCTCTGGAAGTACAAGATCTCACCCTTCCTCCACAGCCTCACCTGCATCTCTGCTTTTCACGCCTGCTCCCTCACACAAACCAAAAAAAATGTCCTGGGAGTTCCCAACATGCTCTTTTCCTCCATCAGTTTGGGTCACTGAGAACTGGTTTTATTCCAAGTGTTCAGGGTGATCCAACCCCATCACCACAGCCTTCTTAAAATACCTCTAATGTCATACCCTGGCTGGTGTGGCACAGTCAGCTGGGCATTGACTGGTGCACCAAAAGGTTGCCAGTTTGATTCCCGGTCTGGGCACATGCCTGCATTTCTAGCGCAATCCCTAGTTGGATTGGCATGCAAGGAGTCAGTCAATCTATGTTTCACTCTCACATGGAGGTTTCTCTCTGTCTCTCCCTGTTCTTTCCTCTTTCTCTACAAATTAATTTTTTTTTAAATCTTTAAAAATAAATAAATAAATTACCTCTAATTTCTGAGTTCAGTAAGAAATGCCAGCTGGTGCACAAAGCACAGATCTAGCCCACTGCCAGGCACTAGAAAGGTTCTCCATAAATGTCAGTTCCCTTCCTTCCTACACTTAGACCCCCTTCTAAATTCTATCACCTCAGGTGGGCAGAATCAGCCATATGTATTACTATCTAAAACTTCCGTACAGTCATACACATATGCAGAGACATAAAAGGAATTTGCTTAATAAACACTAGCATCTGTATTCTGTGCTTTAAAAATACACATGCTAATTTCCTGGAAGACAGAAGGCGAGTGTCACACAAAATTAAGTTTCCTCATAGACAAAAGCAGCTGTCTCATCTCACTTACCTTCCCCACGGTCATGTTCAACAGCTCTAACTTTCAAACTACTGCTGGAGGTACATGTAAACTTAAGGAAAAATACAGTTCTGGACCATCTGGAATCATTAAAAATAACCTAGCTTCTTCTCTCCCTAAGGATGATGATGATAAAAACCCATATTTAATGTAGTCACGCACTTATGCTAAAGATACACATTGAGCATATTTTAAAAATTCTTCTGCTAAACAAAAAAATTAAAAATAAATAAATAAATAAATAAAATAAAATAAAATAAAAATCATTCTGCTTATCATTAACCTAAGAATATGTTTAACCATCGGGCTATGTCTTGATTAACGGATCAATATCTGTTAATAAATACATTTGTTTGGGTTTCACATCTATTGCTATATTTTGCCTTGCAACAAAAAAGAGGAATCAAAAGAGTGATTAAATTTCATATGCTAGCATCCACATATACCATTACTTACATGAATTAATATTTTTTCTATGAACAAACCACAAACAGAAAAGCAAATCCTGATACTTGTTAACTGTCCTTACTATTCTCTGGAAAAAATAACTGCAAATTTTCAAGTGCATTTTCGTCCTTAGACTGAATCTTAAAGTACAAGTAGATAGAGCTCACCAGAGGAGCATGGAAAGGAAGTTCACAGGAGGGGGAGCAGAGCTTGCAGAGTCCGGGGTTAGGCAAAGAACCACTGGTGGGCACTCAAGGACAGAGAGGTCCTGCAGCACAAGCTCCCAAATCCACTTCAGCTCCGAAATCAATGTTGGTCATCAGAGAACATTGGGATATTCTTGGTGGCTCAGGCATCGGGAAGAAGCAAAAACATACAGAGACAGACAGACATTTGGACATACACTGAGTGGCCAGATTATTATGATTCTGAATGCATTATAATCTGGCCACTCAGTGTATATCCTATATAATAAAAGCAAATATGCAAATTGTCCCCTGGACCAAGAGTTCGACCAGCAGGCAGGCCAGCCAACAGTCCATTTCCCCTCCCCCTGGCCAGGCTGGCCTGACTCCCCAACCCATGCGTGAATTCATACACCAGGCCTCTAAAAAAAAGAAATACACACACACACACACACACACACACACACACACACACACACACACAGAGTGGTCAGATTACTGTGTTCAGAGAGCATAATAATCTGGCCACTCAGTGTATATTTAGACCAAAGCTTTTTGTCCAGAGAGAGGTAAGAGGTCCACGTTGTGTCCAGCAACGTTAGATACTATGAGCATCTCTTCCCAACTGCATTTTCCATTTCCTAATGCTCCTCTCCTCCTCAGAGGAAGCACAGAGCTAAGGGTAGGGATGTCCTGATCCTTGAAGAAGGGGCATGCACTATTCTCACTCTGCCTTCTCTCTGTTCCCCGGCTGGGCCTGATTTTATGGGTACAAGGGTCAGCTCTCACCAAAGATAAAAATGAAGGATCTTAGTGAACACCTGAAGAGTGAGGAGTCAATCCCTCCAACAGAGCAGCAGAGCAGAGTGGTTAGACACCTCCTGACACAACCACCTACTAACCTTTGGACTTGACAAGTTACTTAAGCTCTTTAAAACCTTCTAGTCCTCATTTGCAGAATGGAGAAAATCCCCACCTACCTTACAGGGACAGAGAGAGATTCCAAAGCATTTACCAGGGTATAACCCAGATAAAGGCTCAAAGAGTGTCAGAAATTTAGAAACCCTGGCTTCCCATGTACCTTTGCAAGTCCTTGTCTTTCAAGTTAGTATTTATAACATCATCATAATAAATATGTGAAAATTCCCTGATCAGTTAGGCAAGAGAATCACACAGAGTTCTAAGGCAGCTGGTGTGTAGCTGGCAGAGGCCCTATAAGCTAACCCCATTCCTTCTGCTGGAGTAAAGCATACTGACATCACAGAAAACAGCAGCTTTGAGCCAGGAAAAAGCAAATTTCACCAGAAAGCATTCATTCAGTTATTCCAGGTACTTATGGCTTATTATGGGTCAGGCCCCATTAAGGAGCTAGTGATTCAGGCCCAGAAAAAAAAAATGGAAAAAGATGATAATCTTTCCCCGAAGGGGTTCACATTCCAGTGGAGGGAGACTAAAAAGAAATGGAGTCTAGGTGATAAGGATTGTGAAGAGAATGAAGCAGGAAAGGAGACCCGCAGCTCTGTGGGCAGGTTAAGAGTTTCAACAGGGCCCTCAGGTAGGATGACGCTTGAGTAGACATGTGGGCAGTGGGCAGGGGCACCCAGGCTGCAGGCGGAGCACAGTAAAGACGCCCGGAAGGGAGCAGGCCTGAGAACAGGACTGAGAGCAGCATGGCCAGTCGCTGAGCTAGAGAACGGTAATGACTGCCTCGGAGAGAATCAAGGGACTAGATTCCACAGAGTCATTGTCCATTTACCCCGAGTTAGAGAGGAAGCCCTCAGTGTTTTGAGCAGAGAGAGAGAGGATCAGATTGATGTTAGCCATATTATTGAGCTGAGGTGTTGAGATGGTGGCAATAGTGGTCAGACTCTGAAAATATTTATATCTAGCAATATAAATATACCTTACATAACTCATCATTTTGTAAATATATAATAAATATGCACTATACAAATGTAATTTGTATTATAATTTATAATATATATTATTCATCATAATAAGCCAGAGTAGGATGAAGCTGCTATTATGGAGGTAAGACAAGGCAGATGCAGAAAGAAGCAAATGTGTGGGATTAAGATGTGAAGATTCCGATTGGACATGTTAAGTTCTAGAATCCTCTAAGAAACACATTCGCACCTGGACTTTACACGAGCGTAAGGCTGGAGCCCTATGTTTGGGATGAACAGAAGGCCTTAAAAGCCAGGAGGCTGGAGGAAATCACTAAGGGAGTGAATTTCATTTCAGAAGAGGAGAGGTCTGAGGACTGATCCCAGGGCACTCCAGTGTTTGGAGATAAGGGAGAACCTGGCAAAGGAGCCGAGAAGGAGCGGGCAGAGAGGTGGGAGGAGAGTCAGGTGTCCTTGGATGAAGAATCTGTCTCAAACTAGAGTGATGGAATGACAGCTTGTGTCCAATGCTGCTGATGTGTCCAATAAGAGGGCTGAGAGCCACCTCGGCTGCTGTGGCTCAGTTGGTTGGAGCGCTGTCCCATACACTGAATGGTGGCAGGTTAGATTCCTAGTCAGAGCACATACCCAGGCTGTGGGTTCAATCCCTGGTTGGGGTGTGTGTTTCTCTCTCATACTGATGTTTCTTTCTCTCCCTCTCCTTTCCCCTCTCTCTCTAAAAAATAAAAAATCAACAAAAAGGCATGTCCTTAAGTGAGGATTAAAAATCCAAGAGGCTGAGTGCTGACCACTGGATATAGCAACCTGGGTCCCTGTGGCATTGAAAGAAAGTGTTTCAGTGCAGTGATGAGGACAAAAGTCTGACTGGCTTGGAGCTACGAGAGTAAGGGTGGAAAGGAAGAGAAAGAAATAGGAATAAGTAACACTTCAAGGAGTTTTACTAAAAGGGGAAGCTTAGGTCTTCAGACATGTGACATCAAACAAAGGAGTTTTCTTTTAAGATGAGAGGGGTTACACTAGACACGTGTGCAGTGGGCAGTAACAGGCAGCAGAGAAGATGCAGGAAAACAGTACAACAGGACTTTCCATTCAGAATCAGGGACCCATCCCTGAACCTGGAGGAAAACACAGGTAAGAGGCAAGGAACACTGACTGCCCCTGAGCAGACAAGCATTGCAGTGGGACCTGGGCTCAACCCTTCACACACTGGGCGTTTCCAAACTGCCAGCCAGCTTGTGCAGAGTGAATTAAAGAACACGTGCTCCTGGGTCAATCTCAGTGGGTTATCTAGGATTGTTTTCACAGCCCTGCCCTGCTCTGCCTCAGGCCTGACCTGGCCCTCTGACTCCTGAGCCTGCAAGCAGGGCCTGAGCTCACAGCAGATCATTCCTGTTCAGGCTCCTGCAGCTGGGAGCCAGAGCTGTCAGCTCCTTCACTAGGAACAGAGAGGCAATGCCATGGGAAATCTCTATTCTTCCAGATCAGCTTTAACTTCCTCTCACCAAAGAACTTAGCCAAGTGTCGTCCGGCAAACCTAGCAGATTTTTAAAAAATGCAAATATTTGATTTAAGCTGCTCATTCCCTAGCAACATTGCTCGGATGCTCATAGGCACACGAGGAAATGTTAGATGCTAAGGGTTTGTTTCATTGTAAACACAGTCCTTCTCTTTATGCAGCTCCAAATGTGAGGGGTGGGAGAGAGAAAGTAAGCAAGAGAGGCAAACATGTGCAGACTTATAATACAGATAAACAGATTGATAAGAATAAACATGTTAAAACACAGAAGGCGGAAATTCATTCACTTATTTATGTATTGACTTATTCCGGGGAAGATTTAAGATGGGGGGGGGGAGCATAAATAAGCCAGCAAGCATCAGGGCGGAAGGATAGGAGATGAATTAGACTGATGAACAAGAACAGACCCAGAGGCTGAGAAACGTCATCTATCAGAACCTCAAACCTCAGGGAAGGAGGGGGTCGGTGGGAGTAAGGGGGAGAGATCAAGCAAGGGACTGTGTGCATGCATATGAGCCTAATCAATGGACACAGACAACAGAGGAGTGGAGCATGAGTGGGGTTTAGGGGTAACAGGGGAATAAGGAAACATATGTAATGATAATGATAATGATAATAATAATAATAATAATAATAATAATAATAATAAAAAGATAGGAGATGCTGTGAGATAATTCAGTTACTGACAGACTCCAAGGCTTCAGGGAGCTCCCTTCCTCGCTCTCAGCCACAGGGTCCCCATCTCTAATGCAGGGGTCAGACCACATGACCTCAGGACCTCCTTCACTTCAAGCCATTTTTGACCTCCCCACTCCTCTTACTTCCCAAAAGCTACCGCTCAGCCCATCTGTGACTACTGTTTTATAAATGCATTCTCCATGCATACAGCCATGTCACAGACAACTCATGCACTACTCCGTGACATTATAGTGCCTGCCCAGCGGCTCAAACCCAGGCCACTTTAACTAATGCCACAGTCCCCAGTCTCCAGGCTATGCCAACATGGCTCACAGCAGACACCTAAAAACAAACAGAAGCGCTGCCCCTGGCACAGGTGGCCCTTCTGAGCAGACTGGCTCTGCCCAAGCCGGCGCCAATGTGAAAGAGGGTGGGAGGGCAGGGCCAGGGTCACAAAAACCAGCGGCTTCGAAGTCCAGCTCCACACAGCAACTCATGGGCAGCAGAACTTGCTTCTTACATCAACATCCTGGCTGGCCGCGGAAGGTCAGAAGAACAACACCGTGGGATCACTGGGAGAAGAACACAAGTCTTTGGAAGGGTGAGGGGAGATCTTAACCAAGGAGGGAAACTGTGAAATAGAAGATCTGGAAGGTCGGAGGTCTGCTTATTGTTTCTGCACACAAGTCCACCTCCTGACAGTGGTTATTTCTGATGGAAACAGTAAGATGGGAGGAGCCGGGCCCCATACAAGAGCTAACTATGGTGCTACCACAAAATATTCCAGGGTACACTGGGTAGAAACAGACCGGTTATAAAGGGCCCACAGTTCTTCTTAGTTCTAAACAAGTTTCTCAATGGCACTGTACATTTATTACCCCAGATAGCACAGCAGGTTTTCACTGCAAACCACCCAAGTATGTAGATTTTTAAACACCACTTAAACGATCTTCTCCCACCAAGGAATTAAATTGCCATGTATAGCCTATTCCTCTATTAAAAATTAATGAATTTCCCAGCTCCTAAGATGGGGGCCTTCATTTGTTTCATAATGAAAAAAATAAAATAAAAAAGCTTTGATCTGCAATCCTCCAAGGCTGGGATTGTTTTTATTCTTCCGTCCTTCTCATTAAAAATAAATACTCCATTCTTTAAGACACACCTGCAAAGCACTTAAAGCACCCAGTCGAACAATGGGAAAGCTATTTTCATCTCCCTGCAGAAGCATCTGGGGTGGAAAGCTCCCAGGCAGTGGGAAAAGCACTTTTCTTCAGTCCCAGGAACCATTCTGGGTGGTGAAGGAACAAAATTGAAGGTTTGCAGCTAATCAGTGTTTACAGAGCAAGCTCAAAGGGCGACTTCTCAGAACAGAGCAGCTGAGCTGTAATCAGAATCCCTCACATATTGTCTTTTGCTCAAGAGGGAGTAATGAGCCAACCTGCAGTCACCGTTCAATTCACGAAATACTTCGGGCCACACCCCTAATTCCGTCCAAATCGCCTGGAGCACCCTTTTCTCTAGCAGATGCCACAGCTTTAATAGCCAAAGGTAAATTAGCCTGTGGTGTATAACCAAAACATGACCAGCAACAGCTAGAGCTTGCTCTCTTGTGCTATCGCTGTAATAAAATGCTCCTAAGCAGGCCCTAAGTGTTTTATGCATTATTAAAACAAGGGGAGTGAGAGGCCTTCCAGAATGATCTCGTTATTAGAGACTTCCTGCTAATTCAAGTGTGGTCATTCAGGAAAACAGCAACACCAGAGCCACGCTCTGTACTTGAATCACAGGACCCATCCCACACCAGTGACCAGATGACCCAGTGCTGATTATGTCAAGGACTAAATGCACAAATGGAGTGAGTCCCCTCACTGTCTCAAAGCGATTTCCAGAATCTGGGCATTCACACCCATTACTCAACCTAGGTGATCCAGGCTTCTGCTACTCCGAATTTGAAATAATCAACAATCCTGGGCGGACCCTGTCTCTGGCAGGGATTACCTGCCTAGCAGTCTAAAAGTGGCCTGAGCTGAAACGGGTTTGGCTCAATGGATAGAGCGTAGGCCTGCGGACTGAAAGGTCCCAGGTTCGATTCCGGTCAAGGGCATGACCTTGGTTGCGGGCACATCCCCAGTAGGGGGTGTGCAAGAGGCAGCTGATTGATGATTCTCTCTCATCAATGTTTCTGACTCTCTATCCTTCTCTCTTCCTCTCTGTGAAAAATCAATAAAATATATATATTTTAAAAAATAATAAATAAATAAAATAAAAGTGGCCTAGAACCCTGAATGGTTCCAAGGCACAGACATGGCTCACCGACTCCCTGCAATACATCCGCTGCTGCAATGACAAGGCATCACCAGCACTGTGCATCCCCGCTGCCAGAACTGGGGAGAGTTTCCCACCGGGATCTCTCTCTGATGGAGAGCCTGAGGCCCACAGCAAAGGGAGGAAGGCCGTCTCCAAGGAGAGGAGCGGAGTCCCGCTGACTGTTGTTGGGCAGCATCTCCTGCCAACGCTCTCATCTTGGGGAAGGGCATCAGCAGGGCTCCTCAGGAGAGCTGCCAAGCTGCTTCCCCACTGCCTGCCGTCCTGCCCACCCATCATCCTCCAAGGAGGGGCAGGGGAGCAAGGCGGGACATTCTAGAAAACAAGACAGAATCCTCCAAATGAGTAGGGGCAATGGCCCCTCTACCCCCACTGCCTCAATGAAACACACAAAACCTAAGTATCTACATGACGAAAGAGAACTTTTCTTAATTTTGGCACTGAATTAAAAATATATGCATGCTTCATCTTAGAAGACCAAACACTGACGTGCACAACAGAACCACATATAAGACTCTTCTGCCAAGATGACTGCTTTCCCCTAAGGATAAAGAAAAGAGCGTCAGATTTGGCTGAGAGAAGATTGTTTCAATAAAAACAGAGGAGCCCTAACTGCCTGTCCCCAGATGTCACACAGACGATCAAATGTCCACTTGAGGAGACTCCTCAAATGAGCTCTAAGAAGGGATGAGGCTCTGAATAGAACATGCTCAGTGCTTCACAATCTGTACTGTGAATTACTTCTGCCAGCATCCTAACACCTTCCCATCTCCACACACAAATATTGGGCAAGCAATCAATTCACCTACGTTCTAGAAAGGCTATTTGGCAAAAACAATAGTAATATATATATAAATAAATAAAAAGAAGAAGAATATGCTAATTAGACCAGACATTCTTCCGGATGAAGCCAGGGCTGCAAGGGGAAGCCCAAGCCTGGGTCCCGGGTGCCAGAAAGAAGCCAGTGCCCACAGCCAGGGGAAGGAAGGAAAAAAATTCATTTTGCATGAATTTCATGCATCGGGCCTCTAGTTAGCATTAATACAAATTAATAAGCCCTTGCCGAAAAACGGCAAAAGCGTGGGTCTGCAGACTGAAGGGTCCTGGGTTTGATTCCGGTCAAAGGCATGTACGTTGGTTGCAGGCACATCCCCAGGAGGGGGCGTACAAGAGGCAGCAGATCAATGACTCTCATAGATGTTTCTAACTATCTCTCTCTCTTCCTCTCCGTAAAAAATCAATAAAATATACTTAAAAAGTAAATAAAAATAAAAAATAGAAAATAAGCCCCTGCCAGTGTGACTCAGTTGGTTGGGCATCATCCTGTGTTCTGGGCAACAAAGAGTTGTAGTTTGGAATACCATTTGGGGCACATGCCCAGATTGTAAACTCAATCCCCAGCGGGGGGCATGCAGAAGGTAGCCAATGGATGATTCCCTCTTGCATAAATGTTTTTTCTCTCTCCTTCTCCCTTCCTGACTTTCTAAAAATAAATAAAAACCTTTAGAAAAAAGAGAGCATTGTAGTTGATAACCAATGAACACAGTTGGATGCTTAAAGAAGTAAATAATGATACCATGTTAATAGATAACAGCTTGTCCTTAGTACAAACTAGATGTATATACAAATGTGTTTCTAGTTGGAAAAACAAATAGGTTGGCTAGGTTTTCAGAAGTTGCATTCTTAGTTGTGCACATACAACTCATAAGCAGACTCCCGCAAAGTCATCTTAGCTGCTCTGCTCCCTCACTCCTCCCCGATTAAAAATGGAAGACATCAGCCTCTGACTTCATCATGCAACCCCAACTTTCCTGAACACTCCCCAGTTCATATCCCAAAGATAACTACTAATTTCACTACCGTCAGCTGCCCTCCTCTGTTACAGCTCCCTCCCACTCCCATTTCATAAAGAAACCAGGAAAATAATACCTGTAATGTCATTTTCCTAACAGAAAAATTCTATCACCAATGAGCTATGAGCATCTAACTTCAATTCAGATGGAAAACCCTGCTCCTTCTGTCCCTAAGGTAATACCTTCCTTGGCTATAATTCAGCAATTCAATTCCACTCAGATGATATTTATGGAAGATCTGCCATGTTCCAGCACTGCACTCGATCTGGAGAAACAAAGAAGCATGAGCCAGCAGCAGGCAGCTGTGGAGAACTGACCTGAAAGCTCTCCAGGGCAATATTTCAGGTGTTATGTTGGGAGCATGTACAAAGAGCAAGGGGCAGATCGATACAGTCCCCCTAGCTCTCAGCCTCTGCAAAGCTTGTCTTAAAAAATCCAACACACGTCTGTTCAAACACAGCATGACCCAAGGTCCACAAAGGAAAGCAAAAAGCACCCTAGGGTTGATGGGCCCATTCCAAGAGCCCTGGCTGCCTTCCCTCTCCAGTCCTGCTCAGTCCTGAGCTCCAGGAAGGATTTTCCAGGCTCTAATCCTGTTAACACGATATTCCCATTCTGACCCCATCCTGAACTGCTTTCGTTTCCTTAATACCTAAGAGATGGTACTGACTTCATGATTTCCCGTTTTCATATCTCTGATATGCTGCATCCTTTGCTATAGAGCCTTCCCTCCCTTTGCTACATGTCCATCCTTTAAAGCCAGCTCAAATGCCACCTCCTTGACCATCTCCAAATGGAAGTCTACTTGATGCTGAGCCTAATTCTCCATTTGTTTATTCATTCACCACATATTTACTAAAAACCTTTTCTATGCTTTGTTTAGTACTAGGGCGGCAGAGATGAGTGAATAAAAGTTGCTCCAAGCCCTCAGGAAATTCAGAGACATGTACATATAGAAATGCAACATAACAGGGTAAGAGATGTAATCAATTCCCAAGAAAACATTTGTGTCCCCAGACCCAAAAGAAAGAATAGCATCTGCTTGGGTAGCTCAGGAAGGCTTCAAGGAAGGGGTCTCATCACCCCTTTTGGACTTGAATCCATTTTAGAGCAAGGCCAATATCTGGTTTGCAACTCTCAAGGTACACCAACCCAATCCACAGTCAGTAAAGAAAAGGAATAAATGCATGGATGGATGAATGACATGGCAAACTCACCCCGTGGCTTTCACTCTATGCAAGTCCATTTTAACAAATATTTCCAAAAAGCACCAGGGTTCCGATCTCACTGAGAAGGCACAGGGGAATCATATCACTTAGTTGTTCCTGAGTTGAAGGGGAGACCAGAAAGGTATTCAAGTGAATAGGCCACCATTAACTGTAAAAGCTGCAAAAGAAAACTGGGTTCAGCTCTTTGGGGCATTCGCCGAACTGCTGGCTTAAAAGTCCCTGAAACTCAAATGATTAGAACTAATCAGTAGGAAACCTAGGAGGTGTTGCAGAAGCAGCATCCTGTCAGAACCAGGCTTACCTGGCTGTCACAGCACCTGGGCCACTTCAGAAAATGATTTAAGGTTTAATTCTTAAGGTAGCTGTTCGCTGTCAACATTTTTGACTGATGAACTTTATAATACTCCAACCTACATGTCAAATAAAGAACTCGAATGCCTCTCAACTCAGGGGCAAAGCTTGACACCAGTGAGTCTCAGATTTTATTTTGCTTTAAGGGGAATAAAATGGTTAGCAGTATAACTGTTTCCGTGGAGGCAACAGCAAGATGATGAAAAATAGTTTCCAGAGAATTGGTCTGAGTTGCAGACAAGAGCACTGAACCAGGGTTTGCACAGGAGTAGGATTCTGAAGCTCATGTTCCAGTATCAGCCCCGTAACTTAATTGTTATATGGCTCTGGAGCAATCAGCCAACCTCTATACCTTACTTTTCTCATCAGTAAGACAAAGGATAAGCATACTTGCCTCAAAGTCTTATTTTTAAAGTTAAATCAGATTATACATTTCAGGTAAATGCAATGGACACAAAATAGAGCTGATAATTACTGAAGGCCTATCCAATCTGCGTTCATAGCAAACGTTAGTGTGGAATACAGATTAATTTATGTTTTCTAAATTACAGTGGGCCACACAGAATTATATTCTTGTTCTACAAATGAAGAAACATAGAGGAAGCTGGGTTCTACTGATTTTACATCCAAAATGTAACTTTGTACCATTATGTTATTTTGTAAACCGTCAGGCTCCATAAATACAAAACCCACTATCGCCCAAGTGGAGACTTTTATCATTTCATATCAGGTAGATTTCAAAAGATTCCCAACTGACCATTCTGCTTCCGTACCTCCTCCTCCTCCTGCCTCCGACTCCAGTTCTTCCTCACCACACTTCTCCTTTCCCATCACCTTACTCATCATCCACAGGGCTGCTCATGCTTTAAGTAAAATTCCAATGTCTTTCCCATTATCTTCATCCCCCTTCTTTTATTTATTACTTTAAAATAAATATATTTTTATTGATTTCAGAGAGGAAGGGAGAGGGAGAGATAGAAACATCAATGATGAGAAACATCGATCAGCTGCCTCATGCACACCTCCTACTGGGGATGTGCCTGCAACCAAGGTACATGCCCTTGACTAGAATCAAACCTGGGACCCCTCAGTCCACAGGCCAACGCTCTATCCACTGAGCCAAATCGGTTAGGGCTCCACCCCTTTTCTTTTAAACTAAGACTTGTGACCGATTTATGCTCTCCAATTCATTTTGTCTTCTCCCACTTTTGTTTTTCACACTGGCCACCCCTCAGGCTACTATATTTCCTCTACTACTCTCCAGCTCTTACCCATGTTTCAAGACTCAGCTCATATGTTACCTCCTCTGAGAAGCCTCTGTATATACACCTAGTGGAAATCAAGTCTTCCATCTTCACACTCCCCCTGCACACTGCCAGTATTTTTCTCATTGCACTTGTCCTGTACCATTTCTAAATGCAGTGTCTCTTCGTTGAGGCTGAGAAATAATTATGTGGACCAGCAGCCATATTCTGTCATCTTTAATGTATCTGTAGTTCTTTTCCTAGTGCTTTAGAAATAACAAGCATTTAGTACCAGCTTGTGGAAGTGAATGAAACTGAATTTATTCAGCCTTCACTGTTTATTCCACAAATATTTACTGAGCACCTTTCATTAACAACAGCCAGGCACAGTTATAGGCTGTGGGGATACAAGTGTGAACCAAACGAACATTCATCTCTACTAACCTATTTGAGGTTATAGATAAAGGAGTAAACCATTTAGAATGCTTGATGGTGATGATTACTATAGAGCAAAATAAAACAAAAACTAGATCAGAGACATGTAAAGTTCCAGAGCACAAACAAACAAAAAAGTTTTCAGCTTTAAACTGACTGGTCAGGGAAGACACAAATGAGAAAAAAAATAATAAAGTAGAATTGATGATATATGGGAAAATATCATTAACAGACTACGAACTATGTACAAAGATATCCTTAGAAACTGCACTATTAACGACTGCAACCTATAACCAGAAATGCTCAGACCCCTGAGGATCCTTCGAGTCTGATAAACAGAATAAGATATAGACCAGAAATAACTAATATGAGACACAGACAAGAAGTCCTAAGACTTAAGAATCTCTGGTCACAAACAACAGTGCAGTGACTTCCGGGGAAGGAAAGGGTGGAGGTAAGTGGAGGAAGGGATAGGGGGGATAAATGGTGTTGGACATTGTTTGGGATTTTACTGAAAGACATGAGCATTACTGTGCAGGATGTGTTGTTGAATCCTGCACCTGAAACCCATAATTTTGTTTTGGGTTTCAGGTTCAGGATTCACTCCAATCAGTGTCACTCCAATAAATTCAATAAAATGGGGGGGAATTACTGACCCAATTAGAGACATCAGGAAGAGCTTCAAAGAGCTGAAAGTATCTGAAACTGACCGGAAAGAAGGAACACAATTTGTACAGGTCATTAGGTGCAGATGGGGACTTAAACAGAAAGACCCTTGGATATGGACTAGCTTAAGTTCTAGGAGAAGGAGTCACCCAAACGTACAATCATTTCTTCCAGGTCTCAATGCTCTCAAGTCGACTGTTACCACCAATGGACTAGGGAGTGATTAGGTGGCTGCCTTACCCTAGAACAGTGGTCGGCAAACTCATTAGTCAACAGAGCCAAATATCAACAGTACAACAATTGAAATTTCTTTGGAGAGCCAGATTTTTTACATGTAAACTTCTTCTAATGCCAGTTCTTCAAAATAGACTCGCTCAGGCCGTGGTATTTTGTGGGAGAGACATACTCAAGGGGCCAAAGAGCTGCATGTGGCTCGCGACCCACAGTTTGCCGACCATGGCCTTGGAAGAATCTTCATTTCTAGTTTATTGATTCATTACCTTCAATGGAGCACTCACGATAGGGCAGTTATTGTGCCAGGATGTTTGGAAAAGTCATTTAAGACTCAAAGCTGCCCTTAAAAATATCATAGTCTAGGATGGGGGAGACATGAATAAATCAGTGATTGGCATTTGGTGCCACAAATGCACAGAGTTAAGCACGAGGCCAGCAGAAATGCAGGAGAGGCATCCTGATCAGTAGGGGAGTTCGTGGAAGGCTTCTCATGCAGGTGCATCCTTGAGCTCATTTGCATGTGTTTAATTAGAATGCCGTCTTAATTACAGAACACACTTATACTTGCAGAAACTTGGAAAACCTAATAAATTAGAATATTTAAAAAAATAAAAACCACCTTACTTCTACCACCCAAAAAGTTTCTACCAATTTTAAGCTATTTCCTTCCAGTGATATTTGTAACCTCTATCTTCCCCTCCTCACTAAAGATAGCAACAGACACTCAAACATATACATGAAAATACATACACATGTGTTTGTATTTCGCACTCTTTATCTTATAGACCTTTTCTAAAGCTATCAAAAATTTATGACAATACCAACCTAATGGCTATGTAATACTGCATATCATTTATTAAACCATTTCCCTAATATTAGATGTTTAAGTTGTTTCAAATGCAGTATTTTTTGCTATTATAAATGGTGCAATAAATATATTTGCGCATAAGTATTTGTTACAAAGAAGTGGAATTATTAAGTCACAGAGAACATACATAATTTAAAAGCCTCGAGTTCTGAAGAACAACAAAAGCAAAGTAATAGGAAATGCAAGGGCAGTATTAGCACAAGAAATAGTATTTATGAAGCTACAGGGTCATGAAACTGCCTGACAACTTCCAGAAACTTCAAGCAATTTGGCAAGGCTATATCAAGGGGGAGTGCATGTTGGGGTGAGGGAGTGGCTGAACGGAGATGAAACTGGAGAGATGAACAAGGACCAAACCATAAACATAAATAGTCTTGAGAGCTGAGTTATAGAGATTTAACTCCATCACAGAGTCAGTCATGAGAAACTGAAATATTTTCAGGAAAAGAGGAACATGATGATATTTGTGATTTAGAGAGGCCACCCTTGGGCCAATGACAAAAATGGAATAATACCAAAGCAGAAAAGGCACCCTTGAGGGCTACTGTAATAGTCCTGGAGACTACCACGAATGGTCTGAAGGAGGCAACAGCGATGTACAAAAATGGAGACAAAGGAAGGATACTAAGCTGCTGGAATCTACAAGGTTTGGTAACTGATTTGGATGGAGGAGAATTCTACGGGTAATCTTCTCGTAGAATGGTTCTCATGTCAAATATACTGCTGAGGTTCTCTTCAAAACCTTTGCAGGTCAATGTATATTCACTGTTCCTGCTAACTCCTGATGATGTGTACTCAATACCTTAAAGCTTTGTCTCCAAAGTGACCTTCACTCACTCTTTGTACCTATGGAGGAGACCATGACCCCAGCAGCAGTCAATGAGGAAGGAGTGAACAGGGCACACTTAATCGACAAGCACTGGATTCATCATACTCCAGATAGACCGTCCCCTGAGATGGGCTGGTCTCCAGAAAAAACGTCCCTCACTCTATCACCAAATCATTTCTAATTGGCACCCGGGGCAAGGGGACCTGGCATGAATCACTGCAAGTTGCAAAGTAAATTTGTACGAATAGAATTCAAAACTAAAGAACTGGATAACTTGTTTTTATTCCTCCAGGTATTTTGGTAGTTGTTTACAATTTGCTTCTGTAGAAATAGTGTATATATAAATTTATGAAATGTATATATTTGTGTATATATACTATGTACTTTGTAAAATACACACACACACACACACACACACTACTTCAACCACAACAGCTTTCAACTTCCATTGTTATATGTTATTTAAGAATTTTCCTAGATTTGACAACTCCCAAAAATATGACCTTTAAAATTACACATGGAAAATCCAAAGAGGCCTAACAAATTCTAAATATGTAGAGCATCCAAATATATGCCTACTTCCAGTGAAGCACAAACATAAGGTAACGTTCATCCCAATAGTTGAAATTCTTCATGAATATCCCAATCAGGGATAAATGCCAATAAAATACCCTTTGCTAAGCTGTTCTCTAATCCAATGGTTGGTAATATAATCTAAAAAGGTAACTAATGTAATAATCATGCTTACACATGAATTTTAACATAAAATACATAAATACAACAAGTTCATTCTCTAATCGTCTGGAGGGACCCAGGCCTCTTTCAGAACCCTCTTGTAAATGGCATCCCTAGGTCACTGCCTGTGATTTCACGTCAGGCATTCTCAAAGTAGTCACTTAGGGATATTTACAAAGAAGCTTCTGGAAGGTATAAGTTTTCCATTTTCATACAATTATCTAACCTAATTGGACAGAAACTTTTTGGAAACTTGCTTCCTCCCAGCATTTAACCTGTTTCCCAGAAGCAACTGTCTTTACACAGACATGTTTCAGTATTTTACATTACGTTGAATTAAAATTATAAGTACAGCTGGTATCAGTTTGAGCACTAATAAAGCCTATTACTCTTGTGGGCACCTAACAGCCACTAAGGGCAAAGCATGTGCGCACATTGAAGAGTAAGCTACACGCCATCACTGAGACACAGGAGCAGGCAGACTGTGTCAGAGTGGGAAGCTAGAGGCTGTGAACCCAGAAAGGAACGGACGTGGGTTAGTTAGGAAAGTTTCTACCAGAAGTGAAAATTCTTTAATAACAAATAACGCTTGTCCTCTGAGATTATTTCAATAAGAAATTGTAGCAATAATGCTATATAACCAAGTGGACCCAAGGCAATGACATGTAATAAAGCAATTTGTTCTCATGCTCATAGGTCCCTGGGTCAGCTTTGATGTGAGCAGATCAGCACCTTTGCTTCAAGGTTGGGCTACATGAGCTTGGTTCCTCATTGTACATAAGCATCCTGGTACCCAGGCTGAAAGAGCAGCAACCACCCAGCATTTAACTTTCTCTGCTCATGGCAATGACAAAGCACAGAATAACTTTCCAGCCTCCTCCTGTGCCATGAATGCTAGTATTCTGTTGGTTTAATACAAGTCACATGACCACACCAGCCATGATGGAACAGGTAGCAGGTTCCAAGACTCGTGTCCAAGTCCAAGATCCCAGAGTGAGAAAATACACTTCTCTTCTAGAGATGGAAAAAGGGAGCGAATATTTTCACTAATAATCTAACCCCGTAGTTGGCAAACTGTGGCTCTAAAGCAACATGCGGCTCTTTGGCCCCTTGAGTGTGGCTCTTCCACAAAATACTGCAGCCCGGGCGAGTTTATTTTGAAGAAATGGTGTTAGAAGTTTAAGTTTAAAAAAATTGGCTCTCAAAAGAAATTTCAATCATTGTACTATTGATATTTGGCTCTGTTGACTAATGAGTTTGCCGACCACTGGTCTAACCCAACACACATAGACCAAAGTAAAATGCTTAATTGAGGTCTTGAATATATGAAAATTCTGATTAAGATTGATTTTCAAAGTTATTTTCAGCATTCTATCATGTTACAATTTTATAACTACTTTATAAAAATGTATTGATAGACTGATTAGCAATGTTAATAGAAATAGAATTAGGGTTTTAGACATTTTGTTAAACAGTTTGGGATGAAGAAACATTTTTGTCTAGGGCTAGCTGCCCATGCAGAGTTGAACACAGAGAGCTGCAATTTATCAGAAAATATATTTCATCATAGGACAGCGAAGCGCCCTCATTTTCACATCCACTATTTTATTTCATGAGTTCAGTGTCCTTTTAAAAAAAATACTGTCACTCTGTATGTATCACACATGTGTGATATCATAAACATAAGTTATCTATGTACTCTTACATTTGATTCAAAATTTAATGGTGAAAATATTCTTGAGATGAGACACCTAATCCAACTCCTTCATTTCATAGGTTAGGTAAGTTGCTGGAAAACTTGAATCATTGGATATAAAGGTTGTGTATAAGAAGCATAAATATATACAAGTCTCACATGAGAGAATCATTATCATCGTAATGAACATTTCGAGGTGGTCCTTGTTTTACAAATCCTATGTGCTCCTGAAAATTAAACCAATCAATTGGTAGTTAAGTGTTACACTGCTGGTAGGGACTTAATGCTCTCTTTGGAAGTGAGAAAAAGTAGTGATTTGGGGCACATGATGAAAGTAAGAATCAAACCGGGCTTTGGAGGATAGATAGGTTTTGATGAAAATGAGATTAAAAAATCAAGGAAATGCATTTCAGAAGAGGGAGTTGTCATAACTGAAGTCATGGAAATAAGAAGCACATTGTGTCTGCCAATCCATGGAACCCAATATGAATTGGGAGGGGGAGGCTGTTGACAGAGAAAAGTAAGTTTGAATATAGAGATTGAGGCCAATTATGGCAGCATTTGACATTAAGACACAGGAGTTTGGCTTTGAAATTGTAAGGAATTTACATGTTGGAATTGGCTGAAAATGGAAAGTCACATGGAAGGATTGACTGCCTGGGTTTGGCTAGGATTACAACACCCTCATGGAGAGACAGAGAGGCTCCTGGTTCCAGTGTGGTGCCTGGGAAGCTGGGAGGATCCAGGGTTTAGAATTCATGGCTCACCCTACAGCAGACGTTCCCTATTACTGTTGCTGTGTGCACTCACATTGCGCTAAATGCCTGGCATATACCACTCAAATATGGAAGTAACCATTGTGTGTGTGTGTAAATGGGCCCTTGTTTGAACAATATATCCTAATGATCCCCATCTACAAAGTCACTGTTCTTTCATATAGATCTAAGGGATTCCAACAGCTGTTCAAAGCTCTTTATACTAACATGCATAAAAGCAAACAGCATAGCAAAATAAACATATATGAAACATATAGACAGATGTGTGGATGCCACACAGATGCATAAAAAGGTCAAGAATTCAGTGTCTTGTTTTCTTCTGGGTGTAGGAAATGGGTAAAATGAGACTATTAAGATGATATTAAGATCCCTATACTATAGTTTTGTCCCTAAACTGGTTTAAAAAAAATCACTGGAATATAGTGAAATAATATAAAGGTTTAGCTAATTATAAAGTTTTTTTAAAGGTTTAAAAATATATGTGTACTCTGGGCCAAAATATCTTCTCTAAGAGGAGGTCCCATATTCTTTAATTATTTAAGAAAACTTTATAACTTACATGTCAAATTCACAGAAGAGATTTGAAAATAAACCTGAGTGGCCGAATAAATTAATGCGCATGTAAATGGATGCTTCTCAGGTGTTCAAAAACCTGGGTCTCTAAATTTAAACACAACATTTGCAATGTATTTAACTAAATGAATTACACTCCACAATTTCTTTAAAAACACCCTTTTTATCAATAATTCAAACCCAAACATTAGTGACCCTGGGAGCTATTAGAAATATTGAACACCAAAAGAGGGCTGTACAGAATGATTACAGTAATAACAGAACAGCTGTTTTGTGAATAGAAAACATATATATTGTTCTCTGCCCTGGGTCCCTGTCAGAGTTCTTGAAACCCTTGTCATTTCTAAGTGATAACAGCACTAAGAGCATCTTTTCTTCTATTTAATCTTTGAAACTAATTCCTGACACAAATCTCCTAAATCCATTGGACTTCCCTGGGTGATAAGGGTGTCTTTCCTTCTGGAGGTGACTCTTGGTGGGCCCCTGTATAGCTACAGGATGAGGGCTGATCACCAGAAAGACCAAACCATGCTAGAAGCATGAGACTTTTCAGCCACGCCCCCATCCTATGGCAAAGGGAGATGGACTGGAAACTGAGTGAATGATTAATTATGCCTTCCAGATGACACTGCCATGGAAATCCCAGAAGCACAGGGTTCAGAGGGCTTCCCGGTTGGTGAACTCCTGGAGGTGCTGGTACAGAGGCTCACTGGAGAGCCCTGCCCCTCCCCACATGCCTTGCCTTATGTACCTCTTCCATCTTGATGTACATCTGCATCCTGTAAATGTTCCCCTCAGTTCAGTGAGCCGTTATCGAACCCAAGGAGTGGGTCCCGAGAACCCTGATTCCGTGCAGTTTTTCTTTGGAAGTACAAGTGACAACCCCAGACTTGCGATTGGTGTCTGAAGTGGAAGAAGTCATGTAGGACTGAACCTTTAACCGACGGCATCTGATGCTAACTTCAGACAGGGCGTCAGAACTGAAATGAATTGTAGGACACCCAGCTGGTGTCGCAGGATTGCATGATATGCACAAAACCCACACATGTGATTGGTGTCAGAAGCAAAGTGGTGTGCAACAGTAGTGTGAGCCTGACAAAAAAACTCACAGGTGTGTGTTTTCCCAACTTATACTTATTTTTTCCAAAAAAACAAAGGCACATCTCCCTTAATTATTCTCAACCTCCCTATATAATAAAGAGGTAATATGCAAATTGACCATTACTCCAACACACAAGATAACCACCCCCATGTGGTCAAAGATAGATGCCCCCATGTGGACACAAGATGGCCTGCAGGAGAGGGTAGTTGAGGGTGACCAGGCCAGCAGGGGAAGGCAGTTGGAGGTGACCAGGCCTGCAGGAGAGGGCAGTTGGAGGTGATCAGGCTGGCAGGGAAAGGCAATTAGAGGTGACCAGTCTGGCAAGGGAGGGCAGTTAGGGGCAATCAGGACAGAAGGAGAGCAGTTAGGTGTCCATCAGGCTGGCAGGGGAGTGGTTAGGGGGTGATCAGGCTGGCAGGCAGAAGTGGTTAGGGGCAATCAGGCAGGGAGGCAGGCAAGTGGTTGGGAGCCAGCAGTCCTGGATTGTGAGAGGGATGTCCAACCGCCCTCGAGTGGTCCCAGATTAGAGAGGGCGCAGGCTGGGCTGAGGGACACCCCCACTCCCGCATGAATTTCGTGCACTAGGCCTCTAGTTATTCTATAATCATGTTCTGAATTCTGCATGGGAAGAAAATAGTGAAGAAAGAATGCTGAAGGAAATTTCAAGAACTTAATGCCTGAGAAAGATAATGATAGTACAAAGTGATTAAAGTAATAATGAAAGTTTTAGAAATACTGAGACCTGATTTTCAATAAGGAAGCTAAGAAATATCATCATAATTTTCATTAAACTTTTGATAACAGTAGACATTTCATTACGGGCCATTAAAACCAATGTGTTGAGCTATGCAGTAAACTTGCAACCTGCAGATAGCAGACCCCTCATAAAGTTGGTTTATTATACCAGAAATGTCCTAATGAACAGAAAAATATTCTACAAATCAGGCAATCTTGTGTGCTAACTTAACGTCGGCTCAGAAGAAGAATGGTTAAAGCAAATGGGTGGACGAGAGCCTCATTTTTTACTCTCTATAGAATAACAGGCTTGGAGAGACTCAGAGCCCCACACAGATATTAACTTAATCCTCAGAAATCTATTCTGGATACGGAGCTTTATAATCTTCCCCTAATTTAGTCCTAGGGGTCTTGCTGTTTTTCCGCTGTCACCATCTTCTAGACCCTCTGACTTCCATTTCATTTCACACAGAGGCATCAAAACAACTTCATTTGCAGGCTTTTAAATTATGTTGATGAAATGCATGATATTATATAGTTATTACAACTAGGACCTCAAGAAACATTACCAGATCGATATCACCATCGCCCATTAAATGGCGATTCAGTGTGTCAGTAATTTCCTTTCATTGCACTTCAAATCCTAAAACACCAAAGATCTTTTTTTATTATGTCCTCTACAGCCCCTGCAGGCTCAGAATGTGACAGAAACTGGAAGGGGTGGGGGTGGGAGGGTGATAGGAGGGGAGAAGGAGATGAAAGAGAAGGACTTAATAGGACTGCTAGGAAGATGTTGAAGGAGTCATTTTCTTTTTCTCCAAAGCTGAAATGATTTTAAAGGCCGGAGATGCAAGTTCTTCTATAAACAGCCTCGGCTTTACTTGCATAAAATGCATGAGATGAATACAGGAGGTATACAATTTAGGAAAATGTATAACAGACTCATGATTTCACAGACACTATCGTTTAGGAGGCGATTCAATTTACTTAAGTAAAATAGAGGACAGATTGAAAGAAAATTATGAGGTACGGAGTCATACCCAGCAATGGCATGTCTGTAGCAGGTGTGATGTATGAAACCTGATTTACAGGGAAACCTGGACCTCGAAGAGGGTGGAATAGATTTCCCCCAGGCTCCCTGCTGGCAGGCACAATACTGGACAAGGTTTAGGGTCAGATCGGACAGCTGGACAGCAGGTCTGCAGATAGTTTATTTGGCTCAAAAAAAACTTACTTCTGCAAAACGTCTAGCAGTGTTCCTAGCCAATCCTTTCCTTAACAAGGTTGTCCAAGGTCATTGACAAGAACAGAATGGAGGAGGCCAGAAGACTGCTCTACCCCATACCACAGGTGTTCCTCAAATGGTGCCCCTTCCATGCAGCTTCCCCTCTTTATTCTCGCCTCCCCCTCTTCATTCTCTCCGATGCTTCTTCCAACCCACCTGTGACTCTCCCCCTTTAAACACTCTCCCATTTTGCTTCTTTCTTTCTTCTGGCTCAACTCATATTCTGTCTGTTATGCTGGTAATTTTCATATTTATTCATGAAGATCTCTTTGAAACACATGATCCACGCCTCATTCACCTTCCCATTCACTCTGATCACCCCTATTCAGTGACTCAAAAAAAAATGTCATACATTTATTAGGAACTAAGAAAGTAGTTCTATTGTGCCATGGGAATGCAACGTTTATGCTAAAATAGAGAATGCTTACCCAGAAAGTTGGTGTAGCCCATTCAGCCTTACATGCTGGATTTCTTTCTAGCTTTGTGATCTGCAACCAGGTGGGATTCCCACGGAAGCCGGGTACAATGAACAGTGGAAAGCCACTCCTTAATTTCCCTTCTTCTGCCTTTCAGTGACTTCATTGCTCCCTCCCATCAGCACCTTCCCACCTCTATATAACATGTGTGTAGGAATTTAGAACAACATCAATAAATGAGCTCTCTCTGATGAATAACCCAGATCTTTTTCCTTTTGCAACCCCAGAAGGCAAGGACTCCTTGGGAGAACTGATCTCAGTTCTCATACAGCCAATAATGACGAAGATGCAATCTCAGGGTAAACCACTCCCAACCCAAGAGAGAAGTGAAAGAAATCAGTATAATTTCCTTCCAAGAGTTGTCACGCACAGGTGAAAAAATGGGACAAGAGTTTTGCAACATAAGATAAATCCACTTCCAAAACTGGATACCTAGAGAAAGACAGAAAATGCAAAGCTACATTAAAAAGATGAATGGGATCTGGGGAGATAGTTTATTCAGATGAATGTGGCAAATCCAATTTATTCAGTCCAGCATATCAAAGGGAATTGTTACCTCTTTCCTTAAAAGATAAATCAAAAGAGCTACAGAAACAAAGAGAAAAATATAGTCAACCAATGTTTATCGAGCAGCTACTACTAGAATATGCTCACTAAGAATACACACTGAAAGGCTTTAGTAAGATAGTAATGGGGCCTGATAAACAGTTTGGCTCATTGTGGATGAGGGACTTTACCAATACAAGGCTGGAGGCAGGGAGTCTGTCCCAGACAAGAATTACTGCAATAGTCCTAGGAAAAGACATTAATGGATTAAATGTTATAAAACGAAGATGGTGAGAAGTGGTTGCCTTTGGGATATATTTTGTTAGTAAAAGAGACAGGACTTGCTAATGGACTGGATGTGGGAAATGACAGAAAGAAAAAAAAATCAATGATGACTCCTGGAGTTTTAGTCTGAGAAACTGGGTGATGGTAGAGCCATGTATGGTGATAGGAAAGTCTGGATAAACACAAGTTTCAGGATGAGGATGGAGAGAGCATTAGTTCTCTTTAGCCATGCATGTACATGCTATCCTTTAAACATCCAAGTTCAATTGGGTACATAAATTTAAGAGTAATTAACATCAAGAAGATATTAATAGCAATGGATAAATGATATCACTCAAGGTAAAGAAGGAGAAGAGATAAAGGAAAAGGAGGATCCAAGTTCAAGCCCTGAGACTCTCTCAATATTCAGAGGTCGGCTGGAGGTTCAATAAAGGAGACCAAGAAGGAATGGCCAGTGAGGTGATGTGGAAGGAGAACCACGACAGGGCAATGTAATTGAAGACCGGAAATGAAAATGTTTTAAGATGAAGAGAGTGGTGATCTGTGCCAAATGCTTGCTGAGAAATATCACCTCCTCTGACAGCTCAGAATCCTAAAACACAGATCAACAAGATGGTATTAATCACAGAGCGAGAAAGTACCTTAATGGAGAAGAGAGTGGCCACAGCCAAAGTAAGAAGTGAACAACTCCTTTCTTCCTCAGATGGCTTCACCATCAATTATTTCTGAAGTATCCAGCTAATAACTTAATGCACGTTCAAAGAAGTGAGCTTCAACAGACAGCAAGGAAATGGTTTTTAAGTGGCACTAGAGAACGTATGGGGAACACTTCCCAAAGCCCAGCTTTCTAGTGGGCTGTCAAACAGGAAGGGGAAGTGGGGCAAGTGGGTAGACAGGTGTCAAGTGAATCAAGTAACTTGGATTTTATTCTGAAACTCATCGACTCCATCTCTAAAACGGTAATACTCAACACTACGTGTCTATATTTCTAAAAGGCTAATATGCACCGTGTCCCCTCAGGAGTTTGACGGGGAGACCAGGAGATCGATCGCTTGCTATGATGTGTGCTGAGCACCATGGGGTGGTGCGGAACAAAGGAAGGCCCTAGCCACCAGCTGGCAGCTGGGAAAGGGAGGCCCTGGCCTGCAGCTAAAAGGCCCTGATCAGCCCTGATGGCAGGTGAGGCCGAGGAATCCTACCTGTGCATGAATTTTGTGCACTGGGCCTCTAGTCTTCCATATAAAAATAAGTTAGGAAGAAAGTCATTATTTTATTGCCCAAGAATACTTGGTACTCTGGACTCATGTACATTATTGCTTCCATTCTTTCCTTTTCCATGACTTCTAATGAGAAATCCTCTTAATACAGATCCATCCTATGACTCCAAGCCATAGGCCCTTTCAACAAATAACTTAAAGATGAATTACAGAGCGAAAAGTTCTGTTTGTTCAAAGAATGGCCCAGATTCATATTTTTCATGGGATGTGGATAAAGTCAGAAAAATAAATATAAATCAATAGGATATTTTTTTACTCTCATCGAAAATATTTTGTGAAAAGAACCAGTGGGAGTCTTACCTAGTACGCACTTGCTACCCGATCTGAGAAAAGACCTAAATGATTTGAATTCAGGACACTTGTGGTTGGGGGGCTAAATGGCCAGACAAAAGTGAGTGTTTCTAACCATTAAGACCACACATCTCCCAACTCCTGCGGCCTTTCTCGAATCTGTCAACATTGTGAGTCATATCGTAACTATAAGGAAACGCTTTTAACTTAACTTTTGACCTTCAGTATAATGAATCCTCTAATTCTACCAGTTCAAACTGCTGAATAATTCAACAAACAGTGTTCTGACCCAAGGCAATTTAAAATATGGTGATATTTTTGCTCTGAGATTAAGAAAAGAGCTGATTCTGCATTTTATTCCAGCTCATCATGTTAAAAACACCTGAATACATCCATTTTTAAAAATTTTCCTATAAAGGATAAAAAAAAAAAAAAGCTGAAATGGTAAAAATAATGGTTTCAAACCATAGTGTCTCTTTACTGTAACCAAAATCTCCCTTGAAAACGTCTCCCCATCCTCCCCCTTAAAAGGAAGAAAACTGTAAGTTGGAACAGTGCTTACCAAGGGGTATATTTTGAGCATGTTTGTAAATGCCAGGAGTTTTCTGAAGCCAGGGGTAACTTATATTTTAGTCAATTCTCTATGAATGCCTGGGGAAATATGTACAACATTAATCAGGGTAACCGCAATTGCAAACTATCCTCCAAATGGAAAAAAAAATACACACAGAAGAGTGACTGTAGATTAAAATTAAGTTAGTGATGCGTCTGAGAACTCTATGCAGAGAACAGACACACAAAAAAAGGGAGGGGGGGTTGTAAAATTATAATCTCAAGGAAAATTATTTTTATTTTTAAAATCAAGAAAAAATTCTATACTAATCTCTTTCAGAATTGTCATACATGTTTAAATTTTCCCAAGTTAAGTAGTATAATATATCGGGAACATCCCTGTTTAGTTTCTAGTCCATTTCTTTATCACTAACTAGTTGAAAGGCTCTAACTTGGGTAGTAGAAAGGGTATGAGCTCTTGACAGTAGACATATCTCAGTTTAAAAACTCATTTCTGTCTCTGCTGTGTGTCCTTGGGAAAGCTCCTTAACCTCTCCGAGTATATTCCTCTTGTGGGAAATGGGGATAATAGCAATCAGTCAGGGCTAAGATTAAATAAGACAATGATCTGAAAGTGATCAGCACAGAGCTGGCACCAGGATTTGTTCTCCTGCCTGAGGAGCTTCAAGAGACAACTACATTTCCTTTATAGTCGAAAAGGCTCTAATGTTAGAACTGCACACTGAAGAAAGCAGCAGCTAGATTTTCAGTAATCTAGGCACTGTCATGAGGAAGTGTCACCTCCTTCGATCTGAAGAACCAGCCCTCCCAGATCCTAAAAAATACGTGTTCATATATATCATTCTGCATAGTGTTCCTTACAATTTACATAAACGATCTTCACAGATTCAGATTACTGAAAAATTTTCCAAGTGTTAGCCTTCATGTGGAATATCTCCAAGTAATGTCAACCAACAGCTTCTGTTGAGAAGTGTCAGAATTAAACATCCCTTTTTTTATATTCTTTTAATACACTTCTGGGTAAAACTACATTTTAGACACTTAATCAGAGAATATAAAGCAACTGACAGAAGGTCAGAGGTCTAATTGGTAGATCTATTTTGGGACATCATTTCCCATCAACATTATTGCTTTTTTCCCCCGTATTTCCAACCCCATTAGCTGTTCCTTCCTAAAAGCAATTGTTCCTAAGGCGCCACTCTTGGCCCAAGGACCCTCCCCAAACTCTGCGCACCTTTCAAGCTGCAGAGAGGACATCTGGCTTCTGGCTTCTTGTCCCCGTCCCCAGTCAAAATCTCCCGTCATTTCTTCTTATACTTAAGCTTTAATGTCTTCTCATTAACTACTTAGATTTCTGGTGGGAGGTTTCCGCATATACTTAGAAATCATCTGCGAACACGGAAGAATGTTCCTACCCTGAGGAACCTGTACACTGTTTTCATCTTTGCGGAGTGTAGGAGCATACGGATACAAAGATTTTGTTTTCTGTCCCATTTCTTCTGTCCTGAAGAACAAGCGACAGGATAAACTCATGAATACCAAGTAGCTTTCTTTTCCAGCACAAGTTTTCACTAAATGAGCTGGCGGGAATGTAGGGAACAATGGCTTGTGGCAGGCAGGCAGCCACTCAATGCCCTTCCACACCACAGCGGAGGAGCGGCCAGGTCCAACCCTCTCCCAGAAGACTGGTCTCCGCACAGGGCAGCACGCACACACGTCCATGGGCCACTGGCTCCTAGATTTAACTCTGGGAGTGATGTGTCAGAGTTAACAAGAGGTACAGAGAGTGAGTCACCGAAAATTCTATTAGGTAACATAGGGGAGAGGCACCCAAAAAGCATGCCCACACTTTCAGCTGGTGTTTCCATAAAACTCTGGCCAAGAGTCACCCTCTAAAGAGAAGACTCTCTCTCTGCACAACAGAACTACAAATGCAGTGAATCTCAGAGCAATCCATGCTGCCCCTGGGCAGAGGGCTTTTGACCAAAGGTTGGACAAAAACTCTTCCTCAGCCACTACCAAGCCTGACGAAGCAGGTTGAGGCTGTTAGGAGTGGAAATGGACATGCATTTGTCCGAGGCAAGTAGTGTACTAAATTCCCTAATGCAAAGTGTACCCACTCAAGTTAATAAAGAAATGAAAGCACTCTAGATTACGCTTAATTTCTCTGACACAGACAGTGATAAAAGCTGAAAAGTACCTATCAACGGAGGCCACACAGCTCACGATGCTTCCCTAATGACACTTCATTAAGGAGGATTTGTACGTGTCAAACAGGGAATAAATAGCATTTTGGTCCTGAAGATACTTCTTTCACTCCTGCCCATACTAAACAGCACATCCCGTTTTCAAGGGTATTTGGACGTAATTTTTCATTGTGAGGCCAGGTTCTCAAACTAGAAAAGGAAATAAACAGCGTGAATTGCTCCGAGAGCTACTTTGATGAATTTTTGAAAAGAAATGTAGCCTATTTATTATCCCTTCCTCTTAATAAAAAATGAGCTGGCATTTCTTTAAAAGAGGCACTTAGAACCCGAGATAAATCTCCGTCCGAGTTAAAGACTTGGAGGAAAGCATCACCAATTTGTGTCTTCTGTTTAATAATAAAGGGTAGTTATTAAATATCATAATCTGAGTTGGGACAAATGCGGAAATTAATACCAAAAGATAGGTGGAAAAGAGGAAAAAGAAGCCTGAAGCCACCTGCCCCTGCCTCAGCCTTAGCCATCCTCCGGGCAGTCTTCCTAGCCCTGGAGGCCTTGGGGTTCCCCGGGCCTATTGTAATTTCCTGTTTACTCCTCTGTGTGTCTTCCCCATGAGAGAGGGCCTCTGTGAAGACCCAAGGAGATCTGCCCACTCACCATTTAACTGCAGTTCCCAACACAGGGCCTGGCACTCACTCACCATTGGAGGATGGCGAGGAAAGAGCAAGGAGCGCAGGGAGAGGGTGGAGGGGGAGGGTGCATGAAAGGACAAGGTGAAGAAGTTGTGGTTTCTTGAAAATCTTCTCGACAGTTTCTACCTTTAGCCTCCTGAGCAAAAGGCAATAAATATGCTGTTGACCTTTCCAATAAATACAGGGCTTCAGCTTCTGGATAACTCAAAAATTGCTGACCCATCACCTACGGCTCTCTGACTCTTCCATGATCCTCTGAACTCACAGGGTGGGTCCCAACACCAACAGCTCCGGGGAGCAAGTGGTACTTTCTAGACTCTTGGCTTAGCAATTGTTGTGTTTTTTGGTTTTTTGTTTTCTCTTCTCCTTTCTTCTACTTTCCCCCCTCCTCTCAATTGAATGCCAAGAAAACACCCAGAGAAGCTTCCCAGAATTAAGTCCAAATCCTCTGCACCCAAGGAGATTTAGATTTCAAATCCCGGCTGAAATAAACACATAACCTTGAATGGTGAGAGTTAGGAAAGATGTCTGGTCTCTTGGAATAACCGCCCTAAGGAGAGACTGTCAGTGTGTGTAATGCCAGCCATGCCGAGTTCCTGGACCGTCACTGCAGGAAAGAAACCACTTCATAACTCAGAAGGGGCATGTCGAGTGTCTTCCTCACTTCTTTCTCCTTTTAACATCCAGTCAGAAAGGATAAATATGAAACGCAGACTTCAGCAATATTCAAGCTCTATGTGTTTATACTCTAAAAAAGGAGAAAATGAAAATATTTCCATCGTCATAGCAACCTGACTTCGCCCACAGTAAGTGTATGCTATGTGATAGCGGTCATTCTGAATTATTGGGTAAGCTCCCTCTAAATGTGTAGTTTGTTCTACGGGGCAAGGGGCAGAGACGACTTTAATGTCCTTAAAACAACTTTGGTTTCTGCCATTTAACCATTTCAATACGCAGTTCCCTTACACTACATATAACCGTTTTCATGTTCTGTGCTTCAGATGTGGAAAACAAAGCCCTCAGTCACACTATCCCGAAACAAAGTACAGCAAAACAAGGCTCAAAATCTGAGCCTCAAGTTGTTCCATATTCGAATCAGAAGCAAACACAAGCATGAGTGTTCATGTCCCTTGAAAAGGAAAATGCCCTGTTACTCGTGTGATTTATCATTGCTACAACTGAATTAGACAAAGTGAACAAAATGATGCCTCAAATGCACAAGGTAAAAGAGTTAAAACGATGGAGTCAGAATGAGACTCACGGCTTTGCAGTGACGGGTCAGCAGCTCAAATCTAACTCTGCACCTACAGTTCTTGACTACTCTGCAGCTCCGTCTCTCAGCCTGTAGGACAGAGGTAATGACACCTACATTGCAGCACTTCTCTGAGCACTGCCTGTCTAGCTCAATGCCTAGAGCGCCGTGGTTGCTCAGTGTATGTCAGCTTTCTTTCAACTCAAGAGCTAATATCAAATGCAGAGCCCTGCTCTTGGGGCCTTAGAAATGTAACTGCAAAAGCCAGGACAGAAAAGGAGAAAAGGAGATGAGAAGCAATACAAAGTCAGATGTGATCAATGCTGACAGATGAAACACTGGGGAAATGCTTCACCATTTGTTCATTTCTAAGCATTTAGAATTTAAAATTAAAGTTATAGCGCACATCCACATTTACATTCAAATACCACACTTATCAAATGGAATTTACCTACAAGTTCCAAAGCTAATCTTCATACTTTCTGCAGACGAAAGGAAGGACATTTTAGAGGAAGGATAAACAGTTTTTTACAAGCCTTTAAAATATTTACAAAGCCAGTGATATGGTTATTATTCTCACAGTTTTGATGATGTAAAATCTTTTTCAAAAGAATCAATTGCCACCGAAACCTGTTTGGCTCAGTGGATAGAGCATCAGCCTGCGGAATGAAGGGTCCCAGGTTCAATTCCGGTCAAGGGCAAGTACCTTGGTTGCGGGCACATCTCCAGTGGGAGGTGAGCAGGAGGCAGCTGATTGATGTTTCTCTCTTGTCGATGTTTCTAGTTCTCTATCCCTCTCCCTTCCTCTCTATAAAAAATCAATAAAATATATTTTTTTAAAAATCAATTGCCTATTTAACCACTGCCTAATGTGACATATAATGGCAAACTATTATATATACATAATTCTAGACTGTGATATGACACGGATCCCTGAGGAAACCAGGTTAATTTAGGTACCTCCTTGTCCAGAGCCAATTATCTCTTTCTCTGTGCTTCTATATTCTGTTCTCTATGGGACAGAACTGTCAATCATCCTTCAGAAGCAGCAACAATCACGTGTACTTTGGCCAAGTGCTGTAGATTCAGAAGCATGAATACTTGTATTGCCACCCACCCATGCTTCCTGTGAAGATTTCCAACCCCGGTCTTATTACAGTCACATATGGAAATTTCCTCATTTTCTCCAGAAGGGTATGGATTGGATTCCAAAATAACTATCAACATAAAACTTGTTTCAATTCTTTCATTAAATTATTCAAAATATATTATGCTCTGCCCTAGTCAGCAAAAGTTCCACTGGATGGGATAAGGAGTCTGTCTAATGCCCGTAGACTCCTGATGTATCATTAAAGGATATGATGGTCTCTTCTGAGTTCTGACAAGAAGCATCAGCCCAAGGATCCCTGAAAGGTATCTCCTAACAGTTCAGGGCTTAGATTCTCCAAATTCTGAGCTAAGGATTCCTTGGCTGATAGAAAGAGCTTGATATATACAGTTGACTCCTCTGAATTCAGTAGAAGTTGGCATATGCTTGGATATTTTTCCATTGGTTTTTAGAGATTTTTAGAGAAGGGGAGAAACAGAGAGAAATACTCATGTGAGAAACAACACATCCATTCATTGGTTCCCACACACACTCCGACGAGGGCTGGGAATCAAGCCTGCATCTGAGGTATGTGCCATTGACCAGTCCAAGGGCTGATACGCTATCCACTGAACCAAACCAGCTAGGGCTCTACACAGTACTTAAATAATTCATTGAAACTACTTTGGAAAGAGACAAATGCAAGAAAATATAGGAAAAGGAAAAATTCTGAAATTTTTTAAACAAAAAACTAACTATGAACATGTTTTCATATGTCTCTTGGCCTTCTGTATGTCCTCTTTTGAAAAGTGTCTATTTAGGTACTTTGTCCATTTTTTTATTGGATTATTTACCTTCCTTTGTTAAGTTGTATGAGTCCCTTCTAAGTGGGCTTTCTTGTTGTTCTGCTGATGGTTTCTTTTGTTGTGCAGAAGCTTTTTAGTTTGATGTAGTCCCATTTGTTTATTTTCTCCTTAGTTTCCATTGTCCTAGAAGTTGTATCAGTAAAGATATTGCTATGACTTATGTCTGATATTTTGCTGCCTATGGGTTCTTCTAAGACTTTTATGGTTTCCCATCTTATGTTTAGGTCCTTTATCCATTTTGAGATTATTTTTGTGAATGGTGTAAGTTGGTGGTCTAATTTCATTTTTTTGCATGTATCTGTCCAGTTTTTCCTAATACCACTTATTGAAGAGACTATCTTGACTCCATTGTATGCTTTGCCCCCTTTGTAAAATATTAATTAAACATAAAGGCTGAGGCTGATTTCTGGGTTCTCTGTTTTGTTCCATTGGTCTATATATCTGTTCTTGTGACACCAGGCAGTTTTGAGAACAGTTGCTTTGTAATATAGCTTGACATCTGGTATTGTGATCCCTCCTACTTTGTTCTTCTTTCTCAGGATTGCTGTGGCTATTTGTGGTCTTCTTTTATTCCATATGAATTTTTGGAAAGTTTGTTCTAGGTCTGTGAAATATGTCATTGGTATTTTAATGTAGATTGCATTGAAAACATACTCAAGTCACTAATCATCAGAGAGATGCAAATCAAACCGACAATGAAATACCATCTCACACCTTTCAGAATAGCTATCATCAACAAATCAACAAAGGACAACTGCTGGGGAGGATGTAGAAAATAAGGAACCCTCATGCACTGCTGGTGGGAATGCAGACTGGTGCAACCACTGTGGAAAACAATATGGAGTTTCCTCCAAAAACTAAAAATGGAATTTCTATTTGACCCAGTAATCCTACTTCTAGGTATCTATCCCAAGAAATTAGAAACACCAACCCAATGTTCCTAGTAGCACAATTTACAATAACTAAGATTTGGTAACAGCCTAAGTGACCACGAATGGATTAAAAAACTGTGGAACATCTACACAATGGAATATTACACTGGTGTAAAAGAGAAGGAACTCTTACCATTTGCAATAGCATAAATGGACCTGGAGAACATTATGCTAAGTGAAATAAGCCAGTCAGAGAAAGATAAACATCACATGATCTCACTCATTTGTGGAATATAATGAACAACACAAACTGAGAACAAAAATAGATCCAGAGATATAGAAGCATCAAACAGACCGTCCAACATCTGAGAGAAGATGGGGGTGGGTAGTGGATATCAACCAATGCACATGTATGCATGTACATATGCATAACTCATAGACACAAACAATTGGGGGTGAGGGCATGTGTTGGGGGTGGGAATGGCTGGGGAGAGGTCAATGGAGGGAAAGGAGATAAATGTAATACTTTAAACAATAAAGTATTTAAAAAATAAAGACAATAGACTAGAATTTTTAAAAAAGTAACATCTACATACGAATAGTTATTACCAGTCAAGGGCAGCTAAAAAGGTCTCCTCATATTTTGTTAGCTATTTGACAGAATTTCTAAATAAATGTTCCTTCTTAGAGGTTATTATTACTATTCCATCTTTGCAGATGTATCTGGTAAGCAAAAGGTATTCTAACATGGTAGCCTTTATGCAACTGATTCTAGGTAGCAAGGAAAAAAGATAATGCTTAAGTCCATTTACTCTTCTAGGGATTGAAGCAATAAAATATAAAGAAAAGAAAAAATTGAATATCCATATTGCTTTAAGATATCTTTACACTGGGCATAGTCCTCCTCACCTTTCCTCTTTAAAGATATGAACTCAGCGCCAAAACCGGTTTAGCTCGGCAGTAGAGAGTCGGTCTGCAGACTGAAAGGTCCCAGGTTCGATTCCGGTCAAGGGCATGTACATTGGTTGCGGGCACATCCCAGGTAGGGGGTGCGTAAGAGGCAGCTGGTCGATGTTTCTCTCTCATCGATGTTTCTAGCTCTCTATCCCTCTCCCTTCCTCTCTGTAAAAAAATCAATAAAATAAAGATATGAACTCATTAAATGGCTTTCTGGCTTGAAGTCTTTCCTACATTCTAAAATTCCTCCCCTGAAGAAATTAAAATAATTTTGCCTCTGAAAATACTGTCTTGTCAAAAAAAAAAATTTAAAAAAAATCCCCTGAGTATAGGGATTTGGGATGATTTATGGAACAACAGTCATCTGAAGGAGTTCATTGTCACAGCATTTTTTAATATGAATAATGATACATCTCCTTCCCCTTCAGTAACTCTGCCCTATAATAAACTATCACCACGCTACCCACAGATAATGATATAACATTTTCCCCCAGCTACTCAAACTGCTTAATATCTGCAGACAAAAGGGGAATTGGATACCCATTACTTAAGTTGTTCTGCTCTCTATCTGATGTCCTGCAAAGTCAGCCTACTCAGTCAGCTTGCAATTCTCAAAATCTTCTCAACTCTCCTATTCATGTCCTAGGGTCCACTCCAACTTATCAAAGACAGGCCGTCTACTGCTCACACCCACTGAGATGGCAACTCCAGCTTCTCACCTTCAGGACAGATAACGGACCAGGTGAGATCCTAACTGTGTCACAGACACTTCCTATAGCCTTCCTGGTCCGGATCCTGAGTTCTGAATTCTCTTAAGGCCTATTTCCTGTAATATACCAGGCTGAGACCATGTTACACTGAATACATTTACCCATAAGGCTTTGAAAGCCCTTAGAGAACTATTAAATGTGTAAGTTTACAAAGATTTTAAAGAAATTGTCAGCAAAATTCAACTCGAGGCTTAAAGTCCAGCTATTTTTATGCCATCTGTTCCAATTTCATGCCTTACCACTTTTATAACCAAATAAGAAAGCTGATAAGGATTTCTGCTCTTCTTTTTCCCTACAGGGCAACATTTCCAGTGCCCTGAGTCATTTATTTTTTTCTTTAGATGCCTAGAAGACAAATAGGAGTCAGAGTTCAATCACACCAATGAATACTCTTAGAACACACACATTCACACGTACACCACTTCTAAGCTGCTAAATCTGGAACATTCCTAACAGGAAACAAAAACAAACCTGATGAAAGAAGAGGGCCAGAGGGGAAAGAGAGTACAGTCAAAGGTTGCATCTGCCCAAGAATCCGGGTCACACCAACAGGTTTTATCAAATGGGTGCTTAGAATTCTGCATGACAGCTGTGCAAAGCTCTTCAACTTCACTTTACCGACTCAAAAATAGCAGCTGTTCAGGCTGTAACAGATCCTATCCCTGATACGTAAACCAGTCTTATCCTTGGAAGACTTAAGGGCAAGCTTCCGTCCAATCTTACAAACTCCCCATCACATCTTCTGCTCTCCATCCCCTGTGTGAAAAACACCCAGAGGAAGAGGAGATGAAAGCAGATTGAAAACTTTCTCCTTTAAAAACTGGAAAGGTGCAGAAACCGGTTTGGCTCAGTGGATAGAGCATTGGCCTGTGGACTGGAAGGTCCCGGGTTTGATTCCGGTCAAGGGCAAGTACCTTGGTTGCCGGCACATACCCAGTGGGAGGGGTGCAGGAGGCAGCTGATCAATGATTCTCTCTCATCGATGTTTCTGACTCTCTATCCCTCTCTCTTCCTCTCTGTGAAAAATCAATAAAATATATTTAAAAAAACAAAACAAAACAAAACAAAACAAAACAAAAAACTGGGAAGGTCATTCAGGTTCCCTCCAGCATTGAGGAAAGCTCAAGCCATTAGTTTTCAATGGCAGGTCTGGTTCCTTTCCAATTCATTCCTACTCAATGAAACATCAAATAACGTAGAAGCCCTAAGTTTATTTACAAGTTGTCAGATGTAGAAAAACAGTTGAGTTCTTTCTGAATATTGATACCACCAATAAATACATCGATACCACAAGTGCAAGGTGTAAATATTCTTGATATCAGCTACCTATAAAGATAGGTCGGGAACTTGAAGATACTATTTTTTAAGCTTATAAAATTCATGACATCTTCACTAGTGTAGTCCCTTAGTAAATTTCAACCTATTTCCTATTTATTACACATTACCCAATTAGCCTTGACTATAAATGTGGCCAGTGTAGATGCTGCCCCACATTACTCTCATCTTAAGTGTCAAAGGGAAAAAAACTTCCTCTTCACTAACTAACATACTCTTCCATTCTTCATTCAAATTGCATTTTTCTGCTTTAAATGTCAATAGTCTAAATCTTATGCAGAGGCAGGAAGTTCAGAAAATTTCCATATTCTATTTCCTGCTCTTTCCTTTTCTCGCTTTCTGAGATCTGTTCGAACTCTTTCATTCTCTATTTTTCTTTTAAAAGAATAATATTTGAAATACTGAATCATAAGAATTGAATATATATTTCCCAAGGGCAGAAACATGCTCAGGGGGGATGAAGTACTTGCCCAAGATTACAGAGCTTAGAAAATGTCAGATCAAGCTCTGAAAGATATATCCTCCTCCCTCACTTAATTCTGTTACTGCCACCATCTTTCCCTTTGTCATCCAACCTCCAGTCCTTCAGCTTCCTCCTCACAATGAATCAGTGGTTCAACTGTTGGTTCTCCTTCCACCATAGTCTTGGTCTCTGATCCCCATCTCCATCATAGCCACTCTACATCTATCCCTTATTATCATTCATCCTAGCTCATCTGCCTCTTCAGTCAGTTTCCTCTCTCTCTCTCTCTCTCTCTCTCTCTCTCTCTCAATTCACTGTGCACACTACATAGACTCCATATAACTCTATGCTAACCCTGGTTCTCAGAATAATGCCAAGATGCTCTTATTTTTTCAGTAAAGCCCCACTTTCTCATTGATAAGGTCCAAGTTTCCTCCCTGACACCCAGGACTATTCCAAATCTGGCTCCAATTGTCTCTCCCACTACCACCCTCCACACAAACAATACTCTGCATTGCCCAATCCCGGGCCTCCACTCGCGTCATTGTACCTAGCTAGAATGTCCCTTCTTGGCACAGTCAACACTAGCTAAATCAGATGCTCTCTCCTATGACCCCTCAAGCCAAGTTGAAATCACCCTGTCTGAACTGCATAGCACTTTGATTCCTTATAGCTTGCTCTATATATAGCAGGTATTTCCATTTCTTCTGCAAATGCCTTACTTCCCTCAATGCAGAAAGCAGTGAGCTGGTGTTCGGTTTCCTTTGTGGGTCCACCTCAGCAGTAACCCAATATTAAGCACACAGGAAGAACTCTCACTTACTGTTCAGGTGAATGTATTTGGCTGGCTCCCTCTCTAGGAGCATAGTTAGTCCCAAAGCCAAGCATAGTCTTACATGCATCAGCCAATAATTAAATTTAGATAAGTAGGAAAGGTAGTAAGAGCAGATACAGTGTCATTCAGGGACAACATGAATAATCATAAAACACACTAAAATGGAAAAGGTATTGGGATATATCCAGAGGGGGGAACAATTTCCTTTAAGTTCCTGATTTCCAGATACAATTTCCAAGCCAGATGGGGATGGAGTATGGGAAGTGTTCAGGGTGAAAACTGATTACATACTGGGACACTGGGGCCAATAAACCTTGGTATGCACACAGCTAAGCCACTCCATGCATACCTTTAGAGTCTATGGAAAAATAAAATCCTTAATTATAATTAGTTTATATTGTTCATTAAAATACAGTTCCAGATGCACCCAAAGCCATCTTGAATGGAGCTGAGTCTCGGCCCTCGCAGTGATTTAGAAGGGGGCAGGGGCTAGGTAATTTGTGTTTTCGGTCCCACATCCACCTGATTTCTCTCCCTTGCTTGTCGCCATTCCAGTACCCACCCATTCTTCACAGGCTGGCTGGGAGAACAGGTGTTCACAGTCCCGGAGAAAAAATGGAAGGGGTTACCCATTTCACTTTTTTGTTACCTTCTGAAAGGTGTTTTTTACTTTCCTCAAAATTTTTGAGATGGAAAATCCATTAGGTAATTATGTTCAACCCAAGAGCCCCATTCAAGGTCGTTCCCTACAGTTCACTCGCTAGCAGTTTTCCAGGCCAGGTCCCCGGGGAAATGTGAAAGCTGTCTCCCCCACAGTTATGTTCAAATTCCGCCGGAACCTGGTACCGCTGCAAAGCTTTAAATGTAAACTCGATAATAAGACCTGAGCTGAAATTGCAAACAGCCGAAAACCAGGATCTCTGCTTTCTTGCAAAGAAGCAAAAAACAATTCTAGGCACAAATGAAAAAGAACACATCATGCTTTGGAAATGCATTCCTGAGTTCACCGTATTACCATAGTTGTTCTCCCCAGCAAGTCTCAACTCCTCTGGGGATTTTTTTTTTTTTTGGTGTTGTCATTCTCAGGAAAAAATAAATGACAACTTCTGAGCTAGGTCACAGGTTTTTATTTTGGGTGGTGTTGTTTTTTTCAATGCCAGAATGCTCAAAAGCAGGCTACCGACTTCTAGAACATTCAAAACACTAGTGAGGGGAGCAAGGTTTTTCTCACCAACCTAGGACCTGCTGTTAGTGTTACAGGATTCAAGTTTCCCGAGGGCTGAGATAGTGTGATTTGTAGCCTAACTGTGGTCAACAACACAGTGGGGATGAGAACAGATCTGGGTTCCAATCCTGACTCCACAAGTTATTAGCTATATAATCTCAGACAAATTAAGTGATGTCTCTACACCTCTGTTTTTCAACAATTAATTGGGCATAATGCCTACCTCATACAACTGAGACAGATGATCTTGACACAAATTATCATCAAATGCTTAGCACAAAACATCCTATATTCCAGAGTAAATTCATAGTAAATATAATGCAATAAAAGCATTTCATTTTCTTTCAAACTTAATAGAACCACAGCACCTTGCATTTAGAAAAGCTTGATTCACACGTGCCAAAATGATGCTTGGGTTGTTTTTTCTCTTTCTGGTTTTGTACTTGGGTTTTTATAATTCTCTACCTCCTTTTTACTTATTTATAACATTGTTTGTGATATTAACAATATTAAATTGGGAGGACGTCTTCTATCTGTGATTTACAGTGTTTTATAAGCTTTACAGACGAGTCATACATAATCTTGCTCACTTGTAAACTCTCCAACTGTAAATTCCAAACACTGAAAGCATTCCTCTGTCACCATGGGAGACCATGAGCATCTTAACAGTGAACGTGCAGTAAGCGTCACTCTTCCTAAGGTGGTCTCCACCTACGCCCATCTTCCTGCTGGAGCACCATGTCCTGCTCCACAGGTGATCTACTTCTGTGCCAGCAGAGGGATGCCAAATCCTTTCAAAGTGGAAGAGGGAAGAGGTGAAACAAAACAGGCCACAGTGTCATCTAGGCTCAAGAACACTAATCTATTATCCATGGTCACACTGCAATGTCCAGGTAAGAGAGATTTTTTTTTAATTTTGTAGATTGGTTTTACACACAATGTAAGGATATTTGAAACAGACATGGCATCTAGTTTTACCTGATTTTCTCTTTTGTAATGGGACAGATGTCACCTTCACATATCAATGACTTGGGCAATGCCTCCTCTGGTTTCACCCACTCCTGACATCTTCATCAGAGCAATGGTCCTGTTTCTAATTAGTGACAGTCTCTAAAGTGTACGGCAGTGGAATTACTCCTGTCCTTCGTCTTAACGAGCAGGTTCCTCTATACTTATACCACTCCTCAGTTGCTGAGCATTTACTGTGCCAGATCCCAGGTTCATAATAATAAAATTCTATAAGATGGGGGCCATTATTGTTATCTATTTATAGAGAAGGACATTAAAGCACAGAAAGTAAATTCCTAATGTCCTAAGGGCCTAAGGAGGAGCAGAACCAGGCTTAGTCCAAAGCAACATGTTCCCAACTACTCCACTGATACCCAAAGCACCCACCACAAGTCCTCTTCACTGAGGAGATGGAGAAGCTGACTGTCTCCACAGTCATTCAGCCATTCTTCAAATATGCTTTGTCATCAAGTCTCTAGGACATTGGAGGGACTATGCTGGGTGGTGGGGACCCAGTAATGAAGAAGACAAACACTGTGTCTGCCCACAAAAAAGAGTATAAACGAATAAGACGATTTTATTTTTAAGATCTTAACATTAAAAATGATCCAAATACTTAAGTAAAATTTACCAACAAACAAACAAAAAACCCTACAATGAAAAATCATGCAAATGATTCATTAAATAAAGTAAGGATCATTGCTACAAGACAGAGAGGACCCTGTGACAGGATATAATAGGAGACCCATTCGGGTCTGGAAAAGCAGGGAACCAGATTCCTGATGTTGCTGATGGAGCCACTAGCTAGGGTTAACTTTAGCCACAGCATCCACAAAGGCAAAGGACCACTCAGTTTGTTTCTTTAACATTTGGATTCTAGATTCTTGCCCATTTGAAATTGTTTAATCAATTGCCGATTTTCAGAAACAATATAATATAGCTGCTGATAAAGTTTCAAAATGCCAACCTTCCTTTCGTCCCTCCCTTGCTATCTATGTTACTCCTAGGAATTAGATCACTTTACAGGTTCAACAGGGTAACATGTCATAACATGCTTTCCCCAATCCTAAAACCTCAAGTTATTCTGAACCCGTTAGCCTGGCATCCAACATTCCCTTGGAGTTAACCTAAGCTTCCTCTCTGCCTAATGACTTGAAAGTTTTAATATAGAAAAGTTTTCATATACAGCAATGCCATTTTTCCCCCTCAAATTCTTATTGGGGGAAAAATCAATAGTTCTAGCCAGCAAGATCTTAATTACTTGAAACTTCTTTTTTACACTTTGTCCTTTAAAATCGTTCTAAAATGCATTAGTGCAAGTTTTCAGCTCAGTAGCCTCCTGGTGAATAAAAAATAAAACTAATCTCTAATAAGACAGGATCTTGGATCCTTCTGTGAGATTTCTCAAGATATCAACATTTCTTAAATCCTGACACACTGACCATATTTGGATGTGGAGAGCAGGGCCCTTGGTGTGGAAGAGGCGGTATAGTTTTCATAGACACAGAGAAAAGGCTGAATTGCTGGGTTTCTGCTTTGCCCCCACCTCCCATCTCTCAGCAAGAAGCACACACACAGGTAGAAGGAAAGGGATAATGTAAGAACCCTTCACCGAGAGCCCATCAAAGTACAGACTTCGGGAGCTTCCATGAAGGATTTCCATGTCAAGAGAGGATGCCACTTCTTTAAAGGGTCAGGGAGCTCCTGATACCTGATTTGAATTAGTTCCAAACCCAAATGAATTAAATCTCAAGAGTAATCTAGGAATTTGCCATGCGATCTTTTCATTCCAGAATTCACAAACGGTAGAATGGAAATCTTTTCTAAATCTCTTCCCACCTGAGGTTCTATAACTTAATGAATCTGCTGTCAGCCTAGACCGCTTAGCTTTGGATGTTTCTGAAGTTAGCAAATTCCTCACAAAGGCTGACTTGCTTAAAACCTGCCTATTAAAAAAGTACTGAGAAGAGAGAGAACGGTTAAATCACAGTTCCAGTTTTGTCTAGGAAGGGTATTACGTTAAAAGAAACCTGAGTTGCTGTGAAGAAATGCTCTCCATAAATCCCAAGGACTCAATAATCATCCTTAGGCTGATGTCCAGTTGGTTTCCTTTTCAAAGAGCCAATAAACATGTCCTAGGTGCTCTTGGCAAAGGAAGGCACCCAGTTCCATTCCTAGGAGGAAAAACTCTGAACAGAAACCAAGGAAATAAGCAGAAAGAATGGATAACAAAGAAGGGCAATTATGAGCTGTGAAGGTAGTGTTGACGTGTTAAAGTACAGGGTGGGGCAAAAGGAGGTTTGCAGTTGTTCCTGTGAAAAGCAATATAACAATTAACAAATAATACAAGAAAACTGTGCTTCCTGTATTGACAACTGTAAAACTGCTTTTGTCCCACCCTTTCTACCAAGGAAAAGCAGATCAACTGAAGAGAGGGTCCCCTCCAAAAGAGGTGGGACCAAATCTGAAAGCACTGGGGAGAGGAAGGGAAAGGAGCCTTCCAGAAGATGGGGGCCGGAGAAAGGGGTAGACAGCCCCATGATGGTGCGATAGACCAATGTGGCTCCCTCTGAGTGCACATATTACCCTCATCCACCCAGGACATGGGTCAGGGAGAACCGGCTTCAGCATCACAGCAGGAAACTTTTGGCCAAACTTGCCTAGTTCCTGCCCAGGGCCTCCCACCACTGTTCAAAGGGAATAAAAGATAAGCCACAAGGCTGCTCCCCAGACAACCTGGAGGGAGGGAGGGAGGAAGTCCCCTTGAGGCACACCAACTCCTACAAACTGCCTGACTCGGACAAAAAGGCAGGGGAAGTAGCAAAGTGTGGCAACAAAATGAGGAGCACGAGGTACTTAGGCTTGACTGCTATGATCTCGAAGTGAAGGTCAAGCCCCCTGGGAAAAGCATCATGGGATATTTGCAACTCACTCCAAAGTTGTACAGCGCAGGAGGAGAGGACCGGGGCTGATGACGAAATGCCTGGCCAGCAGTTTCGCTGGTGAAGTGCACAGAGAGAAGGTTGCTATTGGAGGGAGGTGTGCCAGCTCTTACTTGCTTATGCTTTGCCAGTGATGAGCCACACAGTCTGGGGATCCTGGGGATCCGTGTTTTAGAACCTCCTGATTCTGATGCCCCGCAAGGTTTTGGGACCACAGCTTAGGAAAAAGGCATTCACACCAGCAAGTGACTGTTAGAGAAACAAACGTCAGTAGAAAGGAAGGGAAATAAATGATGCATGGATCTAGTGCACTGCTTGCAGCCAAGTAAATTCTTTGAGGTTCTCAGCTGACATGATTTAGTTCGGAAGGCTGTTCTCTCCTTACTGTCACCTCAAAGGACCATAAGCTCAGGACTCCTCAGAAAGGGTCAAAAGGTCCCGGCCCAGCTCCACAGCTGCTGAACCATGTCACTTCAGGGCAACACTGATGGCTCGTGGCTGAGGTGGTCACAGAGGGCAAGTGAGGCTAAAGGACTTTGTCGGATTCCATTTCACTGGCCCAGACACGGAACTTCCTAGAAAGAGCTCTCCGTTCCAAGGATTGTGTGAAACGCTGGTCTTCGGCAAAGTCGCTACATTTGTTTTCTGCATTCTTCTCTCCGGCACTTCATGCCTGCCCTCCCACGTGGGGTCCTGGACGCCCTGGAGCCTCTCAGAAGGTCCCCCCAGCCAAGTGGCTTCTGGACCCTTTGCACATTGCTGACCAGCTCAAGGCCCTCGGAGCCTTGATATTTCACAAACGGTTGAAAATGGAGTAATATGCAACCCTAGGTGACACAGTCACATTTTCAAAAGTAGCCAGTGAGTTATGTGTGTGGGACTGTCTGGTCTGTTAACGCAAAACAGAAGGGAAGGCACCGTTTGCCAAGTGCACTAACAGCAACTTTCAACACATGCACGTGTTCTCTGCGTCTTTCTAGGTCACAGACAATTGCAAAGTGGATAAAAGCAAGTCACATCTCATTTATGATCTGTCTCTCCTCAGAAAGCCTCACGATTTAGGAAGGCAGGACCTTGCCTGTCCTGTTCCCCCCATGCATCACCGATACAAAGCAAGCACTCAAATTTCTAATATTTTTTTTCAATGAACTACTGGAAAAATCATTTGTAATTATGAAATGCAATTTGTGGGCCTTTTTACTCTGCAGACTTATCTTTTTTAAATTAGGTTTCAATGAATAATAAAAAATGCATGAACTCCTTAAGCACATTTCTGAAGAAATGAGAGGTAAGGAAACTAGGATAGGAAAAATGTCCTAGTGGTGGAAAACCTACAGTAATCATGAGGTAACTTTACTCAATAGCTTCATCAGTTATTGTCCTTTGTTTTAAGTTATGCACCTGTTGTTGTTGTTTTTTTGGCCAAATGTAATATGGTAAATGTTTCTGAAGAAGTTAAGACAAGAAATCCGATGAATTAATATATGAATTAGCCTTTAAAGAAGAACTATGATCTCCAACATACTTGGGTTCCATCACTTATCATGTGTGGAACCATCAACAAATGACCCTCCCTCAGGCTCAGGCTCCTCAAATAACACTGAAGGCCAGTACCTACCTCAAAAGCAGTGAAATTTACACAGACCATCTATACAGTAAGCAGCACAATATTGGCTTTCAATTAATACTGATGCTTTTTATTACAAAGGCACTTGGAATTTATTCCATTGAGGGGTGTTTTTGTTTTTTTGTTTGTTTTTTGGATTCGGGTTTAAAGGAAATGTCCCTAAGTCTGTATGTTTACTAAAGTTGTCTCAGGAAAACACCACGCGTACCATAGAAATGGACTGGCCCACAGTAAACATTGAGATCTTTTATCACGTCACTTCATGGATTTGCCTTTCTGAAGCAACACTGTGAGAGCCAATGTCATTTCTCTAAGCCTGTGGTCGGCAAACTGCGGCTCGTGAGCCACATATGTGGCTCTTAGTCCCCTTGAATATGGCTCTTCCACAAAACATCATGGCCTGGGCGAGTCTATTATGAAGAAGTGGCGTTAGAAGTTTACGTTTAAAAAAATTTGGCTCTCAAAAGAAATGTCAATCATTGGACTGCTGATATTTGGCTATGTTGTTGACTAATGAGTTTGCCGACCACTGCTCTAAACTAAGGCAAGAAGACAATCCTGTTTGCAAACTGTGTGAAGAAATGACAGTATTCCCAGAACACTTCCTGTCCTCCTGCCTCATCCTCATGGAGAAAATATTAGCCATGCCTCTGAGTCACTAAAGTGGAAATTGGTGCAGGGACCCTCTTTTCAAGCCTCATTTGTTTTGCTCTTTGTAAGCATGGTCCCTTCAGAATAAGCCACTTCTCGCGTGTGGTTTATTACCAGTCTGCAGTTCTTCAGAAGTCAGCTTTATTAATTACAAACATTCTCAAATTCACTTTGGCTTTCTTTTTCCCTTTTGATGTATTAAATTGGCCGTCAGAAATTAAATTAATTCAGACAGGAATGACTGAATATCTCCAAATTAAATCAGTTGTTAAAGACTGCCTGGACTATGATTTTTTGTTGTTGTTGCCAATACTGGATTACTGGCTTACAGAGTTGACTGACTTGCTATTTGAGAAAACAATAGGCATTAATACTGTCCAACTGCACATGCCTTTTCATTAAAAGTCCCATATAAGTGGTTTATATTATATTAAAAACACACAGATACTGCCCTACCCGGTTTGGCTCACTGGATAGAGCGTCAGCCTGGGGACTGAAGGGTCCCAGGTTCGACTTCGGTCAAGGGCATGTACCTTGGTTGCAAGCACATCCCCCGTAGGGGGTGTGCAGGAGGCAACTAATCGATGCTTCTCTCTCATTGATGTTTCTAACTCTCTATCCCTCTCCCTGCCTCTCTGTAAAAAAATCAAAAAATATGTAAAAACAAAACACACAGATACTAAAATATAGAAAATGATCCCCTTTAGTGTTTATATACTGGTGCAAACAGGGGGGAAAAACTGTTGTAAAACTCATCTATCAAACAATAATTTCAAATGTCAGATAACTGCTTATCTTACAATCAAGAACACTGAGATGCTAGAAAAAGCATAAAAATTGTTTATGTATCAGTGTCTATCTAGAAACTATAAAAATGAATATTTTAGGATTCATCCATAAAACAGGAATTTTAAAATGTCCACAGCGGAAAGAATAATGGACACATTTTTCATAAAAATGTAACAAAACTTTGATTCCTAAGACTTATTCATAGGTTATCAACTTATCTGTTACTCTAGCATAGGCAATATAAAATATAACCCTCCGAAACTAATGAAACTCTATTCTGTCCCGCACCAAGATTCCAGATTTGCAACAGGGTAATAATGTCTGTCATTATTTACAAGGGTGGCATCTCATCGTGTAATTAATATTAAACTCTCTTCTTGATTGTAAAGTCTCTCGCACACTCTCTGATGACTTCCATGTGTGCAAGGCAAGAGGTTCCATCCAACTGAGGAGGGCTGGCTCACCGTGCCCCAGATTTCTTATACGGTGTTTGCACCGCTTTTTAAATTTGTTTCATCATAATGACACCATCTTTTGATGCTTCACTCTTGCATATGAACCTGAAAGAAGATGAAGTTCTTTGTTGCTGTGATTCGAGTATCAATCTTTTCCAGTACTCTCATTCAACACACACACAAAAGGCAAGAAACCTCTCAAAAGAAGGTGATTTATGAACTTGTAAAGACCAAGAAGTCAATCAATATGTAATGAAGTAAAGAGAAAAAGAAAGAAAAGCAGGCAGGTGTGACAGAACGCCTGGTCGATGGCAATTACTGGCCTGCCTGGATTGAAAGCATTCAGTTCACTGACTAAGACCTCCAATTCTGATAAACACTGATTGATGACAGAGAGAGACCCGTTTCAGAGTGCTTGTCCCCCTGCATTTTCACTTCCCCTAAGTCAACAGGTGGTGGGTCTGTACCCACAAGCACAGGCTGCCTTGTTACAATCCTCCACCCCTCCCCTTAGGATCATGATTTTCATCTCAATTGCTTCCTGCAAGTTCACTGTGAGGTGATGATGTTTGTTTCCAGAGCGAAGTAGCTGTCAAAATGTCCCCATGTTTTGTGAGCAAAATGCAGGTAGTACATTAACTTCCTTGTAAACCACAAATAAGTATTTAATATGCCCAATGCAACTTTAAAATTGAGCCATCAGTGCTGAAAATGCAAGTACTTAAAAGTAGATGGCCAATTTGTGAAGGCAGGCAGGATTTTAGAATATTGAATTCTAAGCCCTCAGCAGGTCCCTAATTAGTTATGTGATCCTGGGCAATTCAGTAGCCCTCTATGAATCTCAATTCATCCATAAAAAAAAAAAAAAAAAAAAAAAAAGCAAATCAGATTCACTCTAAGTTTTCTTCCAGCCCTAACTGTCCATGACTCTTACATCCTTTCAGGATCATTAATGTAGCTATGTTTTTGGAATTTATTCTGCCCTTAGGAATTATCTAAATGTACAGGCTATTGAAATATCAAACCATGTGCCTATCCAAAATGTACCAAGAAGTATCCTTGCTATGTGGTAAGTTCTGTTTGACACCCAAGTTCTATTCCCATCAGCTATTTCTCTTTGTCCAATACCTATTATTTTCTGCAACAACAATATACATAAACTAAGTTGGGATAGAATTTTAAAGAATTCTTTTTCTTTAAAAATTTTTTTTTTTATTGATCTCAGAGAGGAAGGGAGAGGGAGAGAGATAGAAACATCAATGATGAGAGAGAATCATTGATTGGCAACCTCCTGCATGCCCCCTACTGGGAATAGAGCCCACAACCTGGGCATGTGCCCTGATCTGGAACCCAACCATAGCCTCCTGGTTCTTGGTTCGATGATCAACCACTGAGCCAGGCCTGCTGGGCTTTAAATTTATTTTTTAATGTTTTAGTTCTCAATATACTGATCAATGTCAAGTAGAGTAAACTTTTCAGCACAGAGTTAGTCTAAGGGTAAACTTTTACACATTCCGGCAAAACAGATAAGGTATTCACAAGATGGCAATTCTAACAATCTTCCTCCAATGTGCATTAATTACCTTTCATATTTACATCCTTGGTGATTCATATCTGGAAGGAAATGGGCAGAGGGTAATGCCATAGTATGAGCTGTGAAATCTAGTGTGAGGTGTGTTGATTCCAAAACTTAAAAAAAAAAAAAAGATACTAGTTCCAATTAATTTTCTTTGGCTACCATGACAGTATGAGATAGAAATCAAGCCATTCCCATATTAAAAAAAAAAAGTTTCAAAGACAAAGATAAGTTTAAAATATAGTCCTCTTTTCTGGAGATGAAAGAACATGAGGAAGGCTTGGGGCAATGGGGAGATATTTCTACTGAAGCATGGGTCCTCTGTAGTGAAACCGTTTTAACCAACTGTTTTAAACCCTTCTTAAAGTTTCAGTGTTATTCTTGATTTGTTATGTACATGAGTTTGTTTGTTTTTAATTTAGAGAGAAGAAAGGGGAGGGGGAGGGAGGAATCGATTTGTGGTTGCACTTACTTATGCATTCCTTGGTTCACTGGTTGATTCCTGTATGGGCCCTGACCTAGAATGAACCCGCAACCTTGGCCTACCAGAATGATGTTCTAACCAACTGGCATGAGTTTGCATTTTTTAATAGAAAGAGATCCAGCTTATTTTTAGATGATCTTAAATCAGAAGCTTGACTATGAAGACAAATGAGCCCAAATATTTTACAACAGACAAGCTTCCTCAGAGAAGTCAGCTGCGATACACACTTGAAGTCCCCAGCAAATGTCCAGCAATGCCTAACAACCAGGAACCTAGGAATGCTTGGTAGGAGGGAAGACTTCACCTCTCTTCTATAGAGGAACCTGGGACATGACTTCAGTCTGTTTTGGAAAGGATGGTCACAGGGTTCAAGTGACCAACACAGAAGCACCCTATGTACCTGTGATCTTTCTTCATGCTTCTGCTGGGTGGAAAAATGAGCAAAGTGGGAGTCAGCATGTGGTGAATTACTTGAGTGGTCAAAGAAGGAATAAGCCATACCTGGCCTGGGCAGAAGCAAACATGAGCAAGGACTGGGGGATCCTACACAAATCAAAGGAAGAGACAGCGCCCTAACCGGTTTGGCTCAGTGGATAAGGCATCTTGGGCCTGCAGACTGAAAGGTCCCAGGTTCGATTCGTGTCAAAGGCATGTGCTTTGGTTGTGAGCACATCCCGAGTAGGAGGTGTACAGGAGACAGCTGATCAGTTTCTCTCTCATCAATGTTTCTAATTCTTTATCCCTTTCCCTTCCTCTCTGTAAAAAAGGAAATAAAAATATATTTTAAAAAGAAGAAGATGATTCAGGGTTTCAAATCTCAGCCAGGTACAGAGGGTGAGGCAGGTAGAGGACCGGTCTCCCTGCTGTGGCAAGAGCTTTCTCCTCTCCTGCCATCAGCTTATGTGACTTCAAGGTCTACCCTGCTAACCTCCCCCACACACTTACCTCAATTTCTGACAACATGCCTCCTCACGGGACTTCGGATCCTAATTCCACACTACACCCCAGGCCTCTGCCATTCCTTGGAATTGCCACAGCTCTGAAGTCACTGAGAAATTCCAGTCCTCTCCAATGTCCCTCTGTCTCCCTCTAAAAACCTGTTCTTCACCTTCATCAAGACTTCACTTGGTTTCCTTTCCTTCTCCACATAGTTTTCCTTAATATCCTCATTTACGGGCATCTGACTCAAATCTCTGAACAAGCTGCAATTCTGAGTATCTCCTCAGTCTGCTTTATTGTCTACAGCCCCCAGGCTGCTAAGAACAACAGCGAAGTCCTATCTAACGGGGTGATGCCAATGCACTGATCCATGAGCTCCAACTCCAGCAGATCCTCACTGCTGCCTGGTACACTTGGTTACTTACTCCCTTTGGTGTATTCTCTGCCTCATGGTCCACTCCAAACCTTCACCAATTTCCTTCGAATCCACAGTGTTTCCCACACTCTCCCCACTCAGCCTAGCTTCCAGCTTTTCCAAGGAAACAATGGGTTGGGAATGCCCTGACTTGCCTTCCTTGGAAGTCCCTGCAGGAGACCCTGCAGGCTCTCTTAATCCCTCTCCATCCTGGCTCTTTTGAGAACTTTTCCCCTTTAATCCTCTCCCCTCTCCTGTATTTTCATCTACTCCCTTCTCAGTCAATACTGCACAAGTTGGGGATACAATTTTCTTAGGAAACGATGTGTTTGCAGCCCAGGCTCCTGTTTCTACTGGTCCTTTCCTTTCTGCCTATAAACACACTGTGTTCCTCTTATCCTCATTAACAAAAACAGCAACAACAACAACAAAAACTTCCTGAACCCAACTTTTTCCTTTAGCTTCAGCCACAACCCCCTTCCCTGCCAAACTTCTTGAAAGGGTATTCAAAATCCACTGCCTCCACCTCTCCTTTACTTCAGCCCATTGCAATCTGGCAGGCATCCCCCCCCCACCCCCCACTGCTCTATTCAAACTGCTCAGTCAACAGTTAGTTATTACATCCTAACTGCCAACTGCAAGGGCTTCTTTCAGCATCCACCCACTCCTGCACCCTTAATTGCCCTGCCACAGTGGATGAGAGTGACTCCTGCTTTCATTCTTCCAAGTCTCCGATTCATTGGATTTGGGGACACTCCCCTCGCCTGCATCTCCCACCATCGCTCAGATGGTTCTCCCTCTGGTTCTTGTTTCTCTGCCCAGTTCTGAAACCTGGATATCCTTAATGCTCATTGGTCACTCCAGAGCAGGGCTTGCAAACTACGGGAGCTTCCATGGGCCAAACAGGGCCAGTCACCCGCCTCTGTAAATAAAAACTTCACTGAAACACAGCCATGTTCTCTCGTTTACATATCATCTTAGCATCTATGGCTGCTCTCAAGCTACAAAGGCAGAGCTGAGTAATTATATCAGAGACATTAGGAAACCAAAACATTTGCTGTCTGGCCCTTTACAGAAAACATTTGCCGATCCCCTCTACAATACCTATGGCATAGTGGCTCCCAATGTCTGGTCTCACACCAGTAGAACTGACCTTTCCTGGGAACTTGTAAGAAATGCAGTCCTTGAGCCCCACCGCCAAACCTTACCAAATCAGACATTATGGATGGGGCACAGAAATAAATCTATGTTTTACAACACCCTCCCACATGATTCTGTGACTCATTCCAGTTTGAGAACCACTGGTCTACACAATGACCCTGGCCAATCTCCAGGGCTTTAAGCACCACCACCACACGCCCCACCCCGCCCCAACCATGCATGTGATCGTGATTCTTGAATCAAGTTCTATTGTGCTCTAAGTTAGCACTTTCGACTATCAGATATGTCCACCTACGGGCTCATTCAGTCATTCAACAAACCCTCTCTCAACATTTTCCACAGGATAAGCTGTGATCCCTGCAGGAGTCCGGTTGCCAATAAAAATATATTTCATGCAACGTTTGTGACATACCTTACTAAACAACTGCTTGTTGCATATCTGAAATTCAAATTTAACTGGAAAGCTGTATTTTTTTTTTTTACTTGATCTAGCATCCCATGCACAGCTACAAAGAGAACATGAAAAGGTTCTTACCCAAAGTAACATGGAGTTCAATCAGGGAGCCAACGATCTAACCATAGTACAAAACAATAGGATAACCTCAACATCTCACATTTGGCAAAAACCTCCCTCCCTGCTTCCTAAGTCAGTGAACAACTAGCTAACTGCAAGGTCTTACTGGGTGAAGCCACTTCAAAGGCCTCTTCTAAATACCCAAAAAAGGGCTTCTGACCCTGGAGTGGAGGGAAAAGCGGTAAGGCAGAGAGGAGCATTTTAATCAATGTGGGGGCCTAAGAAAAGGGTTGTGCTATGAATCATAATGAATTCATGAGAAAGACATTACAAATACTTGGACGTTCACTTCTTTCAGCTTTGATCTTTATCAGTCATTACAGATAATGAGCAGCCACATAGCTGGAGCTTACTATTTTAAGGTATTTTAATAAAGATTGCTTCCATTGTTTAAAAATGATATCCAGTGAGAAGCTCGTGGCTTGGAATCTTGGCTTAGGGCTCAGACTCCAGACCACAAGCCAGAGTGCAGTGGCTCATCTGGTAGCATTTAACCCTCTGAGCAGGCCGGCGATACAGGTAGAACTCTAACACCGTGTTTGCACACGCTGAGGATGACAGCAGTGAGTGTACAGCATTTTACTAACGAGCATCCTTGTAACAAGAAGGTGGATTTCTAAAACAATAGGTCATTTGATGTGGGCACACATGGTCCTATATATAGATTCTATAAATTAATAATCCACACATGTAACCTATATGCTCATGGTAGACTAACATCAACCCCACTAACATTAAAAAAAATGTATAAAAATAAAATAATATGTAAAATTACAAATATTTGAACAAATACTTTTTTAAAAAAATTTTTGACAGTTTCCTATTTAGGAAAAAAATAGGCAATTTCCTAAAACATAGACCAAAGCCTAAAAAAAAAAAATCAAAGCTTCCAGCAAAATACATTTTCATCTAACTCTGAACAAACTCATTTTTAAAAACTTGGCCCACAAGCCCCCAAAGAAAACGTATTGCTACTATAATTCACCCACGCCTGAACACTCCGCACTGAATCATCCGGGGTAATGGAAACGATGACAGCAGGGACCAACGAAATGCAGAACTTTATCTCGTTTTAGCTAATACCGAGTCTTTACCTTTTTTGGCGCTTCTCGTTTTAATCGATATCGGTCGATTTCAATTCAACAGGTCCGGCACGCCACATCTGGCTTAGCTAGCCATAGGACGGCCACTGAGAAGAGGCAGCTGCCAGGCATCGGGCTATTTCTGTAAGTTCAATACAACTACTCCCCGGCTTTAAATGCCTAAAGTTGTTTCAGTAAATCCAAATTCACAACTCATAAATTACACGCCTTTCTTTACAAAAGAATAATGTGTGGGGCCTTTTCGAGGTGGAAGATTCCACCACCATTTAAGAAAGAAAAAACAAAACCACCCTCCAAAGATGGCTCACTCCCTGTCCTAGAACAGACCTAATAAATAAGGTTTTCTTCTAATCCTTCCTTGAACAAATCTTTTAAAATGCCAGAAAAGATCAGGAGGGCCAAGTTGAGAAACCTGACTCTCCCAGGGGCAATGATTAGGCCGTAAGCCACCGTGAACTGCTGTGTCAGGCTCAACAGGCCTGGAAAGGGGAGTCCTGCTTAGAGGTGACCACAGGGTCCAGGTGGGAAAACCATTCCCTGGTGAGTTCAGAGACGGAGTTTCATGTCAGAACCAACAGGACACAACCACGGGGGCAACACCACTTTCTATTCCCTGGAATAGGACCTGGCAGCCTGATCTCATCCCCATACTGTAGGGAGCGGTTATAAGGGTAAGCCTCAGACTGACCTGCTGGCAAAGTCACAAACAAGTCCCAGCTTGGAGGGCACAGTCCTCTAAGCATCATTAAGCTTGATCTTATGCCTGCTCCCTAGATCTCTCCTGCCTAGCTAATGGCTGTGGGAGGGACAGCAAGTGCTGCCAAAACAGTGAAACTTACAACAACATTGTAAAGTACCTTGTTTGCCTTGACTGTAGATAAGCATCAGCTTTGCAGTCTGGATCTGATCTGTGGCCTCAGCCAGGCACAGTAGATCCACCTAAACCCAGCTTATTCTCTCATCTTTCTCTTTCTTCATCCTTCACCGCCCTCCCTCAGGCTTGCCGAAATCTTGACTGTGCTGGCGAGGCCCACCATAGCTTAAGTTCCTTTAGGTCAGTGGTCAGCAAACTCATTAGTCAACAGAGCCAAATATCAACAGTCCAACGATTGAAATTTCTGTTGAGAGCCAAATTTTTTAAACATAAACTTCTTCTAATGCCACTTCTTCAAAATAAGACTCACCAAGGCCGCAGTATTTTTTGGAAGAGCCACACTCAAGGGGCCAAAGAGCCGCATGTGGCTCGTGCGCCACGGTTTGTCGACCATGGCTTGAGGTCAAGAGCAGTATTGTTTTTATCTCCTTGACCCTTCCAGCATCCAGCAAGATGCCACAGTATCACAGAGCTCCGTGAATATTTATGGACCAGTAAAGAACAGGATAGGAATTGGGGAACCACAGGATGGGTGGTTCTAAGCTTCCATTTTGAAGTTGCACTTAACTGGCCTTTCAAATAGTGCTCCACTATTTTAACTACTAGAAGTTTCCTTTGGTCCTTGATAAAAATCATGAAGGCATAATGCCGCTCTCAGCAGATTTAAGGATAACCTGTCATTATTAGATGTCTGAGCAGTTCTTCATGCCAGCCCTTAGTCAGATAAGACACTTTTAGAACGGTACTGGTTTATAAGAGGGCAAAGTACCATCTTTAAAAGAACTTGTATTTCATTCAATACCTTAATCCAGAGATGCCTTCTTAATCCTTAGGAGAGTCAAATCCCCATTCTGGAAATCTCAAGTTAAACATAAAGTTGTTCAAATCACCTCTCCCATCAATGTCATCATCCTAATTCTTAATACGTAGGAGACAGTGGTGAAGGATGAATGCTTCCTCCACAGTTCCCAAGCTTTCTTAGACCAAGTGTAAGCTACACTTTCTTTGAGTAAGCAGTTATTTTTGCCAAAATCTCAGAACAAATTCAGTGTTTAGGTAGCTCGGTGTCTGAGTGTGTGTAAAGAAAATCCACTGGATTTATTACTTAAATTAGCCATTTAAAATACGGTCAGTTGCACAAACTGCAAAAGGTTCATTCAAAACTGGAATTAAAAGAAAAAGATAGATAGATAGATAGATAGACAGACAGACAGATATAGACACACACACACACACACACACAGAGGCCCAGTGCACAAAAATCCATGAATGGGGCAGTCTAGCCTATGCCCTCTTGCAGTCTGGGAGCCCTCAGGGGATGTCCTTCTGGCCTCCCTCTGTGGGAGGCGATTGGGCAGGCAGATCAGGGAGAGTGCTGGCCAGCAAGTGGCCAGCCCCACACCCCACTGACAATGCCACTGCCACCGGTGACCTCCCTCTGCAAGAGGCAACCCAGTGGGCCAATCAGGGGATAGCCAGCCAGCCCTACCCCCTCCCCCTATTTCCCCTCTCCCACTGCTGGTCGCTGTCCCTCCCCCGCCAATCGCTGTCTCTTCCCTCTGCTCTCTGGTACACATTTGGCTAGCCTGGTACCACCTGCTTGCTAGCCCCGCCCCATACCAACCAGTTGTTCTACCATTCGGTGGATTTGCATATTAGGCTTTTACTATAAAGGAGATATATACACTAGGGGCCCGGTGTAAGAAATTTGTGCACTAGGTGGAGGTGGGGGGTGTCCCTCAGCCAAGCCTGCCCCCTCTCACATGCTGGGAGCCCTCAGGGGATATCCTACTGATGGCTTAGGCTCACTCCTCAGGGACTCCCTTTGTGAGAGGTGACTGGGCCAATCAGCCCTCCCCCTTCCCCCATTGCCCCTCTGCCATTGCTGGTCGCAGTCCCCAAATGACCAGTCCACCGATCACTATGAAGCGCACTGACCACCAAGGGGCAGACACTCAATGCAGGAGCTGCCCCCTGGTGGTCAGTGTACTCCCTCAGCCAACCTCCCGTGGCCCCGATCACTAGCCAGCCTGAGGGACCCCACCCATGCACAAATTCCTGCACTGGGCTTCTAGTACTTTTATAATTGTTTTTGTTTTTTAAGTATCTTACTAGTTAATTAAAAACACCATTTAGCCGGGACCGGTTTGGCTCAATGGATAGAGCGTCGGCTTGGGGACTGAAAGGTCCCAGGTTCGATTCCGGTCAAGGGCATTTACCTTGGTTGCAGGCATATCCCCAGTAGGGGGTGTGCAAGAGGCAGCTGATCGATGACTCTCTCATCAATGTTTCTAACTGTCTATCTCTCTCCCTTCCTCTCTGTACAAAATCAATAAAATATAAAATAATTATAATAATAATAAAATTAAATTAAAAAAAATAAAAACACCATTTAACCAACCAAAGGAAACACCAGCAACTGGCCAGGTACCTGACCAGGCAGCTCAGTTGGTTAAAGTGTGGTCCCGATATGCCAAGGTTACAGGGTTTGATCCTGGCTCAGGACACATACAAGGAGCAACCAATGAATGCATAAATGAGTAGATCAACAAATTGTTGTTTCTCATTCTCTCTCACCCTCCCTTTCCCTCTCTTTCTAAAATCAATCAATAAATACAAAATTAAAGGTAGCTGGTCCTTACTGAATTAAAATCAGATTCTTCTACCGTCAGTAACTACAATATTTACTATTAACACATCTGCTAAATCAGGTGAAATCAAATTTGAAATGCACACAACTTTGAAATAAAGTATTACATGAACATTTACCAGCATAGATACACATTGCTCTATGAAATATTTGCAAAAACTCATCACAGACGCAAGTGAATAAAACACCTATCTAAAAATGCAGTATTTAGTAAATGATAAAAATACCTGAGATGCCAAAGGAAACACATCACAAATGAGCTTTGCCAATACTGCCTGGGCGTACAAACACAAGTGCACCTTGCAAATATGAGTACTGAGTTTCCTGAGGTAGCCTGAGTTGAGTTGCTGAGGAGAGCTACAAAGAAGTCCCTGAAGTGAAAACATCCACTAAGAAAAGGTGGTTAAGCTCAGCAGCCCAGAATAGCAAGTTCAAAGCCCACAAAGAGTTAAACACCTAGGCTAGCCCAGTAATGAATGCTTAGCAAGTTTGGCCAAGGAATATCAAATAGATACCAGGGCTGGAGCAACTGCTAAAGGGATGACCTTCTTGCATCTCATTTGCATAGCAATGAGATGTCACAAAGGCATTAAGTCTGAAAGTACAATGCTGTTTCTAATCCGTGCTTCATTCTGTTGTGACATTAAGCAAACTGCTTTTTAAAGTAAAACAGAACCAACTCCAGCAGTGTGGGGCTGGGAGGTTGTGAGGAAGGGGCACAAGTACAGATTATAAAACAGCCTGGAAAACAGCCAGGCCAAGAGCTACTGAGTCAGTCCCTCGGTGAGCAAAACCAGCTGAAAAGCATAATCAAGTAATAACGTTGAAGGCTATTTCCAAAGTGAGACCAGGTAAAGTTGCTGGCTTTTGTCAACTGATAATATGTTACTTGGCCCAAGAATAATTCATGTCTACTCACAACAGACAAAACAATATGTCAATAAAATGAGCCCAATTCTCTCAAAATATCTGTGACTGCCTGAGGCTGTTGCCTGTAATGATGCAAAAACCTTCCTTTAAAGCTTGGGGCTTGTTTTTGTTCGGTCTTATTTGGTGGTAAGACATTGTGCTGGCAAGTATTATCATCGTTAGCTACTACTAAGAGGTACAGTAGGCTTTCCCTCTACCCTTGAGGAAGGAAACTTCTTTTTAATGCACTGGATTAAATTACACTCCCAGCCAAGGCTGCAGAAGAACAAGGAAAAAGCAGCGCTGAAGTCAAGCTTTTGTGTTCCAGCAGTGACACACTGAAAAGGCATTCAACGAAATCCTGAATACTCCAGCTCTACCTATATTTAAAAAAAAGAAGAAGAATAGTTCCAAGCTTCTTCAAATGTCACAAGTTCATTTCTCTCCCAGACTCTTATGCATCAAATTCAAATCCAGGCACAGTGCAATTAAAGGAAAACAAAACCCAACCGAAAATCCTTCCCCATGGTTCGGTGCCTATTTCAGTTATGGTTGTTCAGGACAGTAAGGACCAAAGCACATAAAGGGTTTTTTACTCATTTCTGTCATAAAGACGGGCAAAATGAGAGTGAAGTTTTGGCTGCCTATTACTCAAATTCCCGAATCACCTTCCCAAAAGCCTAAAAAAATAACTCTATTACGTTGTGATTTTGACAGGACTTCACGTTTTCGCCAGACCATATGAACGTATTATACTTCAGGCAATGAGATTAATATTTCAGTACATCTTATTCCGTGAAACAGAAAGCCTTTAAATAATGACCTTGGGCCTGAGGAGAGAGAAAGCGAAAAAGCGCTTCCAAAGACAGAGGGTAATTGCAATTTAAAGACTTAAGTAAAGGAGACCCCTCATAAGCTAATGCCATTTTCCACGTTCTACTTCCATCTTTTTATTTACATTCAGCCGTGAAGCCCAAATCAGAAAATAGCAGATCTCCAGCTTCTGGATCCAACCTGTCTGGGGCATGCACGTCACTCTGAATCCCAGAAGGACTAGTCACAGGACAGGCACTCGGAACATCCCAGCCATTCTGAAGTCAGTTCCAGAGAGCTGACTGGGAATGGCTCGGGCGGGGGTTGTAACCCACATTTTTGGGGCATTGGTTCACTTTTCCATTTCCTCTGGTGATCAGACTAGTCTGGGAGGGAACCGTCAGTTCCAAGATGAGGGAGCTGTGCACTGCTGCCAGGACTCTCTGGAGGCACTCCATGTGCTTCCTGCCGGCCTGGGTGCGCCTGCATGTGTTGGAGAGACAGCCCGGTTTGCCAGCACTGCACTGGCAGGTGTTTTCAGGGATGCTGGATGCTTTCACAGGATCACTGTAGAGTCACTGCAACTATGAGTAAGGCCCCTGGGATAGGCCAGGCACTCAGAACTCCACTGAGGAGAGAAACTCCTCTGTTGGCCCAGAAGAGGGGTTGTGAACAGAGGCTGTAAAGTTAGATAAAGCCAAGTTAGAATCCTGACACCTCCTGAACCACGTGACTTTGGGCAAGTTACTCAGCTCCGTGCCTCCATCTCTTCCTCCATGAAGTAGAGATAATAAACAGAACACCTGCCTCAAAGGTGTGGGGTTAATTCAGATAATACGTGTAAACCTCTTAGCCAGTTGGTTGTTACTCAGTACCAAAATGAATGAGGAAGTTGTAAATGGCAAAGTTCTATCAACAAACACAAGTTCAGTACAAGTTGCCCAGCTAATCTTTTTAACAATTCCTTTCAACAGTGTCCTATCGATTCAATGCGCGCTGGCCATAAGGCAGTTCGGGAGTGTTCTCTTTTTCAGGATTCTTAATCCATATTCTCCTTTTCTCTTTTCTTTCATTAACTTTATCATCCATACAGTAAAACCAGGATAATAAAACAGCCCTTTTGTAAATTAACTATATGCCTAGTGTTTGTCCTTGCTAGCATTATTATTATTATTACTATTATTATTATTAAAATAATGCAGGGAGGTTCAATTCTGAACCTGCTTCTCAAACTCAATTAGCACCAGTTTATTATTGGTGCTTAAAGCACCTGGATAAACAAAAACGGAATCATGGTGAGCTGTAGCACCTGTCCTAACTCTGACAGCTCCAGGCCCCTGAAAATAAGCATGCAATCTAAGCAAAACTACACTCGCCATGGAAACCAAATTTCAAGGCAGACTCCCCAATCTCTATTCCCACCAATCTCTATCTCTGATTCTCTCTGTATGGAAATCCCAGAGATGTCCCAGAGGATATATTGGTAACATCTTTTAGATGGGTCCATTTTTTTAATTTTTTTATTAATTAAAGTATTACATGTGTCCTTATTCCCCAATTATCCCATAGCCCCCCATTCATGCCTTTACCCCCCTGTTGTCTGTGTCCATTGGTTAGGCTTATATGCATGCTTACAAGTCCTTTGGTTGATCTCCCCCACTTATCCACCCCCACACACACCTTCCCTGAGGTTTGACGTTCTGATCGATGTTTCTCTGTCTCTGGATCTGCTTTTGTTCATCAGTTTATGTTGTTCATTCTTTTCCATAAATGAGTGAGATCATGTGATATTTAGCTTTCTCTGCCCGGCTTATTTCACTTAGCATAATGCTCTCCAGCTCCTAGATGGGTTCATTTTTAATCAAAGATTCTTGGGGGGTAGGAATTTAAGTACTCCGATAATTTATTTAAAATATGTCCTATTTACATAAACACATAATAGAACAGATTGTAAAATTCACATAAAGTTTTGGAGCAAACTACTCAGCCAGCAAAGGAATCTGAATGATGCTCATGCCTCATATTGAGGCTCCACCACCAAGCTCTGAAAGTAGGAGACCATTCTCCTCCTTCATGGGAATGCGTGTGGCTCTGTCTGAAAAGCCCTGGTTGTTGGCAAGAGCTGTGAGTCTGAATCCCAGTCCTGCCAATTAAGGTCTATGACCTTGGTTCAATTCCTACCCATATCTTTACCTGAGAAATGATGATGCTAACTTCTACCTCTTAGAACACAGGTGATACCAGAACAAGACTCCATATGCAAAGAGCCTAATACAACAAATGCTAAATAAGTCTTAGCCATTTTCTTCTCCCTAACCTACCCCCCTTTTCCTACTTGTTATTCAGCATCTCAGATCATAATGATGCAGGATCTCAGATCATAAAGATGCTTGAACTCCATCAAATAGCATCTATGACTTCTACAGATGTGAAATCATCCCAGCATCCAGTACCCACGTAGCAGCTGATTCATTCATCCACTTGGCAAATTCTCATTGAGCATCTATTTTGTGGCAGACACTTGCCTATGAGTGAAAGGGCCCAGGGGGCCAGAAAGGATATGCAAATATACTCTTCCAGGTCACCCTTTTACAGATGAAGTATTTTCTATGACATTCAAGGACTGCAAAGCTTTCTCAATTGGGGAGAAAGGGTGAAGCAATCACAAAACAGGCTGGAATTCCAGACAAGTCCTGTGTCGTTTAATGTTCTCACCGGTGTTCACGAAGAGACTGGGGTTCCAATTCACTTCTTATCGGGGATTTTAAAAATAACCAAAAGCTGTAAGGGAGGCCGGGAGAAAGAAATGAAAAGCCCCCAGAACCGAACAAAGAAAAAGGTTTCCAGCAACAAAGAGTCGCCAGGAAGAAACTGCTGGAAGTTGATCATTAGTGCCTCATCTACACAGCCTGCCCATTTACCCTCTTTCTAGCTCAGTGGTGACAGAGATCACACCATTTAGAAGCAGCACTCCCAGAGTGCCCTGGCATTGCCGGAAAAAATACATGGAGCCAGCACCCTTTCATCTGTAAAACTGTGCAGGAACTCTCTGCCCATTTAATTACTCTCAATTACTTGCCCACTCTTTAGAAGGATTTTAACTTTTTGCATAACAAAATCCAACTCTAATCAATATATGCAGTATCTCCCAGCTGATTAGTGTAATTCTCGCTCCTCCGTGGTGCTGGAGTTGTGCCAGCCTTACCTAGCACACAATTAAATGTCTGGTGATGCCTGCTGCTACCCAGCAGGCCTCAGGAGTTAATAAGGAGCAAACGGGATTCACATTGGCCTCCCCCAGCCCCTCCGTGCCCTTGCTCTCTCTCATCTGCTTGCAGACATGTACAAAGCATGCCTGGGATAAATGGAGGCCTGGAACAATCGCACAAACCTAAAAGGCACAGGCGCATGAGAGAAAGATCTCCAACGTCCAACTCATCTTCTCCCCTCTTCAGCAAAGCTTTCCAGAAATTAAGACGTCGCTTTTCCCACCATCCGTTCCAACACTGAACTGCGAGTGCATTCTATCTACGTATGGAAAGCACTCAGGTATCCATGCTCACCTCAATCCAATAACATGAATTATGTTCAGTGTACCTTCAAGCCAATTTTCAATAAACTCAGATGATTTAATAAGAAATTAAGAGCATTACATGTTTCTCATGCTCCCATGGACTCGGTATTAATGAGGTTTTGTTTGTTAAGCTCACAGAATGACAAAGTGTCTGAAAGACAGATGCAGCCTCTTCCACCTTCCATTCATTCAAGGAATAGTTATTGAACAGTTTTATAATTTACCAGTCCCAAGTCCACACCCGTTTACATGTTGATGACACACGCCTGCCTCTCAACTAATGCTTTAGTGCAGTGCAATTGAAAACACACACACACACACACACACACAAACACACACACACACACACACACACACACGATATTTAGAATTTTACAATCCTTGCATTTTTAACCTAGTCTATTATTAACTGCCAGGTAATTGCATTCACTTTGCTACGTGTCAGACACTATAAAACTGACCCTTAAAGCAAGAGTCTCTTGCCCACAATGGTGAGCAGTACCCCTGTGCACCTCCATGACACAGTACACACTGGAATGGTGTAATGACTGTGACTTAGGATAGCAATGGTGACAGCACAGGGTTTGTATGTGCACATTCTAAGCTTCCCTGAGACAGAAAAGACTCAGCACTGAGATGACTCCCAGCTCTTGTGCATATCAGCCTCCGTGGCGACGTACCAGGAGCATACCGTTCCTCTGGCAGGACCTCCTCCAAAAAAGCGGTGCCACAGGAAGGTAACCACACATCTGGACGCCTACAATAGGCCTCCTCGGTGTCTTCCTCACACTCACTGCCAGCTTACAGGAAAAACCTGCAGCTCTTAAAAAACCCCGGTATCAGAGCGTGGCCTGGAAGAGCTATCAAGAAGCTGGATGCATATGTCCGGAGGATCTTCCCTTCATGCAGAAAACGTGGGCCTCAAATACCCCATATTCCATCAGTACCAGAATCCCAGTGCAGTCCTAATCCCTCAGGGATATTTTTAAATATATGGTCACCAGTGTCCCATTGTGAAAGCTAATGATACACTCTTCAAGTTGGACACAAACCATTATGGCCTTTCGTTTTTGAAATGTGACACTGGTGAGGCCCAGCAATAAGAAGGGTGGGGTATCAAAGATGAATGCTATGAGGCCTGGGAGTAATGGCGTGCAACGGGGAAGACAGCACAGGTGGTTCCATTACAAGGCGGGTGGTATTAGGTGGCCTAACAGTAATACAAACTGTAGTGGGGACCTGAGAGCAGAAATGCGAAAGAGAAATAGAGGAGGTGAGCTTCAAACAAACCCTTTGGATGGCATGCGGTGGTCAGCAAACTGTGGCTCTTGAGCCACATGCAGCTCTTTGGCCCCTTGAGTGTGGCTCTTTCACAAAATAGCACGTGTATACAGTGTGATTGAAACTTCGTGGCCCATGCGCAGAAGTTGGTTTTCGGCTCTCAAAAGAAATTTCAATCGTTGTACTGTTGATAGTTGGCTCTGTTGACTGATGAGTTTGCCGACCACTGGCATAGGGCTCCAAGCAGTGACTGCAGGAGTTGGGAAGAGTGGGGAGAGATAAAGGGGCCAACTGGCATCCAAGAGAGCAAAAGTGGGAGTTCGGAGGGACTGCAGCAGGTGAAAAACCCTGAGTGATAATGGGAAACCTCTCTGGATGTTCCAAAGTCTGGAAATGGGGTGAGCTTATTTAGTCTATTCACAGAAGAGCTGTTGCCCTCAGAGGAGTAACTCTGAGTGGGACTGGCCTGAACCTACTGCCCCCAAACCCTTCAGCTTTACATTTCCCCTCGGTCTCCATAAATAAGGCGGGCATTTCTCAACCTAACTGCGGCCCCATTCTGTCTTCTCTTTAGCATCCCCTCTCATGCTCCTCAAAGCAGTACACTTCCCAGATGTACACACTCTCACCTTTCTAAGAAATGTGATATACAAAAAATTAAAGTTAAAAAAGATAAATGAAGGAGAAACAAAACAGTCTTTACAAAAGAATGTGCTACAGAATCTGCTTCCATAGTGATTCTTTCCAAACTGAATGAGTTTAAAATGGGATTTGCTTTGAAAAATGTAATTTACACTCACATTAAAAAAAAAAAACACATATCGATTTGTAAAAAAGGCAATCTAGGCTTATTTACTTTGATTATTATAACAAGCACTGATGAGCTATATAAAAGCGGCAAACCTCATAAAACACCTGTAACTCCCTCTCTCTCTTTGGAGAGGAAGTATGCTATTAATCCTACCTATTTAACAAAAATATAGAATACAGATTAAACAGGCGGTATGCATTGCGGAATGCAATTTGGGAATAAAGTGATTAACGCAAATAACTCCACGTATGAAATCTACACTTCCCAAGTAAAAGAAGATTTTCTAATTATCGGAAAATTCAGAGATCTAGGAAACTGATTTGGCAATACAGTAAGTCTTTGTCTTTCAGTTCCTAATCAGTTGTGTAGCTTGCATAGTTTCCTCCTTGTGGTAGTTATCTCCTGAATATAAATGGAAGGCATTGTGGTCCCATTGTTAATGTCGGAACTTCCAAGCAGTTGATGTCCCTTGAACTCAAATAAAAGTCGCTGGTGCCATCTTTCTGACTTGGGGTCACGCATGCCTTCGGCCTACCTCAGTAAGCATTATTCAAGGGAGAAAGCTAGCTTGTGAAGGGTCAGACAGCACCTTTGTTTAATATGCTCCATGCAAAATCAGGCCAAGGAGATAAGAGCACTCAATACATTTTTGCCAACAAGGACATGGGTTTGAAGAATCCAGCACAGGCCATCAGACAGACTAACAATAAAACGTGCACTTAGTTCACCAAGACTGTACTGTGAATGATTCTGTTCTGCCAATAGGAAAGATGGGATGCTAGATTATTTTAAACAGCTCCTAATTAGACGACATACCTATGAAGATGAGGAATTAAGAAATCTTATAAAAGCAGCTATTCAAGCCAATGCCAATAGAGGACGCAGCTAAAATTTAAACTGTAAAACAGGTAGTGACAAATCCTCAAGGATCAAGGACCCGTGAACCATGTTTCTCTCTCCCTCACTCGTCAACATTTCCAAGCTATTTCTTTACACTAATGGCAGTACTCCCAAGCATTTGTAATCATCAAATGCAGTTCAAAAAGACATATATCTAGCCTGACCTGCATGACTCAGTGGTTGAGCATAGACCTATGAACCAGGAGGTCACAGTTTGATTCCCAGTCAGGGTACATGCCCTGGTTGTGGGCTCGATTCCCAGTAGGGGGTGTGCAGGAGGCACCTTTTGATGATACTCATCCTTGATGTTTCTCTCTCTCTCCCCCTTTCCTTTCCTCTCTGAAGTCAATAAAAATGTATGTTTAAAAAAGACATATATTTCACAACAAGGATTTTAAAAGAGAATTTCCAAGTCTCCTGTACGATTGAAAACTTTTCCACACCTACAATCTGGAGGAAGAAGGATTTATACCACTAAAACATCAACTACTAAAACAGAAAAGGACAAGAAGAAATGTGAATTTAAATGTAAACTCTGCTGTTAGGTTAATATAATAGAAAGTTTTCCAGAGGACATTAATCTCACAAATTACTTTGAAAATGCCACAGCAAAAATCCCACAATTAATGGTGTTACTCTCCATGCCTTGTTTTTCAGGGAGTCAAAGGGCTGCCTGATGTTTTGGTGACACTTCATGATGTTAGAAATATCACGTGCTCACTCCATTGGGAGCTGTGCCACCATCCTAATGAGTTGCAAAGTTAAAAAAAAAAAAAAATCACTGAAGTCATGAAGCTCAAAGTGGTAAGCAGTCAAGTCCCAACAGTTATAAAGATCCAAGACATTATAAGCTTTTAATGAGTGAAACATGCCATGAGAAAGAGACCCTCCATCAATAAATCCAAATCCTGGTTCACTAATTAAACCATTTAATACAGTATCTGAATATGTGCACACTAGACTTCAATATTTCTTAGTTATATTCAATCCCAGGCATATTTTTTCATTCTGAAATTCCTTTACAGTTAGGTACCAAATTCTCAAGGGATATGGCTATACACATCTGAATTTTTACTCATGCGGTTAAACTTGTTATTATGAAACTTTTTTTTGGAAATGTGGGTAAGATTCATACCCCACTTTCTCCATAACTCCAACAATGTCAAGTCATCTGCATCTGGCCCACTTTGATGTGTGTATTTCTTATTTTTGTTTTGTTAATCCTCAGAATAGGATCTTTTTTCCATGATTTTTAGAGCAAGTGGAGGGGGGAGAGGGGAGAAAGAATTGAGGGAGGGAACGAGAAACATCCAAGTGAGAGACTCATCAATTGGTTGCCTCCAGCATGTGCCCCAAATATGTGGAGATGAGCCTGCAACCCAGGTACCTGCCCCTGACCAGGAATCGAACCTGCAATCCTTTGATGCACCTGCCAGGCTCGATGTGCACAGTTCTTTATAGTGAGGCTCTCTGCAGCCAGACCCATCTGATGGAATTGTAACCTGGCAATGGGACCTTGCCATATGAGTCACACCACACACTGCTCAACCAATCACAGCATCAACTCCATCATTCAGCCATTACCTAGAGCCTAACAGAGAATTGCAAACCAAGCCTTAAAAACAGACTTCAAATGCACTAATATTAATCACATACGGTACTTACACTTCTTTTAAAATTGACAAAATGCCATTTGTAATAAATGCTCTGGGTTTCACAAAAGATCAGATACCCACCTCGTCCCAAGATATACCCTCATTCTGCCTTTGAAGAACATACACACACACACACACACACACACACACACACACAGAGAGAGAGAGTTTATCCAATAGAAGAAAACAAAACAAAACATGACATTAATAATGTCATTAAGCACATTTGTCACTAGATTGAATATGTATTATCTGGCTTAATTTCAGATGTTTACAAATGTTTAAATACCATTCAATGATATTTAGAAGCATTAATAACTTGGGGTTTACTTTAAAATGTGAAATATGAGAGCTGCTCCAGCATGCTCAGTTTTTAACCTTCCATGGTACTGAAAAGGGTATAATTTTTTTTTCACATTGTTTGGGACTTAATTTAGCTGAAGTCCTGAAGTTACAACTACACCTCCAGTTAACCTTTCATATCTGCTTCTTCAACGGCTGGGCTTATTTCTGACGATTCAAAATAGAAATGAAAATAACGGAAATGTTGTTTGTAACTGCTCTGCATAGTACACGTATCAGCAAGCCAAGGTGGCATGTCCAGGTTCTAGCCTTCCCACCCACATTCTGGAAGCTAGTGTTACTAAGCATGTCATTTACTTGACTGCTATTTTTAAATGTTAAAATGCAGGCAACAGTCCTGAATGCTAAATTCCTAAAGGACAGAATACCTCAAGAGTTTTCTGTGCCAAAGAGAACTCTGAGGTTTATAATTATGCCTCAAACCCAGGAAAACGGGGAACTCTGAATATGCAAGTACCTCATTCTGAAGGAACGAAGTTTCTTCCTAGCACCTGTCAGGAGCATGCCTGCCAAACGTAGTAGGTTCCTTCCACCTCCAACATTCAACAGTGCTGGGAATTTTTCCTGACGTGCACACCCGCACCTTCGTGGCCACAACTGCGCTGTAAGCTCCCTCAGGACATGAATCATTCTTTTAGGCACAACGCAGCTCCTGTAATCCCTTCCAATGAAAAGAGAGCTGAGCAAGTATTGATGAATTACTCTGAACTGACTCCCTGAACTCAGAATTTCATATCAAATAGACTCCAGAGCAGGAGTCCAATGTGAAAAGAGGAGGCGTTCCTGGAGATGTCAGAAACCTTCCAAATCTCACTGGACCATGCTCCGTCTATGATCTGGAGAGGAACTAAGGCAAACTAGTCTGAAACTGAGGACAGGTCCACATGAGGCAACAGAAGGAATGTAAACCATTACTGAGAACCAAACAATGCGGGAGGGAGGAACCCAGGAAGCTTCCTAGTCACCAGCTTCGGGGTCAGCACAGCACCACCTCAACACAGTACAGAGTGCCAGGAGTTCCATTCCCAGCAGAAGAGCATGTAGAGCAAGCATGTCAAACTCATGGCCCACCCCCCACATGGATATATTTGTGGCCCAGCCAATATAATAGTATGTAAGAAACATTTTAATAAAAATTCTGTAACCTAGTTTTTACAACATCCTGTTATACATAATTATTAATAACGCACTACGATGTTCGCTAATGACTACTTACTATAATTAGTTCGCATTCATTTCCCTTACCGCCTTTCCAGCAGGCATACTATTTCTCTTCACTAATACCGGCAGCGAATCTTTTAGCAGCCGAATGACAAGTCATTAGTGTTAGACTTACTTGTTTGGTGTGCGCAAGAGGAAATATTTAGCTTTCAGAGAACAAGAAAAAATGGGTTTATTTGTGCAGTTATTCAGATTCTGGTTAATGTTCAAGAAAAAAATATTAATTTGTATTAAAATGTCCCATTATTTTATGTTAACGATTATTTATGTATTTCTGCCCTTGGTATTCAGCATGTCTCTTTTGAAATAAACTTATGTTTCTATGAAGATTGAAGCTTTTGCGTGTTTTATTGCGGCCCACATAAACTTAAACCTTGTTTATCTGGCACCTGTTAGCCTTTGAGTTTGACAAGCTTGATGTACACACTCTTGATTTCCGCTCAGATTCCCTGAGGTCTTGGAGCTTTAGACAGGAATGAAAGTCTGATGCACTGATCTTTGCAGCAGTGTTCCTCACACCAATAAAATCAGCAAGGCTTTAAAAAATGCTGATGCCTGAGTCCCACCCTCAGAGAGTCTGATGTATCAGAACTTGTGCATCAGTTGTTTTAAAAGCATTTGGGTGCCCCTACCCAGTTTGGCTTAGTGGATAGAGCGTCAGCCTGCGGACTCAAGGGTCCCAGGTTCGATTCTGGTCAAGAGCATGTACTTTGGTTGTGGGCATATCCCCAGTAGGGAGGGGGCGTGCAGGAGGTAGTTGATCTGTTTCTCGTGTGTGTGTGTGTGTGTGTGTGTGTGTGTGTGTGTGTGTGTTTTCTTATATTTTTAAAGCATTTAGGTGATTCTAAAGTGCAGTCAAGGAAGAGAACTCCTGCTTTAGGACCACTTTTGAGAGCTTTAGGTAGTGTGAGAAGCCCCATGGAGCTAACTGTTGAAGAATAATATAATAGGTAGTGTCAACAGACAACCTATTACATTCTATGAAAACAGCAAAAACGGATGACTCCCTAAAATGCAGCTTATGTGAACTGATACTTTTTCCTTACTAAGAACCATTACTTACAAAACCCAGAATTAGTGATGTAACCACCAGGATGCCACAGTGTGTGTATTATGCTTGGGAGGAAATGGGGTCATGCAGACACACACACATTTAAAACACCTAAATGCCCTCTTTGAAGTTGGAGGAACCCCCCAAGGGATAATGGAGAAAAGGGCCTGAATAAATTCTGGTGCCTTCCCAAAATATGGACTAACATTCCAACAACCCATGTGGCCTGTTCCATGAGTACGTTCTTCCAAAAAGAAGCCCTGTCTTACAGAAATGAAAGAATTAATTAGTTTTATGGTGTTTGCCCACATTAGGGTTTCACTAAGAATTATAACAATGGATTCTATTTAATTTATACTCCTCCTAGAAGTTTAGATTCAGCTCATAATATCTCTCCCCCAGCCTCTAGGACCATGTTCAGTGAAACCCTTTTGTCACTTAACAAATATGGCCGTGTGCTGATTTCTAGTTCGCACACACTGACATCTCCCATCTTCCCCACAAACAGAAACAAAGAACAGATTTTACTTTTACAAAGAATTTGTGCGAATCCTGCCCAATGGTTTACTGGAAGGTGTAGGTTCAGTAAACATTACTAAAATAAATTTAAAAGAAATGAATCTTGTAAAGGGATAAAAAGAAACAAAGAAAACTAAGGAAATATAAAAGTAAAGCTTTTTTAAGAAAAATAAAAAAGTGTCTTTAAACTCTGTGTGACTTTACAGAATAAAAACAAAGGGATACTGTAAATGTAAGTCATACAAGGGCAAGAGTGAATTTAACAAATTTCCTTTATTAAATAGAGGCTATCATCCATAGTCCTGGATCCCTGAAAGATCAGAAGAGTGAAATACTAAAATCTGCTCAAGGAGTCCTGCACAGCATTCTGTCCAGGCCAGGGAATGGTCTCATAAAGCAATGTTTAAGGAAGATGAGTCACATGACCCTCCCCATAACCCCACCTGGGCCTCCGCACTCGTACACACCTACCCAGTAAAGAAAGAAACACCTCTGATGATATGAAGAGCTTGATCATTATGTTTTACAATCTGGCCTCTACTTTCTCTGAACATCATCATGCCAGTAAATTCATTCCCAAATTGTCATCTCTTCTGCTTTAAACAAAATACCTCAATCCTAGGACAGGCTAAAACTAAGACTAACCTGGGAGTGCCATTCTACCTCAGAATTACCAGAATGGGTCATGTGTCAGTGTCACACATAACTGATAACCTGTGCTGGTAGACCAGACAAGTGCCAAATAGGTTCTCAACAAATTCAATCGGTGGCATTAGCTGAATGGCTATTTTATTTTATTTTATTTTTTTCTTTAAGGGAAGGCAAGCTTTCTTAGAATCACTTTTAAAAAGGAACTTGTATACAAAAAAGGAATAAAGCTTATTAAAAAAAAAAAAAAAAAAAAAAAAAAGATACTCTTCAATTGACAGAAAAATCCTAAGCCTGAGAAAGACTGTAGAAACAAATAGACCAAAACACAGAAAAGATATTTATCCTCAGGGTCTTCCCAGAGGAAGACACCTAAACAGCCAGTATTTATTAGCACTGTGGCTATCAGACCTTAGGCACTATGGTTGTTTTCAAAAGGACAGACTATAAAACATAGTGGGTAGAAAAATGTTCCTGATGACATAGTCAACAATCAGAGACTGAAAAGTATATCAGAAAATTTTATCAATAAAATAAGCAAAGCAATATACAGAGGAGTTGTGTTTCTTCCTTCAAGTTTTTTTTTAAATATATTTTATTGATTTTTTCACAGAGAGGAAGGGAGAGAGATAGAGAGCTAGAAATGTCCATGAGAGAGAAACATCAACCAGCTGCCTCCTGCACATTCCCTACCAGGGATGTGCCTGCAACCAATGCACATGCCCTTGACCTGAATGGAACCCGGGACCCCTCAGTCAGCAGACCAATGCTCTACCACTGAGCCAAACCTGTTTGGGCTCTTCCTTCAAGTTTTTTTTAAGACTATGAATATCTGTGAAATCGGGGCTGCCTTGTTTGCAGAAGAAATGGGTCAGTAGGTGCTTCCTTTCCTCTGGGTCTGTTAGAGACCCCCCTCTTAAATTTTCCTTCCTCCTTGGTGTGTGTGACAATCAGCAAAGACAACTGTTCACCAACAGCCCTTCCTCAGCAATCAATGGACATGAACTTGCCCATCTGATCCCATCAGATGATCCCCACTCAATGCTCCTGCTAAGAATAGCCCATAAAGGGGGGGGGGGGGGGGGGGGAAGAGATGGGTTTAGAAAATAAAAAACCAACAAACATCCCCAATGGTATCCTTTGCCTCTTGTCTCAGAGGAAAAACACAACCCACCAGCCACTGGACAGTAGGGTAGGTAGCATGGAATGCCACACACCAACTGCACAAATGGTAATGTAAAGCCCCCTTCCTCCTAGTTGCAGTAGGAGCTATTAAAACAGCACACTACAGCACCGAAACTGGTTTGGCTCAGTGCATAGAGCGTAGGCCTGTGGACTGAAAGGTCCTGGGTTCAATTCCAGTCAAGGGCATTTACCTTGGTTGCAGGCATATCCCCAGAAAGGGGTATGCAAGAGGCACCTGATCAATGATTCTCTCTCATTGATGTTTCTAATTCTCTGTAAAAAATCAATAAAATATATATTTTTTAAAAAGACAAAAAGCACCTGCATTAAAAAAAACAACACACACACACACACACACACACACACACACACAAAAAAAAAAAAAAAAAAAAAAAAGCACACTACAGCCATAGGGAGCACTCCTCAGACCAGCTGGTAATAACAAAACATCCTCTTCTCTGGTAATTGCCTACTCCTTTCTGTTTGACATAATTCATCAGCCAGATTAGAGCAGGTCATTCTGCAGCGAGTGAAGAAAGCAAGGATAACATAACCTGACACATCAAAATGTTCTTATGTGGAAGAGCTGCTGCTCTACGGAACGCTGTGAGCTGGCAAAATCGCCGTATCGCCTACAGGTCAGTGGGCACACACACTGTTTACTGCTACTCATTTCATTTTTGAGTAGCTCAGCACAACTGTAATTGCTAGTTAAGAGACAGACTGTGTCCTGACTATTTTTTTAAAAAATCCCCCAAAATGACTGTGCCAGGAACCAAAATAAATAAAATTTGGAAGGGGAAAAAAAAAGCAGAAGGGTGGAGTGGGGTGGGAGTTTGATAGCCAGTCTACTGGGCAACAAACACTGGCTGTGAAAATCCCACAGCCACAAGAGATGGAGCCAGCCCGGCAGCTGACCGGTGTCTGATCTCCGAGCCAGCTGCCTTTCATGTGGGCTTCTCTGTGCGGTTCAGATATGAAGACATTATAACTGGACAGTTCTGGGAACTTTTTCACCCCAGCGCGCAGGGCATGGAAACCGGCCTCAGCACCCTTTCTTGTCCAAGTTCCAAAAATACAACTGGGATTCGCGGTTAAATGTTGGCATTGCTTTTCTTTCCAAGAGACAACTTTTCTCCTAGTAAAATGTTAAAAACCCTTCCCCCACTCCAATCCTACTAGAGGCAAAAAAAAAAAAAAAAGCACATCAAAGCACTAAAATTATTATGCATTTTTTTTTTGTCTTTGTCTCTTGACGCCCTGGTTTTCTTGGCTGTTCTTTAGTCTCTCACTGCTCCAGGGCTCCAATTTAGGAATAAAAACTAAAAAAAAAAAAAAAAAAAAAAAAAAAGAGCAGGAGCAGTTGGCTTTTTGCATTTTCCAGGATTCTGCAGAATTCCCATCTCCCCATGGCGTTTCCCTCTTCCTCTCTATCCCCTTCCTTCGTTTCCTTGTCAGATTCAAATCAAGTCACAGTCCAAAACATCGTTCAGGCGTTTGATACACGCTAAGAGAACTTCAGTGCCTCGTAGTGGAAGCGAAGTACAGGATAGATCATGAAACGTGGGGGCACCTCAGTCCTCAATTCCTAGATGGCAGGCTCCTCCTTTTCACCACCTTGGACGTGCCTTCTGAATAGGGAGGCAACGTGGTCTGCAGTCTTTGGGGTCGGCTCCCAGTCCCTCTGCATCTATTTTAGCTCGACCCCGGGATACAATCAGACCATCTAATCCTAGCGACAAAGCCAGGAGCACAAATCCACCCTGCTCCTCCCCCGCCTCCTTACTCCCAGGGCCTCCAACCAAGCAGTGGGGCCAGGAAATTAATACATCCATCCGAGGCCAGGAGGCTCAAAGCGGTGGAATACAAGTGGCTAGGGGGAGGGGTCGGGGGGTTGGATTTCCTTGTATTTTGTTTGTGTATTTTTTTTTAAGCGTGAACCCAAGCTGGACAAGCCCCCTAGGACGCATCGCACAGCCCTAAGCGCAGGCCAGACAACCCTCCCCGCCCCCTCCCCGCCCGTCTGGCTGCAGCCCGCGCGAGGGGGGGAGGTTTGCGCGGGTCTGTCTGACACTTGTAAATGGAAGTGGGTTCCAACTTGGAAAACAAACGCGCCTGAGTCTGGGGCGGACAGAAAAGGGGAGGAGAGGAGGGGAGAGGAGGAGGAGGAGGAAAGACCCTTCCCTCCCACAGTAGCGTGGTCTGCCCTCCCTCCCGGCCGCCTGGGCTGCAGCAGGTTCGCCCAAACCAGGAGTGGAGACTCGGAAAGGGAGCTCCGGCCAAGCGCCCGGAGTCAGCCAGAAGCCTCCAGCTCTGCCACCGACCGCCCACGCTCCTGGATGCAGGAGCCTCTCTTCTCTCCCCTCCATCTCCCTCATGCCCCGTGGCTACCTCTGCATCCTCCCTCCAACCTCCCATTCTTCCAGGGACCGCTTCCACTGCCCGGTGTGCCCACACGATGACCCGGAGCTAGCTGCAGCTGCAGGAGGCTGCCACCACCGCCACCCCACACACACGCACACCCCCCGGGAGCGCCACCCTTTCCTAGGAGGCTACCCCAGAGGCTCCCTTAGCTCACAGCCAGACTCCCGCCACATCCCCGCTCCAAGCCCACGCCAGCCTGCGAAAGCGGGGAAAGGGAAAGTGGACAGTCAAGTTGTTTTCCGCAAAGCCCGAAGCTGGTCCATGGCTAGCCATCTCTGAAAGTACACGCGGCGGCAAAAGTCAGCGGGACCGGGAGGAAGGAATACAGCCCACAGCGCTGCAGCTAAAAATACCCGAGCTCGCTGCCTCGTGCCGGCCGGCCGGGGGCCAGATGCACTTTAGCTCAGCGCCCCCCACTGGCGGGAGCCCGCGCGCACCGCCCGCAGCGCACCCCGCCGGGTCCCGGCCGCGACGGCCGCCTCCTCCCCGCGCCCCGCAGACCCCCACCTCGGCCCCGCACTAACCCTGGTCCGGGCGAAGTGGTCCACCCAGAAGCTCCAGTGCAGGGGCTCCGAGTGCGGGACTGGCACGCCCTCTCATCCCCAGCCCCCCGACCCAAAGATGGCTGCAGTGCATGCACCCTAGGACAGGCAGGCCCGCTCAGCTTCCTTCCTTGTCAAAGAGAAGCAACCTTCCCCCTCGCCCGCCAAAAATCATGCACTCTTCCGGGGTACTCGGTTTCCCAGTCCCTGCCCAGAGAGCAGGAAAGGTCCCTCTTCCAGCCAGTGCTTTAAAAAAATAAAATAATTAAAAATAATAATAGTAAAAGGCTGTCGCTCCAGTTCGAGATCCCCTGCAAATCGGTCCATCTCACCCGGCTCCCGAACGCGCAAGCCGGAATGGAGCGTGGCGCCAGCCGACCCACAGCCCGGGAACTCCTTCCCCTCCCTGGTGGTTAAAGGCATCTGGGCTCCCTGCTCCGTCCGACGCTGGCCAAGCTACCATCCAAACTCGTGCCCCTCCAGGGCATTCATCCACATCAGAACAGCCCTCCTGCACCTGACGGGGACGGGCTACCGGCAGGCACGCCGCCTGGACCCGCTCATCCACCTGCCCCGGCGGCCCGGACCTGGAGGGGGCGGGGAGCAGTGCACCGACCCGCAAGCCCCTCTGGCTTCTTCCCTAAGCAAGTCCTCCGTCCCAAACTTGGCCAACTCTCCGTGCCAACCTCCCTCCCGGTTACCCCCGCAGGACAGAACCTCTTTCTCCCCTTCTCGGAGCCACGCCGAGACGCGAACTTTGCAAGGTGAAAAGTTTCCCCCACGCGTTCCGCCGGCTCTCGCCTCCCCGAGCCCACCTCGCAGCCCTTTGGCGCCCATGGTTGGTTCGGTAGCGCGCTCCAGCCGGTGCAAAGGGCAGCCCCAAAAAATCACATTATAAACCCCACGCACCCTTGCCTCCGCCGGCGATCCACGGCTCCTGCAGGCGCTTCCCCCGTGGTCTTCCTCTCTCTCCCGGCGGCGCTCCAGCCCGGGGCGAGCTGGCCACTCGGCCGCCGCTCCGCCGCCGCCGCCGCCGAGCTCCCCGCGCGCTCGCCGGCACCGGAGCCCCAAGCGGAGGCTCTGGGTGCTCCGCGCTCTGGATGCCGGCTGCCGGCTCGCAGACGGAGGAGGGTAGCCGGGAGGAGGAGAACAGCAGCGGACGGAGCGGGAAGGGGGCGCGGGATCCCAATGTGCAGCCCAGATCACACAGCGCAGCCTGCCGGGAGGAGCGCCTACTCTTGGGCTGGCTCCGAGCTGCCGCTGCCGCCGCCGCTACTGCTCGCTGCCTCGCTGCTCCCAGCTCCCCATCACAGCCGCCGCCGACGCGCGGCCGAGCCCCCCCCCTCTCTCTCTCTCTCTCTCTCCTCTCCCCCTCTCGCTGTCTCCTCCTCCCAAACCGCGAGAGAAAGGGGAGAGGGGGAGAGAAGCTCCTGCGTCCCGGCTGGCTGGCGATGTCTGAGCGAGCGGGGCGCACGGGAGAGGGGGCAGGCGGGCGGGGAGAGGTGGGTGGTTGTGGGGGAGGCAACGCAGAGCTGGAGGGCGCTCCCGGCGCCGGGCCTGCCGCGCTGGACTAATTTTAGAGCTCCGGTCTCCCTCCACCCGTCTCTCAGGGCGCGGGGATCACACCAACGCGCTTCCCTGCGGCGCGCAAAGTGAAGTGCCGGCCTCAGAGAGCGCACGCACAGGCTGCTGGCAGTCCGGGCAGTCCCCGCAGTCCCCGCCGCCCCGCAGCCCCGCGCAGAGGTCCAGCACGTGTCACTCTCCCGGGATGGCGGCGAAGAAACTGAGGCACATCAAGGTGAAAATGGCTTCTCTTGAGATCCCAAGGTTAGTGTGTAGTGTGGAGATAAAAAAAAAAACCTCCAAATGTGTGCCTTGGTTCCAAATGTGCTACACAGGCAGGGCTCCTGCTACTTTGTCCATTGGACAACCTTAGGAGAAGGAAGCAGTATGAACTAAAGGGTAAGGTGGCCGGTTCTCTTCCCTCCTTTCCTGCCCACCAATAGTTTCAAACATTTTTGTGGAACTGGGGGCACTCCGAAGAGAATGAGTGAGTGATTTGGGACCTGATGATTTGCAACTCAACCTGCCAGTAGGACTACTGTTCCAGTACCTTCTGCATCCACCACTACCAACACACACACACACACACACACACACACACACACACCCTACCTGCAACAGAGGTTATATTTGTCTTCTCAATTCTTTACATCCCCACCCCAGTCCCTCTCTTTGTACCCTCACTCTTCCACTTTTTTTTTACTTCCCCTCAAAGCAGAGGCAGTCTTACACCCCCACCCCCACACCAGTTTCCATCCCCACTCCCCGCGCCCCCCACACAGAGCAATGCACAGATCTCCCTAAGCCAACCTAAAATGTGCCCATTGTCTGGGATACTGTCTCCTAAACTGTTTCTCCCCCAGCTCAACCTTTGTTACATGGGGAGAGGCGCATAAGGGACTGCACATCTATTCTCCAGAAGAAATTTTTACTTTTTTTGAACCATGAAATTCTCTTTGGGGAGCTAGGTAGGGGCTGCTATTAGGGGACTTGAATCTCAGCCACTAGAAGGAGCCATTTGAAGATCCAATTCAGTTTACCATTCTGTTTTTCCAGCTCCCAGTCTGGGGTCTCCATATATATATATATATATATATATATATATATATATATATATATATATATATATAATTTTTTACAGAGAGGAAGGGAGAGGGATAGAGAGTTAGAAACATCCATGAGAAACATCGCTCAGCTGCCTCCTGCACACTCCCCACTGGGGATACGCTTGCAACCAAGGTACATGGCCTTGACCAGAATTGAACCTGGGACCTTTCAGTTTGAAAACTGAAGACTCGTGCTCTATCCACTGAGCCAAACCAGTTAGGGCCAGGGCCGCCTCCTTGTCACAGCTACACAATGGCCCCCCACTCTTCACAGGTGGAACGTTTCCCTTGAAAGCCTCTAGCATCTTTGCCGCCTTGACTGCTCCGTAAGCCATGACATGCTCTGGTCACCGTGAGAGTTTAATGTGAATACTAAAGGACAGCGACAGCTCCCCATACAGCAGCTAATTCGGGGATAATCAGCATGTTACGTAGGGCTGCATTGCCCCATAGGCCAGAGCATGGGTCTGGAATGAGGGAAGCCACCAACAGGGCTAGGAAGACTGACTTGCCCTCCGAAGTGTTCGAATGTGAATAGTTTTATTTTCATCTTTGTATCAGCAGCTTTCTAGGGCATTGAAAAGTTTATTGCCATATAAATATGTCCCTACCATGGCATTTTTTCTTGTGACCAATGGAACACAGTTAACTGCATCAAAGATTTTAATGAACCGATATATTTCCCACCTGTGTGTTTCTGTGCAAGTACTGAAATATTATAAGTTGGTTCCAGAAACCAAGTAGTTTGGGTAGAGTCATGTAGTGGTGGTTTGGCCAATGGGATGCTCAGGGAGGGAGTGCTGGCAAGGAAATTGGGCATCTTCCACCTTTTGCCTGGGAAGACTGCCAGAGAGTGTAGGTGTGGCCGTTGCTGCTGCTACTGCTGGTGATGCTCTGATTCCTGCTCTTAGAAGGTTCTGTTATGCCTCAAAGGTACCATACCGATAAGTACAAAAAAAAAAAAAAATCTCTCTAAACCTCAGCCCCCTATGTCTCTAGGCAGTAAGAAGAGAATAAAGTAAATAGTCTTTACTCAAAGGGCAGGCACAAGCCATGATAGCCCATGGGTAAAAGACTTCCTGCAAGGATGATAGAGTGGCTTATCTAACAGAGCACCCTTCAGGCCCTTTAAGGTGTGCATAGCACTTAATCCTCATCTAATACTGATTGTATCAGAAGATCACTTCATTATATTTAAAAGCGCCTATTGTGTGCTAGTAAGCAGATGACACACTAAGCTTTATGATATCAGAGAGTCTGTTTCTCAGGCGGGGTGGCAAAAAAGTAGGTTTACAGTTTGTGGAGAAAATAATAGAATGATTAATAAATAACAATACAAAGAATAAACACTTTCCCATACTCACAACTGTAGACCTCCTTTTGCCACACTCCACATTCACTTTTCTATCCACAGTTCCCTTCATAGCACTTGGCGCACCTAATGAATATTCGTCACTGCTCAATACATATTCAAAGAATATACAGATGATGCAAGCTTGAAGTGGAAGTTCTTTTAGGAAAGGAGGCCCAAAAAATGAACGATTATGAACCTGTAAGAATATAATGTGACTTGCTGTGTTACATGCACCGATTTCCTTGCCAGCACACTTTCCCTCAGTGCCCCATGCACCACTTGAACTTCTCTGAGCCTCACCTGTGTCTTTCAGCCTCTGCTGGGATAACCAGTTCTCAGTGGCTCTCGCCAGCTCCACACAGGTGCAGTCTGACAGTGCCTTGCTTTAGGCCTCTCTTAACACCTCTCCTCCCACCCACAGACTTCTCTGTTAAAGTTTCAGGGTAGACTGAAATCCAGAAAGAAGCACTAGAGATTAAACGCCCTGTGGTCAATCTTTGATCAATGGGAGATGAGAGGCCACTAATAAATGCTCCCCTTTCAGGCCTCCAACAAAGGATGCTGAAGTGTTACATACAGCTCCTCAGGTGGTCTTACTGAGTGAAGCAGCCAGCAGCCAGAAGCAGGGGCCAGCTTGATAACACATTCAGGTACTGCCTCTCCTGCTGCTGCTGGACCCCCTCCCCCCGTCCCTCACAGGCTCCCTAAAATTGCACTCCCCAAAAATGTACTTTCCAAGAGTCCTTACTGCAGGCTCTGTTTTCTGACAATTTCAGAAAATATCCACCATTTATCCTAAATGTTCACATCAAGAATAGTCAAATGATTTTTCAAAGTGCTCTATAGCATATACATATGTAAACACACACACACACACACACACACACACACACACACATTACACCCCACCCAGATCTGTTCTTATCAGTCCCGTTCAGTTTATTTGTGTTTTATAAATCAGGAAGGACTGTGTGTAGAGTGACATTTGAGTCAGTGCCTATCTTATTGTTAAGCTGTCCATAAAGTACTCAATAATGGAAGAATTCCTTACCACAATGAGCTATTGAGGAGAGTGGTAGAATTTCCTTCCCTGGAAGTACTGAATCAATGGATAGATGTTTATCAACTTGGGATGGGAGTGGATCTGTCAAGAAACTATGGTAATAGGATTTTTCTTGGAAACAGATAAAATCAGGCTGTATTATGTCAGAGAGTCAGTAGAGGTTGGCCGTTAAGTGAGCAGGCCTCGGAAGCAGGCAAACTGTCTGAGTTAGAATCCTCACTTTCCACTCTCAAGCTGTGAGATCTTGGATACGTTTCCTAATTTCCCTAGGTCTTAAGTTACTTCATATGTAAGGTAGGACCTATAATAGTATCTATCTGATAAGATTATTTTAAGAGTAAATGAAGTAATTCATAAAAACGTGTGCTCAACATATGATAAGCACCCAACAAATTTTAGCTGTTATCCTTTTGGAAACAAATTATGAAGTAATTATTTAATTTCACCTGAGCTCAAAGTCAATGCCAGAAGCCAGAACAAAGTTCAGACTCTACTACTGTAGCAGGCAGTTAGGTAGGCATGAGCAGGGCAGGAAGGATGGGCCAGATACTGAGGGTCACCAGGGTCAGGGCCTGGGTGCCTAGCAATGGGCAAAACTACAAGCCCTGGCTCCACTGCACCCTTAAGCATTAACCTCTGGAGATGACATATCGGTCTCAGCTGTATTTTAGCTGCAAACCCAGGAAAGCAGCAAAACTAGGCAGAGTGGAGGGCCAGCTGTATCCATTAATGACCCCCGCCCCTGGTGCCAACCAATCAGTAGAGACCAGGAGGGGCACACCTGGAAAGCTGGTGAATGTTCTATTGAGATCCTCCCCTGAGACTGCAGATAAAAGCCCCCAGAATGGAAGACCCTGTGGGGCAGTGTTTCTCAACCTTCTCTCATGATGAGAATCACCTGGTGGAGTTGTTAAAACACAGATTCCTGAATCCCAACTAAGAAGTGCTAAACTAGAATTTTTGAGAACATATAGGTAAAATTGCATACCTAACTTAGTGCTCTGTATATAACATCTGTGTTAGAGCACTAGTTAAGTATATAATTTTACCTATATGTTCCCAAAAATTCTAGTTTAGCACTTCTTAGTTGGGATTCAGGAATCTGTGTTTTAACAACTCCACCAGATGATTCTCATCATGAGAGAAGGTTGGGAAACACTGCTGTGGGGCTCTCTATGGAAAATGACCCCTGCCTTTCCCCACCCAGGGGTTAATGCTTCCTTTCCCAAGAGGTCTCTCTCTCTCTCCTCTCTCTCCTCTCTCTTTTCTCTCTCCTCTCTCTCCTCTTTCTTCTCTCTCTCTCTTCTCTCTCTCCTCTCTCTCTCTCTCTCCCTCCCTCCCTTCCCTGAAGTACTCAGGCACCAGACACCTATCCTCCCTCTTTAGTTACTTAAAGCCATTTATCTCTCTCTCCTAGTCCTAAGCCCCAAGGGCCCTTCTACTACCTCTGTAATGTTCTAAATAAACTTGCCCTTGTAATTCAAGTTTCTGGGCTCTGAATTCTTCTCTTAGCCAGAGCAGAAGTACCCAGGTTGCTGAACTGAGGGCCACCTAACTCATCGCTAAAAACTGCCTGGTGCTGTTTTTCTGCCTCTAACATTACTTATCATCTTCCGTGCTAAAATTCTGATTCCAACTCCTAGTCTGGAATGACATCTTGTTATCCACATAGCTCTTACAGGCCAAACTTTTACTCAAATACAGCAAAGTGATGTTCCAGATATTCATAAAATTTATATGTAATATAAAAAGGCTCAGTTTGGGATGGGAGCATTTATTTATATCCTTTTTGTTCTCCATTAATAAATAAAGCTCCTTGGTTTTTTAATTCACCTTTTATAAAACTACATCATATATTTCATATATGACTAATTTTAACGCAAATATTTTATAGAAAAATATTTCATTTAACTCTAAGCATTATACAGTGTTGCAGAACATAGAAGAGACCCTGTATTCTCTTTATCCCAGTGGTTCTTTATCTTTTTTGGTTCACAGACCTCTTTGATTAAACTTATGGAATCTCTTTTTAAAAATACACACATATACACCCATTTTTAAAAAAATATATTTTATTGATTTTTTACAGAGAGGAAGAGAGAGGGATAGAGAGTTAGAAACATCTATGAGAGAGAATCATCGATCAGTGCCTCTTGCACACCCCCTACTGGGATGTGCCTGCAACCAAGGTACATGCCCTTGACCAGAATCGAACCCGGGACCTTTCAGTCCACAGGCTGACGCTCTATCCACTGAGCCAAACCGGTTTCGGCTACCCCCATATTTTTTGCATTCTACTTCAGTATTTCCATTGCCTCTAAATTCCCTCCATAGAACACAGATTAGGGAAAATGTTGTACATGAAAAAATACAGTCCAGAATTCTAGTTCCATTTCTTCTGGGTTTTAGTTACTGTGCTAGCATTTGCTTTTCTGAATTTATTGTAGGAAGGAATATGTAATACCTCAGGGGCTGGAGGTACAAACCATATCTGAAATGAACTTGGATCATTCCAAACTCTTGAGAACTTACTCCTAAAACAAAGATGTAGCCCGGCCTGCATGGCTCAGTGATTGAGATTTGACCCATGAACCAGGAAGTCGCAGTTCAATTCCGGTCAAGGCACATGCCCAACTCCTGGGTTTGATCTCTAATGTGGGGCGTGCAGGAAGTAGCTGATTGGTGATTCTCTCTCATCATGGATTTTTCTATCTCTCTCTTCCTTTTTCTTCCTCTCTGAAGTCAATAAATGAAAAAATTTTAAACAAATGTGTAGCCTAGGCCACCTGTGTTGGGACCTGCTATAAATGAGACAGTCTCTGCATTAGCTTCTACTTAGACTACAAAGCTTAATAAGAGATAAGTAATTAAAAAGTGCTAATTTGGGCTATACAAGCTCCCAATTAAAACTCAACAGTAACCTAATTAAGACAAAAGTGACTGCAGGAATTTTTTTAGAAATTAGACCAAAAATATCTTATTACAGAGGAATGTTTTATCACTGATGTTTCTCAAAATTGGAGGCATACAGCAATACTGTAAAGCAGACTGACATTTTTATTATCTGAACTTTTACAGATGTCTCCTTTCCCCCTAATTGATCCCCCCCACCACCACCACCATTCCCACCCCAGGCAAGCCCTCACACCCCAGTGTCTGTGTCCATTGGTTATGCTGATATGCATGCATGCAAGTCCTTTGGTTGCTCTCTAACCCTCCTCCCCCACCTCCCCTTTTGAAATTCTCTACAGATAATGCTTCCACACAACCCATTACCTGCAGGTTGTGCAGGCCCCTCCTACTTCCCCTCCTACTGGTGTACCCACTACTGCTTAGACTTGCACAGGACCTTCCTTGCCACTTAGCTATCCTGAGGCTGATCAAGCCAATCCCCCTATTTAGAAACAACAGACAAAACTTGAACAGATCTGATGACTACTTGGGCTTTACCAAGTAAATTGTCTTGCTAACTTTCTTATCCTTAAAAAAAAAAATGTATCTTGGCTATGACTCCCCCCTCTTTGATTTTACACAGACTAATAATAAATGTAATTTCATTCTTAACACATCTATAATTCTTTGTTCTTTAAACCATTTCTCATTTTTTTACTCTCTTATTCATCCATTCATTCAAAAAGCGCTTTTGAGCAGCTATATACTTCATTCTCTGCTAAGTGCAAAAACTTCTAAGATATCTGCCTTTTCAGGCCGGAGGAGAAGTCATTGTTATCAAACTGTTTCTGGTGACAACCAAAACAGCACTAGGCGTTAGACCAGTAGAGTAAGGCTGGACCTCGGTTCAGCAACCTTGGTATTTGAGTTCTGGTTAGGAAAGAATTCAGAGCCAAGACTCAAACTATAAGAGAAAGTTTATTTAGAAAGTCACAAAGGTAGAAGTAGTAAGTGGTAGAAGAAATGGGCTCAGGAAGCAAGATACATACGCAAAGGAAGGAGAGAGAAAGGTAAAGGTAATGGGGTCAGGGCAGTATTATAGAAGAGAGGGAGGGGAAAGACTAGGGCATTTTGCTGGGAGAGACCACAGTCAGGTCCTCCATCCTCCAGGCTTTTAAGGGCAGGGATTTTAGGGAAAGTCCCAGGGGAAGATCTCAATAGAATATTCATCAGCTTTCCAGGTGTGTCACCTCAGGATCCTGGTCTCCACCGATAGGTCAGCAACAGGGAGTGGTCATTAGGCAGTGCAACAGGTCCTGATGTCAGCCATGGCATCACTTGTCTTGTTTTGCTGCCCCTCTGGGCCTGGAACTGAAACACAACTGAGGCCTAGATGTTCTCCCTGGGGGCTAATGCTTAAGGGTGTGGACTTGCAAGGGCCTGCATAGGAGTAGCATGAAGCCACTCTTTGGCCCCTGTTCCTCCTCCAGGGGGTCTACTGCCTGATTATTGACATCCAGGGTAGGAAAGGTCAGGGGAGGATCTGAACCAAATGACCAGAGATAGAAAAAGTCAGGGGGTTTAAACCATATGACCAGCCATATACAAAAGGAGGACAGATTACCCTGGGAGCCAGGTCCCTGTTTGTTTAGTTTTTCCCAGTTTGTAGGCACCCTGTTGACCTTCTGTACCTGGCCTACTGTCCTTGGTCTGCTCATGTCTGTCTAACTGCCTATCCCAAATGATCATATAAATAAACGTACCAGCCAAAACCGGTTTGGCTCAGTGGATAGAGCGTCAGCCTGCGGATTGAAGGGTCCAAGGTTCAATTCTGGTCAAGGGCATGTACCTTGGTTGCAGGCACGTCCCCAGTAGGGAGTGTGCAGGAGGCAGCTGATTGATGTTTCTCTATCAATGTTTCTAACTCTCTATCCCTCTCCCTCCCTCTCTGTAAAAAATCAATAAATTATATTTAAAAAGAAAGAAACGTAACAGTGGAAAGGGCTACACGTGAATGCCTCGGTTGTTTGTTTAATGAACATCACCACTCCAGAGAAGAGAAATTTTCAATTATCTCCCTACTTTATTAATAAAGTTCAACACTCACCAGGGCTGAAAAGGACAGTTAGTGCTACACCTGGCATATGTTTTGACACAATGTTATAAATGACAGATATCATCAAATACTAGGGTATTAATAGTGTCAGGATCCCACTTCAGCATTTTCACCAAAAGTTTTTAGCTGCCCCATTGACCTCTAGTTAAACCGTCTTTTCCTCAAGTATTTTGAGATGAAATTTTAGTTTTTCATTCAAAATTGCTGCTTTTAATTATTTATAAATTATGGGTACTCATTATCTGCCCCTATATTTCAATATAGTTATATTCAGAATGAAATATGCTTTCGTGGGCTAGTCTAGTTAGACCACAATTTATAACATCTTTCTGTGGGAAAGGCATTCCAAGTTTAAAACACAACTGGCTTACAGACTTTTGGAACATGACTTGTTTGTAAATCAGGACATTCTTTTAGCAAAGGGAAAGTTACTATATAATACAAAAATGAGGTAATCATTTCTTGTAAGTTCTATAAAATCTTAAGAGTTAGAAAAGTAGTTAGAGTTTATATATCCCTCACTGTCGTTACCTTTGCCCACATGTCTTAGCTGCTGATTCCTTCAGTCGTAACTTGCTTCTCTAGTGAGCCTCCAAAAAACAGTCTAGACACAGGATGAAGACTTTTGTCTACTGAATAAAAGGAGGAAATTTGTGTCTTTTCTACCTTATTCATAGATGAATGCAGAAAGGAAAGTTGAAAAGAAATCCATCTAAACCAAGCAGCTCCAAAACCAAAGGAAAGGAAAAACCCTCTCTGAGAGTTTGGGGAACAAATTATAGCAATTGCTTTTTTAAAAACCAGATCTTAATTGAATCAGTGAAGTATTATTAAAAATAAATGCAGGCATATTGCCTTAAATTAATGAACATAAAACCCCCTTTTCATTTTCAATTCCTGAAAAGGATCTATTTACCTTTATTTTTTGAATACTTAACTAAACGAGTTAATACCCACTTCATTTCACCAGGCCAAATGTTAGCCATGAATGTCAGTGCAATTTTTCAGAAGTGAACTGCATTAAACGATTTGCATAACAAAAATGTCACTGTGAACCAGTACCTTACTGCCCATGGCTGTTGGAAGCTAAGTGAACATCATCTTTTTTCTTATCTGACAGTTTTGTCCACCGGAAAATAACTGACCCTTACCAAATGCAGTTGATTTTCAGTAAAGTTAAAAACAAACAAACAACAACAACAAACTACTGACTATGAGGAATTAGCAGGTTCAAGGAGTTGATGATAGGATTCAGTTTTTTATTTTCCATTTCAAAATCTTCCAGTCCAAATGCAAACCAGATTTGTGGTGATTAAAAAGTTCTTTTCCTCTGGCTCTGACTGAGGACTTGGATTGAAACAAGTCACTTCCCTCAGTACATTTTCCATTGGGCAGATCAGCTCATTATACAGTATTTATGACACATTGACATTGATTTATTCATACACTGAAAACCTACTATGTGCAGAGGGGCATATGTTGGAGGTCTTTTTTACTTTATTTTTTATTGATTTTAGAGAGGAAGGGAGAGAAAGAAACATCAATGATGAGAGAGAATCATTAATTGGCTGCCTCCTGCACACCCTCCCGCCCCCCACTGGGGATTGAACCTGCAACCCTGGCATGTGCCAGGACCTGGAATCGAATCCTGACATTCAGTTTCATAGGTGGTCTCTCAACCACTGAGCCATTCTGGTCCGGCTAGATGTTGAAATCTTTGCAGCAAACATGGTCCCTGATAAAATAGGAAGCTTACCCATGATAACCACCCAAATCTAGCGCTGCCTCTAGACTCAGTCACATTGCTTTGTATGAATATAAACAGAATTCTTAACCTTGATACCGTTATTTTCAGTTCTTGGCTACTTCACCAACCCTGGGGCTTTTCCTAGTGACCTCCAGTCTCGGTGAAGTTTCTGTGTTCCCAGTGGCCCCTCTGTGACTTCGCTTCTCACACTCTTAGCCTCATCTTCATCTGGTTTTCAGTCTGCCTTTCTACCAGAGTAGGAGCCTCCTGAGGATAGAGGCTGGTCTTTATATCACCAAGGTGGGCATCACTTAACAGCTGCTCAGCAAAATGTTTGCTTGTTGTTAAATGACTACACTCGCCTAGTTTGTTTGTTTGTGGGGGTTTTCTTTTGTTTTTTAGAGGATGGGAGACTATGGAGTTGCCCATAGGAAGTCTCACACCAGTTTCATTTTTCCTGGGCCTAAATCAGTGGTTCTGAAAATTGGTTCCTGGACCAGTAGCATTCCCATCCATTGGGAACGTGTTAGAAATGCACACCCCAGGGGTTACGCCCCACCTGGTGAATCAGAAATGTGGGAAGTGGAGCCAGCCAGCTGGGGGGTTTTAACAAACCACCCAGGTGATTCTAATGTTTGTTACATTTTGAGAACCACTAGCCTAGGTCTTCCTACTCTTAACGTACACATTTATACCCACAGTACAGAGGATGTCCACTTAAAACCTTCTCTCCTGTCCTCAAAGACAGAAGCCTTGCACCCCTTTAAATCAAACTTTAAATCCCTGCAGGGGATGTAGTCCTTTGCTCTGATTTGGCAAAAACTCCAAATTACCCTACCTCTTTGTTTTCCTTGGGAAGGGTTGAATTGCCAGGTAATTGCTTCAATTAACCAATTCACAGTGTTTCCTTAGACACAGCTGGTGGTAAAACCGTCCACAGTATCCAAAAGGTGTTCTAGCTTCTTCCCTCAAGGTTGCAGCCAACCAGAGACCTGCCAGGGAGGAGAAATGAACCAGCTCAGGAGAAAGCAGGGCCAGTGTCTGTATCTCTTCATCCCTGTTCACAAATTTCCCTCATTTATACCCCAGTTCAAAGGGTTGTATGCTACCACGGTCTGGCACTTGAGTGACAGAAGGAAATGTTTTCCTTACACCATCAAGTACACCAGTGTTTCCCAACCTTCTCTCATGATGAGAATCGCCTGGTGGAGTTGTTAAAACACAGATTCCTGAATCCCAACTAAGAAGTGCTAAACTAGAATTTTTGGGAACATATAGGTAAAATTGTATACCTAACTAGTGCTCTAAGACAGATTTTATATACAGAGCACTAAGTTAGGTATGCAATTTTACCTATATGTTCTCAAAAATTCTAGTTTAGCACTTCTTAGTTGGGATTCAGGAATCTGTGTTTTAACAACTCCACCAGGCGATTCTCATCATGAGAGAAGGTTGGGAAACACTGAAGTACACTATGGCTGCATCGCCCCCAAGGTCAGACTCATCATAGAAGTGGATCAGGCTGGGAAACACTCTCTTGCCTTTGCCTCAACAGCTTTGGTTTCCCCGCCAATAGTCAGTGCAGTTTTGCATGTATGTGAACTGGAATTTAAGTCATCATAGTCTCAGGAGAACACACATTCTGAAATCTTGAGAAGGGAATGTTCATGTAAATAATGAACTGCAAGCAATTCTTAAGAAATAATCAGATTACTTACACAGATTAGGCACCTGGAAATATGAAAGAATGCTTAAGAAGTTACTATGGGAAGTATGCACCTAAAATTAGTACTTTTTTTTTTTTTTTTTTTTTTTTTTAAGCCATGCTGCAAGTATTACTTTCCCGGAGATATTTGAAACCAGATGCCAATAACTTTTTATTTCCCCTTAAGACAAAATTGATTTGCTTGATAGAGCCTTCTATCTTTCCGAGCTGGAAGGCTTGGGTGAAGAAATGTCTAAAGAAAATTTCATTTCTCAGAAAATATTTCTGAGCTTGTTGGGGAGAGGCAGGAATGGCATTACAAGGCATTGCCGTGCTGCTGCTGGAAGCTAGGGAGAGGCCAGGGCAGGGTGAAAACGTGCAAATCTGTGGAGCATCCCCAGCTCTTGAAGGTCTCGCAGAGTGGTCACCATCAAGGAAGCTGACCCCGACCTGATGTTGACAAGTAACATTGAGAGACCACGTCAGCATTTTTGGTTTAGTTGTTTGAGTGAGGGCAGAGGGATTTTTTTTTTTTTTTAAACTGAGTAAACATACATGCTTTAGTTCATTATGGTTAGAATATTTGGAAGCTATAGAGGATTCAGGAAACATCAGGTTTTAATTCCTGTAAATTCGGCTGTTACTTACAGTAGAGGGTTTGTAACAATAATATTCTGATAATCTTGGACTAATGTACTCAGTAAGAGCCAAAACAGAAAAAGACCAGTACTTGTATTCATTTATTAGCCCACTTATTTAAGTGTCTAAACACAAATACATTCTGTGTACACTTCTGAGTGCCTGTTACCTTTCAGAAGCCAAGGGCCTAGAGGTTAACATGACATATTCCTGCCTCAGGGAGCTTGCATCCTCCTTTAGTTGTACCTGCTTGCCTCTACAATGCCCTAGCCCCATGGTCAGCAAACTATAGCTCCCAAGCCACATGTGGCTTTTCGGCCCCTTGAGTGTGGCTCTTCCACAAAATACCAAGGCTTAGGCCAGTCTATTTTGAAGAAGTGGCATTAGAAGAAGTTTAAGTTTAAAAAAATTGGCTCTCAAAAGACATTTCAATCGTTGTACTGTTGATACTTACCTCTGTTGACTAATGAGTTTGCAGACCACTGCCCTAGCCTAAAACACAGTTGTAATACTTATGCCTGCTTCCTTTCCAGCGTGGCTGTTCCTTTCTCTAAGTCCCCAGCTTGCTTTTATTATACAAAAATAGGAAACCCTTATTTTTTTTAAATAGGTAACTACTTGAAAAATATTTCCTGAGCAGCTACTAAGATCTCAGTTGTGAGTCTCCACTTCTCATGGTGTAGAGACCTCAGTCTGGTTCCTGGACAATTTTTACCAAATTGTTTCTGGTAGTAGTTGTTTTTTGTTTGTTTTGGTGTTTTTGTTTGTTTGTTTTTGTTTTTTTTTCTTGGATACCTCTGGAAATAGGAATAGCAATTAATGGGAGATGGCTCAGCACTAATTATGCTCCTACCCAAAAAGGACCAGAAACCGCCCTTGAGAACAAACCTCGGGAAGTTTTTCACTTATTGTGAAGGCATGTGCCAGTGCACGGATGAGACGGTGCCTCCTCACCACCTCTCTAACAGAGCACATGTAGTCACCTTCATTAGCATTTCCATAAGAATTGATTAACTTGGAAGGAACAATCAAATTCAGTCTGAATGATCCTTTCATCCTAAGTATGAGAAGTGTATCATTGTGACTTTTGCATTAACAAGTGCTGACAAATGACAGTCTTTCCTGATTTCCTCTTTTCACCCTGCCAAGCCCTGACTTGGCCTGGTAGGTTGGGTGGCATTCCATCATGTCCCTGTTGTAGTCACGGAGAAACTGCATCAGCAGTAATATTACAGCTAAATTTGCTACTCAGGAGCCCATAGCTCCTGAATGGAGCCAGTTTGACATCTTGGCCGGGATCTTTGAACTCGAGCCCAGCCTCAAGGCTGTTGTAACCTGCATTTGTCTCAGGGTGGACTATCTTCCTTTCGTCTCTGTCCTGGCAGAGAGACACACAAGGACCCTCCCAACCGAAAAGGGTGAAGAGGCAAAGAAAGAAGAAAGGGAAGGGCCGTTTTACAGTATAAAGATATGAGAGTTAGCCCTTTTTTAAATTCTAAATCAATCCTTTCAGATACATACATTTAGTATATGTCATCTGGCTAGCTTAACCTAACATACTTAGTTTCCCTAACCATTCAGTGGGTAATTCTTATAGACTAGATACAGTATTTGTTTTGTTTGCTTTTGGCCGTGTTCATTGCTCTTCATATCCGTACACTCTCTAGTCTCAGAGATTTGCGTTATACTCTGAACAAAGACCAGTAATCATAGGAACATTATCGAACTGCCTAGAGAGATTTGCAATTTTTAGGAAATGAGAGATGATTGCATTCTGAGATAGTCAGAAAAGTCTCCTTGAAGAGGTACAACTTGGGCTGAATCCTGAAGGATGGGGAGGAGTGCAGAGAGATGGGCAGAGTGAATTGGTAATTTCCAATGGCACAGACACAAAGGGAGAGAGACGTAGGGCAGAAGTGCATTAGAGCTCTTCCGGGGAAAGGCAGAGTGCTGGGCTAGAGCTCATCTGTGGGAGCGTTAGTGGAAAATAATAATGTGAGGACCAGATTTAAAAGGTTCTGGAATGCTGGGTAAGGGAGTCTGAACGTCATCTTAACGCCCCAGAGAGACACGGAGCATTTTCCGTTGAGAAAGGACAAGATGCGGACGTTCAGGGCACTAATGGTGCTGATGTGTGATCTGCTTTGAACAGGGGAGAGCGGAGAGTCAGAGCAACCAGTGAGAATGGGGAGGTCAGTGGCTGAGAGGACAGCGTTGGGGATTCCATGGATCTGGGTTCCAGACTTAACCCCTCCATTTCCAAATCTGTGCACGTCACTTACCCTTCTGAGTTCTGGGTTTGGATGCTAGCGTCCATCCTCTTCATACATTCAGCAAAAACTACTGAGAATCTAACTCTGCCAGACACTGTTGTAGGCACTGGGGGTGTAGTGGTGCTAAAATGAACAAATTAGCTACCCTTGGTTGCTGTTTTTCGTGGAGATGGGAAAATTGGGAGGATTAAATGAGGTGCTGTATATACAGTTTATGGCACACAGCAGGTAGGCAAAAAGTGGTGACTAGAGAGTCTATTGTAGTAATAAGCTCAGCAAATGATACAGAAAAACTCTCGGCAATATGCTTTTCCAGAATCTTCAGTTGCTGGAGAAGAAGCTCAGCTGTACATTTCAGCACATGGATGTCATCCCACTGGCTCTTTCTCAAGAAATTCTCTAGCTTTTTGTTCCGATCCGGCCAGACTTCAGTAATTTAAACATTTCATGCCGGCATGGGATTTTCCTAGACCAGTGGTCGGCAAACTCTTTAGTCAACAGAGCCAAATATCAACAGTACAACGATTGAAATTTCTTTTGAGAGTCTAAAGGTAGCATCCATGCCACAGCTAGGACTAGAATCTGCCCTTGTTTTCTGCCTCTTGGTCTAGTGATATTTCCATTGAGGTATAACTGTGAGGAGCATGGCTGCAAGCTGCACTCACTCTAAGAAGTCTTTTTAGACTTAGACTTCTTCTAATGCCACTTCTTCAAAATAGACTGGCCCAGGCCTTGGTATTTTGTGGAAGAGCCACACTCAAGAGGCCAAAGAGCCGCATGTGGCTCGTGAGCCTCAGTTTGCCCACTGCTGTCCTAGACCACCTGAGTCAGACTCCCTTCTCAGATGCCCAGGCCATGGAGTCTGCCCCAGCCTCTCCTCAGATGGGAGCAATCCTTCCCTCCCCTTGGCCAGTCCAATCAACACTCCTTTCCTCCTGCAAGAACAGTGAGAACTGGAATTAGCTCCTCAACATCTCTGCTCAGGTCAACTCCGCTAAACAGAATCTATCGTTGAAGCATTTGTTCAAGATCTGAGCACCTAAATTCTTTTTTATCACTAGATGGCTGGCCAAAAGAACAAATGATGCTTGATATCTTTAATATTCTCCAAAGCAATACCAAGCAAAGTTCAGAAACACTATCTATCTATCTATCTATATATCCATATATATATATATATATATATATATATATATATATATATATATATATATATATATATCACATCACTATGTAATTTGACTTGGAGTCCGCTGCTTTTTCGTTATTCAGCGGTATGTACTGACTCTCCCTTGCAGGCTGTGGGGCTAGATGTAAGGGCCGAGATAGAGCAGCTTGCAGCCATGCTCCTCACAGTTATACCTCAATGGAAATATCACTAGACCGAGAGGCAGAAAACAAGGGCAGATTCTAGTCCTGGCTGTGGCATGGATGTTACCTATGCATTTAAAGTAACTGTCAAATCACAACAATATAAAAACAGTTAAATTCATTGAATCATTAAGTGCATGGCAATGCCCTAAGTGCTTTGTGTGTATTACTTTATTCTCAAGGCAACCCAATGAAGTTCATATTATCATTATTCTTCTATAATACATGAGCAACTTGAGGCTGGGAATGCAGCCCCCCACACACACAAATACACACACACACACACACACACACACACACACATTCTACTGCTAGTGAAAAAAAACAACAAAAAACAAAGGTGAAACTACATCTCTCTTAATCCAGAGTCCCAGGCTTCACATCCATTCTCCAGGTAACCGTGCTTATCTTTGGGTGGTGATATTAGGGATGGTCTTTATTTATTTTGCTTTTACATAATTTTTCCATATTGCCCATAACCATGCTCTGCTTTAAAGTTGGGAAAAAAAATTCTAGTTATTAGAATGGCCCTAAAAAGTCACTTATTCTCTCTTTGAAAGAGTCCCTATTCTTTAAGTTTTTCTTCATAAAAGCAAATATGTGTTTCTGCTTGGTGAAGCACAGTAGCACTTCGTATTCTCCTACTTGTCACACATCAAGAGCTGCCGTGGTGTGCGCTGTAATTCAGTTGCCAGTGGAATCCCAGGGATGGCTTCACATTTCAGGTGTGTGAAGCCTCCACTACAGAGGAGCTAAGAGGACACCTTTACTGGTGGGAGGATGGTATCCATGACAATAATGATGGGGAAGAGCACAGAGTCAGTACTGACATCATAAAAATGGTGTCAGAGCACGCAAATGGACAGAGTCCCAGAGTCTAGATTTAATCTGCATTTCCCTAAGGCAGCCTGACAGCCCTTAGCATCACCTTCAATGGGTGATGACTGATAAGGAGAGAGAGGTAGAGAGAGTAGGTGGCTGGCTATGGGGGGTGGTGGGAAGATTGTGTCTGCCCTCCAACTTTGTCATAGATGCTTGGAATTCCACCATTATTACCTCACCATGATGGATTAAGCAGTCCCCACCACTAGGTTAGGCAGAGTCCTTCTGTGTATTCCTGGCCAGATAATATATTAGACCATTATCAGTTCTTATCATTTTCTATTGAATATCAGATTTCTTGTCTATGGCAACAAATTAAGAACAGATTAAAAGGACAAGAAGTATAAAAAGGAGTTTGACTTCAGACACTCTACAACAACAAGGTATTGCCTACTGTAAAGAGAGCCAAGGGGCTATGTCTGACCAAAAATATAATGTTTTATCTATCTGTCATCTATCATATATCTATCTCACATAACCTCAGGCCTATTTGTCTGCAAAGTCCAATTTGACTGCAAAATCTATATCATAGATTTCTTCCATTTTTTTAACCCTTCCTACATATGCTTCTCAACTTCACAGTTGCTCTCTACACTTTGAGCTCAACCATAAATCTTGCTTTGACCCAATGCCCACGTGGCCCACTGACGCAAGGAGTGTGAGGGATCCTTGAAGAAGAGCATCCTCAGATAAGTGCAGACTAGAGCAGCTGGGCCCCGAGCTGACCCACAAGTGCATAATCGGTAATTGATGATTGCTATTTTATGCCACCAAGTTTGGAGTGATTAAGAGCAATAGCTGATGATATAATGCTCTTTCTGGTTCTATAGCCTAAATTCCTTGTATCACAGCTTAGAAATGTTAGAGTATCCTGTGGTCAGCACCCATTTTTTCCTCCAGCACAGTTTTTGGCACATAATAAGTGATTGATAATGTTTGTTGAATGACTGATTAGTTTCAGTAACAACCAACCTACATTTTCAGCCTTTTGTTATGGGTTAAATCGGGTCCCCCCGAAAACATATGTCAAAGTTCTAAAACCCAGTACCTCAGAATGTAAACTTATTTAGAAATAGTGTCTTTACAGTAGTAACCAAGTTAAAATAAGACTATTTGAGTGGACCCTAACCCAGTATGACTGATGCTTTTATCAAATGGGGATATTTGGACATAGTGACAGACACAGAGGGGAGATGAAATGAAGACTCAGGGAAAAGGGCCATGTGACTGGATTGATGTATCCACAAGCCAAAGAACACCTAAGATTGGCAGAAACCGTTAGAAACTAGGAGAACCCAAGGAAAGATTCTCTCCTAGAGCTGCCAGGGAGAGTTTGGCCATGCCAATACCTTGATAGCATACTTCTGGCCTCCAGAACTTGGAGATAACACATTTCTGTTATTTCAAGCCACTCAGATTTTGTGACAGCAGCCACATAAAACAATCACACCAATGCTGTCTTCCTCAGTCACATCAAACCATCCCCATGCCCATTTATTCCTCTCTGCCCTTACACACATAATTCTTCTTTTTTGAAATTCTTTGCCTCCACTCTTTCTTTTCACTTCCTATCTAACTTTCAAAACCCAACAGAAAGCTCATCTCCTCTGAGAAGCCAATCCAGGTTCCACAGGGGGAGTTCATTTCACTCTACTGTGTTCTTATTTGTCTTGCTTCTTAACTGCCGTATAGTATTTTTCACATTATAGTTAACTACCCTGTTTCCCCAAAAATAAGACAGTGTCTTATATTAATTTTTTCTCCCAAAGTTGCGCTAGGTCTTATTTTCAGGGGATGTCTTATCTTTCCATGCGCTAGGTCTTATTTTCGGAGATGTCTTATTTTCGGGGAAACACGGTAGTGATCCAGTGCATGGATTCATGCACTTTGAAAGGAAATTAATTAGAAGGTGGTTGGAGGGGTGGGACTGGGCAAGAATGGACAGACACACCCTAGAACCAACCTCCTGCTGTCCCTCCCCAGAGTCTGTGAAGTGAGCAGGGTCCCTCCAGCATGTGGGGTTCCTTGGCCTGGCCTGTGGGGATCTGGCCCATACCGGCTCTCAGACATCCACCAAGGGGTCCCAGAGTGCAAGCAGAAACTCTGCAAAGTTGCTGTTGTACAGGGTGTGGAAAGCAAACATAAGTGCACAGAAAACTAGATTCGGGGCCGATAATGCTCCAGCAACAACATAACCCACAGCTGAAGGTGGAATTGTGCAGCCCTGCAAAGAATCGGGCCCCCTCCTCTCTGGTTCCAGGGTGTGTCACTGGAGACTGCGGCTGCCAAGTCACTGCAGCCTGGCAGCTCCTGAGTTGAGCCTCTGCCCCTTAGTGACCAGTCAGACAGGCAGAGGGACACTTAGTATATTAGCTTTTTATATATATAGATTATTGTTTGAATACCTTTCCCCCCCTGCAATGCTGTAAGTCAGAGGTCGGCAAACCGCAGCTCACGAGCCACATGCAGCTCTTTGGCCCCTTGAGTGTGGATCTTCCACAAAATACCATGGCCTGGATGAGTCTATTTTGAAGAAGTGGCATTAGAAGAAGTTTAAGTTTAAAAAATTTGGCTCTCCAAAGAAATTTCAATCATTGTACTGTTGATACTTGGCTCTGTTGACTAATGAGTTTGCCAACCACTGCTGTAGGGCAGGAACTATGTATTATCTCCCTCTCTCTGCATCTTGCATTTCTACTACAATTTCTGGCTCATATAGGTCCTTGAGAAATACTTGCTAACTGACCATACAGGTTTAAAGAATGAGGCTTTCCTTTGGGAATAAAAGCTTAAAAGGTGGCCCAAGGGTGCCTGGATGGTGGCAAAGGGCTCTAGTGTCTGTCAGGGTAGGAAGGGCATTCCCCAGGGCTGGTGAGGTGGACTGAAAGGAGGGGGAGGGTGGCTACTTAAGCTCTCGGTCCCGGGAAGGTTCAACTCTTCCCCACAGCAAAGATGCGAGTTAAAGTGCATTTCTGGTTCTAGTCCACACACTCAGCACCTGCTTTTTCATCGCTGAAATTTCCCAACTGGAAGGAAAAGAACAAAGAGCCAAAATCCTCTTTCTATCCACACTATTTGGCACCCTTGTGTTAGAACATAACGATGTTGTAGAAGAATGTGTTACAGGCAGGGCCTGTGAAGTCAGGAAGACTTGTGCTGGAATTGTCCTGGTAGTACCACTTCTTTACTGTGTGACCTCGGGCAGGTTCCTTTACCTCTCTGAGCCTTTGATTCCTCATTTGAAAAAAATAGAAACGATTCTTTCTGATTCGCAAGGCTGCTATAAGGACCAAAGGATGCACACTCCCTGAGCGAGATTGGAGCATAATAGGTGATTTTAAATACCAGCCTCCATGCTTTGTGCCTAATCAACTAATAACGTAACCCAGAATAAAAACGTCTTCTCTGTTGCAACATGGGCAACTGATGAAAACGTTCTAATCTGCAGGTCACACTGATTTATCCTGCAGTAATCACTGCAGAATGTATCAACGTGATTAAAGGCCAGAAAACATCAGTGCAGTCCCTATAACTCTGAAGAATGTATGCCAACTTCAGCCTTTTATACAGTTTAATAGATGAAAAACTCCCAGAAACGAGGGTTAAAATGAAAATAGACTTTTTAACTCCGGCAGTAAACAGGGGTCTCCTTTTGTAGTGCTACAAGTACAATAACTCTTGGTTAAATTTTATCAGGGCTCACAGCTTTAACTGCTGGATACACATCACCCGGTGGTACCTGGATACAGGAAAGAATATAAATAATACATTTATAAATGCCAACAATTTTGTGATCTCATTTCATACCTGTCACCTCACATTAGGAAATACATCTTTCTGTGGGCATGCAAACACACCAGCCTTCCTTTGGTCTTTAGAACTGTTTCCATTTCTATTATTAAAGCCTGTTCAGAGGCACATTTTTGTTCTTGGAAATTGCAGTTCATAAAAGCCATCTTCAAACTGAGCAAAATTATTTCCATAGCATCTGGTTCCTTCATGGATGCGTTCCTTTTCACTTATTAGAAGAGGCTTCCTCGCGGCCAAGTCCAGATTCAGCAACAGGTTGGCAGGTACACCAGATGCCGGACACAGCTGTCCTTCACCGCCCTGGGTCAGCCTCCACTCAGGAGGGCCCCCACAAGGCACCTCTGAGATGGGGACTCCTTTCAGACTCAAAGAGGTGGCAGTGACAGACAGAGCTCAGCCTTTACGGTGAATACAAATACCTTTAAGATATATTTACCCCTGGAGGTTTCAGCTTTATGGTGTGCAAAAAAGAGAAGGTGAGTTTTAGTGCCTTTTCTAAGCAAGATCTATTAAATCCTTTAAATTGCATATGAGAAAAATAAAATTAAAGAAAGGCAATATAAATAACCAAATTATAAAGCTTGTATAATAAACACCTCCAAATCAGAAGAGCTTGTAAAAATAATACTTGGGAGCTTTTATTAATATTATTAATGTGGAAACACTTAAGAAATTCATGTATGCCGTGCTGCCCCCTTTCCCTTCAGCAAGCTGGAAGGGCTGGGCCAATACCCTTAGCCTGTGGTCGGCAAACTGCGGCTCACGAGCCACATGCGGCTCTTTGGCCCCTTGAGTGTGGCTCTTCCACAAAATACCATGGCCTGGGCGAGTCTATTTTGAAGAAGTGCCATTAGAAGAAGTTTAAGTTTTAAAAAGTTGGCTCTCAAAAGACATTTCAATCGTTGTCCTGGTGATAGTTGGCTCTGTTGACTAATGAGTTTGCTGACCACTGGCTTGGGCAACACATTCTGTGGGTTGTGCAAAGCCCAGAATTCAACCCCTTTGGTTTGTGTTTGGGGAGCTCAGACCATAAGCAGGGGTCTTCAAACTACGGCCCGCAGGCCACATGCGGCTCGCAGAGGAGTCTGATCCGGCCCGCCAGGTTTTTTGGGCAGTGAGCACAGCCGAGGTGTTACAGTAGGAATTAGTAGTTCATATAGTCCGGCCCTCCAGCTCTCTGAGGGACCGTGATCTGGCCCCCACTTTAAAAAGTTTGAGGACCCCTGCGAGTGAGATGAAGCAAGTCTCTTGATCGCTAAACCCCACTTTGCTGGTTTACGGTTAGTATACTTTTTTGAATTATTTCATGCAGTGCATCTTATGTGATTCTAGCCCCAAATGGAGTTGCCTTCCCACACTGCCTTCTCCCAGCCCAGAGCCAAGTGCCTGTCCTCAGATGTCTGCTGCTCATGCTTCTTTTCCAATTATAAAGTCACACTTGACTCCTGTCCCAGAATGTGCCCCTCAGGCAGAAGCCGGCTCAGATGAGGAGCGCTTTGTGCAATCTTTTTCCTCCCACAAACTCCTGTATAACTGGCAGATATTCCTCAAGGTACCATATCATATGGCATAAAACTAACTGAAAAAAGCAAAACCAAAGGCAAGAGTCAGACCTGACTATGTTAGCGAGCCTCAGGACAGTCTTGGAAGGCAGGCGTTGTTTTCTCTTGAAAGGAGTCCTATTGTCTTCATTGATGCATCGGTCCTTTATGGCTAAGTCCCTTGGAGTACAAAGATAAGGGATCTTATATTAAGATAACATGTTGTAAATTGTCCCCTTAGGCACCATCATCTACCCCCAGATAGAAGAAAAAAACACTCAATGAGAAATTAAAAAAGAGATTCTTGTGCTTTAAAACAAGATGAGATCTCATGGACCAGAAATAAAATATAGATGCAAAGTAAGGAGAAAAGCTGAGAAGGTGTCCTGCTGGCCCCCTGGCCTCCTGTCCAGTAACACAGGCAGCCAGGAGTCCCGTTTACACAGGACAGCTGCACTGACAGCGCTTGTCTGTGAGGTGGGGCCTGGGGCAGGCTCCTTGCCTGAACCAGTGGCAGGGATGCTTCTCCCACTGGTGAGATCATGTAGGAAAGGCATTGCAACTGCTTTCGAGGCTGGGGTTGACTGTGTCATACAGGTGAACCAAGGTTTTAAATCAGGCCTTGTATTGTGGGATTTACTGCATTTTCCTTGATAAGCAATACAATGTATGGGTTAAACAAGGAAATAGAAAGAAATCACAGGCTTTGGAATCAGATAAGGTAAGAAGTTTGAGTGCAGGCAATGCCATTTGCTCTGTGACCTTACTAAGTTCCATCTCCTTTATAACCACAGATGACCTAATCCGAAAATGATGATGATAATGTCTAATCCCTAGGCAATGGGGGCACTTTGAGGGTCATGCGAGATGGCCCATGGTGGACACTCCATGGTTGCTATGGGTGGTCAGGCTTCTGGAAAGATTAGCACAGAGCCATCAGGGCAGCCTGCCTCATGCATTGTTGGGGAAGACACATTTTGCTTACACATTGTACCCGACCCTCAATGCTGCCAGGTTACAGATTAAAAAAAAAAAAAAAATGAGAGGGGCCGAAACCGGTTCGGCTCAGTGGATAGAGCATCGGCCTGCGGATTGAAAGGTCCCGGGTTCGATTCCGGTTAAGGGCATGTACCTTGGTTACGGACACATCCCCGGTGGGTGGTGTGCAGGTGGCAGCTGGACGATGTTTCTCTCATCGATGTTTCTAGCTTTCTATCCGTCTCCCTTCCTCTCTGTAAAAAAATTAATAAAATATATTTTTTTAAAAGAATAAATTTTTAAAAAATGAGAGGGAAGGAAGAGACCTTTAGAATGAGTCCTGTTGGGATAGGACAAAGAAGTAAAGGAGGTGAGAAAAAGCTTAGAGAGAGTCTCTATGGAAATTCTTTTAAAAGGCGCACTCTGAGAAGGGAAAATGGAATGGCCTTGTGTTTGAGAGGGAGACAACCTGGAGTAAATGGTGTGCCGTGGGCTCAGGACAGGGATAGGACAAAGATTTCCCCTGGTTTAGTCGCATGTCACCAGCAAGGCTGTGAGGAGAGAAGAGGGACATTAGGTAGAGTCTTAGACAACCAGTGTTGGGGAAGAATTGCTATGGCTGAGAGAAGAAAGGAGAACAAAAGGCGGGAGAAATAAAGTTGTGGTGGAGGTTGTTGGTGGTAATGGGGGGTGTGCGTGTGTGTTTAGAGGGGAGGATTTTTTATTTTTATTTTTTTTAGATATAAGTGGAAGAGAAGTGATTTTATGTCAGGAAAAATTAACTGGAGAGAATGACACTAGAAAGCAGAACAGGAGACCGAGCTCTTCTCAGCTTCACGGGGAAAGCCAGGGCACCTGTCACTCAATCACCGCACCTGTCTCGGTCTCCTGTGTGACTGCTTTTTATCTACAAGACTGTCTGTGCTACTGGATTGGCAGCCTCCAGAGGGAGCGGGCTGAATGGCACAGGGAATGCTCAGCCTGGATTTGCTTTAAATCACTTATGTGAACATTCAAGCTCTGTTCCCCCTGAGTGTGGATCTGCTGACATAGCCTAGCATTGAGACACAGCCAGGGCATGTGCCCATTTCAGAGCACCAGTGTGTCTCCTCTAAGGAGCACAGCGCTAGGTGTGGCCTCTTCCCCACTCAACTCTCTCTGCAGGAACACCCAGCTTCTTGGTTGGGGGGGATTAGGTTGCTCCAACCACTAGAGTGTTTCACTTCTGTGGAAATTGTCATCACAAGATGTGATAGAAAGTTGTGTGTGTGTTTTTTTGTTGTTGTTTTTTTGTTTTGTTTATTTGCTTTGCCAGTTACTAGAGATTTAGCTTAGGCAACTTAACGTATCTGAGCCTCAACTTTCTCATCTACAAATGGGGAGATAATATCCACCTCAAAAAATGGTTAGAAAGATTGAATAAGAAGAATACCTTTGAAGTAGCAGGGACAGTTACTGGCATATATGGCAAATGATAATTATACTCCAATTAAGTGCAAATTGCTGAATTCTCTGGCAATGCTTTCTCCATGTGAGTAATGGTCCCATAAACAAGAGGGTGACCCCATCAATCTTCAAAGAACAGGGTTCACAGTATTGGTCACATATCTACCCTCAGACCATGAGCTTGTCCAGAGTGATGGTATACTTTGACCCACCTGTGTCAGTTGACCACTCCTAGGGTGAGGAGCGTAGACAGATAAAAACAGCAACCATACCAAGGTGCCCATTGCTTGAGTGTAATCAATGTGAAGTGGTGGAGAGGTGCAAGAGATGTATAATGGGAGCTTGGCAATGCTGTACTCAACTTTCAGTGGGAGCTTTGCCTTCTTCATCTGTAAGATTCTCACCATTCCTTTAATTCCATAATTCTAAAACAATTGGCCTTTTGTTCTAAAAAAAACACACAGGTAGTAAGAATATTATATATTTAGTATTAAAAAGAATGACTAAAACCTTGGCTGGTGTGGCTCAGTTTATTGGGCATTGTCCCATGCTCTGAGAGGTTGCTGGTTTGACTCCTAGTCCGGGCACATGCCTGTGTTTTGGGCTTGCTTCTTGGTAGGGGCATACAAGAGGCAGCCAATCGATGTTTTGCTCTCACGTCAATGTTTCTCTCTTTCCTGCCTCTCTCTCTAAAAATCAATTAAAAGCAAACAACAACAAAAAAGCATGACTAAAGAAACAAAATAAAGAAGTTAAGTCATCAGGAGTAAAATTTCCTAGGTGATTGTGAAATAAGAATCTGAGAAACCATCACAATCTACTCACTGGGCTTTATGTGCATCAAAATGCCAAAACTCCTAGGAGGCCTGCTACTTGGATACTTCTAGTGTGCTAAAAATCTATCTCTAATTTCTATCAAGTGGCCAGAGAATCCTGAGAAGTCTGGATGAAGCAACAAGAAGGGAGCCAGAGAAGTGAACATGGCTAAGGAAAAGCTTGGCAGACAGTTAGGAGACAGACAATGAAAATGTGCATCAGGAATACACCGCGAGGAAGGTACAGAGCTGACATCATATTTTCTTAGCCGGAGTATAATAGTAATAATAATAATAATACAGTAACATGTCTGTAGTGTGTACGGTGTGCCTGTGTTAAGCACTCTATATATCGTTTAATCCTCACAAGAGTCCCCCGAGGCAAGGATATGATACTGATTACATTCTGACACCAATTAGAGGTAACAAAAATAATGAGAGGGTAAAAGGCCACTTATTAAAATAAATAGCGTTTTCCCTAGCGGATTGCAACCCTCTTTTACCTATAGGAATGCCAGTTGGACCCTGTCTTCACCTAGCATAGCAATTATCTTTAAATCTTATCATTGATTTATTTTATGTAAAATGGTTTGGGAGAAGTCAAGTGTCACTACAGTAGGAGAAGCCTCCATATTCTTAGGGGCAGTCTTAGCACCCACCTCACCTGGTGGCATTTCTGGAAGTTTTGCTTGTTACTTTTGGCTTTGTAAAATGGACAACTTTGCATCGCTATTGCTGTGGAGTACAAAACATCAGATTTATAATGTTGTCACGTTAGGAAATAATGCGCTTTTTATAATCAACACTCATTAGAATGTATCTCTTATTTTTTCAAGCTAATGGCACGTAGGGGAATAAAATATTGTCCAAAGATAAATCCTAGGTATTTCAAAGCATCAGATTTGATAAAGGATATCAGCTGACTACCGTGGAAATATAATATGCTTAAACACCATTGAGCTTTATCTCTAGTATATCTGTCATGTCCAGTGGTTTTGCTCCATCTATCACTCTTTTTAAAAACTCTGATAACCAGCTACTATATTGCTTATTCCTCCTGGCTACCTGGAGATGAGAAACAGAATCAACCAGGTGAAAATACTTAACTTACACTAGTTAGAAGTTGAGAGCTAGCCTTTAAATCTGAATTTGCATAGTTCTCAGTTCTTTAAGCTAACCGATTCTCTTGGAAATCATGTTTATTATGGTTTATACATTTTCAAAATAATAAAATCTTTAAAATAAAGGAAATTAGAATCATAAAATACCATTTTGTATTTAATGATATTATCACTCCCAGGTCTGTGTCTACATGCATACATATTTTATGTATATGTAACACAGGTGTATCTGACAGATCCAGGATTCAGGAATTACTCTCACTTTAAATTCCAAAATACCAGTAGTTGGAGTCTTCTTCCTACTCTGTTGCAGGAAGGACAATATGTTATTAAGTTCTCTTCCCCAAAAAATTCTATTTGTCCCCCAGCCCCCAAATGATATTCTACAGAAATGGCCTAAACCCAGAAAAATGTGTGCATTTATATGTGTACATAAGTTTATGGTTAATGTGTTTGTTAGAAAGGCTGTATAATACAATTTACAGCAGTAATAAGATATGCAATACTTTTTATAGCAAATTCCATATAGCAATGGATTCTCACAGAATGATGTCATTTTTTTATTTTTTGCAGAATTTTTGTGTCCATAGACAATATATGGTTGCAATTGACAAACAGGTGTGGGGTTCTGACATAAATGCAGGTTGATATTTTTCACTTGTATTAAGGAATACAGCAAGAGTTAAACAATAACAACATATGTCAGAGCTTTACTCATTGGAGTTTGGGTAAATTTTTGTGCTACTCACAATCCAGGTTAACTAGATTTTTAACATTTTCTGTATCACTTTCTTAGTCTAGAAAGTCAACAATAAGTCCACCCCTGTTTTGTAGCAGTTGTATTGATTTCCAGTCAATACAGCCACCATGGCTGATTTCTAGCTGTCACTATGACACCATGAGTCATAGAGTTAGGAAGAGCTGGGCAGTAACATTCCATTATACAGCATTTTCACCAGGCAGATACAGGAGATAGAAGTAACTTCAGCAGCATAGCTGATGGTCAAATATAATAAACCAAGTGGCTTGGTGCACAAAATTTGTGCACATTCAAAAGGAATTAATTAGAAGAAATACTTTAATATTGCTATTTGCCCTTTCTCTATAATACAAGTGTCAGAGATGAAAGAAAATTAGTAAAAGGGATATGAAAACCTTCCTCCTGTCAGAGTGTGGGGCACACAAAGGGACCCAGAGTCAAGTGCCCACCCACCCGCATGCACCTCAAAATCACATGAGACCCAGACCGGGCCAGCCCCCCCCCCCCCCCTGTCAAGCCTCGCCAGGTAGGAGGTGTAGCCTCAGGTTCCCTGGTGCACGCCAGGCGGGGGACACAGCCTCAGGTCCCCCAGTACACCCTCAGGTCCCCCAGCCTAGCATTGAGGTGGCGAAGTGGCCTGATGTACCCCAGCCCAGAACCGGGATTGGGTTCCTTGGCCCAGGGCGAAGGGCACAGTCTGAGGTGCCCCAGGATGGTGAGGGCAGGAGACACTCCTTGAGGTTCCCATCAAGCCCTGCTGGGTAGGGGGTGCCATCTAAGGTCCCCCACCATGGCCCAGTGCCATGCAGTCTCAGGCCCCTGCTGAGACTTGTTATGGGAACTACACCTCTGCTGTGGGTATAGACATCTTATGTTACAGAAAACCCCACCTCTGCTGCGGATACAGCCATATTGTGATGGTGTGAGGGCTAATTTGCATATTACCTCTTTATTATATGTGATACTTAGGAAGTAAGGAGTTTTGGGTATTTGTTACCTTTAATTTTAATAACATTTATTTAATTGTAACATTATACAATGAATTGTAATAAAGTCTGCTTTTAACAATGATCTCACAAAATTTCTGTTATGATCTGCTTTCAGAATGCTATTTCCTAGCCTGTGTTTCTACACAGAATTCTAGCCAGACCCTCCCCACCATTGCTATTCACAGCAGAGTATGGGAGGGTGGGTTCAAGAGGTTCCTCAAAAAGAAGACAATGATCAGGGATGCACCTCTGCTTACCCCGAAGACAAACTCATCATTACACAGAGCAATTAAGCTCCACGTGTCCTATTGCAGAGAAGGCATTTTGCTTCACTGGGTAACCAAAAGGTCCACCAGAACATCCCCTTCCAGACAAAGGACTCATGTGCTCCCGAGGCAAACTCTAGTTTCCACCTCAGAAAACAGACCCTGCTTACAGCTTTTTAAATAGTTCTCCCTCTCTTTATAACCAGGATTGGTTTTAAAAATTACGTAAGTCTACTCTATATCCTAATGGGCTTGGGAGTATTGTAAATGTTTTGTATATGTAACATATATACATATTGTAAATGTTATGTTAAACATATTGTAAATACTATGCACAGTTATATTTTACACCAAACGCACAAATACTTACACACTGGGATAAAAGCTGGGTGGAAAAGTCAGCATATGCTTGGAGGGATAGACAGAGGCAAGACTATACAGCTCCTGTCAGCCTTTTAAGAAGATTAGATTTGCCCTGGCTGGTGTGGCTCAGTAGGTTGAAGTGTTGTCCCAAACCCTAGTCAGAGCTCATAGCTCATACTTTGGTTGCAGGTTTGATCCCATAGGGTTGGGTCCTGTGCAGAAGGCAGCTGATCAATATTGCTCTTTCATTTCTCTCTCTCTCTCTCTCTCTCTCTCTCTCTCTCTCTCTCTCTCTCTCTCTCTAAATCAGTTAATGACTACATTTTAGAAAAAAAAAAAGGTTGTATTTTATTCTGAGTGTGATAGAAGTCTTGGAATGTTTTACATAGGGCACGTGGAATGAGGTTTACATTTTAATAGCTCTTTGTGGCTTTTATTTGGAGAATGGATCGGGATTGGGGCAGACATGAATAAGTGATTTTGAAGGTTGAGAAGATGCTGGTGGGTTAGACCAGTGTGCTTTCTGTGATGGTAGAGTGCAGTGGAGATATCTGAAATGCCCTTTGGTATTAGAATTATACAATGTGGAGGCAATTGGATTGGAGGGGTCTGAGAAACAAGGTGGATGGAGACATTTGTAGTTCAGAGGTGAGCTACAGGTTTCTGGGATTTGTGGGTGCGTGACAGTGAAGGATCAAGATTTCACAGTAGTTTGTGTTTTGTTGTTTAATTTAATATAGTACTTCAGAGTGTGTTAAGATAAGGTTAATCTCTCTGCTAATTTTCCTTTCTGATGACTAACATAAAGATTAAGGCCTCAGAGAGCAAATTAAAGAATGCATCCGACAGGGAACTATTAGAGGGAAGAAAGAAGGAAGATGTAAACGAGTTTCTTTCAAACCATAAAGAACCATTGGAAATTCCATGCCACATTATGAAATTCTACAGACTAGCTAGTTATTGGCATAAAATGATTGGAAGCTCATAAATTTCATATATGTGATTTTCCCCTACTTATTAAAAATGGCTTTTGCTTAAGCCACCTAAGAGGCTATGGGTTAAATAATGTCGTAAGTAGGAAAAAAAACTGGTTATAGATGACTTAGATTATATTGAATTTATATCTTAGGTGATCTGAGTTATGAGGCTTCTGAATAAGTTGCAAAAATACTTTTAGCTTTTTTTCTAAAAATAGAAGTCCTTTTACCATGTGACACCACAAATATGGATAGACCTGACTTAGGTGCTGTCTGGTTATGGGCTTCAGACCTTCGTTCCTTTGTTGTGATTGTCTTTGGGGTGCCCCAAATTCAGTCTTCCTTTTAACAATATCTTAAAATATTATTTATGGAGGTTCTCAGGAGTAGATCAGCACATATGCCTAAATATGTAGGTATTCAGCAGACTACCCGTAACTATACAGAAAAGGTTCTTAGCCTTTCTTAGTCTTATTTTTCTTCCGTGAATTATAGGGAGAATAATACTTAATACATAGATTAAGGGTTGATACATATAAATAGGATTTAAAAAGATCCTGTTTATAAAGTGTTTCTCACTGTGCTTGGCATAGAGAAATAAACCCTTAATAATGAGTATTATTGTTTTATTTACTAAGGTCAGTGTTATTTTGTTTTTTATCTCAAGTCTCCCCTAATAGGGATTTGTTGAAATCCTTGTTTTATGTACCTTTAATAGACTTTTATCTTTTTGTCACTCTATTCTTTACTGTTCACTTACCGTGTTTCCCCCAAAATAAGACGTCCTCTGAAAATAAGACCTAGCACATGGAAAGATAAGACATCCCCTGAAAATAAGACCTAGCACAACTTTGGGAGAAAAAATTAATATAAGACACTGTCTTATTTTCAGGGAAACAAGGTATCTTATATTGGAACTTTCTTCCACACAAATTGCAACCAGGCATTTATTGAGTCTCCACTCTGGGTTATAGGATGTTTAAAAGTGAGGCCCCAAATCTGCAGGTGCAATTGCTGTACCATAATGATCTGAGGTATCAGGCAGCCAATGCAGGATTTCCAAAACAGTTTTTAAACTCCAGCTTTGTAACCTATCAATCAACACTCATCATTGAAAGAATTATAAAGTGGGACTTAGAGAATGCATGTGGAAAAGTTGTTGAAGCATTTTCTCTTATATCACTCACTATTCATACTCACCCCAAATTGAGTGAGAGTGATTTTAAGGAAACCACTGGTAGATTTACTTGTGTTTTCTGTAGCCACCAGTCAAACCTAGAAAGGCCTAAAGTTATGAGGCTATGGTTGGTTAGATGTATCTATAGCGAGTGAGGGTAGGTGGGAGTATTAGAGTCTGTCTGAGCACATGGATGAGATTTGCCTGAGAAGCAGATGTGGGACAATAAGAGACAAAATATGCCCTGAGATGTTTTAAAATAGATTTCTCCAAGAAGAAAGATTGATGGGCTCTCAAAAGGGAAAGTTTGTGCAGAGTAGGTCATTCAAATGTGGGGATTTTATGGGACCAGGCAGATGAGGTATTGCTTCTGTTATGGGAATTCAGATGAAAGATCCTAGTAATTATGCTATCTATGAAGAACCCAAGAAAAAAAGAGTCTAAACTTCTGTCAATGCCAAAGAGACTTAGTTTTTGTGGTCCTTAAAATGGACTATGACTGCTGAGTCCTTGGGGTTAACTGGGCAAAAATTTCTAACTAGTCTAGCAGTCATTTTAACAAAGGCCTCTCCCAGAAAAGCTACAGACTGAGCTGCCAGCCTGCTGTACTGTGTTCTTGCAGTCTGAGCTAACCCTTATAAAGTAGTTCCTGTATGATATTTTGACCAATGGGCTGAGACCTTCCCTATCCAATCAGAACAGTGTACTGTATCTCTATTTGCATCTTTACTGACCAATCAGAATGGCTCCCTAACAACCAATCAGCATGTATGATTCTGACCAATCAGGACAGTGCTAAATGGACCAATCAGACTGTGCAAACTTGGAGTCTTCATTTACATAAAAATGGACCAATCAGGGACCAGGACGGGAACTTTTTCTATAAAAAGGAGTCTGTCCTCTGTCTCCATGGGAGCACTTTCAGTTTCCTTAGGAGACTGCATTTCTCTGGTTTGCAAACTGTTTACCTGAATAAAGTTTCTCCTATTACACCACAGACTGGGCACTCCTGTTGTCCTTAAATTAGTGGCAGACACCTGTTGCCGACATTTAAACCTGCAACAAGTCCAGAGGAAACCAAGGATAGATTGCTAATATCAGGTAAGTTACACCTACCTCTTGTCTCACTCTTAGCTTCTATCCTGAAAGAGCCTGTACAGTCCAAGGCTGGTAAAAATGAGGTGAGAAAGTTAAAAAATAGCTACCCCATTGTTGAAAAGGGTCACGGAGAAGGCCCGTGAAGGCCAATTAACCTGAGAGCTGGCCCCAGGCAATCAGAGGCTTCTTACTCCCTCCCCTGTCCCTGGAATATATGTTCTCATGGCTGGAGCCATTTTCAATGATGTGAGATTATTGCCGAGACTGACTGGTAAATGCGACTAGCCATTGTATATACTCCTTTTTTTTCTTTGAAAAAAATGTTACTTTATTAAAATAACTTTTTAAAAATTTTACTCTATTAAAATAACAAGAAATCTGAGCTAAATATACTCTTAAGGTTTTTGTGGGCAGACCCCAAGATTACTAATTTTGCAGGCACAGAAGACAAGCCTCTTGACTAAACCTGCCACCTACACCCCCCACCCCCATGTGGACTGCTCTGCCTCCTCTGCAGGCTGTTCCTTGGGCTTCATGTAAGAGCCAGTTTCAAATTCTTGCCAGCAACTCCCAAGGTTGTAAACCAACACCCATCTTTCTGGTGGAGGCGGAGAGCGGTTTAATTTTAAATAATGTTATTATACTGAACTAGGTATATTAATTCCTGAAACAAGACTATTTTGGGGACTGACAATAACAGTATATGTATATATTTGTGTGTGTAGGTATGTACATACGTCTAATAGGGAGCATGGGGAGGTGCCTCCATATAAACTTTTTAAGATACGGTTACCAGGTTCAGAGGGCAACTCATCGCAGCCTCCCAAGCCAAGCCTTGCAAGTTCTTTTGCTTATTAAACCTGCCACCTACCAATCTAGAGTAACCTGCCTCTCTCTTCAGTCTCTTTGTCCTTTGTGTGTGGGGGCCAGTTAAAGACTCTGCCTGGACAAGTCCTGAGTTTGAAAATAGACAACCATCGATTTTTATGGGGGCCCTGATGGAGACACTGAGATAAATCATCATGAAATTTCAAAATATCCAAGAAAAAGAGAAACACCTTAAAACTACTGGAAGAGGAAAAGAAAACAACAGCAACAAGGAATGCGAGCCAAGTTAGCAGAAATGCTCTTCAGCAACACTTGCTGACAGATGACATCAGAATGGTGGCTTTAATATTCAAAAGAAAAACTACTTTGAATCTAGAACTCCACTCCTAGCCAAGCTATCTTGAGGGGGAAAAAATAAAACATTTCATACATTCAAGTATTATAGCCTTGTTAAGACAGATCTATGCAGCCTTTCTTGATAATGCATTTCTAGTGAAATTTTGGTGAAAACCCAAGAAAAAGATAGATTTTTTTTTAAAATACAGCACTAAAGAGTATGATTAAAACATACCCTTTAATGACAATTTATGCTGAGGTCTAAAAAAAAATCATGAATTGCAAAAGAAGCCTCTGTAAAGACACTCCCCATTCAAAAATAAAATGGATGTGAATTATAAGCAGGAGAAAGAATAGTCAGAAGGCTGAAAATTGGTAATATTAAATAGATAGTAATATTTTGTCAAGAAGAAAAGAAAGCCAATTAGAAAGTTCTGTGGAAATTAAATGAAATTTTATGAAAAGATATAGTCTAAATGTGAAGGGAATAAAGGCATTGAATGAATTAACAAAATATGGGATAAAATACTAATGATCAATTTGATTTTGATAGTAGCAGCATTCTTGGGAAGGAGGAGAGGTGGAATTAAAGGTAAGAGCAGTACTATCTGCATGTACATAATTTAGAGTCAAGGTATACTTTCCAAAGCTGAAGAAAGAACAACAACAAAATAATACTAATAATTTTTAAAAATTGCATGGGGATTAACAATGCAGAAAACTGGGTGAAATAAGTTGAAATTTATTCTTTCATATCAAGAATCAAGATATAATACACTAAGTTTGTAACAGGAAGTAAAGCAGCTAATTTCTAGAAGTGCTAGTATCTACAAATTTTAAAAAGCAATTACCTTTAGAGATTAGGACACTTTGGGGGGAAGTGCCTAGCAAGATAATGGGGGACAGAGACTGTTGCTTTCCATGACAATTACTTTTGTATGATATATTTTATCATTATTACTTATTATCACATGGTTATATTATCTTATACTTAATAAAATAAAAATATTCATAAGGTACGTACAGAGAAATGTAAGAGATATTATAAAGTGTTACACCTCAAAGACAAATGGTGAAATATATTTAGGGAATACAAAAGGGGAAGATGATTATGGGCTAAAAATCAGAGAAACTTTCATGAAGGGAGTTCATTTCTTCACAAGAAATATGAAGATCAAGTCATTTTAGGTGGATGGCTGTGTGTGTGTGTGTGTGTGTGTGTGTGTGTGTGTGTGTGTTACACTAACAAAAGCTAGTGGCATGAGGAAGAAATCCACAATTCATTTTCCCTATGGTCAGAAATAGTTTTAAAAGTAAAATGAAATAAAAGTGTAGTGCAATAATCATTTTTGTACCTCTTAACACCTAGCTTGTTGAGTGACCCTTAAGTGAACACTTGCTATATGTGCAAGTGATTAGTTAATAAGTGAAGGAATGAATTGCAAATGATTAAGAAATTACTGAAGGAGAGCATTCATATATGCAAAAAAGAAAATCATGGCTTAAAATCTCCCACATAGAGTATAAAGCTATAGGAAAAGCCATCACCAGCTTTGTGTTGTATAAAACATCAAGTACCACATGAGGCTCTGAAAACAGGCATGTGATAAACTGCTAATCTCTGGTCTTGGTACTCAAATCATTTCAGATTCTAATTGGAGAAAGATTTAGGGTAAGGTAATAAGCAGCCATGCTGAGGAAGTCCAGATATAGTATCAAAGTTACAAAAACAGAACAGAACAGACCTGAATTCTAGGCATAGGCAGTCAATTAGAATTTGGCTGACTTCTCATATTCAAGGCTATCTGAGGGTTTCCTGGACATAATTAAAATAAATCAGGAAGTATTTCTCTCTGCATTTCTACTTTCTCAACTTGTAGTCTTGTAGTTTGGGGAAAAAGTATAGATAATTTTATGACTTTAACCAGGTCATTGCTAGGCTGGAAACACATCTACCTGTTCACTGTCCTATTCCCATGTCTCTGTAGTTAGTGACCCAGAGTAGTTGCTTTATTGATATTTTTTTTTGGAAGAAAGCAATTCCTAAAGTTCTGACTTATTAAGTCACTTCAAGATTGATCTCAGTATTCTCTGCTTGAACAACTTCAATGATGGTAAATTCACACTGGCTGGAAAAAGCTCTCCCATTTGTAAATAGTGGTATGGTTCATATTCCTCCTACCTCCTGGATACATCTGAAATACTGCCAACATGTGACCTCCATAATACATAAAAACAGGGCATTTTGCCTTATTTTGAATTCTATATATCTATTAAGTGAATTTTTTTTGGGGGGGACAGCCATGACAAGGAGTTTACTCATATTGAATTTATAATTTGTTTTTCTTCATGGATGCATGTTGAACCATATCTTTCTCATTTTGTATTTGTGTTTTTGTAAAAGAAATAAAATATTTTAAAGTAACTGCTATTATATTTTAAACCCTCCTAAAATTAAAAAAATTGGTATAATTTGCATTCAGTAAATTTTCATATTAACTGTACAGTTCTGCTAGTTTTGACAAATTTATATTTCATGTGACCACTAAGGCAATCATGATGATAGTTTTATTGCTCAAAAATATTTCCTAGTGTAGTTTTGTAGTCTACCAGTCCCTGTTCCCACGTCTGGCAACCACTGATGTGTTTTCTATTCATATAATTTTGCCTTTGCAAGAATGTCATTTAGAGAAATCATGCAATATGTAGACTTTGACTATGGCTTGTTTCATTTAGTGCAATGCATTGAAGATTCAATTATACTGTTGCGTGTATCAAGTGTTCATTCCTTTTTCCTGCTGAGTAGTATTTCATCATGCATAAATACTGCAATCAGTTTTATCCATTTCCCAGTTGAGAGACTGTTAACTTGCTTTTAGAAATGTGATTTGAAAATATTTTCTCCCTGTCTTTGGCTAATCTTTTCAGTTTCCTGACATTATCTTTTTTTGACATTGTCTTTTTTTAAAAAAAAAAATTTTATTAAATTTATTGGGGTGACATTGGTTAATAAAATTATATATGTTTCAAGTGTACACTTCTATAACACATCATCTGTATATCTACTGTGTGTTAACCCCTTAAAGTCAAATCTCCTGTCACCTTATATTTCATCCCCTTTACCTTTTACTACCTCCACCCCCTTTTCCCTCTGGTAACCACCTCACTGTTGTCTCTTAGTTTTTGTTTGCCTTGTTTGTTTGTTGCTTTTAAGTTTATACCCCACTTGTAAGTGAAATTATATGGTTTCTTACTTTTCTGTCTAACTTACTTTTCTTAGCATGATATTCTCAGGATCCATCCATATTATCGCAAATGGCAGTATTTCATCTTATGTCTAAGTAGTATTCCATTCTGTATATCTGCCACATCTTCTTTATCCAATCATCTATTGAAGGACACTACAATTGTTTCCATGTCCTGGCCACTGTGTATAATGTTGCACTAAGCATTGGGGTACATAAATGTTTGTGAATAAATGTTTTCAAAATTTTCTAGTAGATATCCAGAAGAGTGATTGCAGGGTCATATGGTAATTCTATCCCTCATTTTTTTTTCAGGGACTTCCATACTGTTTTTCATAGTGGCTATATCAGTTTACATTCCCACTAGTAGTGTATGAGGGTTCCTTTGTCTTCCCAACCTCTCCAACCCCTAGCAATTGTCTTTTGAAAAGTAGATGCTCTTAATTTTAATGAAGTGTAATTTTTCAACTGTAATCTTTAATGGACTATGCTTTGGCTGATGTATCTAAGAAATTATTGTTTAACTCAATACAATATTTTTCTCTAATATATTTAAAAGTTTTAAGATACAATGATTGAATTTCAGTTAATTTTTGTATGGGATGAGAGGTATGGATTGGGGTTCATGTACAAATATTTTTACCCTTGTTATACGTATAATCATCTCAGGAACATTTATTGAAATGGCTTTCCTTTCTCCACTGAATTACTTTGCCCCTTCATGAAAAACTGATATTATATGTGTGCATCTAATTCTAGAGACTCTGTTGTGTTCCATTTATTTTTACGTCTGTCTGCTCTCCCACATCAGAATGTAGTTTTATAGTAAGTTTGGAAATCAGGTATTTGTGAAACTTACAAATTGTTCTCTTTTTTCAAAATGTTTTGACGCTTCTATTTTATTTGCCTAGCTGAATGAATTTTAGAGTGAGTTTATTGATTTCTAAAAATATATGTTGGATTATATTGAATCTATATATCAGTTTGGGGATAATTGATATACTAACAATTTGAACTTTCTAATCTGTGAACTGTTAGATCATTCCATTTATTTAGATCATTTTTTATTTTGTCAGTGTTTTGTAGTTTTTAATATACAGATTTTGCACTCATTCATTTGTAAGATTTTACAGATATTCCTTTTTTGGGTGCTATTGAAATGGTAACTCATAAATTTTAAATTTGTTATTATTCACTATTAGATAGAAATATGATTAAATATTTAGATTGATATTGTATTCTTCAACCTTGATACTCACCAATTAGTTTGTTGCTTTTTACAGTGAGAGGGAGGGAAGGAAGGAAAGAAGGAGGAGAAGGAGAAATGAGAAGCATTGATTTGTTGTTCCACTTATCTATGCATTCATTGGTTGCTTCTTGTGTGTACCCTGCTGGGAGGTTGAATCCACAACCTTGTTGTATCAGGATGATGCTCTAACCAACTGTGCTACACAGCCAGGGCACTCACTAATTAGTCTATCTGAAGTTTCTTTGAGAGATTTCCTGTATATACAATCCTGTCATTTGCAAGTAGAGACAGTTTCTTCATTTCCAATCTGTGTGCTTTTTATTTATTTTTCTTGCATCTTTATTATATTTTTACTTTCTTATTTAGCCCATTGTTCTAGCCTGTCAGGAACTTTGGAATCCTGAAATCACCTAGTTTTTTTCACTGCTTATCAATTCTCATCACATTTTTATTAAAAGTACTGAACTAGATAGTTTTTGTTAAAAAATAAAACAAGCAAACCCACTTCTCATTAGGAGAAATTTCATATATATATATATATATATATATATATATATATATATTATTTCATATGGAAAAATAATATTATGAACACCTTTCACCCATCAGAATTTCATAAGTTATCAAAATATGGCCAATCTTGTTTCATCTGTACTTCTACTGACTCTTTGTGCCTATAGAGAGATTTGACAGTGAACTCCTCCACTATGTTGTAAGTTGTGCAAGTTGGGAATGGTGTCTTATTCATAATTTTATATCCAATGAATACCTCAGCATATTACACATAGAACATATAATCAAGACATTTTTGTTAAGCCCTAATGGGTTTGGCTCAGTGGATAGAGCGTCAGCTTGCGGACTGAAAGGTTCAAGTTCAATTCTAATCAAGGACATGTACCTTGATTGCGGGCACATCTCCAATAGGAGGTGTGCAGGAGGCAGCTGATCAATGTTTTTTACTCTCTATACCTCTCTCTTCCTCTCTGTAAAAAATCAATAAAAATATATTTAAAAAAACACATTTTTGTTTAAATAAATTTTTATGGAATCTCTCACTTTAGCATAGTTTAGAAACCCTTTCTCCCTTTGCTTTTGTAAATCAGTCTAGCTTGCTTTGAGATACTTTTCTGTATTTAGTTATTTAAACAATCTTCTTTTAAAAAGCATTTTCTTTAATACATATGACAAAATACAAATAATATATTTGAGAATGTCAAAGCATATTAATGCAGTATACTAGTACACTCAATAGCTAACTCAAGAACCAGAATTTCACCAATTCACCACAACTACTGTGCTGCCTCTCTCTTTCCAGAAGTAATATGTATGGTGACTTTTCCCATTCAGAATTTAAAAAGTTACATAATTATGTAGACAGAACATTCTTAGAAAGGATATTGTTTAGTTAACTCATTTTTGAGGCTCATAAAAATGCTATTATGTTATGGCTTAGTTTCTGTGAATTATCATTTAAATTAGAGAATTCAGATAATTTACATTTTTTGAAATTATTTCTGGTTCAATTTAAATATACCATCTCACTTTGTTTTTGTCTTATCTGTTTTTTGTTTCCTTTTCTGCTTTTTCTGACATTTTTTTTTCTTGATTAATTGAACGTTTTTAAATTCTATTTCACCACCACTTGTATTTTTAGTTAAATCTCTTTTATAATTTTTTTGGTGATTGCTCTAAGATGTACAATATGTCTTTAAATCATTATAATGTATCTTCACATTACATTTTATCACTTCACATGGAGTATATGGGCCTTATAACAGAACACTTCCATTTCTTCCCTCCCAACTTTTTTACTATTGTCATACATTTTACTCTATGTTATAAGCTCTGTAATACATTTTTGCTATATATGCTTTTTTAAAGTTAGTAAGAAAAAAATAATTTAAAACTTTATATTTACTCTAAATTTTTACCATTTCTGATGCTTTACACTTCTTCTTGCACTTCTAAATTTGCATATGATCCCATCCTCCTCCTTCCTAAGAACTTATTTTAAAATTTATTGCAGTTCAGATCTGCTGGCATTATGTTGTCTTAGCTTTTGTTCATCTGAAAATAGTCTTTGTTTTGCCTTCCTTTATGATGTATGACTTTGCTAAATATAGAATTCTGGTTTGAGAGTATTTTTCCTTTGAGCACTTTAATTACGATGTTTCATCACCTTCTAACTCACAAAATTTCTAACAAGAAGTCTGTTCTTTTTCTTGAACTCCAACTACATATGTTAGATTATTTGATATTGTACCACAGGGTTGGATACTCTATCCTGGTTCATCTCTCTTTCTCTCTTCCTCTCCTCCTCCCCCCAGTCCCTCTCTTCTTCTCTTTTTTGTTCTTAAGTTAGGATAATTTTGGTTGAACTATCACAAAGTTCATGGATTCTTCCCTTAGCTATATGCAGTCTACTGATATGTCTGTTGAAAGAATTATCTCTGATATCAAGTTATTATTTATAGCTTTTATGCTTGACATTTTTAATAGTTTCCATCTCCCTGCTAAAATGCCTCATCTTTTTACATATGTCATAAAACTTTTCCATTAGATACTTTAGCATATTAATCATAATTATTTTAAAGTCTCTATCTGATAGAACTAGCACCTGAATTATCTCTGAATCTGATTCTAATTATTGCTTTATCCCTTGGAAATCATTAGGGGGTTTTTTTTCTGAGTTTTTTGTCTGTCTCATATTTTTTTTATTGACTATGGGGCATTATTTGTAGACAGGACAGAATGGAGGAGATAGTGCTTGTCTGGAAATGGGTATTTCTCTTTGCTCAGACTGTTAATATGGGGGTTTGAATCAATCTAATCACTGGCTCAACTGAGTTACTATTTGTTGTTGCTACAGTTACTCTTGGTGTACCACAGTTTCAAGTTCCTCCATCAGTAAAGAGCTATGACCTTGATTTCCCAGTGGGGTTTGGAGTATTGGACTCTTGTCCTCTGAGTACCCGCTCTACCCTCAGCTTTTCAGGAGTCCCAGTACGACTATATTGCAAGAGTCTCTCTCCACACTCTTTTCCCCTTGGGGGTGGATTGTTATTGCTTGTGACTGGCTACTAAATTTGTTGTGGGACCAGGAGATATTTTGGTTCTTCTGGGTCAATCTTACCGTTAGCCAGGACATATGCACCTGGGCCGTGCCTATAGGACAGTCTCAGTGTTTCTGCCCATTCTACTTGTATCAAGCAAAACTCTGTCTTGTATCTGTGGTGGGTACTAGGCAGAAGCATTTCTGACCCTTCCCTAGGGTAGCAGACTTCTGCTTTGTATTGATGCAGCACCCTGGGACATGAAGATTTTCATTTCTCTGGCCTGGGGACGACAGTTTTGTTTCTACCATGCCCTGGGAAAGTTAGCAGTGGCGGGAAGGGGAGTGTCATAGTCTTTCTTCAGAGCTAGGTGGACTTTACTTTTATCTCTTTTCCTGTGCCCTTCCCCGAGTGGCTGAGGTTTTTGCTCTTTGTGAGAGATGATCCAGGGAAGTGCAAGGTGTTTTGTACCTGAATCCAAGCAGAAGCTGTTCACCTTCTGTGTGCCTGCACCGCTGATGGGAGAGCCCTCTGGTCTCCTGTTCTGCCCCTAATCTTTCCTTAGAGCACTCTGGGAGCCCAGTGGAGAAGAGCAGGTGTGTGAGTATGAACCCCCTATGTCTGGGGCTCCCGGTTATTCTAAGTTTACATACTAGCTTACAGTTGACCTTTAAGATTTATTAACATGTACCTGATTACTTACCTTCTTCTGAAGTGGCCCCCTGTTTTTCTTGCTCTCTAACAGAGGGAAAATAATGTCCATGTCTTTTCTCTCCTTGGAGGGGATTGCCTCTGGTGGAAATTCGGGTCTTGTGGTTGCCTTACTATGACCTCAGCTCCCTGGTGGGTTCAGTAGAAGTTATGATCTTGTATATCATCTGGTTTTTGTTGTCATTAGGATGGGAACAGCATTTTCTTGCAGCTTTCTTTAGCTTAAGTGGAAGCAGGATTTATATGGCTCATTTTCTTCACTCAGCATTATATTTTTAAGATTCATTTGTGTTATTACATGTAATTACAGTTCATTTATTTCCCCTGATGTATAATATTCTATTATGTGTATATAACACAATATATCCATTCTCCTGTAAATAGGTATGGGGGTTATTTCTAGTTGTTTACTTTTATGAATGACACTGCTTTGAACTCTCTTAGTCATATCTGTTGGTATATTTGTAAACTTCTCTTATATATCTAAGAGGGGTTTAGTTTGATTGCAAGCTATGTATGCTGAAGTTCATTCATCCTTACAAAATAATACCTTTGATTTTTAATTTATGCCTCTACATATTCTGAGGAATAAAAACTGCACATACCACTTTATTTACTCTCCTTTTTGTCATTACCTGTCTATTTTTTTTTCTTTTTATGACCTCTTAAATACTAATTCATCTTTTTTTTTTTTTTTTAAATTGGATCTTAGCTTTGCCTGTGGCTTATGATTCAGCTCTTGTCTTGCTGGTATTAATTTGCTTGGTATTTGACTCTTTACCAGTGCTTCTTAAAATATTCTGGCTGGTACTCACTATGTTAGCTTACATTGTGTTGATCTATATAATATGACTAGAGGCCCCGCACACAAAATTTGTGCATGGAGGGGGCGTGTGTCCCTCAGTCCAGCCTGCACTCTCTCCAATCTGGGACCCCTTAAGGGATTGGGCCTAAACAGACAGTCGGATATCCCTCTAACAATTCAGGACTACTGCCTCCCAATTGCTCGCTTGCCTGCCTTCCTGATTGCCCCTAATTGCTTCTGCCTGCCATCCTGATCACCCCCTAACCACTCCCCTGCCAGCCTGAATGATGCCTAACTGCTCCCCTGCCAGCCTGATTGCCCCTAACTGCCCTCCCCTGCAGGCCTGGTTCCTCCCCAACTGCACTCCCCTGCATGCCCGGTCACCCTCAACTTCCCTCCTCTGCTGGCTTGGCCACCCCTCAGTGTCCTCCCCTGCAGGCTTGGTTCCTCCCAACTGCCCTCCCCTGCTGGCCATATTGTGGCCACCATTTTGTGTCCACATGGAGGCAGCCATCTTTAACCACACGGGGGAAGCCATCTTGTATTTATGACTGATGATCAATTTGCATATTACTCTTTTATTAAATAGGATAGAGGCTTGATGCACAGGTGGGGACTGGCTGCTTTGCCCTGAAGGGTGTCCCAGATCAGGGTGGATGTACCCTTGGAGTGTGGGGCAGCTTGGGCCAATGGCCTGTGGTGGTTTGCAGGCCAGCCACGCTCCCTGGCGACCCAAGCAGAGGCCCTGGTATATGGGGTTTATTTATCTTCTGTAATTGAAACTTTGTAGCCTTGAGTGAAGGCCAGGGCAGGTCAGGGCTGTGGAAGCTTGGCTTCTTCCATTGATGGGGGCAACTCTAGCCTCTTGCTCTCTCCAGCTCCATGGCTGTCACCATTTTTGTTGGGATTTATTTATCTTGTTTAATTGAAACTTTGTAGCCTTGTGTGGAGGCCAGGGCAGGCCAGGGCTGTGGGAAGCTTGGCTTCTTCCATTGCCAGGGAAATCCAAGCCTCCTGCTCACTCCATGGCCACAGCCATCTTAGTTGGGTTAATTTATTGGCTGGTGGGCATGGCTTGTGGGCATAGCAGAGGTACAGTCAATTTGTATGTTTCTCTTTTATTCATTTTATTCAGCCCTTCAATCTCTATCAGCTCTGATTAATTGAGCCACCCTCCTGGCTACTTACTCCTTGGTTTACTCTGTGTGTGTGTGTGTGTGTGTGTGTGTGTGTGTGTGTGTGTGATTATCTGAACACTTGAGTTTGAAATGATTTTCTTAATCCTTGCCCTTTAGCCAGACTTAATTTCACTCTAGAAACTGGTTTAAACAGTCAAGTAGTCACAACCCCAAGCCATATTTCTCTGCTTTGTCTTTGAGGATATTAAGAAAGATAAATCAAGATTTAGATACACAGTTCAGAACAAAGTGATCTATATTTCCCCCCTCAAACTGCAGGCAGTTCAGAGAACTGGCTTCATAATGCACAAATTAAGATTTTTTCCTGCTTCAGTCTCCTTGCAGTGAATCTATGAACCAGAATTAGAGCGCTCATGGGAAGGCATTACTACTTGGGGCATAATGCATATGAGGACAAATTTAGTGAGATTCACTGTTTATGCTACTAATGTCAGTTGTCTTGGAATATGTTTTATACTAACAGAAATATAGGTAAAGAACAAGGTAGAATTTATCAGAGGTACTAAAAAAAACCTCTTATTTTCCATACACTATGATTTTCATTTTCCCTGGGAAATAATGATTCAAAACAGCTATGAAGAGATAGAATTGTCTTCTCTTGACAGTTATATAATTAGGAGAAAACATGATCTGTGCTCTCAAGAAGATTAGAATTTAACAAAGATTCATATGCTAACCAATACCAATGGATGCATCAATAAACACATGGTAGAAAACAAATATGAATAAGTAAAGATGCTCAGAAGACTACAACTCAGTGTTAGGAAATAGTTGGATTAGAATAGGCTAAGCAATAATATTTCAAGACTGAGCAGCCTCATCAAAAGGAGAATGTGGCATGAATAAACATTTCCTTACTCAGAAGTTTACTTTTCAAAATGTCTCTTTCCATACTGCACACTTGAAGTATTATACTGGACGCTGTTGGTGCTGTGCTGAAACACTTGACCAGACAAGTTCATCAGGCCTCTAGCTGTCGGGTTGGCTGCAAAGTGCTCTCAACTGCCCCTCCTCAGGAGCATCATCTCATCAAAAGGAATGGCTCCCAAAAAGGTAACAATTTTCCCTGGAAACTAGCTACTACAGATTCAGAACCTACTCCAGAACTACTGAACCAGACACTCTAGGGCAGGGGTCTTCAAACTACAGCCCGCGGGCCACATGCGGCCCGCAGAGGAGTCTGATCTGGCCCGCCAGGTTTTTTGGGCAGTGAGCGCAGCCGAGGTGTTACAGTAGGAATTAGTAGTTCATATAGTCCTGCCCTCCAGCTCTCTGAGGGACCGTGATCTGGCCCCCACTTTAAAAAGTTTGAGGACCCCTGCGAGTCTAGGGTGTGGCCCAGAAATCTGTGCTTTGTAGAGCCCCACGTGATTCTGATTCACAGTGAAGCTTGAGAACCACTGTCCTGGTTGATGGGACCCACCTTGTCTTGGAGCCTAGGTACCACCCCCACCCTAGCTCCACAGGTGATGACTGATTGAAACACACTAACAAAATGCCAAACTCCTTGCCTCTGAGGTGGGGCACACTACTCTGTGGTATGATTTATACTTCAGAGAAGCAGTCAGCAAACTATGGTTCCTCCTCCAAATCTGTGTTACTGACTTTTTTTTTTTTTTTTGTAGATAACATTTTGTTAGAACAAACCAGGCTCACTTATTTTATTGGCTATAGCTGTTTACATCTACAATGGCAAGGTTGAGTATTTGCATGAAAGACTATGTGGCCCTTTACAGAAAAACAAAAAAACAAAAACTGTTGACCCTTATTCTAGAGTCTTGCCTATTTCCAATGGGAGACTTCACTTGACACCACATCCTGGCTTGGCTTGCTCTCCTCCATTCTGCTTCCTTCTCTCTCTTACAGATTGCATCCAAGTCTTTGCCTCAGGCTCTGCTTCCTGACAATGAAACTTGACAAATATGCGCACATGCTTCTTTATTTTCCTGCTACTTTTTCTTTGTTTGCATTGGCTTTCCAGGGACTGTGAACTTTCCCAGACATGCTCAACTTGCTCGGTAGGCAGTCCCCTCCATGCTGCTCTTTTGGATCAGAGATACTCCTCTAAGAAAGGGATGGTGTTTCTCATCTTTGCAACCCCAACTTTTCTTTCTACCACTTCTCTAATAGACTGTCAGGGTCTGCTTGGAACTGTCTTTACTACAATGGGTTAAGGGTCACATATTAATTTATTTGTATTTATATTTATAGAGCACCAGGAGCTTCCATGAAATTTCTTACCTTCTGATATTTGATTTGGCCAATGGCCAACAACCTCTGGAAATAAAATGCAAAGTAAAATAAATACTCACTCCAACCTCTAGTGATGGTAAACTGTGGGCAGGGATTGAGTTAAGATAATACAGCTCATTAAGTTTAAAATAGATAACATTTTGTCTGCAGTTTGCTAAATGTCATATCAAAGGAATTAAGCTTTAAGTAGCACCCAGGCCTGCAGTGTCCATCCTAAGTTGTATACCTTCTTAATAATGAAGTAGCACCAGATTTTTTTTTTCATTATGGTGATGTTTTCATTGCGTGATACTTGCAGTTGATGCTTAGAAAAATAGTCATGGTTTCTAATGCAGCATGTTTTAAAATATTTTCTTACAAGTCAAAGGAAGTAGGGCTAACACACAATGTGAACAATATATAATAATTAATGTCAGAATTGAAATAGCAAAAGTCATTTTCTGGAAGGATAAAGAGCTGAGGAGAGAGAGAGAGAGAGACAGAGAGAGAGAGGGAGGGAAGGAGGGAGGGAGGGAGGGAGGGAGGGAGGGAGGAAGGGAGGGAGAGAGGGAGGGAGGGAGGGAGGGGGGGAGGGAGGGAAATGAAATAGGATCAAGCTTAATGAGGTTGCACTTTAATATTGGCTGAAGATTCAGGCTGGGATGAAGAGAGAAGCAACTGTTCTTGTCTGCTTGCCTGTGTTTAGAGACCATGGATCGTTTTATAAAGCCTGTGGTTATTCCTCGGGACACAGAAAAGAGATAGTTTTTCTATTCATCTATGAAATGCCTGGTCAGAAGACCACTGTAGGATTTTCAATTGCCTGATTTCATATGGCTTATAAGAAGCTGCTATATGTATGGTAGTAGAATGATTTCTTCATCAGAATAGGAATTTTATGAACTAAAGTTTAATTTAGAATGTCATTTGTTAATGAACTTTAGTAAAGTATTTCACATTCAAGGGGCTTTTATCAAAGCCCTTTTCAGCTTTCCAGTTGATTAAAAATCATTGTGGAGCACTAATAGAGTGAATAGTGGAGCACTCAAGATTTATAATTACATGCTCACATGCAACCATTATATTTTAATACAGTAATTCAAATCTTGCAATGATCAATATAATGGAGTAATAGGTAATAAAACATCACATTTGTATATCATTTAAAAATTCTCTCAAAGTACATTCCTGACTTGATTTTAACCGCATAACAAAGCTGTAAAGGGGAATAGTTGTTTACTTAATTAACTTAATCAAGCTCAGTATAAACTTAATATAAAAATTAATGTTTATCCCTTTCCCAAGATGTCAATAGCAGAAGAGTCACTGCTGCCGCGGCTCCCAGAGCTGTTTGAAACTAGCAGGCAACTTTTGGATGAAGTGGAAGAGGCAGCTGAACCCAGCACTTCCAAGGTAATCCAAAAGAAGGTATCAGAGGGGCTCAGGCAACTTGAGAAGGTAGCTGAAATGTTATCGCAGCTCGACCTGTTCAGCCCAAACGAAGATTTGGAAGAGATTGCTTCCACAGACCTGAAGTACCTGCTGGTGCCAGCACTTCAAGGAGCGCTGGCTATGAAACAAGTCAACGCCCAAAAGCGTCTAGATCATCTGCAGTGGGCTCGGGAGCGCTTCGTAAACTACTTAAGTCAGTGCCAATTCTATCACTTGGCAGAGTTCGAGTTGCCCCAAACCACCACCAACAACAACCCGACTGAAAATAACAGTAACACTGCTGTTCCATCTGTGGTCCATCCTAGTCTCCTTGACATGGCAACTAAAAGACAGACTAAAATACAGAGATACAAGCAGAAGAAGGAGGTGGAGCAGAGGTTGTCTGCCTTGAAATCTGCCGTGGAAAGAGGCCAAGTAGATGATGAGAATGTTCGTGAATATTACCTCCTCCACCTCCGAAGGTGGATTGTTATCAGCTTAGAAGAGATTGAGAGCATCGACCAGGAGATGACGATCCTGAGAGGAAGAGACTCTTCATCAGAGGCATCGACTTCACAGTCATCTCTTCAGGACAGGCCTACAGGGAGACCCTTCCTTCTCACTCGGAATTTGACCCAAGCCAAAGTATTTGGAGCTGGTTACCCGAGTCTGGCATCTATGACGGTGAGCAACTGGTATGACCAATATGGGAAATGTGGAACATTACCAGGTCAGGGAACACCCGAGACAGCATGCGAGGTCAAAATGAGAATGGAAGAGCAGAAACAAAAGGAGAAAATGGATGATGAGAAAACACACGACCAAGCTCAGGAGTGGGATGACTGGAAGGACACCCATCCTAGGGGCTACGGCAACCGACAGAACATGGGTTAGTTAGTCTTCCCACAACAGGACGGGACTATGAAAAGCACATTTCCCCCATGAAGGAAAGCTATGCTGTCTCCCTCTGCCTGGGTTCCTGCTTCAGCTCTGTACCATGAAGGCAGTGATGTTTAATCTTGCTTTGTGTTCAATAAAGTGTCAAGCAATTAAGTGTGTATTTGTTCTCTAGATGATGAACCAGCAGTTTTGTTTTGGCATTATCATGCTCATCATGTATTCCAGTTTCTTAAGTGGAAAGAAAAGAGTATTGAGAAAGGCTATGTATAATCAATGGCTAAATGAATTCTCCTTAAGAAGTAAAAAAAAGTCTATTCTATTACATGATGAGCCTGTGCAGAAAAAAAAATTAAATTAAAGTTTACTAGGTAGATAGTGGAGCCATAGATAGGAGGGTGTGTTTTGGACAAAACCAGAAAAGATTGGGTTCAAATATAAGCTCTGACTCTTACTATCTTTGTAGTATAGATAATGTTATTTGACATACCTGAACCTTATTTTTAAAACAGAAGAATGTGTTACTGAGTAACACATATGGTTATTTATGTAAACTACTTGGAACAAAGAAAATATTCAGTGAATTTTGCTTCCTCTGCTATTCATTCTGATGTATGCCTCTAAAATTTTCAAAAGATTAAAAGCAGCTTCCAAGTGCATCATGTAAAATGGGTAGTTGATGACTACAATAGACATAATGCGATCTAAAAAAAAAAATCTACCCCAAAATAGTGCCATTAAACCTAGGTGAGTTTATTGTTAAGGGATATATGGATTCAGCTATGAGTTTCCAAACATCTAAAAGGAAACTTCATCAGTGACCTGATGTTCACTACAGACAAAAGAAAGCTTGCATAGCACACCCACAAATAAACCTTTACTTGGAATCAAGGTAAGTGAAGTGAATTTCTGTGGGCCTTTTTAAAACCGATATTTGCAATCATAGGGGACACTGCCTGCTACAGCTTTACAAAAACAATAGAAACACTGATGAGACAGTTTCCATATCGACCCTCAGTTTTGCTCAGGGCAAAACTTTGTGTCATCAATCAGTGAAGGCATTTCTATGGAGAACTGAGATAATTTGGTGCAAGTACATTGCTTCTTGATGATCTAACTTAAAACATACCAAGCTTAGAGAATCAAGGAGAAGGAGTATTTGGCATGTCCATTAGACTGTCTTTTTCAAATATCAGATGTCTCAAGCCAGCCTTTTGCAGGTGCTGGCTCACAGCCAATTCACGATTAAACTCAAACAACTACCCATGGTGCAGCTCTTCCATGCTGCTGGCTAGTGTGAATTTATACACTAGAAAGAGGGAGGCAAAGTTCTCATTATGTTAGGAAAGTTCTGGCATTTACTTACATTTTATCATCAACCCATTTCAGTAGAGGATTGGGGCAATAGTGGTGTTTGTAGATAAAGTTGCTATTTCCCTTTTCAAGTGCTTGCAAGAAATCCTTGGTTGCAATCCTCAAGTTCTGTCCCTTGTAACACACAAAGAACGAGCATCATCTTCGTATTACAGGTGGGAAGTGACTCCTAATGGTGCAATTTGCAGCATATTGCCTAGAAGATTCATTCTCTGATTCCCTGACCAGAGTGGATTACAGTAAATAGTTGCATAACCTAAGCTGCTAAAACAACCCAATCGCGATTCAACTTTAGCATATTGCTTCTGCCTTTCCTTCTGCTTCAATCCATTTCAGATAAAATGGTCAGTAATCTTCTATCTTGTCATAGAATCCTGATTTGGATGTGTGTTTCCAAAGACAAGATCTTTCAGACTCAGCTGGTTTCCCTGATGTCAATATATGTTTGTTTTAAAAAAATATATTTTTTATCTTTATTATTGAAAGTATTACAGAGGTCCCCGTTTCCCCCATTGACCCTTTTTGGCTCACACCTGCCCCATCCTTCACCACACTATTGTCTTTGTCCATGGTTATGCATATGTGCATATACATTTTTTTATCTCTTCCCAACCACCCACCCACCTCTGCTTTCAAGGATCTTGGCTCAGTGATACAAAGTGTACCTGATTTTTAAAAATCTATTTCACGTTATTTATGTAGCTCTTGCAAATATTTTCATTATTCTTTTTATAAGAAGTCGTAATTATAAGATTTGAAGAACAGAATGAGCTTTGAGAATTTAAGGCAGCCACGGTTTCGGGGAGCCTAAGGGAGGGCCGGTGAAGGATGAAGAAAAGATAGACAAAGAGGATTAGCTGTGTCTAGGTGGATCTTCTGTGCCTGGCTGAGACTACAGAACACATCCAAATTGCAAGCTAAGCCTTTATTTTATAGTCAAAGATAAACAAGGTAATTTACAATATTCTTGTAAGTTTCTCTTGTTTTACCAGCACTTGCTACACCTCCCACAGCCCAGGAAAGATCTAGGGAGCCTCAGAAGATCAAGCTTAATTATGCTAAGAGGGCTGAGCCCTCTAAGCTGGGACTTGTTTTTGGCTTTGCCAACAGGTCAGTTCCAGGCTTAACCCTATAACTGCTCCCTATAGCAGCTACCCTGTTCAAATATTTGACTCATAAATGGAGTATGTTAGTGCAGGTGGCATATGTTTTAAAATAAACTGATGGTTGTGTAATATCTGCTCACTTATTTTAAAGATTCCTTTACTGATGATGTTGCTGTTTACATATGCTTCTGACACCCATTGCAAAGGGGGATTGTGACAATAATACATGAGCATTCTTTTCAATCCATTGTTGCACCTGGTCTCATAGTTAACCTAGTAGTATCTCTTTATCATCATCTGTCTTTTGTAAGAGAAAAGTTCCCAGACATGAGAAATATATCATGTTCTCCTGGGTCTCATCATAAAATTAAATTTTGGCAGTTGTAGCCTCCAGCTTTATTTTATTTTTTATTACAAAATAGAAAGTCTAAGTTCTGAATTGTTCAAAGTGAAATACAGATCTTACTCTTAACACCAATACCGTTTGGGGGGGCCGGGGGACTAGCCCAAGTAAACACTTTGAGGTGTATCCTCTTTGAAAAAAATTGATTAATATGTAGTCTCAACAACTTGATGGTTGATCACAAAAGAAAATGTTCATAAATATATTTACTGCTGTTTCACGAGGCATTTTTTGAATGTGCAGTATTTATTAAGCACTTACTGTGTTCTAAGTATACTGTGAGGCTTGTGGATAAAGATAAAGTTCAGTCCCCTTGCTGATTAATTCATACAGTTAGGGAACCTGTATGTAAATGCAGGATTTAAAATACAGAGTATTAACTTTAAAATAGAATTATGAACAGAGTGTTACGGGAGCCTGCTTCTAGGAAACTGAGAAAAGAATATTTGGTCTGAGCATTTAAGGATAAGTAAGAATTTTCCATGTGAAGAAAATGTGTGTGTGTGTGTGTGTGTGTGTGTGTATTCATAGTGGTGGTGATGGGTTGCTGTTTGGTTAACCCAATTATTTCCTAAAGTACAAGAGGGAATGATATATGGAGGAGACAAGTGCTACTGAAGCAGAATATTTGGCTATCATAGGTGGACTTAATTGAACAGATATTTCCACCAATTTCAACTTCTCTCACCCTATTGGAAGTCCCAAGGAAATTTCCAGTACATAAGGTTATTACTTGTTGATCAATATCTTAAAGTTTAATAGACATCTGAGTCTGAAACATCTGGGACCACAGGAGTCCCCTGGGTTTTACTTCAGTAACTACAAATTCTGGAATTAAGTAGTAGGTAGATGATGAATTGCTCATGCCTCTTAGGCCAATGTGTTTCTTCAGTAAAACCCAGACTTCTTTGTTTCTCCTTGTCTTTGGGATTGTAATGCCACCCTAAAAGGTGAGGCAAAACAAATGTCAGATCTGAATCCTTAGTATGCTGAGGAGTGAATGTTTACACTGTCGGCAAAGTACCTGTATGCACCTCACAGCCCATGTGCCGAGACAAAGATTCACTTTGATCAAAATAGATGGGAAATGTAGGCTGCATTTAAATAGTGACATATCTGGATAACTGAGTCAGTTTTAGGAGGGACTGATCATCCTTCATCATCTTTAACCACTACTGAGCTCCCACTCTAGGATTAACATGGTAGGTATGGGTTTTCTTTATAGAAGGCATTGGGGTTGGCAAAATCTTAATTCTTTCAAGATCCTGGATAAGACTCTTCGAGGCCAGTGGCTGTGTCTGTCTTAGTCACCATTATTTCCCTCACACATAGAAAAAAATGTTCATTATTTATTGAATAAGCATATGTATCCTGTATAGTCCTACATAATTTTTTCAGCTATTTTAAAAGTATTATAAGTATTTAAACGTGGAAGATGAAAAAAGCAATTAGGTACCCATTGTATATTAGGAACTTTCTTATAAAGTATTCTTATGATGTTCCCTGGGAAACTAAGATGAACAGAAGTTATAAGGACTATGTTTAGTGTTCAGATAGTGAGTATATCTTGACTTGAACAATAACAGCAAAAATAACTTGATTCATTCATATTGGTCATCATGACCCAAACAAAAATATTTTTAGCTTGCTCTATTTCTCTCGTTAAGTAAGACATCAGTGAGCCAATAGTAGTAAGACCCTAACCCTTTGCCCTAGGTTTCAGAGGAGATGACAGTACAGGAAAGCCCTCATGACAGGTAATAGCCCTGATGGAGAGGGACCAGCTAACTCAGGAGGCGGGGCAAGAGGTGATGACTGAGCTCTCTATGAAGCTCCAAGTCCTATCTCAGCCTGGGACTGACATCTACAGTTGTCATAACAGTCATTCAAATGATCCCTAGAGACCCAACACTGTATCTTCATTTGTCATCAGGACAGGAAAAGCCAGACAGCTTGGCTAATCCCTAGTCCAGAGGAGTCATCTAAGGTGCACCAGCTTTTACCCACACCTACTCTGAGGGCTTCATGCTTTATAGGAAAATACTTATAGGGTTAGCCTGTGGCAAGGCTGGTCATTGCAGGGTTCCCTGGAATTGTGTGCAGTGAGCCCTGTGGCTGCGGGGCCCTGATCTCTATTCTGGAGTAAGGCCAGGAACATGGGGACCCTGGAGCCAGTGCAACTCCTCTGTTTTCTATTGAAAATAATAAGCTGATTTTCCATTTTTAAAAAATATTCTTAATGCATTGCTAACATTGTTTGAAACAGGTACATTTAAAGATAACAAAGAGATTGTAAATAACTCAGTTTGGTACAGTTGCTTTTCTGTGATCTTACTGGAAATAACCATTTATAGGGAAAGAAGAATAAATGCTGATCTCACTTTTATCAGCCAAATGCCAGTCAGAGGAGGGGGTCGATGATTTTTTCATCTTTATTTTAAATTATAAATTATTTAGCGCTATCTATAAATCACACATCATGTTAGAAGCTGGAGCTTCCTCACCATGATTGCAAGAGGCATTCACAACAAAGCTGTGGTCCTTCTTTCCGTCTCTCAACATTTTATGTTTAAAGGAGCGAGGGGGATGACATTTAAAAGGGTGGGGGGAAATAACCCAGTACTTCTGCTCTTAGCATTAGGGGCTTCATCAGGAGAGTGCAGTTGATAAATAACCTAGTTTGAAAATTGCACTGATGTGTTACTGACCTGCCAGAGAAATACCTGTGGCCGGTGGCTGTGTTGTGGTGATGTATGGGCAGGACAGGTGGATTCATAGCTAGACTGCTCCCTTGCTCTTGGTAAAACAAGGCCTCTGTCATACATGAGTGCAGGTGTCATAATTCCTAGAACAAGAACCAGCATTTCCAAGGAAGTTTCTGGCAGTTGCTTGAAGTAGGTTAAATTAAATCTAGGTATAAGGTTAATATTTTTTTCCAACCATATTCAAGAAAATATGGTTGTCCTTCGAGGATACTTGCAGGAAAATTGTTATCCAAATTATTGTACTTATCCAAATTATTTTGTACTTTCATCTGCAGAGTGTTTCAGAATGTTGATGTGTGATAAACATGATGAATCCTAATTTCTGTTTAGTAAAAGAATTTTGGAAAGAGCAATTTACTTTTTTTGTTTGAGGTCTTTGTTTTACTCTTGATAAAATCAGAATATAACTGATTCAACGTATGGAGGTGTTCAGAAGTAGGATGCTTATAGATAGGATGCCTGTAAAGATTCCTGTGAATATTTTAGTGGCACAAAAATGCTTATTATCAATAATAATAGTAATAAGCAGTGAAGGATTCAGCTGAAGAAGTCAAGGGGAAGACAGTGTCACATTGTTTTGTTGGAGTTTAAAAAAAAAAAACTTCGGCTTTCTTATGCATGTGACACTTTCAATTGTGTAGGAGAGAATAAGTGTTCTAAATGCAGTGCTTGGTTGTCTCAGGAATTCTTGATGGAGACAGACTTCACATGAAGTCTAAATTGTCACTCACTGTCTGAGTTTCAGCATTAAGAACTTTGGAAGGTAATTTGTTTATTCTCAATGTAACCTCAGGCTCATTTCTCTTAGGTTATCTAGAAGAAATGTCACTTGTAAGTAGAAAAATATCCCTGAGATTGCTTCAGGCTTGAGCACAATATTTCTTGTCAAAAAATTAAGTCCAATCTTGAAGGTTATCAGTATATGCTTATATATATATATATATATATATATATATATATATATATATATATATCCCTATTTTGTCCGTTTTCCAGGGACTAACGGGTAAAGTAACTGGAAGGGGGAGGAAAGGAGATTATTCTTACACTAAAAAAAACCAAGAATATTTGATAGCATTTTCTAAGAGTGCAATAACAATCTGTGTGTACATGACTGATATGTTCTGAGTCTCTGCAAACAAAGGTCATAGATTGTTACCTATACAGACAGGATCCAAAAACAACTGTGTAAATTCACATTCTTTTACCTCTTCCTTCTCAAATATCAATTTATTTTAATGAATAGATCCTTTTTAAGCATATATGAAATTACTTTTAAAAACAACATACAGGGTTATTTTAAAGGGAAAATTAATAATATTTCAGTTTAATTGTGTTTTTGTGTGTATGTGTGCATTTTCCATGTAGAAATATGAAAGGCAGTATCCACAGTAAATATATTTGACTTAGCAATGTTCTTTCACTCACGAAAAGCAGCCTTGGTAAGAGGAGTACATAGATTACATAATGATTTTTTAAATAAAGAAAGAGGCCAGGATCCTGAACTTGATGAGCTGCTGGGAGGGTATGTGACTCAAAGCCCACCCGGCACCTCCTAGACGGAGGGGAGAGGGGAGGTTTGCATTCTGTAATGACAGTGTGTGGAGCTCCCTGATGCTCTGATGAGTGCTGGAGTCCAGGACATTTCTTGATGAAGATCAGAAATCAAGTTCATCTGGAGGAATTCTGTTTTTGTTTTTAAGCAGATGTTCACAGGACTGCAATCTTTACCAACACCAGGGAAATGTTACAGACAGGAATGCATCCTGTCCATCACGGCTTAGACTGGTTTGGCAAAGGATTAGTAATGATTTGGAAAATTCCAGAACTAGTTGGATGTCAGGATGTTCCAAGGACTTTATGCTGGAGTCAGAAAGGTGACTTTGAATCTCTGGGGGGAGTCAATTATCCGACCAAAGTCTAGATGATTTATTCAAGACAACAACTCGACCTGCAGAGGGGCACATATAGAGTTATAAGCCATGGGTTCTGTTTTAAAAGAGGTTGCAGAAAAATCCAGAACTATATAATAAATAACGGGATAAGACCGGATATGTAAAGTGCCCAGGGAAAGGTAGGGAAGGTGAAGGTGCAAAGGAAGAATGCATATGAATTTACGTTCTCTAATTCAAATCAACAGTATTGCTCTGGATAACTTGGGCAAGAGAGGATTTATTTGAAGATTTTTAGAAACTCACAGGCTTGCCAGGAAATCTTGAGAGTCTGCTTGGAGGCCTGGGAGACACAGGCTTTGGAGGCTTACAGAGAAGGCTTGCAGGCGCTGTCCAGAAGCCTGAGGTGCCATTAGTCCTAGAATTTGAGGAAATTGTAAGTGTTAGATTACTCCAAGTCTCAGAGATATTTTCATTCCGTCATAGATGTGGAGATGAAGTTTATGGTGTACTTGGAATAATGCGTAGGTCCTTCTGCTTGAAATGAATGACTAATGCATGAGGAAAGAGAGCAAATTGGCAAAGTAAGTGGGAAACAGATTATGGAACCTTGCTAAAATTATCTCCCTAGCAGTGGGGAGCTATTTGTAATATTTAGCAGGAGTAGCATGATGATAACAACAACATTTTAACACTGTTCTTTAGAGAGGCACGATTTCAAAGAAAAGAGCTATTCCCTTCCTTACTCCTGAGATTTCTGAATTCAGCCTCCCCAGGTTTGTTCCCAAACTGCTGACTTTCCTTGCGACTGTCTTTGTCCAGGGCAGCATTTCCCAACAGAGTAGCCAAAGGCTACCTGGGTCAGAAATGACTGCGAGGAATTTTGTGAGGATCGGCTGAGGGAAACAGACTGTTACATCATTTAGCTCCCAGACTCATATTTTCTATGCCATCATTACAGCTTCAGGGTGATTTTAAAAATAAAAAACTATCTTCCTTTCTCTGGAAATGCTGGTCTCCCTCTGAAATCGAAGTACTGTATTTTCCGGCGTATAAGACGACTTTTGAAATGAAAAAGTCAACCAAAAATCGGGGATCATCTTATACGCTGAGTATATCCTGAAAAACGTCTCGATATGCCGCTAAACGAATTTTCCAACTCAATCCCCCACCAATCACTGCAAGGCTGCTCAGACCGCCTCTCTAACTCAGCCAATCTAAGCAGGCTTTTTATGCATGCAAATTATACATGTTCTGTACCCGAAGCTACACTGTGTTCTAGTAAAAAGCCTGCTCAGATTGGCCAGAGTCAGAGAGGCGGTCTATTAAAAAAAGTACTGGTGTTGCCTCGGAAATGGGGGGTAGTCTTATACAGCGAATATAGTCCTAAACCTATGTTTTAACTGTAAAATTAGGGGGTCATCTTATATGCCGGAAAATACGGTATATTACTTGGAGAAAACATTCGTTCAATGAGATGCTAAGGAGAGCTGAGAAGGCCCCAAACAATCCATTGCATTCATTTCTTGCATCCTGTGCAGAAAATCAAAAGTTCCACTTAAATTCCTGTCAACAGACTCTGGAAGGGAAAGCATACATGCTATGGGAAATGTCCTGTCAGGTACCTAATGTGTAGCCCTGCTTCTCACATTCCAGCCCATTACTTTTGGAAAGGGCACTGTGCTCCGGCTGCTCAGTCAGCTGCTCCAGGTTAATAGCCCTGCACTACTCAGCTAAAGAGGTTGGAGGTTGTTCTCTGTGTTTCTCACCCAATCTGTGGTTTCCTGTTTCTTCCCGTTCACCTGCTTCTCTTTTCTGAGGGCACAGTGTGCTGACATTTCCAGAGCTGGCCAGACGCAGCTGAAAATGATCCAGCCTGTCTGGCGTGGCTCAGTGGTTGAGCATTGACCTATGAACCAGGAGGTCACAGTTCGATTCCTGGTCAGGGCACATGTCCGGGTTGCAGGCTCATTCCTCATTAATGGGCTTGCAGGAAGCAGCCAATGATTCTCGCTCATCTTTGACGTTTCTATCTCTCTTTTCCTCCCTCTCTGAAATCAATAAAAATATTTTAATAAAAAAATAAAATAAAAATGACCTAAACAAATGACTGTGTAAGAGATATTAACACCATCCTCTTCCCGGAAGTGGTGTTTGAATTCAGGAGAGGGTACTGCTCAGCCCATCAGAGATGGCTTAGCTCTGAGGCTCAGTCAAGTATCCTTCCACTCTGTAGGTAGCCCTCTTCTCCCAGGTAGAATTACTTTTCTCTTTGTGTCCATAACATTTTGCTCACATTTTCATAGTTCTTATCACAGTCTAACTTGTTTGTTAATTTACTATAATGATGTCCTTGTTATGAGACACAACTGGACCTGTATCTCAAAAATATTTGTTTGCACAGCATCTAGAACAGTCTTTGCCCTCTACAGGAGCTCCTAATGGTTTGGTGCATTGAATGGAACTGACACAGCTATCCTGGGGCAGGGTAAACTAAGAGGACTGTGCATGCTTTCACTTTGAGCCCATTCAGAATAATTTGCCAGAGGGGTAAGCAGGTATAGAGAGAGATGAGACGGGCATCCCAAGTTATTCTCTAAGAGATCAACTAAATACTATTTGTTCGGTTCCTAGTATACATTTAAACACTACCAATGTGGGTATCATCTGTCAGTTATTAACTGGTTGGTTCCAGTTGCATAGCTCTGATTGGTTATGGAGCAGTTCTGATGAGATGGGGCAGACCTCGGTCCATTGATCAAAAGAGAAAATCAGAGTCTCCTTTATAATAGTTGACTCAGATAGCATGAATGACCATGGCCTAGTGTGAGAGGCCGAGAGTCCAGCCAGCCATGTTTCCCAGTATTCAGAGTACTTGAGAAGCCCCAGCCAGCAGAGGGCTGCTAGGCTCTCATTATTTATGAAATTTGAGTCCTCAGTTGACCACAGGGAGTCTATCTCAGCAGATGGAACATTCTTTCCCTAGGATCACATCAAATTTTCCTTGGGGCCAACAATTGTGAGCATTGAGTGAAATAATACATGCAAAGCACCGAATACATAGTAACTTCTCACTAAATGTATTTATTTTATTTTCACAATATTGAGATTCAGGATACTTCCATTTTACAGATGAAGTAATGACAGTAACTATCATATACAAATTTGATGAATTTGTACTACAAGCTGAGGGAAGGTATCCTTATCATCCCCACTTTTCCAAAGAGAAATCAGGCTGTATTCAGGGTCACCCAGGTGGGTAACCAGCAGAACTGGGATTCAAACTTAACTCTGATCAATTCCCCTGGTTTCCTTCTTTCAACAATGACAAGCTGCCTATAAGGATTGCCACTTTAAAATTGTACTCAGCCTTCTTAAAATATTTGTTCTTCAAATGAAATACCCCAGTCAGTTCTAAACCTTCAGTACTTTTGGAATCAAAGTCCAGCGTAATGCTGCAGTGTGCCCCTGTCCTGCAAAACCTCAGACACAAGGGCTTTTGCCTCTGAGCTGTCTGCCCTGTACGGAGGTGCTGGGGCACTTGGGAAGAAGAACCTTGTAAATGCAAGCCACAATTTGTGCACTAAGATAGATTTGTTGCCATTACGGAATATAATAGTTCATTATACTTCTCTATAATAATTAAAAAGCACGTTCAGCAAACATTGTAGAATCATACATTTCAAACCCTGCGCTGACATTTTATATGCTTTTTGTTATTAATATGTGAGTTTTAACTGTTGTTCCCTGCCAGAAGTAACTGATCACCGAATAAAAATTGTTAAATGCAGCTTCAACTTTCAAATGTGAATAGATAGGCCAAAGCAAAATCGGATTGGAAGTTGGACCCTTGCCAGCTCTTGAGTCCTCAGAGAGATCCGAGACCTCGGGAAAAATAGCCAAGTTATAAAATATGATTTCCTTTTGCTTTCACTTTGTTTTTTCAAATGTAACATTCCCATGTCGTCCTTGGTGATATTTGATCACATCAAAGCTAGCTGACATACATCTTGTGAAACACTCAAAATATTTTGCTGAATAATCTTAGAGATGTCATTTATACTTTAGTGTGAATAAGACATCGATTTATTAGAACTGATTCCAAGTTTTTCCCCCCATCCCAAGATTTGTACCAGTTCTGGACAAAATGTTCACAATTCTGTGGGAAAATGAAGGGCAAATTGGCATGTTTTTTAGGACACTAAAAATTAATTCATCTGTAAGTGCTGCTCCTTTATTTTGTGGTTCATTCTTTTCAAAATGTTCTGTCTTGATATGTCCCTTTATATTATGAAATGGTGGTAACAGTAGACCAAAATTTTTACTTGTTAATATTGTTGGAACTATCTGAAGTTGCTAGCTCTATTTCTGTGCCATTTTTATGTGTTTGTTTTTAATTTACTAGCCTGTGTACTATAAATCTGGGAACCACTGATGTGTTAGAGGCTTTGAAATCAGAAGCCCCTAAATTTCCTTTCTTGCTGGATCTGCTGCAAGCCAGATGAGCTGGAACCCTAAGTCCTCTTAGAATCTCCGTTTCTCTATTTGTAATGTAAAGGCCGTAGTATTGCTAAAATATTTTTTTTTTTTTTTTTTTTTACCATAGAACTCAGTCATTTTATTTTATTATTATTTTTTTTAATAAATTTTTATTGTTCATATTATTACAAGTGTTCCTTCCCCCCCCCCTTCCCACCCCACCCTCTGCCCTTTCCCCACTCCCCATTGTCCTCATCCATAGGTGCACAGTTTATATGTTCAGTCTCTTCCCACATTCCCCTCTCCCCTTTTCCCCAAGAATCATCAGTTCACTCCCCTTCCATACCTCTGATTCTACAATATTATATTCAACAGTTAATATTGTTCATCAGATTTGTTTTTTTAATTTCCTTGGTTTTTAGATTCACTTGTTGATAGTTATGTATTTGTTGTTCATAATTTTTATCTTTATTTACTTTCTCTTCTGAAAGAACCCCCTTCAGCAATTCATATAATTCTGGTTTGGTGGTGATGAACTCCTTTAGCTTTTTTTTATTAGTGAAGCTCTTTATCTGGCCTTTGATTCTGAGTGATAGCTTTGCTGGGTAGAGTATTTTTGGCTGTAGGTTCTTGCTATTCATCACCTTGAATATTTCTTGCCATTCCCATCTGGCCTGCATGGTTTCTGTTGAGAAATCAGCTGACAATCGTATAGGTGCTCCTTTATAGGTAACCACCTGCTTAGCTCTTGCTGCTTTTAATATTCTCTCTTTGTCCTTTGCTCTTGGAATCTTAATTATGATTTGTCTTGGTGTGGTCCTCTTTGGATTCCTCTTATTTGGAGTTCTGTGTGCTTCCTGGACTTGTAAGTCCAATTCTTTCCCCAGGTGGGGGAAGTTTTCTGTCACTATTTCTTTCAGTATGTTTTCGATATCTTGCTCTCTCTCATCTTCTGGGACCCCCATGATTCTGATGTTGGATCGTTTGAAGTTGTCCCAGAGGTTTCTTACATTATCTTCAATTTTCTGGATTCTCTTGCCTTCTAGCTTCTGCAGAGGAGTGTCTTCTGGCTCTTTATGTTCCAAATCTTTGACTTGATTCTTGCGATCTTCTATTCTGTTTTTAGGACTCTGTAGAATATTTTTTATTTCAGACAATGTATTCTTTATTTCTTGTTGATCCCTTAGCATTTCTTGTTGATCCCTTTTCATATCCTCATAGGTCTCATTTATTTTATCGGCCTTTTCTAGGAGTCTCTTGAAAAACCCTATAAGTGTGGTTTTGAACTCTATATCCAGTCGCTTTTTGTCCTCCATTTCTTTCGTTTGTGATCTATTTGGTTTAGGCATTTTCGCAGGCAGCTTTTCTGATGGGGCGGAGTTTGAGGGTGGAGCCTACAGCCTTGGCTTCCGTCAGCCCCGCCCTATGCGACTCCTGAGACTCAGGGTCCTTCAGTACTTGTTGCAAGCGCCTCTGAGAGAAAGGTGCCCTCGATTTTCGCCTGCTACCAAACAGTGTAAGCTCTCCCGCAATGGGCCCGAAACTGGGGTTCAGTTCAGTTGGAAGTGGAGTTGGAGGTGGCGTTCAGAGCAGTCTGGAGCCTGTCTCCTTCCCGCCAGGGCAGTCCTACGGCACAGCCGGCCGGCCCTTCTCTGCGCGCTGTGTGCGCCTCCGGGACCTCCTTTCGCTGCTTCCCCGAGTACCGCCTTACAGCCCAGCTCCCTCTGGATGAGCCTGGGTCCCCGGGGTCTGGCCTAGAACGGGGGTTCAGAGCAGTTGGGGGCCCAGCACAGTCCGAGTGTTTATCTCCTTCCCGCTAGGGAATGCCAGCCAGGCACTCGGCCTCCCTCCTCTCCGGCTCCGTCCTCTCCGCACTCCGCGTGTCTCCGTACCTTGGGCTTTTACAGCTCCTCCGTGCTTCCTTCTGGTTTTCTCCTTGCTTCTCGTTGTAGAATTTCCAGTCAGTTGACTTTCCTGTAGTTCTGGGTAATGTCCATTTTATATTTTAGTTGTATTTTATTGAAATTGTTGCGTGCGGCTGGGGCTAGGTGTCTACCCGAGCAGCCATCTTGGATTCTCCCGCTAAAATAATTTAATGTGATCACATACAAAATGTCTAGCTCACATTTCTACTGATTTAAAAAAAATATTTTTTATTTATTTCAAGGAGAGGAAGGGAGAAGGGAGATAGCGATAGAAACACCAATGGTAAGAGAGAATCATTGGTCAGCCACCTCCTATGTGCCCCCTACTGTGTGTATCAAGCCTGCACCTTGGCATGTGGCATGACCAGGAATCAAACCGTGAGTTCCTGGTTCATGGGTGTATGCTCAACCACTGAGTGACACTGGCGGGGCACAGTTCTGCTACTTAATAAACTATAATCGCTTCTCTTTATTTTTTTCTTCTAAGGGAAGAAAAAGAGTGATCTTTGGTTGAGATTTTGGGGAAGAGCAGATAATGGAGACAAATCACAAAATATAAAATGGAGATCCAATAGGCAAGTCGTATTTGAGGTAAGCTTTTCTTTCTATACTTTCTGATGTTTCTGACATTGAAGAAGTCTGGGTGGCACAGATAGGTTTTGTTACCTTTGATTCTGCAGCATCTGGCACAAGGCAGTGAAGAAGCCCTACTGTAGGTAATAGGACATGGGAAGCAGGCTTCGAGTTGGCTATTTACCTGCAGGAAGTTTATAGTGGTATATTTCTCAGTCTAACACCTGTATGGAGATGAAGGAAGAAGGACCAAGCAGAAGTATTTGCCAACACTGCAGGAAGTTTTGGGCCTGGGTAACCCTGGAGAGTTATCCTGAATTGGGACCGGGGATCCAGACCCACACAGTCCCTTCACTGATCAGTCACAGGATGTGGGTTGATATAGAGAAAGGGACATGATTTGGGAGAGGTGGCTCTCGTCAGCTGAGGGGCGGGGTTTAGCCTTGGGTTCTCAGTTGTTGTTATGAGTTGAATTGTATCTCTCCAAAAGATGTTGGAGTCCTAACCCCCATTATCTGTGAACTAGAGACCCAGTGCATGAAAATTCATGCACTTGGAGGGGGGCATCCCTCAGCCTGACCTGCCCCTCTCACAAACCTGGAGCCATCAGGGGCAGGAGGCAACACGGCAATCAGGGGACAGCAACACCCCCATCACACCCCTGCTGCTGCCACTGCTGGCAGCACAAGCCTCAGCCTGCCCTGGTTTTCTGAGCCTCAGGTGGCCCTGGGCGGCTGGGGGGCTGAGGGTGGGTCTAGCTGCACCGTGCACCTTCCAACCCTCCACCCCCACCCTGGCAGGGCTGAAAGGACTAGCGGACTGTGGAGGGGCTGAAGGGACTGGGCATAGCCATCTTGTGGCTATAGGCACCGCCATATTTTGTGATGATGTGACAGTGAATTTTCATATTCCCCCTTTATTAGATGTATGTGACCTTATTTGGAATAGGGTCTTTGTAGATGATCAAGTTAAGAGGACTAGGTTCTAATTCAGTATAACTGCATCCTTATAAAAAGAGGGACATTTGAACTCCAAAGCTGACATGTGTAGATGGAAGACAGTGTACAGATGCAGGGAGAACACCATCCTATCTAATAAAAGAGCAATATGCAAATTGACCTTCACTCCAACACATAAGATGGCTGCCCCTATGTGATCAAAGATGGTTGCCCTCATGTGGACACAAGGTGGCCACCACAAGATGGCCGACAGAGGAGGGCAGTTGGGAGGGACCAGGCCTGCAAGGGAGGAAAGTTGGAGGTGATCAGGCCTGCAGGGAAGGGCAGTTAGGGTTTACCGGGCCGGCAGAGGAGGGCAGTTGGGGGCGACCAGGCCTTCAGGAGAGGATAGTTGGGGGAAGGGGGGGACCCAGGCCTTCATGGGAGGGCAGTTGGGGGGTCATGCTTGCAGGGGAGGGCAGTTTGGAGGAGACCAGACTGGCAGGGGAGGGCAGTTGGGGGCAATCAGGCCAGCAGAGGAGCAGTTAGGGATTGATCAGGCTGGCAGAGGAGTGGTTAAGGGGTGATTAGCTGGCAGAAAGGCGAGCAGTTAGGAGCCAGCAGTCCTGGATTGTGAGAGGAATGTCCCAAATTGGAGAGGATGCATGCTGGGCTGAGGGACACACCACCCTTCCCATGCATGAATTTTGTGCACTGGGCCTCTAGTCTATAAGCAAAGCAAAGTTGAAGCTTCTAGAAACTGGGAGAGAGGCATTGACCTTATTCTCCCTCACAGCCCTCAGAAGGAATCAGCCTGTCAACAGCTTGGTTTGAGGCATCTGGCCTCCAGAACTTAGAGACAATAAATGTCTGTTGTCTAAGCCACCCACATTGTGATCCTTTGTACAGCAGCCCTGGGAAACTAAAACAGGTGCCAACACTGAGCAGCTGTATAATGTAAACCTGAGTCCTGAAGTGGGGACAGCTAGTGGCACTCCAGGATGATTGTGGCGTGAAAGAGGCTTCATGTTCCAGTTTTGATCAATGTTGGGTCATTTCCCCCCCCAAAAGAATTCTGCTAACTAGGTATTGGACTCATCTGCCCACACACCTCACTGCAATGAAACACCCAGTTCTGTAAGAGTGCCTTGAGGCTACCTGTGTCCTGAAATGGACAAAGGTATAGAATAGAGAGCTGCATATACTTAGAAATCATGCATAAACAGAGGTGACCTAGAAACCAGGCTTATTTATGGAGTTGGATCTCAACATAGGCTAGGACTGCAATTACCTCTCTCATATTGTCAGTTTGTTCAAGGAAATGATATTTTAAAATATATCAACAGTCCTGGCAGTCAAGAAGAAAAGAGGTATGAAAAAATGAGAATAAGGAATCTTCATGCCACAATAATGCCTAAATGCTAGTGAACAATTTTCTCAGGAAACAAGAGAAACATGGATGGATTAACATAATTTTAGATTGATATTTGCTGGGACTACTGTTTCTCTGTGATCTTTGGATTTTTGTCCAGCCTTTAAAAGGCAGGGAATTTGTCTTATTCATCCCAGTAGTCTTAGCACCAAGCAAAATGGACAATGCTAGGGATGGAATATGTGTTTAGAGTTTGGGAGTATATGAAATTGGCCTACGTAATACCCCTTCTTCCTGTAAGTTGTGGGTGTTAGCTATATTCTGCTTCTATCAATAGAACTGTAGGAAAGGAGGAATCCATTATCTCACTCATGCCAACAACTACAATGTCATCAGAGTTTAAATTGCACTTATTTTTTTTTTTTTTTACATCAAAGACAGGAAGAAAACAACCTGCTTTCTACTGAACTCCAGATAAGCACTCAGGGCTTGAGGTTAAAAAAGGTAATTGTTGAATTGATATTGAAGGCATGATTAAAGCCCTCCAGTACCTGCAAGTTTTTATCTTTGCATTGTATGTAAGTTTATGTCCATTAAGGAAACCACAGAGCTTAGTGTAGAAAGGACAAATTCCATTCCTTGCTTGTAGTGTACACACACAGCACTGAGGATTGACATGGTAGATGCTCAGCAAATATCTTTGGAATGAAATGCTTTGTTGTATAGTAGAAATGGGTTCCCCAAAGGGAGTTTAGCAGGTCTCATCTGAAACTTCTTTCAGGAGAGGAGAGTCATCTCTTAGATGGTATAATGCTCAGTTCCCCTTCCATCTTTTTTTACTGTGCATTTGTGAGCTCTCTGCTCCCTTGCCTGGTTTATAGCTCCAGAGCCGGGGAAAAGACATGGTGGTGGGGATTCTGACAGCTCCATCAGCTGAGTTCAATGCTGGTGAAGACTGGGGGTGGTGAGGGGCGGGAAAGGGATCCTCAATAGCAAAGAATACAAAAGACCACATTGGCAATGATGCTTGCTGATGTTCTCCTGCCCTCCTTTTCCCTGTGGGGTTTGGGGTTCCAAATTGGTGCTGAGGTGCTCTAGTCTGAGGACTAGGGTAGTGCAAACACCATGTTTCCTGTGCTTTTCTATGTGGTCATTGCAGTTTTGGAGCTCAGAAAAATGTTTTGTTCCTCTTCATTATACCTAAGGGCTTTCACAGAGCAATTTTCATCAACATTGGACTTGTTGATTTATTGATTTTGTTGTTTTAGTTAGGGAGACAAGCATTGGGACCTTCTTGCCCACTATCTTGTTGACATCTGCCATCATTCCTTTCAGGACTGAACCTTCTATATGTGGGAAATATTCACCTCAGGAACATCCCTCCAATGAGGGAAAACCGAGTAACACATCGTCCCTACATATGAGCCACTTCCATCAACTTTCTAAAGAGTTGAGAGCCATTCCAGCCAGCCTAGATTGAACACTAGTTCCTAATTTGATTCTGAAACTCAATTTTGTATTGTATGGACTTCTCCAGAAGCCCTGCCAAGTCACCCTGAGGACAGACTCCCACCCATTGTCAAGTACATCTGTTACAGTTTACTGTGAGATTCTGGAGAGCAGAGATTGTACCTCACTTACTGGAACAACTGGCACAGCACCTCTACATAAGGTACTCAGCAGATGTTTCCTTGATTATGTAATGTCCACTGGGGACTGGATTCTGCTATTAGCTTTGCAATTTAAGCAACTTTCAAAATCATTCCGAGCTTAACTTTCTCTGTGTCTACCATATAGGACTATGGTGGAAATCAAATAAGGGAGCGGCTAACACAACCCCAAACCCATGCCTGGTACAGAGTAGGCATTACAGATATCCTTGTGCCTCTCTTCCTCCATCTCTCTTCTCACCCCTTCCTTCCTACTGTAGCTTTACCTATCATTGCAACCTCAAGGCTAAGCACAGGACCCTCATTCTTTCTTCAGTCCTCTCAACTGCTTCCTTCTTTCTCAGTGGTCTCCCCTTTAGTCTCTCTCATCTCCTTTTCTTTCTTTTCTACTCTTCCCTTATACTCAACATTCAGCCCTGCCTATACTTGCTCTTCTGACTTTCTTAAAGTTTAACAGGAATATCAGGTCCCTATAGCCTACCCCCCCCCCTAACTAACTAACTAACTAAATAAATAAATAAATAAAAGACTATGCTCTTTAGTTAGATCTAAATATTAGTCCTCAAACTGTCTACAGAAAAAGAAAAAGAAAAAAAGAAAAAAGACTCTGAAGCTTGTCTTCTGCTCCCTGCTGAGACAAAAGGGCCTCCTCAAGTGCTGAAATATTAATAGGAGAAGAAGCCACCAGTAAGGCTAGGGCCCATGACAGTTTGGGTGGGAGACCAGCAGGTCTTCTGGAGCTCTCTTCTGTGTGGAGCCCACAGGAGGGCTGACATTCAGCCTGCCTCCACCCGGAGGTGCAGATGGCTGCTAAGCCTATTTCAGTGAGCATCCAAGGAAGGGGTGGGGAGACAGGCAGAACAGAGCCACAGTTCCTCTCCATGGCATCAAGTTGCCAAGGTCTGAAGACAATTAAAAATGGATAACTTGAGGGGAGGCACACAGGGTGGCAGTTTGAGCCTTATTAAAATTCATTGAAAAACTTTTTTGGAGGAAAAAGAAGGAAACATTTTTCTGATTTATTTTTAAGAATAAAAATATACATTCCACAAGATTGGCCTCTTCTAAATAGGGTCGGTAGGGGCATGGATGTGTAAAAATAAATCCATTCAGACTTCCCACAGTACCTTCCTTAAAAAAGATGCCACTAAATTTGTAATACTGCCAAACTCCAAAAGAACAGATTGAAATATCCAAGATTATAAATTCAATTTTTTTTTTTTTTTTTTGCTACTGAAATGGCATATTTAATTTCCTTCCCTAGAATACCCTGGGGGGAGGGTCACTTTCTTTTAGATTCCCTCTCTCTCTCTCTCTCTCTCTCTCTCTCTCTCGCTTCTAGTTGAAAGAGGTAAGAATAATATTGTAGAATAATTAGGTAGATTTTATTAGACAATACTTTGGGTTTCCCCATAAATCTTCCAAACAATATCTACATGTGATAGGCAAACAGTAGTTTATTATCTCTGATAATTCCTGCATGTCCAAGCAAAGCCTATCTACTCTGTTTCATTCATATGTTATAAAGAGCCTTTCACATATATATAAAAGTATGCTATTTTTTATTCTTGGTCCTTTCTTCACCATTATAAAGTTTATAGTTGTTATTTATAATAGAGTGTTTAAGAGCATACACTCAGGACCTGAATTTCATTTTGGGTCCCATTATTTATTAGTTGAGTGACTTGGGGCAAATTACTTCATTGCTTTGAGCCTCAGTGTATCCATTCCTAGAACAGGGATGTTAATAGCTGCCCCTCAGGTCTCTGTGAGAATGACATGAGGCTCAGCATGTAAAGTACTGAGCGCACTCTCTGTCCTGTGTACAAGGAGCCAATACTATGTTAACTAGTATTATTTCTGCTGCCTGAAAAGTCAGTATTACATTGATACAATAACTTACAATTTTTTCATAGACTTTACAAATTTCAAAGCATTTTCACTTACATTATGTCATGTATCCTGTGAGGTTGGAAGGGCAAGAATAACCTATTCCCATTTGACATATCATATTTATAGACTTAACCAAACTCATTCAGTTAGAAAGTATTAGGTTTGGGCTTAAACCTTGGTGCTTTTTAGTTCACTGCTATATCTATGAAATATTAACAATACATTTAAAATATAGTGAGTTGTTACAATGTACCAGGCACTGCTCTAAGTGATTTACAAGAATGAGCTCATTTAATCCTCACAATATAATGAGGTAGGTAATATTATTCCCCATTCTACAGATGATAAAACTGATATTTAAACATGTTACATGGGAGCAAGAGTTGGACTCAGTTTCATGTGACTCCAGCATCTGGGTTCTTAGCAAGGCAACTAGCTTTCTGGTGAAAACACTCAAGACCCTCTTAAGTGTATCTGACTTTTCAACTATGTAAGGTTGGATTAAATCACTGAATTTTTCTGCAATCTCATTTTCTCATCCATATATTGGGAATACTTATACAAGCCCACTTCTCAGAGTTTTGAGGATAAAATAAGACATTTGAATGGCCCTGGCCGTTGTGGCTAGGTTGGTTGGAGTGTCATTCTGTACACTGAAAGGTTGTGGATTTGATTCCCAGGTTGGGGTATGGAAGGCAACCAATCGATGTTCTCTCTCACATCAGTGTTTCTCTCTCTCTCTCCCTTTCCCTGGAATCAAGAAACATACTTTCAGACAAGGATGATACAGGATATTTGAATGTCCTTTGTAAAAATAACAAGTAGGTACTAATTATTATTAATTTGGTAAAAGTCAGTTATATGGATGTATGTAGCTAAAGTAATAACCAATTATCTGAGTATATATACTTTTTTACTTTTTAAAATGCTTTTAGGCAGTATGTAGACAGAGGCATGACAAGAGCTCACTAGGAGTCTGTCACCTAAAGTTTCTTCAAGAATTTGCAAAATTAGCATCATTTCCACATCTCAGATAAGTTGGCTTCCTAAGTCCAAATTGTCCACAGCTAGGTCTCTATTGGTGTTTGTACTTCCAACCCATGGCTTCTGGACCAGCAGCCAATGAATTCTGGATACCACTCTTTACTGGATTAGAAGTGATTCTAAATTCATGCAAAGTGTTTTAATATTTGTGCAGATAATGCATATGGACTCTGTAACTGCAATTGATTTTGGATGTTCATTCCTCAACCCCAAGTTCACTTTATGCAATTATTTGAGTAAGGGTGTCTGAGTAAATAGCTATGTAGACAGACCTGGGAGCCCCTTCACCAGTGTTGCTTACTTTGGTATTTAAAAAAAAAAAATCAAACAGTGGTGACTTGAAAGACAAGATAATAGGGCACTTACCATCTTCTCCAAGCTGGTTTTCAGGTTCACGGATGCCATGTCTTCCTAATGTGATCACAGAGGTAAAGCCTGAATGTGGCACACCCAGTACATGATAGTCCTCAACCCTTTTCTGTTGTCTGTATTTCCCATATAAGAAATAAGGTGATCCCCCAAAGTCAGGGGTCCTGGTAGAACACAAAACATACCTGGGAGCCAGGCAGCAAGGCGAATATCTTTACTTCTGTTTAGAAGGGTGCATATGCACATGGTTTGGAAGCATGCACACACCGAGCAGGCAGTCTGCTTGGCTTTATAATCCTTGACACATATGACCTGTCCCTTACTCTTGATTTCATTTTTGCGATTGGCTAACTCAAATGGAGGGTTGGCCTTTGCCTTTTCAAGATGGTGGCCCCCGGGGGAGCTGCAAGTCATGTGGCCAACATGGCGGCTGACTAAACTGGTCTTTGACACATAAGATGACTTGTTTATCCTCACACCCATAGAGCCTGGCACAGAACATTACATCTAGGATGGACCTTAGAATGTGAGGTTAGCTCCCCACTATCCAAGCAGAGGAGCAAGTGGAATGTTGGTGAGACTCAAGACTCCAGCACATGTTCCCAATGCAAACTCCAGTAAGTTCCTTAATCTTCCTGACCCACTTTTCTTCGTCTTTAAGATGGGACTAAAAGCAAACACAGTTTTGAACTGAGGATAATGGAGATAATATAGGTAAAGTACACACACTACATAAATATATAATTATTAATTTTCCATGTGTTCTCTACCACTTACACTCTTCTCTCACAATCTGAAGTTCTAAATCAAAATCCTTTAGGGACAGGGTCATGGAAGGTGAGATGTTTCTTAAACTGAGGTGTTTTACACTTATTATTTTGTCTTATCCTCACATGGTTCTATGAAGTAGGTATTATTATCTTCACCTTCTGGATGGGAAAATGAGCCCGTTTCAGAACTTGAATCCTGTTTTCTATACTGAACAATATACTAGACTTGGAGCTGGGTGGCTTTGTCCAGATTACAATAATAGAGCTCATACTAATTGAGACATCACCACATACCAGACCTGTGTTAAGCAATTTCAAGCACTATCTCAATTACACCTGCCATAATATTATCCCCATTTTACATGTGAGTAAACTGTGAAGCTACCTGGATTGCTGCAGGTCAACAAGCAAGCATTGAGAGTCAGGATATGGCTCCAGGCAATCTGGTTCCAGAATCTTTGTTTTCAGGTCAGCACAATATTCCCCAAATGTGGCTCACCTCTGCCACATTTCTGTGCTCTGGGCCTCAGCTTGTTAATTGATAAAATGAGCCAGTCATTTAGATAAATCATAAAATCCCTTCCACGAGTCTATCCAATAGAGCGGATCAATGTTGTCATAATAAAAATCACAAAAGGGCATGTCCTGCAGGTCAGACCCACACTGGCCGCTGACTCATGAAGTTGGGTGAGTCACAAGGACTGTGCATACCTTTTCCTCTTTCCATGAGCTGTTGACAAGGAGCTGCAGAGAAATATGCTATCTATGCAGCAGGACTTTCCTGTCCTCTGAGGCAATTCCTCTTTGTTATCCTGGTAATTTTCTTCCCAAATTTTAACTTCACTGCAGAGTTAAAATGTATGTGGCGAAGGGATTGGAGGGGTTGCTGTAGTCACCAGGCATGTCCTCATTTTAGATTTAACACAAACGAAGTCTCATTAATTGCTTTGGTCTCCTGTTCTCTATTAGAGGACTAGCCCTGCAAAATTTCAGCCTAAAACTTGGAAGCTATACAGAAGAGTATTAGGTACTGTCTCTATTCTCTGACATTTCAATGCCAATCTCCTCTTATAAAAATTCAATCAACACATTTTTAAAACAGTAAAGGAAAGCCCAGCCATGACATATGTGGGAAAAAGGGGAGTCCCCAGTGGGGAATGTTTCCTTCTTTAAGAAGGGCCCCCTGACTCCCACTTAACTCTCTTTATATTATAAACCCATTTGAGAATATGAGGAAAGCTATGGACTTCTTTCCTAGCAAAAAGCATATTTTCTGCCACACAGAGTTTTGCATACATTTTCAGGGGTTCATATGCACTCCCAAATTTGCCCACAGTCAAGACTCCAGTTAGTAAATACACTCTTCTTTAGGGCTTTGATTCCTTTCATTTTCTCTCAACCCCTTTTTGTACTCATTTTACTAATTCTTTTCTCTCCACTGAAGTACAGTGGTAACACTTGCCTGACGTAGGACCAACTTTGTGGTGCGGTTTAAGTCTGAAAGTATGCCTGTGGGATCATACTTAAGCTTGTCTTCAGTTGAGGGTCACAGTCTTGCTTAGCATGTATCCTATCCCTGACCTTGTGACCTTGTTTTCCTTCTCATGAGCACTCCCATTTCACCCCTTGGACTCTGCTTCCAGACCTAAGGCAGTTGATATCACACATGGTCCTGGGGTGAAATTCTGGAGTTAGATCATGATAGATAGATAGATGGCAATGTGTCATTTATAGAAGGTGGAGTCTTGATAGTCTCTGGCATGCAGTAGCAATCCAATTGCTCCACTGTTCACCTAAGGTGAGCTGGGATGATTACACATGGAAGGGTGCACTAGCTAGTGCAGAGCCTTGGGCGTTTGTTTGAGATGTGTGGGATAATAGCCACTCCAAAGACTATTGAATTATGTACTTAATCTAAGTACAACCATTTCATTCAAGGGAGAATATGACATTTTCAGATATAGCTAGCAACAATTTAAAGCAAAGTGAGGGACAGAGAACTTACTTGAAAGTTTTTTTTTTTTTAAAGAGCCCACATCTCCTCCAGCTAGAGGGGAAGCACATCAAAGGGTCAGGAACAGGCCTTACTTCAGAAGGAGGCAGACATTCAGAGAAGTCTAAAATATCAGCAAGTCTTCTATGCCAAAATCAAGGACCTCACAGGGAGTGAGTGAGACTCTGAGACTTGAGATGGGGAATGTTGGTAGATGCATTGAGAACCTTGAAACTCCAAATTACCTGGAACTTCAAGGAGGACCAGGTAGCCTCCTTCACTTTGTTGGGGATAAGAGTACTGCCACCTTGACCTCTTGCTTGAAGACTATGATGAGGGGCTTTAAATGAGGCATGAGCCTTTAAGACATTTCCGGATTTGTCCTACCTTCTCTGGTCCACATATGCATAATAAGGTCAAATTGCAATATAACCTGGGAATCCTACTAAAATAAGACAGGGATCATATGCTGAAGTATCTACAGGACTGGACTAGCATGTATTGGCTGAATTGGATAGTACACCTGTGAGTGATTCCTAATGATGCTAATATTAAGGGACAGAGAATATCAAGCTGGATAAGAAGGTAATTTCCCGTTACATAGGATTTAGCACCTGGGCAAGACCCTGAGTGCTATGATGGCTCTCAAAAGTTTGGATATAAGCAGTGGTCTAACATTAGACAAAATACAGATGTCAGAAGGGCTGTGGAAAACTTTAGAAGGAGGAATAAAAATGCTTGGATAAGCAGATATGCTAAAATGGGATGACTGCAGAAGACTGGAAAACCTAGCAGCTGATCATATTATTCACAAAAACCTAGAGGATGCTACTTTTCAGGTGGTAAGGAATGTGTTGGTGAAGGGGGCGCCAGTATCACTGATAATCTCCTATTGTATGTCTCTGTAGAAGGGGACTCACAGTAGAAGATCCTGTTGTAAACTGGGCTCCCAGTAATAATAGAGATGAGATGATCATGGTAAAACAGAGGACAGGTGGCAGCACATTACGATCAGAAGTGATGTAGGTGTAATTACCTTAAAGCAGAATGGCAGCCAGGGAGACTGACTCAGAGGCATCTGTAGAGATGGTTATAGAACACAATGTTTCTAAAGGCATGATAGAAGGGCAGCCAAAAAATATTACTTATATATATATATATATATATATATATATATATATATATATATATATATATATATTCACACATAAATGAACAAAAGGCTGAGGGCAGGTGCCTTAATGGAAAGCCATAATATATTTAGTCAGTTTCTATCTCTGATATAGTTCTCAGACTCAGAGAACATCAATTGAAGGAGAGGCGAGGTAGGTTTCCATGAAGGAGAACTCTAAAGCATCATGACAAGTGCACATAGTAACAACCACTGTAGCACTTCCACAAAAAGCTATGTATTTGAGTACGTATACACTGTGGAAGGAGAACACCTAGATCTTTTGAGAACTTTGGAGAGAGAATCTGAGTTAACAGTAATACCTGCTGCTGTGGTCTTTCTGATAGAATCAGGATGTAGTGGGTATTGGAAAACAAATAGGTCATTTTCCAGGTTCCCAAGTGTGTAATTGGAATAGACATATTTGGCAGTCAATAGAATCCTCACATTAGTCCCTAGTTCTGTACAGTAAGAACTATTGTAATACAGGCCAGGTTGAATCTCCCAAAACCACCCCCTCAACTAAATAAAATAAGAACGCACTGGAATGTCAGCCTCGGGTTTAGTTATCCCAACATATTGTTATTTGCTTCATCAGTTAAACCTGCAAAATCCAAATGGATCCTCCTGGGTAACAGTGGACCACCCAGACATACTAGTAATCAAATATTAGTATCAATTGCAGCTGTATACTGATGTGGTAGCTTTATTAGAGCAGATTAACACAGATTTGGGTGCATGGTCTGATCTATTAATACAGCAGATTTGTTGAGTTCTGTAATCATTAAGAAGGTTGATTAAAAGCAGTTAGCATCATAAGAGACAAGTGATAATACACCTTCCTGGTCTAGTGCTGGTGCTATAAATTCTCATGTTCTCTGTCATAATATATTTCAAAGGGGCCTGGACTATCTGGACAATTCAGACCATCAGGTTAGTCTACAAAATTGATGATGTCATCTTAATTTGCCCTGATAGACATTAAATAGCAAGTACTTTGGATGCTTTGGAAAGACACATGCACTGCAGAAATTGAATGATACATCTTACAAAATTCAAGGCCTGTGACATTGGAGATTTTAGAGACCTAGTGGTCTGGGATATACCAGGACATCACTTACAAAGTAAAGAACAAATTACTTCATCTTGCTCTTTCCACCACTAAGAGAGAATTACAGCACTGAATAGCACTCTTTGGATTTAGAAACCAGCATTTTCTTTTTTTTTTTTTTTTCTAATTTTATTTATTTATTTATTTATTTATTTTTTTTACCCCCTCCCTCCCTCCCACACATCCCCTCCCTCCCCAGAGTTTTGTGTCCATTGGTTGCACTTATATGCATGTACACAGGTCCTTCGGTTGATCTATCATCTCCCCCAGATCTTTCTCCCGTCCCCGCTGCAACTTGACAGTCTACTTGTTGATATACTGTCTCTGTATCTATCTTATGGTTCACCAGTTTATAATGTTCTTTATTATCCACAAATGAGTGAGGTCATGTGGTGTTTCTCTTTCATTGATTGGCTTATTTCACTCAGCATGATGTTCTCCAATTCCATCCAGGATGCTGCAAATGATGAGAAATCCTTCTTTTTTATGGCAGCATAGTATTCCATTGTGTAGATGTACCATAGTTTTTGGATCCAATCATCTGCTGACGGACACTTAGGCTGTTTCCAAATTCTGGCTATTGTAGATTGTGCTGCTATGAACATAGGGGTGCATATATCCTTTCTGATTGGTGTTTCAAGTTTCTTGGGATATATTCCTAGAAGTGGGATTACTGGGTCAAATGGGAGTTCCATTTTCAGTTTTTTGAGGAAACTCCACACTGTTCTCCACAGTGGTTGCACCAGTCTACATTCCCACCAGCAGTGCACGAGGGTTCCTTTTTCTCCGCAACCTCGCCAACACTTGTCGTTTGTTGATTTGTTGATGTTGGCCATTCTGACAGGTGTGAGATGGTACCGCATTGTTGTTTTGATTTGCATCTCTCGGATAATTAGTGACTTTGAGCATGTTTTCATGTGCTTTTTGGCCTTCCTTCTGTCTTCTTTTGAAAATATTCTATTTAGGTCCATTGCCCATTTTTTAATTGGATCATTCATCTTCCTTTTATTTAGTTGTATAAGCTGTTTGTAGATGTTGGAGATTAAACCTTTATCAGTGGTAACATTTGCAAATATGTTCTCCCACACAGTGGGCTTTCTTGTTGTTTTGTTGATGGTTTCTTTTGCTGTAAAAAAGCTTTTTATTTTGATGTAGTCCCATTTGTTTATTTTCTCTTTAGCTTCCATTGCACTAGGGGTAGTATCAGTGAAGAAGTTTTTTTGGCATACGTCTGAGATTTTGTTGCCTGTGGATGCTTCAAGTATTTTTATGGTTTCCCGTCTGATGTTTAAGTCCTGTATCCATTTTGAGTTTATTTTTGTGTATGGTGTAAGTTGGTGATCTAGTTTCATTCTTTTGCATGTATCTGTCCAATTTTCCCAACACCATTTATTGAAGAGACTGTCTTGACTCCATTGTATATTAGTGCCTCCTTTGTCAAATATTAATTGAGCATAGTGGTTTGGGTTGATATCTGGGTTCTCGATTCGATTCCATTGATCTATATGTCTGTTTTTGTGCCAGTACCAGGCTGTTTTGAGAACAGTGGCTTTGTAATACAGTTTGAAGTCTGGTATTGAGATACCTCCTACTTTACTCTTCTTTCTCAGGATTGCTGTGGCTATTCGGGGTCTTTTATTGTTCCAAATGAACTTTTGGAGAGTTCTTTCTAGGTCAGTGAAATATGCCGTTGGTATTTTAATGGGGAGTGCATTGAACTTATAGATTGCTTTAGGAAGTATGGACATTTTGATGATGTTGATTCTACCAATCCATGAACATGGTATGTTCTTCCATCTGTTTACATCTTCCTCTATTTCTTTTTTCAGTGTCGTGTAGTTTTCCGCGTATAGGTCCTTTACTTCCTTAGTTAAGTTTATTCCTAGGTATCTTAATTTTTTTGGTGCGATCGTAAATGGAATTGCTTTTTTAGTCTCTGTTTCTATAAACTCACTGTTGGTGTATAGAAATGCCATAGATTTCTTGGTGTTAATTTTGTAACCTGCTACATTGCCAAATTCATTTATTAAGCCAATTAGTTTTTTAATGGAGTCTTTTGGGTTTTTTATATACAATATCATGTCGTCTGCAAATAAGGATAACTTTACTTCTTCTTTTCCAATTTGGATGCCTTTTATTTCCTCCTCTTGTCTAATTGCAATGGCTAGTACTTCCAGTACTATGTCAAAGAGGAGTGGTGATAGTGGGCATCCCTGTCTTGTTCCTGTTCTTAGAGGGAATGGTTTTAGTTTTTGCCCATTGAGTATGATGTTGGCTGTGGGTTTATCATATATAGCTTTTATTACGTTGAGGTATGATCCTTGTACTCCCACCTTGTTAAGAGTTTTTATCAGGAAAGGGTGTTGGATTTTATCAAATGCTTTTTCTGCATCAATTGATATGACTATATGATTTTTATCTTTCAACTTGTTTACGTGATGTATCACGTTTATTGATTTGCGGATATTGTACCAACCTTGCATTCCTGGTATAAATCCTACTTGGTCATGGTGTATGATCTTTGTGATGCTCTGTTGGAGCCGATTTGCTAGAATTTTGTTGAGGATTTTGGCATCTATGTTCATGAGGGATATTGGCCTGTAATTCTCTTTCATTGAGTTGTCTTTATCGGGTTTTGGTATTAGGGTGATGCTGGCTTCATAGAAGGAGTCTGGAAGTGTTCCTTCCTCTTGAATTTTTTGTAATAGTCTGAGGAGGATAGGTTTTAGTTCTTCCTTGAATGTTTGGTAAAACTCTCCTGTGAAGCCATCTGGCCCTGGGCTTTTGTTTGCTGGAAGCTCTTTGATGACTGTTTCAATTTCTTCCCAAGTCACTGGTCTATTGAGATTTTTAGATTCTTCCTGATTGAGTTTTGGAAGTTTGTATTTTTCTAGGAATATGTCCATTTCCTCCAGGTTGTTCAGTTTGTTGGAATAGAGTTGTTCGTAGTATTTTGTAACAATCCGTTGTATTTCGGTGGGGTCTGTTGTTATTTCACCTCTTTCATTTCTGATTTTGTTTATTTGGGTCCTCTCTCTTTGTTTCTTGGTTAGCCTGGCTAGAGGTCCATCTATCTTGTTTATTCTTTCAAAGAACCAGCTCTTGGTTTTGTTGATCTTATGTATTGTTTTTTTGGTCTCTATGTCGTTTATCTCTGCTCTGATTTTTGTTATTTCCTTCCTTCTGCTTACACTGGGTTTTTCTTGTTGCTCCTTTTCTAACTCTTTGAGATGTAGAGTTAGATCATCTGTTACTATTTTTTCTAGTTTTTTGCAATAGGCTTGTAAGGATATGAACTTCCCTCTCAAAACTGCTTTTGCTGTGTCCCAAAGATTTTGGATTGTTGTGCTTTCATTGTCATTTGTTTCCAGGATGTTTTTAATTTCTTCCTTGATTTCTCTGGTAACCCAGTCCTTGTTTAATAGCAAGCTGTTTAGTCTCCATGTGTTTGATTTCTTTGGATTATTTTTATTGTAGTTAATTTCCAGTTTTATGCCATTATGGTCTGAGAAGATACTTGATATGATTTCTATCTTCTTGAATTTGAAGAGACTTTGCCTATGTCCCAAAATGTGGTCTATCTTTGAGAATGTCCCATGTGCACTTGAGAAGAATGTATATTCTGTGGCTTTGGGGTGGAGTGTCCTGAAGATGTCAATTAATTCCATCTGGTCTAGTGAGTCATTTAGGATTGATATTTCTTTGCTGATTTTTTGTTTAGATGATTTGTCGAAGGGTGACAGTGGGGTATTAAAATCTCCTACTATGATTGTATTGCTATTAATCTCTCCCTTAATGTCCTCTAGCAGTTTTTTAATGTATTTGGTTGCTCCTGTATTGGGTGCATATATATTTACCAGGGTTATTTCTTCTTGTTGGATTGTTCCCTTTAGTATTATGAAGTGGCCTTCATTATCTCTTGTTATGTCCTTCACTCTGAGATCTAATTTGTCAGATATAAGTATTGCTACCCCAGCTTTTTTTTCATTTCCATTTGCCTGGAAAACTTTTTTCCATCCCTTCACCCTCAGTCTGTGTGCATCTCTTTTTATGAGGTGTGTTTCTTGTAGACAACAGATGTATGGGTCTTGTTTTCTTATCCAATCTGTTACCCTATGTCTTTTGATTGGAGCATTTAATCCATTTACATTTAAGGTTATTATTGATAGGTACTCATTTGACGCCATTTTTATTCTATACCCGTGTTCCTTCTTCACTTCTTATTTCTTTATTTTTACAGTAGACCCTTTAGCATTTCTTGCATTGCTGGTTTGGTGGTGATAAATTCCTTCAGTCTTTTTTTGTCTGTGAAGCTCCTGATTTCCCCTTCAATTTTGATTGATAGCCTTGCTGGGTACAGTATTCTTGGATTCAGACCCTTCCTTTGCATGACTTTGTATATTTCATCCCATTCCCTTCTGGCCTGATAAGTTTCTGTTGAGAAATCAGTTGCTAGTTTGATGGGGGTTCCTTTGTATGTAACTTTCTGTCTCTCTCTGGCTGCTTTTAAGATTCTTACTTTGTCGTTGTTGTTTGCCAATTTAATTATAATGTGCCTTGGAGTCTGTCTTCTGGGATTCATTTTGCTTGGGACTCTGCGGGCATCTTGGATTTGTGTGGGTTTTTTCTTTTCTATTTCAGGAAAGTTTTCTGTCATTATTTCTTGAAATACTTTTTCCATGTCTACCTCAGTTTCCTTTCCTTCTGGAACCCCTATTATTCGAATATTATTTTGTTTTGTTTTGTCCCAAAGCTCCCGTAGGCTCTCCTCCTGCTTTTTAATCTTTTTTTCTAGAAGTTGCTCTACTTGGGTATTTTTTTCCATCTTATCTTCTAGCTCACTGATGCGGTCCTCTGCTTCATCTAGTCTACTCTTGATGCTTTCTATTGAGTTCTTCATGGTAGCGATGTCACTTTTCATTTCTTCTTGGTTCTTCTTCAGTTCCTCATGGCTCTCCTTCATTTCCTCATGGTTCTTTCTCATTTCTTCTTGGCTTTTGTCAAATTTCTCTTCCATTCTTTTTAGCCATGCTATGATCATTACTCTGAATTCTTGCTCTGGCAGGCTGCTTACCTCTGGCTCGTTTACTTCCTTTTCTGGTGATGCCTGCTTTTCTTTCAAGTGCGGACTATGTTTTTGTCTCCCCATGGCCTCTCTTTTCAGGATGTCTGGTTATGTGGTATTCCTTCTCCTGCGTTGATTTTGAGGTACAAAATACAACACTACCAGGTACAACACAAGCGGCACTTAACAGGAATGTATTTACAAAATTAATAACCTCTAATAAAGGTGACCACTAGAGAAAGGCAACTTAGGGGATAGGAGAGAAGGAATAAAGGTAAAAATAAAATAAAGAAAAATTAAAAAAAAATAAAATTAAAATTAAAAAAAAATTAAGTAAATTAAAAAAAAAAAAAAGAGGGATAAAGAGATAGAAAAAGAAGAAGAAAAAAAAAGTAATGACAAAATGAAGTTGGAAAACAGGGAAAAAAAAGAAGAGGGAGAGAGAGAGAGAGAAAGAGAGAGAAGAAGCAAACTAAAAGAGAAATGGGAAACAAACTATATATATGTGGAGAAAATTGCCATAGAAAAACCTCTGGACCCAGCCAATGCCAGTAACAATACTTGGAGATTAATACAAACTACAATATCCACTATTATTAAGTAAGGCTATGATATACAGAAGTAAAAGAAACAAACAAAAACAGAGGATTTAAAAAAAAATACAAAGCAACAATAACAATACAGGAATAAGCATAACAATTTCACTAAAAGGCATAAAAATTCACAATAATCAACCTTCACACATACAATGCGAAAAGGATAGAGGGGAGAATGGATTTTTTTTTTTTTTTTAACTAGTTAATATAGTGCAGAGATTGGTATTTATACACTTGGATCAGGGGTTGGAACTTAGGTCTATAAGTATAGTGAGAGCTTTAGCAGGGGGTATAGAGAGAGAATAGAGGAAAAACTAAAGCCGGAAAGGGATAGGATAAACTGTAGACTAAAGGGTGAAGTTTAGTAAGAGAGTGATAGTGTAAAGGTTGAGTTGAGATAGGGTTGAGTGATGCTATAGTAGAGATTAAAATAGAATGAAGGTTGCTCCCAATGTAAAATAAAGAAAAAATCAAATGGTACTAGAGAGAGAAAAAAAAGAAAAGAAAAAAAAATAAATAAAAATTTTTTTAAAAAAAATTGCAAAATAGCAGTAGTAATAGTGATAGAGATTGAAAAATGTAATAATTGAAAAGGTAAAATCAAGTAAGGAAAAAAGAAAAAAAAATTGTTTCTTAAGTAAAAGATATGAAAAATGAAAATTAAATAAAAGATGTAAAAAATGAAAATAAAATAAAGTATAGCAAAATTAGCATAAAAATGACCAGTACTGGTCACTCACTTCCTCAGTTAATGTATTTGGCACTTCTGATTCTCGGACCAGACAGTCTTGCAGTTCCCAGCTTTCCACTGCACCTCAGTTTTGTAAGGTAATCCTTAATTTTTAGTAGACTATATCTTAGATATTTGTGTCCATTTATTTTTGATTAATTAAAAGACAAAAGAAAAGAAAGGAAAAAAAAAGAGAGAAAAAAAAAAAAAAAAAAAAAAAAGGGCAGTTTGTAATTCAGCTCTTAGGTGTCAGTGTTTCCGGTTTGACCTCCCAGTCTTTTTGGTTGCTCCGGCCTTCTTTCTCTATGGCTCTAGCTGGCAGGGTGCCAGCTGGCTCCCAGACTATCTCTTCTGGCTCCGATCCCTTGTTTCCAAGGAGGCACTTTCTCCCTGCAAATTCCCTGGATATGCCCAACTAGGCTGTTCTTCCCTAGTATTCTGAAGCTAGGGGGTGAAGGGGATCAGGCGCCGAGGTGTCCAGATGTTCCGCCCTTGGCGGGACAGCCGCGATTCTTAACACTCTGTCCCGTGTCCCCTGGCTTTTTTAAAAAAAAAAAAAAAAAAAAAAAAAAAAAAAAAAAAATTCCCGCTTCTGGGGAAGCTTATGCCAAACCCAGCACTAGATGTCGCTGCAGCCTTCTTAGGGCTCAGCTTTGCGGGCGCTCCATGGAGGCGGGGCCGGAACTCCCCGGCTACTGTGGCTGCCAGCACCGCGGGACCGCGATCTCTCAGGCTTTCCCCGCAAATTCTGACCTTTCCGTGGGTGACCGAAGAACTCCTTTGAATCCACGCGCCAGCGCCAATTCGGGCATCTCAGCTACTGGATGGACCTCTCCGCAGTGGGCTTTCCAGGCCTCAGAGAAGCCACTCCTTTCTCACAGCACCGCCGCCGCTGCCTCTGCCGCGCCGCCGCCGTGGCCGCCGCGACCGCCGCTGTGGCAGTGTTGGCCACCCGGCTGGAAATCCTGTCCAGTGGATCGCTGCCTAGCTTCCTTGAAACCTCTGCTGCCCCTCAGCTGCCAATCAACCCTCCCTGAGCGACTCAGATGTTACTTTTATCTGTTCTGGGACCAGAGTCAGAACAAGTCCGACTGTTCGGTTGCCATCTTCAAGCTCCGCCCCAGAAACCAGCATTTTCCACACATGATGCTCTTATACCCATTTATTAGGCAGTATATAAAGCTTCTAGCTTTGGTGAGGTAAAGTTGAGAAAGACCATGTGGGGAGTCTGGCAAGACCCAATGGAAGAGTTATGGAGAAGAGTCTGGTAGTTCTGGAACATGGTCTTACCATTTGCAACAGAGCATTTACACACCATTCTAAAAATCTCTCCTGGCATGATTTGGGGCTCTAATTGAAATTTATCTATGACTATGGGTTATTAAGGGTCATGTGGCCAGAAGTATAGATCAAGTGATGTGTTCTGTAAAATCCACCAAGGTATAAGGATGAGTAAGCCCAGCAGAAAGTCATCATTAAGTAGAAATAGCACATCTAGGATCAAGATTGAAAAGGCCCAGAGGGATCCAATAAACTACGGAGCAGGAAGCCCAGACCCAAATGTCACTTCTTATACTGTTGCCTTTTCCTCAGCTCACACCTAGGCCTTTATCATGGGTATTCTACATGACCAGCTGATGAAAGAAAACACTGAGTTTGGATCATGAATGGCCTGGCTTTGTATAGGTACAAGCCATACATGGATTGTATGGCTTGTACCTATACAAGCCAATACAATCCATGTCTCACTACAGTCTCACTCAGGAGTGTCCCTAAAAGACAGCGGTGTGTAAATTGTTCCAATTTATAAATTTATTATAGTTGAAAGAAGTGAGAAAGAAGGAAAAGGAAAGGAAGTTAGAAAAAAATACATGAAAATCCTTAATGTTACTGAAAATTTAGACAAACCTCTCAGTTGCTTTACATCGCCTTCATACGCAACAATAGTATTATTGTTCTGTAGGGATAATGGACAGAGTTTTGGGCACTGAATCTGGTTATTCACGTTGTGTGGAGAAAAATGTGGTTTGGAATAAGGGTATACATAGAATTATGAACAGTAGTGAATAGCTTAGTTAGCTGTTCAGAGAGAAACTTTGGAAGGAGCAATATTGGACACCTGGGGACAAGGAGTCTAGGAAAGAGCCATATGGATGTTCCCATGGAAGTAGGAAAAATGTATTAACATTATATGCCATATGTCATTGTCCATCAGAAAACATTCATGGTAGAAAAGAATTAAACACCCCAATGGGCATGCTAATGTAATATAGCCAGTAGATGTAAACAAGCCTTGGTCATCAGCCACCCAGATGGCCATTGCGGTAGAGTGGAGGCTATGCATGGGTTTCCCAAGCCTGATCTAGCTAATACTACTGCTGAATATTCTACCTGCCAGCAACAGAGACCTTGAGTCTGTGTCATCCTTAAGAGCCCAAGAAGTGACAAGCTGACAGATGGGACCTCTTCCATTTTAGAAAGAGCAGTAAGCTATGTTTACTGGGGTTGACACAGAATCTACTCATAGATTTGCCTTTGCCTGTCTGTAGTGCCTTGGTCAGTATCATTATCCAAGACTTCACAGAGTATCTGATCTACCAACATGGAATTCCATATCCCATTGCTTGGATCCGTAGAGAAGAAGGGTCTTTGAATTATGGCATCCACTGATCCTTCCTCATCACATACAATCCAGAAGCCATAGCTTAGTACAACAATGACAGTAAACTCTTGATGCCAAAGCTGAAGCACCAGCTTTGAAAAGAGAATGTGCAAAGATTGAGTCCTATAAGTATATACCTTAAGCCATTAATCATTATATGATATTATGTTCCCAATATGTAGAATACATGGGACTGGGACTGAGAATCAAAAAGTGGCAGTAGAAGTAGCACAATGATTTTGACTCCTTGTTACCCATTTATGAAATTTTTACAACCCTTTTCTGTAAATTTTGGTTCTGTGGCTTTAGAGATCTTATGGCCCAGAGGGACACAGAAAGAGTACTATTAATCTAAAGTTACAGCTGCTATTAGTCTTTTGGGATCCTCAAGGTAGCTGACTATCAGCCAAAGAAAGAATCTAGCATAGCAGCAGAGGTATTTAACTCTGATTATCCTGAAGTTGCAGGCTTGCTTATACATAACGAAGGTAAGGAGGGATATGTCTAACATAGAGATAATCCATGTAGGTGTCTCTTGGTACTTTCATGCCCAGATATTATTTCAGACTCACAAAAAGAGCAACTGTCCTATAGGCTAATATGCAAATAGAACAAATGGTGGAACAACCAAACAACTATGATGTGTGCTGACCACCAGGGGGTGCCCAAGGAGCATGGGAAGCATCGGTTGCAGCAAGATGGTGGAGTAGGTGAGCAGGGGTGCCAGACCAAGGTGGGGCACCGGTCACTGTCATTGGGAGCGAGCCTCTGGTTGTTACTGAAAATTCTTTGCTCCCATGCACCATGGTCCTGCCTGGATCTTGCACTTGGCTGCCGGTGCCTGGCACAGGCCCCAATTGCTCAGCTTCTCCACATCCTCCTGCTCCTGAGGGGCGATCAGAGCCAGCAGCCGCCTCTTGCACCCTCTGCTGACACCTGAGCCACCACTCACATCCACTGCTGGAGCCAGCCCCACTCACACCCACAGCAGAGCCACTGCTCATACCCATTGCCAGCACCTGGTGCTGGTCCTGATGCTCAGCACCATTAATGGGTGTGAGCTGTGAGCGGTAGCTGCTAACCCCAATTACCCCTATGGGCTTCTTCACCTCCCCCTGATCCTGAGGGGTGATCAGGGCAGCAGCCACTGCTTTCATCCACTGATAGCTGCAGACCCACACACACCTGCTGCTGGCACCAGCTTCAATCACTCCAAACCATCAGTGGGTGTGAGTGGGGCCAGTGCTGTCAGCACATGGGAGCAGTGGCTGTGGAGGAAGTGAGGCTGCTGGCAGACAGGAGATGGGGGGCCGCAATGGGAGGGGCCAAGCAGGGGTACAGAGGATGGGCTGAGACCCGCCCCTGTGCCCACCATAGCCTTGCAGCCTTGCAGACCACAGGTCTTTGCAAGGTGCACAAATTCATGCACTGGGCCTCTAGTAGTCAATAAGAACATAGAAACAAAGGTTTCAGACACCCTAGGAATAAGAATTTATGGCAAATCTGAAAACAAGACACCTGGACTAGTAGTAGTGCTTGCTGGCCCAGGGAGAGAGAAAGCTAGCATGGATATTTGAAACTATGGAGATGAATATCCATTATGTTGCTGTAGAAGCAGCAGCAGTGGGTGTAGTTCATTCCAGTTAACCATACTCCTGTGAGTTCTCCAAGAAATTGAGACCAATGAGAATTCTGAGAACCTACCCACAGAGGGAATGAACTTAATGTAAGAGTCAAATGGATCTAAGTGGTGCAAGGGATAGACTAAGTGGTGTAGTGGGTGCTGTTGGTGCCTTGCACAATATTTTTTAATCAGTAACCCGCCTGCTGAGAGTGTTGGTTGAGAATACTTCACAGATTTTTTTTTTCTTTAGAGAATTGTCTTAGAATAAAAAGGAACACCTCACCTTAGAGGATATCCCTGCTTGGGGGGCAAAAGACTCACAGACATAGTCAGATGAAAGGCCAGCTCACTTGTCTGAAGATGGTACTAACTTTGTGGTGCAAATTGTTCTTCCTGAGACATCAGAAAAAAGCTAGTCTCTAGATGAGACCATTTGTTTTTTTCCCCTTTCTTATCCCATGTCACTCACTCCCTCTCCCTTACTAACTAAACCACTTGCATAAAATGGTTTAACACATTTTATAGTTTTCACTCCTTAGTTCTTTTGTAGCCATGGCTCTTTATAAAATGTACTGGTTAAGAAGACAAAAATCTAATTAACCTGAATAGACATTTCTCCAAACAGGACATATAAATGGCCAAGAGACACATGAAAAAAATGTGCAAAGTCACTAATCATCAGAGAAATGCAAATGAAAACCACAATGCAATATCACCTCACACCCATCAGATTGGCTATCATCAAAAAATCAGCAAACAACAAGTACTGGCAAGGATGTGGAGGAAAGGGAACACTAGTTCACTGCTGGTGGGAATGCAGATTAGTGCAGCTACTATGTAAAACAGTATGGAGTTTCCTCAAAAATTTTAAAATGGAATTTCTGTTTGACCCAATGATCCCACTTCTGGGAATATATCCTAAAAACTTAACAAACCCAGAAAGAATATATGTATCCCTATATTCATAAAAGCATTATTTACAGTAGCTTAGATCTAGAAACAGCCCAAGTTCCCATCAATAGATGCATAGATAAAAAAAAAAAAGGAATCCCTTACCCTTTGGGACTGCATGGATAGACCTGGGAAATATTATGCTGAGTGAACTAAGCCAAACTGAGAAAGACAAATATCATATAATCTCACTTATTTGTGGAATCTAATGAACAAAATTAATTGACCAACAAAATAAGACCTGAAGCAGGGAGGCATGGAACACACTGATATACCTTGATGTGGGTTTGGGGGGACGAGAACTTATGTACTTATATGCATTCCCCATGGACATGGGCAATAGGGTAGTGAGAGCTGGTGCGGGTGAGTAGAAGCTGGGAGAAGGGGGTAAAAGGGGAGAATGGAAGACATCTATAATATTATCAACAATAAAAATATATATTTAAAATGAAAAAATAGATAAGGGAAATGAATAATGCGTGATATAGTAATGATAAATTGTCTAAGTTCTGTCTTTTTCACTTTTACAAACACCAAATTTGAGGTCTTATGCTAACCACCTCTAAGCTCATTTCCTCAATGGTCTATAAGAAAAATCCTGGTTTAATTTCAGGATGGCTTAAGGAGTACTTCTGACAACCTGCTAAGGTAATTCATTTCACACTTGGAGAGCTTTCTACTTTCCAGTAGTAAGTAGAAAATTACTCCATCCCAGTCTTGTTGCTCATACTTGACTTTTAGCTTTGCCATCCTGTCTTGTACTGAAGTCCCCTAAAGACTGAGACTTGTCATAGTTTAGATGAGCCTTGCTAAAGATAGGTAGTCCTAGCCCTTAATCCTATGTGAGCAGTTGGTGTCTTGCTTCTTGCTGCTCAACCTCACTGTTGCTAACTACTTAATTGTCTATCCAGCACTTCCATTTCACCTCATCTGAAAATAGCCTTTGTACCTCTTCCTGGATCATCCAAAACTATATCATAATTTTCTGAATCCTGTGTCCTACCTGTCTTCTTGGTCCTTCTTCATGTACTTTCTGCAAGGAATGGCTCATCTTAACTGGCTCTGCTTAGATTTCAGAAATCCTTCGCTTCCCTCAATTTATATGTGACTTTGTAGAGATGATTTAATATATCTATTCCAAATTTCCTCATCTAATAAATAGACCTCATAATTTCTAATAAAGGTTAAAGAAGAAAATACTCATAAAGCATTTAGATGAGTGCCTGGAAAATAGAACCGTTTAATAAGCGAGTTTTTTGTGAGTTAGCTATTACAGTCTGCCATGCAGATTTGTCAGGAAAACAGAACCCCTAGGACTAAGAATTTTAGGAATTGAAGCAGGAAGGAATTGAACATTGGGAGAGGCTTACACATCTGGGAAGGACCCGTGGCTGGAAGATTAGGGAGGCCACTATTGGATTTCACACACACTGATATGCAGGAATAACGGGGAATTACTGCCTTTGGTCTCAGCTGCCAGCATCATGGAAGCGGGTGATTACCAGCTGTCTGCCGCAAAGCTATGGAAAAACCTTTACCTGTCAATGCCTGTTTACCTGTACATAGCTGAAAATGATGGATACCCTTTTCATTTATGTTTTATAGGTCTTGTGCAAATAACTTTACTGATTAAGTATAAATTGTGGAGGAAGTACAGCATTGAAAATTCAGGTTCTAGACTTTCAGTCTTGCAGTAGAGGGGAGAGATCAGAAATGTAGGGATGTTCCTTTTGCAGCGCAGAAGCTTGTTAGTTTGATATAGTCCCTTTGATTTATTTTTGCCTTTACTTTCCTTGCCTTTGGGGTCAATTTCATAAAATGTTCTCCACGACCAAGTCCATAAGTTTAGTACCTCCATTTTATTCTATGTACTTTGTTGTTTCAGATCTTACATTTAGGTCTTTGATCCACATTGAATTAATTTTTGTGCCTGGGAACAAACTTAATTCTAGTTTCATTCTTTGTATATGGTTTTCCATATTTCCCATCACTGTTTATTGAAGAGGCTTTCTTTACTCCAGTGTGTGTTACTGGCTCCTTTGTCAAAAATTATTTGCCCATGTACATGTGGTTTTTGTATCTAGGCAAAGCTAAGAACCGTATAACTTCACTAATATATGGGATATAAAACTGACACTCATGGACACAAACAGCAGAATGGGGTGGGGACAGTGAAAGGGGAGGCAGAGGGCAACTAATATATAGTAAAAGAAGATTATTTGACTCTGGGTGGTGGGCACATAGTGCAATATACAGATCTTGTAACATAGAAAGGTATACCTTAAGCCTATATGATCCAATGTCACTCTAATAATTTTAACTTTTTAAAAGAAAAAAATGTAGGGATGGTGCTAAGTGTCAATAGATAATATGTACCACAGTCATTATTATTGCTATTATTATGTGTGTCATTTCAGCTCTGTTCTGTTAGGAATCATGTAATGGACAATCTGCTGAGAAGTAAGTCAGAGGGTATGATCAGCACATTGTAGGGCTCACACACGTGCAGTTGCACATCTTCGTATCAAAGTCGGGTGCTCCTTGTTATATTTTGTTCCCTACAAGCACCTTTTATAAGAATATATGGAGCAGTGGTAGTTCTTTAAAGAACTCTCAAGCCCCAGGGGTACTGCCCTGTTGCACTTTACCTTCCTTGTAGACTCATTAAGTAGAACATCTGAGTAGAAAAGATTTGGGTGAGTGTTAAGTAAAACTCTCATTTTATTGGAGGTGAATGACAACTACAGCATGAGGTATTTGCACATGTTCTCTCAGCTAGGTAGATGCAGTTAGCCCTCAACCTCAGGGCCCTCTAAAAATCTTCTCTTGTGTGAGCAGTAATGCTTGTCATTGTGCTGATTAGAATGAATTGGTAAAGTACACACACTGAAAGACTGGAAGGCTGAAATATATATACCCATATTTATCTATCTATCTATCTATCTATCTATCTATCTATCTATCTATCTTTCTACCTACCTACCTTCCTACCTACCTTCCTACCTACCTATTATCTATTATATGTATGTATGTATAAACATATATATAAACATATATATAAACATATATTATACACACACACACACACAAACATAATTTATTTTAAATCTATAGTTTGGTTTTTAATCTCCTTTGGAAAACAAGACTAATATTTCACTGTAATTTCATGTTGTTCTTTGGTTCAGCAACTCACACCATTCATAATGTGTCCCTTTGCACACAAATAATTGCCAGACAAGAGACAAGAGGTAGAGGAATAAATTCAGAAACCCCTAGCACTTATTGAAGACAACATGGACCCAGGGCTAGAGCAATGATTGCTCTATAAGAAACCATCCCCACATGATTTCAGGACTTCAGGAAGACCTATGCAGACCTGAATTCAAATCCTACTTCTAGGATGTTCTAGCCGTGTGCCCTTGAGGGAATTTATTACTTTCTGCTGGGCCTTATCTTTCTTAGCAGTAAAGTGGGCTTTTGTAAGAACAATGAGAAGCATGTAAATAAAGTATTTTGTCTGATAACTGAGACATAGTAAATAATAGATAGCATATCTTATTATTATTACAGCTTATTAGAGGCCCAGTGCACAAAATTCTTGCACTGTGTGTGTGTGGGGGGGGGGAGGGGGGTTGTCCCTCAGCCCCGCCAGTACCCTCTCCAATCTCGAACCCCTCAGGGGATGTCCAATTGCCGATTTAGGGATCAAGACTAAACCAGCAGTTAGACATCCCTCTCAAAATCTGGGACTGCTGGCTCTCAACCACTTGTCTGCCTGCCAGCCTGATAACCCCCTAACCACTCCCCTCCCAGCCTGATAAATGCCTAATTGCTCCTCTGCCAGCCTGATTCTCCCCAACTTCCCTCCCCTGCCAGCCTGATCACCCCCAACTGCCCTTCCCTGCAGGCCCAGTCACACCTAACTGCCCTCTCCTGCTGGCCTGATTGCTCACAGCTACCTTCCCCTACTGGCCATCTTGTAGCAACCATCTTTGGCCACCTGGGAACGGCCATCTTGTGCAAGGGCCAGAGGGACAATTTGCATATTACCTCTTTATTATATAGGGTTTTACTCATTGTTCCTTTTCCGTATAGTGGGTATTAAGTAGATTTATCTTGAATGTAATGCATAAAATTAATAGATCTTATTGAATATTACAATAAGGAAGGAAGAATGGCATCTCCCATTCTTAGACCTCATGATAAAAAAAAAAAAATCAGCTTATGGTATGATAAGTAGTGAAAAGAAATCTAGACCATCATTTGGCAAAGTATGGCACACTGGCCAAATCCAGCCTACTACCTATTTTTGTAAATAAAGTTTTATTGAAACACTGGCACTCTTGTTACATAGTATCTATAGCTGCTTTTGTACTATAGTGACTGTTGAGTAGCTGCCACAGAGAACAAATGGACCTCAAAGCCCAAAGTACTTGCTATCTGGACCTTTATAGAAAATGTTTTCTGGGACCTGATTTACCCAAATATGTCCCAGTTGGATGTATGACAGAAATATCAGAATGCCACCATCTATAAGGGAAGATATTTGAAGAACAGAAAAGAAACAGGGCAATTTGTTTAGTTAGAGAAATTGTCAACTGAAAGTCAAGAAACTTGGGTATTGTCTCAACCTTACTAGCAGTTAGCTGAATGACCGTGGGTAATATCTTCATTCCTCTAGGCCTACTTCTTTATGTGGAAATAAAAAGTTGAATTAAATCAGCCCTAGGGTCATTTTACCACTAATATTCTATGATTCTTTGGAAAATAAGCCTAGGGCAGAAAGGAGACAAGACTCAGATTGATATTTCCTTTATACATTAAACTCCTATATCACTTTAGTATGTAGGAAAGACTGGGAAGAGATCCAGGAATGACACAGAGGTAGACTTGAATTTCAGAAGACAAGCAAAATATACATATTTCCTAAAATAACTGGAATAGAATTATAAACTTTGTTAAAACTTTCCAAATTCTAAGGTGAATAAATAGGGTGTATTTTCTAAAGCTATTTTTGGCTTTTTTAACTTATTTTTTTATGAGAGAGAGAGAGAGAGAGAGAGAGAGAGAGAGAGAGAGAGAGAGAGAGAGAGAGAAAGAGAAGAGAAGAGAAGAGAAGAGAAGAGAAGAGAAGAGAGAAAAATCAATTTGTTGTTCCACCTATTTATGCATTTATTGTTTGATTCTTATATGTGCCCTGACTGGGGATGGAACCTGCAAAGTTGTGGTATTGGGCCAGCACTCCCACCTACTGAACTAGATGACTAGGGCTAATTTTGGCTTCTGTCAACTACAATAACCACATAGTGCAGATACATGAGCCAAGCACTAAAAGCATTAAAGGGAATTCCTTTCCTGAAAGCATTGCTAACATGAGATTATGGCAACAGAGCACTCAGGTTGAAAAGTATAAAGAGTCTTTTAGAGAGCTGCTTGGGAGAAATAGATATTAATGTTTAAAATTTACAGTTATAGAGAGAAACACACACACACACACACACACACACATATATATGTATGTATATATATATATATATATATATATATATATATATATATGTATTTCTTTTTTATTGATTAAGGTATTATACATATGTCCTTATGCCACCATTGTCCTCACCCCCACCCCCACCCCACTCATGCCCTCAGCTCTCTGGTGCTTTAGCTATATATGAATTATATGACTACATCATTGCCTGACCCCTACCATGACATTCAGTAGTAGTTGAATAAACATTTTTGAATGAATAAATAAAATCCACCAGTGCCTCTATATTAGACTACTTACCCTTGGATTCAACAAATGCTTATATTATGGCTAATATTTGGATCCCTTTTCAAGTTATCCCCTTACAGAGAGTAATGAGTTACTTTTAGCACTCCAAATATTATTAATAATGTTCCTGAGATATAATGCAAGGTGGGGATTTTATTTTTTTTATTTTTTTTTTATTATTTATTTATTTATTTATTTATTTATTTTTTACATATTTTCTTGATTTTTTTTTTATTGCCCCCCTCCCTCCCTCCCACACATCCCCTCCCTCCCCATAGTTTTATGTCCATTGGTTGTACTTATATGCATTTATACAAGTCCTTCGGTTGATCTATTATCTCCCCCTGATATCCCTACCCTCCCCACTGTAATTTGACAGTCTGCCTGTTGCTTTACTTTCTCTATATCTGTCTCTTGGTTCATCAGTTTATAAAGATCTTTATCATCCACCGATGTGTGAGGTCATGTGGTGTTTCTCTTTCGTTGATTGGCTTATTTCACTCAGCATGATGCTCTCCAATTCCATCCAGGTTGCTGCAAATGATGAGAATTCCTTCTTCTTTATGGCAGCATAGTATTCCATTGTGTAGATGTACCATAGTTTTTGGATCCAATCATCTGCTGACGGGCACCTAGGCTGTTTCCAAATTCTGGCTATTGTAGATTGTGCTGCTATGAACATAGGGGTGCATATATCCTTTCTGATTGGTGTTTCTAGTTTCTTGGGATATATTCCTAGAAGTGGGATTACTGGGTCAAATGGGAGTTCCATTGCAAGGTGGGGATTTTAGAATCATAGAAATGACAGGAGCTGGACGTACAGCTTTCAGAAGTGTGAGAAAATAAATTTCTGTTGTTTAAGCAACCTGGTTTATGGTATTTTGTTAGGCAAATACAATATACCATGCAATACTTTTCACATTATAATTATACTGAAAATAAAAAAGTCTTTCAGAAAATTATAACATTTAAAACAGTGTAGTCTTTCTGGATTTTGTAAACTCTTCTAGAAAATCAAAGCATCTCTAGTTGGGCAAGACTGACCAATAATGAAATGCTAGCTAAATAGAGAGACCCCTTGAGCAAGAATCATGATTGTATTAGTTTCTTGTAGCTGCTGTAACAAAGTACCACAAACTAGGTGACTTAAAGTAACAGCAATTTATTCTCTCACAATTGTAGAGGCTGGAAGTCCAAACTCAAGGTCTTAGCTGGACTGTACTCCCTCTGTAGCTTCTACGAGATGATTCTTCTTTGCCCTTTCTACCTTATGGCCTCCCCAGGATGTCCTATCTCCACTCTCTGCTGCCAGTTTCACATGGCCAACCTCTCCCTCTGTGTCTCTATGTCATCTTTCCTCTGTGCATGTCTTTCTCTGTGTTTCTTCTCCTCTCCTTACAAGGACTTCAGATTTTGAATTAGGGCTCATTCTACTGAACTCGTGTTAACTTAATTATATCTGCAAAGACTATTTGCAAAGGAGACCACACACATATCAGGGGTTAGGACTTCAACTTGTACTGGTATTTTTGGGAGGACACAGTTCACCCCATGCAAGGACCTCATTCAAAACCTTATTTTTACCTTCTTTCACAATAATAGCATCAACCTATACAATTTGGGCCGTGTGTTACATGCCAATCATTGGTGCTAGATATTTAATTACTTTATTTTATCTTAACAAGCCTGAGAGGAGGGAAGTGTTAGCATTGTGAACAGCTGTGAAATTGAGACTCAAGAAGGTTGAATATCTCTCACCAGCAGCTTTACTAAATGGTGGAGCCAGGATTTTACTCAAATGTCACTGATAAGAAGGGTGATGTTCTTAACCATGATACAAAATACTTAGGTTTTACCCATGTGCTTATTAATCACTTTCGGATTTCCTATGTCTTAAAACTTTACAACTATTTCCCTAACATCTGCATTGAGCATTGTCCTATCATATACCCAACCACTACCCAACTGAGATATACACATAGATCTATATGTGCTCTTTCCTGGTTAGGTCCTCTAAAACTCTCCTTCACCCTTTCTTTACAACATCTCATCTGTTACACCCTGTCTCACCTTCGCCCTTGTCCTCATAATCCATGCTATCCCTGAAGTGATTTTTAGATATTAGGTCAGGTCCCAAGAAGAAACTCAAAAACTTTTCTGTAGGCTTTTCTATTTCAACTTTAGCCTGAAGTCGGTTTCTGTATCTAGCTAGCCTAACCCTCATACTTCTATGGCCAGTCACTGCATTTTCAAAGCTGACCTAAGACACTAGTTTAATCAATTTGCCCTGGATTTGGAACTCCACCATGTACTCTGGGGCTGCCTCATCTGGTCCTGCCCCTGAGCCCCAGCCAGAGGCACATCCATGTACCAGCCCACTTAGCTCTGCATGGATTTTCCCAGGGCACTTGGAAAAATCGTCAAATTATTTTCAATTGCGTTTCTGCAGTTTGCAGCTGTTTGAAAAATTCCAGATTGATTTTCAGCCAAGCAATGCAGCCTCAATCCTAATAAGGTTCAAGCACTGAAAAAGTACAGCGATGAACCATTGATTAAGTTGACACTGCAATCTATTTTCCCTGCCCCCGGTAGGCTGAACTGGCTGCTAGCACTTGCATTTGCTAAATGTCCCAGGCTTTTGTCTTTGTGAATAATCTTATCTGAAACCAGAGCTTGTCCTGTGTTTGGTTGCTCTGTCTGGGTACCTGTCAGTGCCTCTTTCCAAGGATGTGAAAATGAAAGCAGAGGAAATTAAGGAAAGCATACAGGGAATTCACTAATCTAAAAACCTAGTGTCCTTCTTAGCTACCGTGCACAGCCCCAGCTTTAGAGCTAAGAAGGAAGACTGTGGCTGGAAAATGAACATGTCCACAGGGAAATAAGACAGTGGGAGAGCACACAACCAAGTGAGTGTCACATTTAGGCCATGAGTGGCCTTTCCACATTAGGAAAGTGTCCCTGGACAGTGCAGTTCTGTTGCAAACATAAATCACCAAGATATACACCATTCTATCATCTTCCCTCCATCCTAAGTCATCTACTTCCTCTTCTTTGAAATCATGTGCTTCCCCTTGAATCAGTTTAAAACTGCTGTGTGATCCTAGGAATGGCATTAACTTACCTCAGATTCAGTATCTTCATCTCTGAAATGGGTATATTACTGGCATTACTGTATATTGTCATGATTAAATAGGCTAGTGGATATAGTGAGTTCAGCATATAGTAATCATTCCATAAATTAATAATAATGAAGCCAGGTTTCAATTTGAAACAGATAAAATAATGTTGAAAATCAACTAATTTTAACCAAGATTTTTTTCTCTTTATACTGGTATGCAAATGAATGGTAAATACAAGTGGAATGGTTCATTCCCACAGTGGGAATGGGTGTGAGGAGGCAGCCTGACAATCAGAGAGATCCCCTGATAGAGTAGATAGACAGACGCACAATGTCAGCGATATGTCTCTACATCAGCAGTGGCAGGATGAAATAAATGACTGGGGAGAAAGCATAGTTATTGGTTACAAACTGCCCAGCCCTGGCCACTCCTCAGCAAAGGCATCCTCCTTGCTCCCCTTCCTTCAGAGAGATTTCTAGTCACATAACAGTCGTCCTAGCATAGCAAATATTAGGTCTTCCAAACCTCATGTAGCTACATTTTAATCATCTGCATAGAGTAAACATGCACATATATCTATACGTAGAGACAGACCCTCTTCTATGAATATTGATGGAGAGTATATAAATGCTTCCCACACAACCCCTTCTGTAGTAGAAGAATGGTGACCTGCTCCCTCAACTCCATCAGAATGCAAATTATCTCACCCCAGACATGTAATTGCTCAAATAGACAGGTCCTAGAGAGCTGATTCTCATGTGGAGCACAGTCACATTCCAGACTCTCTCATCAGTCCACCCCTTCAATAATAGTTCCCCCAGTCATTTCCCACCAGCTCTGTGCCTGTCTCCCGACTATTCTGAAAAACTGTGGCAGTCGTGTCTGTGCATTCTAAAACATAGTGTAGCCAGGGAAGCTTGGATCAGACTCTCGATAAAGTGGTTGCCTTCAGAGATGGAGGCAGAAGGAGTTTTTTCAGACAGCACTGTCCAAGAGCTCGTTCTTTGAAGGTAGAAATGCTCTTTATTGGTGCTGTCCAGGATAGTAGCCACTGGCCACATGTGGATATTGGGCACTTGAAATGTGGCCAGTGGAAATGAGGTGTTGGATTTTTAACTTAATGTTAACTAGTTCAAATTTAAACAGACGTCGGTAACTAGAGTTTACTAAGTTGCCACTTAGAAATTAGGCAGCCCAATATCCTGCTTTTGAGGAGATGAACAGGAAGTAGGTGGAGAAGTAGATAAAATGGATTAAGGTGGAAGCTGAAAACAGGTTAAATCCTGTTTCTGTTCTAACACACTCAGTGTGTGAATACTCAAAATCTGCTAGCATGAGGAAAAACTGAAGATTTTAAAATGACTTATCTATTCCTTAGTCATTTACTGAGAGCTTTAATATATCATTTCATAGCTTCAACATGCCAGCTAGTGGGGATGAAGAAATAAATAAAATAACAGCTCATCCTTTGCCCATAGAGAGTGTATATTCAGAACACAAAATAGGAACACATCAGAATAATTTTACAAAGTAGATTGTAGGAGAAAGGCCATGAAAAATCACAAAAGTATTATTACATGTTTGAGAAATAACATTAATTCCAATTGCTATGAACAATTCAAATTCAGTATAGTCTTTGAGAAATATAAAATGCAACTCCATAGATTTAATGCACTTTTAAAAAAATATAATCAAACATTGACCACTGTTTCTATTTTTCAACTCTTTGATCATTCCTCTGCCCAGTGCCTGTGTTGTCTCTCCAGGGTCAGCTAGAATGGAAAGCCCTTGTTTTGTGGTCTCAGAAGCCTGGGACGTTTGGGGTGAGATAAGTAACCCAGGAGTGGTTTCTGTGCAGAGCTTCTGGACTGTCATCACGTTGTTATTATTTATAGACCAAACAAATATCCAAGAGTGACGACAGCTGTGTATTCAGCCTGCCCTATTCAAGATAAGTCAGAACTCTAAATATTTACAAATATATTGCCCTTCAATGACTGCTTCCTGTGACAACAGACCTATCACCAGCACAAACTACATGAATATATCATTCTGCTGTTCTGGTGGATGGTTTTTGTTTTTTTTTCCTAAGAGCCTCCTTCCCCTTCCATCTTTCCTGTCTTGTCTCCTACCTTTATTTATTCCATAGTAGTTATTGGCAGCTCAGTGTTTTCTATGTTGGGGATGCAAAAATAAAAACAATTAAGCTTCAATCTCTTCATTTACAGAACGGGCAGTTTTTCCTAATGGTTAGGATCATATGCTTTGGAGTAGGTGGATGGCTCATTCTTAACTACTTATGCAAGCCTGAGAAAGCTAGTCACACCTCTGTGTTTTAGTTTCTCTTACCATAAAATGAGAGTGGGAAAGTGTGTGCTTTAGAGTTAACAGTGAAAATTATGTAGATAATGCATATAAAGCTCTCAGCACTTTATCATGGAATATGATCAATAAATGTTAGCCTATGCTATTGTCATTATTAATCTGATTAACTTCCCAGGGATTTTTTACAGGTATGTTTAACTAGATAATGTTTTAGAAAGTTTACCTATGACCTACACTTTTGTTTCAATTCATGATATTTTTCGTACTTCTGTTATAGCACTTTAGAGTTTATTTACATGTCATTATTTATATTTCCAATTTCCCAATTGCTTCTTGAGGGCAGGGACCTTGAGTCATTCATCTTTGTTTAGCAACAAAATATCTGGCCCTTGGTCAGCACTGAAGAAGTATATATGGAGTTTTTCTTTGCTAGTTTCCAGAAGCTTACAGTGAATTAGGAGGGGCAGAAGTAATGCTGTCACGTGCATGGGTAAGGTAGAACAATTGAGAAGTTCAGTCTACATATTCAGTTTCTCCTTCCTCACTCACCAATCAGGGGTTCACCCCATTTGACTGGAGCAGTGGTCGGTAAACCGTGGCTCTCGAGCCACATGCGGTTCTTTGGCCCCTTGAGTGTGGCTCTTCCACAAAATACCATGGCATGGGCGAGTCTATTTTGAAGAAGTAGCATTAGAAGAAGTTTAAAAAATTTGACTCTCAAAAGAAATTTCAATCATTGTACTGTTGATATTTGGCTCTGTTGACTAATGAGTTTGCTGACCAATCACTAGTATAAGATAAAAGAAGTTGGGTAGAGAAGCCAGAACTAACAGATTAATGGAATCACTTTGCCATGGAAAGAACCATCAGGATTGGGAAGACCAGCTACTCCCTACAGGGATGATTAGAATACCCATTTTAGAGATAATTAATCTTAAATATTTTTAAGACCTTGCTTAAGCTGTTAAGTCACACATCTAGGATAGGATCTTAGGCAGACAGAATTCAGATCTAAAGTACTGCAGGGCCAAAACCGGTTTGGCTCAGTGGATAGAGTGTCAGCCTGCGGACTGAAGGGTCCCAGGTTTGATTCCAGTCAAGGGCATGTTCCTTGGTTGTGGGCACATCCCCTGTAGGGGGTGTGCAAGAGGCAGCTGGTTGATGATTCTCTCATTGATATTTCTAACTCTCTATCCCTCTCTCTTCCTCTCTGCAAAAAATCAATAATATATATAACCATTAATATATATATACTGCAGGGATGGCCTGTACTAATTTCATCCTTAGCAATGTGAATCTTTAAAGGAAAGGTGGGGGGGGGGGAGCTCCTGATGGCTAACAGGGCTCACATAAGAAAGCAGGGCCCAGCAGCCATTTCTGCACAGGGACCTCTCCTACAAGCTGCACTTTGTGAAGCAGCCTCTGCACTGAAGTGCCTGCCTGCACTACGTTTCTGCCATCTGAGCCAGCACTTATAAAGCAGTTCCTGGAGTCCTATTTCAACCATTAGGACTGAGCTTTCCCCATCCTGTTAGAGCTGTGCAGCTCTGACCAATCAGAATGGCTCTATTCTGACTAATCAGGGCAGTGCCTTTCCAAGGCATCAAACAGTGAGGATTTGGAGTCCTCATTTGCATGAGGATGGACCAATCAGGAACAAGGTAGTGGGGCTTTTGTTTATACAAGCTGTCTTCTCTCTGGCTACAGAGTGCATTTTCCACCAAAGACTGAAGACCTAAGTCCTCCTCTCTCCAGCTAGAGCTGAAACACTGTTCATGCCTCCTCAATGATGCCTCCCAGGAGTTGAGTAGACCATTGTGGAACACAGCTGCCTCGCTGAAGGTGTGGTCTCAGGGCTGTATGACCTCAGGACAGCCACCCAGCTGTGCCATTTTCACAGCCATGCTGTTTTACTGTTGAGCAGTTTGTGCTGAATAAAGTTTCCTTCTTCACTGCACCCAAAATCGGCAATTCCTGTTGGTATTGAATTGGCACCAATTACCATCAGTTGACAGTAACTCCTTCATTTGTAGGCTAAATATTTATTTGAATTCTCTATTGTGTGGCGGGCACTTTCATAGCATACAGAACATGGAAGTCTTTGATGTTCTGACAAGACAGTGTAGTCCCATTGCCCGTTGTCCTCCCTCTTACAACTAAAAAGCCCTGGTCATAACACAACAAACCAGGCCAGAGTGTCTGAAAGAGGAAAAGAAGGTGGACTCTCCAGTGATATTGGGACTTCAGGAAGAGCATGGTGATACATTCCCTGGGTTTTTTTTTTTTTTTTTGCCTCCAAAATGTTCCCAACAGGGTCCTGCAGAAGCCTCCATCCCAGAACTACCAACAGATGCAGACAGATGTCTCCAATCTGTTCCCCTTAGCCAAAGGACTATGAAAAGGATGTTCTAAAGTCAGAAAATGTTTGTGGCAATGTGCACCTTAACCCAGTTAAACATCAACAGAAAAATCATACCATCCCTTCTTCTCCATAGTTAATTCCACCACCTGGCCTATGCCCTGTGGTAGCAGATATTTTGCACCAATTTCCCACTAGCTGATGTCAGCTGGGCAGAGCAGGGACCTCTTCTTCTATTTTCTGCTTGGCAGAGTAGGTGGCAACATTCCAACTCAACTGCCAGCTGGTATTAGTGAGCTGAGTGAGTAGCTGGTTTCTCATCTCTCACACAGTAGAACCAGCCAATACTCTGACATCCCCACTAGCTCAGCATCACTGGGGAGATGAGCCTCCACTTCTACCTGGAATCAATTCTAAACATGTGGTATAAGTTAGGGGTGGTAAGCATTTCATTTTCCACACACCCATGCTAGTGGATCCCACCCCCACTTTATAGCAACAAAGTCTTATGAATCAGCCCTCTGCTTACGCCTCCTTGGTGGTAATGGGCCCAGAGTCAGGGCCTGGTATTGACACCTACTTGGAGACAACAAGGCAATATAGTGTGACTGTCAGTGCCTCATTTTTTAAAGAAAGGAATCAGCAGAGCAAAGCAGGGAGTGGAAAATCTTCCCCACCAATCTGTAACATGGGACAGTGCAACTCTTATTCCAGGTGATGTTGGTGGGGCCCGTCTGCCCATGTGTTACACCTCAACAGAGGAACAAACTACAAGAAGAAAAAGATTAAATCAATTCCAGAGTCTCATAATATAATATCTAATATGTCTAGGATACAATAGAAAATCACTTGTCATACCAAGAACCAGGAATATCACAGCATGAATGAGAAAAGACAACAGAAACTAAGCCTGAGATGAATTAGATGTCAGAATTATCTGACACAGAATTTAAAGCAACCATCATAAAAATGCTTTAACAATGATCCTGGGACAGAATAAAAATATAGAAAATCTTAGCAATGAAATAAAAGTTATAAAAAGAACAAAATGGAAATTAGAGAACTGATATATATAACTATTAAAAGTTAAAAAATAAAAAAAACCTTTATTGTATGGTCTCAAAAAGTTGAATGGAGATGACAGAGGATAGAATTAGTGAATTTGATTTTTAGATCAATAGAATCTACCAAACCCAAATATGAGGGAAAATGGGCTAAACAACAACATCATCAACAACAAAAAGAACAATCTCAGCACTTGTGTAGAGAGCACCTGGAAAGGCCTTGAACTGATTGTCATCTAAATCCAGTGGTGCCCCGTAGAGCCATGCCCTGGAAACGTACTCTGCCAGAGGCAAGTGTGTTGTTAGCCTGACCTTTAGCTCAGGTGCCAGAGCGTAGGTTTCCTTATAAAATCCAGCCAACCACCAGGAACAAACAGGATTATCTGGACCCACCCAGAAGTGACAAAGAAGCCACAAGAATGCACATAATCTCCTTTGTCTTGGGCTTTAGTAAAAGTTCCTGGAATTTTGATGTATAAAATAAATGTACTGTATTGGCTCTGGGTCCCTGTCTCTCCATCAGAGGATAGCAGTCCTACCCAGCTCCAGCTTTTTCCTTCTATCTCTGTGTCTGTCTCTCATTTTCTCAATCCCCAACTGCCCCTACTCAGGAACCAGACTGCTCTCATACCTGTGGGACAATAAATTTAAAAAAAGACTGCAAACATTTAAATCATTGGAGTTTCAGGAAGAGAGGAAAGACTGGTATAAACCAACTTACACTATACCAAAAATAAACTCAAAATGGAGAAATAACTTATATGTAAGGCATGAAACCATAAAAATCCTAGAAGAATGATTGGCAGCAAAATCTCAGACTTCTCTCATAGCAATATGTTTATGGATACATCTCTAGGACAATGGAAACTAAGGAGAAAATAAACAAAAGGTACTACATCAAGATAAAAAGCTCTTCACAGGAAAAGAAACTATAGTAAGAGAGCCCCATGATGGAAGAACATAATTGCCAATGATACATCCAATAAAGAGTTAACCTCCAAAATCTATAGGGAACTTATACAACTTAACAAAAGGAAGATAAAACAAGAGAACCTAGATAGACAGTTCTCCAAAGTAGACACACAGAAGGCCAATAGGCATATTTAAAAAAATGTTCAAAGCCATCAATCATCTGAGAGATGTAAATCAAAATGACCATGAAGTACCACCTCACACCTGTCAGAATAGCTATCATCACCAAATCAACAAATGACAAGTGTTGGTGAGGATGTGGAGAAAAAAAGGAACCCTTTACACTCTTGGTGGGAATGCAGACTGGCGCAGCCTCTGGGATACAGTATGGAGTTTTGTCAAAAAATTAAAAATGGAACTCCCATTTGACCAGTAACCCCACTTTTAGGAATATGTCAGAAATCAGAAACACCAATCAGAAAGAATATATGCACCCCTATGTTCACAGTAGCACAATTTTCTAAGCTAAGATTTGGAAACAGCCTAAGTGCCCATCAGTAGATGAGTGGGTTACGAAACTAGGGTACATGAAATACTACCCAGCTGTAAAAAAAAAAGAAAGACCTCTTAACCATTTGCAACAGCATGGATGGACCTGGAGAGCATTATACCAAGGAAAAAAAGCCAGTCAGAGAAAGATAAGTATCACACGATCTCACTCTTATGTGGAATCTAATGAACATAAACCAAAGAACAAAAATAGACCCAGAGACATAGAAGCATCAAAAAGACTGTCAAACCTCAGAGGGAAGGCAACGGAAGATGCATGGGTGGGTGCAAAGAGATCAACCAATGAATTCATATGCATATATGTATAACCCATGGACACAGACAATAGGGTGGTAAAGGCCTGTGGTGGGTTCTAAGAGAGAGGTCAGTGAGGAAAAATGGAACATATGTAATACTTTCAACAATATATTTTTTAAAAACCAAAGAATTTATAGCTACCAGGGGGCGGGGAAGAGTGGTACTAAAGAAGTAGTTCAAAACAAAACAAAACACAAAAACTGACAATAATGTCCCAAATTTGACAAAAGACAAACATCTACAGATTCCAGGTGAATAAACCTCAAATAGGATAAATCCAAATAAATCTATGCAAAGGCATGTCATAATTAACTTCTGAAGTTTAAGAAAAAATGAAAATCTGTCATAGAGGAATGATGCATCACTGACCAGGAAACACCCAATAAAATGGCATGGGTTGGTTCCTCATCCGGAACCATGGAGGCCAGAGGATATGCTATAACAGCCTTTGAATTCTAAAAGAAAGGAACTGTCATGCATGAGTTCTTTGTTCAGTGAAATATCCTTCAGGAATAAAGGGGAAAGAAAGACATTTTCAGATGAATAAAAACAAAAAGGGTTTGTTGTGAGAAAACCTCTCTTTGAAGAATGGTTATGTAGGTGGGTTGAATGAAAGAATAGGTAAAGTTACACCATGCAAACACTGATTCAAAAAAAGTGGTGTTAATATCAGATAAATTAGACCTTCAGCAGAAAATAGTCTTTGTCCTATATAAGAGAGCTTAACTATTTACATGTTAACTCATTGTTATTGAATGTTACATCTTCAATTACAATGGGTTTAGAGACACAATTAAGCAATAGTTTAAAAGTTAATTTCTTTTGAAATATAATCACTTCACAATTTTTATTTCTAATGTATATTTAACTTTGTATATGTGTCCTTGAGTGATGCGGCTGATAGGGAAATTTCATGTACAATGTGGTGTAATGGGATTTTGAGCTATTTCTAAAATATAGGGAAGGAATCTTTTGAGTGTCAGACACTTTCACTTGATTTATTGAAACATAGATGGGTAAGACAGATAAGGTCCCTCCCCTCAAAGAAATTAAGGTGAGGTTTCTTAGGCAGTGATGAATTTGTGGGGTTGGGTAATAGGGTAATGGTGAGGTCAGATTAAGAGGTGTTAGAAAAGGGATTGGTAAAGGATTACCCATTGTCTTGATTTTGTTTGTTTCCAAGTTCATAGTGAAAACTGATTATATTTAATGATGGAATCCTCTTCTAATAACTTCTCAATTAGCAATAGTGATTCTTTAGAAAGACATTAAAATTTATCCTATATTAAATAAAATAAAACAGTGCTTTTTCCCCCCTTCAATGTAGTTACACCTATGTAAAAACATTCATGCATAAGAACAAAGGCAGAAAGGAAGATTGGGCCTGTGAAAATTGCTAATCTTCTGGGCTGGTGGGATTGAGGGTGATTTGTGATTCCTTCTAAGTGACCTTTATTGATATAATGTACTCTTTAGAATAGGTAGAAACTAGCAGGAAATGGCTATGCTGAACCCAAAGAAGGAACAAAAGGCTCATGAATTCTGTTGTCCATGAGCACCTGACCCATGCCTACTTGGGGGTGTGCCCTATGTGGTAGAGTCCATCATTGGCTGAGTGAGGGTCACACTTTAGGACCTACATGTGAATTGGTCTGTCTTCCACTCCATTTATCAGAAGAACAGCTCTAATATTAAAATGTTTCATATTTGCACTTTTCCAAACATGGTTATGTCATTATCAAACTTTATGAGAATGCTATGAAAAAGGCGTGAGAGGGGTTGTGCCCACATTTAACAGACAAAGAAAATGAGCCATTCAAAGACATGACAACTTCATATCTATGGAATGTTTGGTAGCAAACCCGTGCCTCAGTTTCCTCATCTATAAAGTAATGAGGACAATACCATTTAAATCATAAGGAAATTTATGTAATTAAAAAATCACATATAAATTACTTTGAACAGAGTCTGACTCATTGTAAGGACTCAACCAATGTTAGCTATTATCCTATATAACAAAGAGGTAATATGAAAATTGACTCTCACACCCTCATAAGATGGCTGCCTATGATCAGGCCTGCCAGAGGGGTTAGTGAGGGATGACCAAACGACTGAACAGCAGCAGGGTGTGGGGGTGACCAGGCCGGCAGGGGGCGGGGGTAAGTTGTGGGCAACCTGGCTGGCAGGAGGGGGCAGTTAAGGGTGACCAGACTGGCAGGGGGCAGTTAGGAGCAATCAGGCCCACATGCAGAGGCAGTGAAGGACAATCAGGTTAGGGGTGGGGGGCAGAGGGGCAGTTAGGAGTGACCAGGCAGGCAGGCAGGTGAGTGATTAGGAGCCAGTGGTCCAGGATTGTGAGAGGGATTCTGACTGCCGATTTTGGGCCTAAACCGGCAGTTGAACATCCCATGAGGGGTCCCGGATTGGAGAGGGTGCAGGTTGGGCTGAGGGGGAACCCCCTCGCCCCCATGCATGAATTTTGTGCTCCAGGCCTCTAGTTATTTAATAAATATTAATATCATTATGTTATGTAACTTCCTATATTTATTTAATCTGCTGGTGTGGTCACAAACACAGCCTTCTTTTCCAGCTTTCCTTGGTCCTAGACTACTTGAGAAAGTAGCTTGGTGGAGAAGGAAAAATACGGACATTGTAGCTTAAAAAAAATTCTTATTTAAAACTTAAGTTTTTTTTTACTAAGCTATGAGATGTTGGAAAACTCTATGCATCCTGATTTCTTCATGTTTAAAATGAAGACAATGGTGATATCACTGGTTTGGGTCTTAGCCTAGGTTCTCTAAAATGCAAAGCCCAAGTGAAAGATGAATTCCCAGGGCTTTATTTGGGAGATGCCTTCCCAAGGCACTGAGAATGAAAAAGGAAGTGGAGCAGGAAAGAAAGGGGTATTATGTAACAAGATACAATACTTTACAGGCCACTGTAGCATGATTTACAGAGACACTGTCAGTCACTTGGCAGGTGGCCTTATAGGATATCCCCAGACAAATGATGCTGTGCTTCCAGACTGAGCATCAGGAAGGGGAAGGGAGAGGGAATTCATCTGCTGGCTTCCTTCTGAATCCTATCTACAATTGGTCACATTTTTTCCTCAGAGGAATTAACTTTGGCAGCTGCTCGGTAAGTCAGATCCTATATCCTGTTTCATGGAAGTTTTTCGCAATCTGGAAGTAGATATGGTGGAAGGAGTTAGCAACTACAGAAACTAGTCAAGTTAGCTCGTGGAAGCAGAACCTCTCAGGTCTGTCTGCTGGTTTTGTTTTTTGTTTGTTTCCTTATGGCAGTGCCAAACTTGGACCAAGTAGCCAAGGGGTCCAGGAATCTCAGGAGGCCCATAAGATGTGCCTGTTGTACCCAAAGATGGTGAACTATGTGGGAATTCCTTTCACATCCCCTGTGGTTCAAGATTCTTGTTCAGGGTTCAGGTTCTGGAGAAGGCCACAAACAAATGAAAAGAGACTAGAAAAATATTAATTTGGGAATAATGGGGGCCAGGCGGGAGTCCACCTCTAGTGGGAGGACTACATTCTGCTCTGACTTTGCTATCCCTTTTATTGAGACTATGGGATACACCCATAGCCCTTGGGCAGGAAACTCCAATAACAGAAATTTACAAAAGACAACAAAGTTGGAGACTGCTTCAGCTAACAATGTTTCAACTAAGCAGTGAGCGAACTAGCTCTGACCTTTCAGAGCAATGAACTAATAGAGTGAGGGAACTAGCTCTGAGTTTCTAGAGCAAAGGAGGTTGTTGACAATGATCAGTTTCCAGCAGAACTAGGATATAGGAGTTGTCTTAGCTCAGGCTGCTGTAGTAGGATACGAATAGAGTGGGTGGCTTATCAACAGCACAAACTTATTTTTCACAGTTCTGGAGGCAGAGAAGTCAAGATCAAGGCCACAGTAGATTCTGTGTTTGGTAATGGCCTATTTTCTAGGCAATAAATGGCCATCTCCTCACTGTGTGTGCACAGGGTCGGAGAGATAAAGGAGCCCTCTGGTGTCTCCAAATGGGCATTTACCCCATTTATGAAGGCTCTACCCTCATGACCTAATCACCTCCCAATGCCCTCACCTGCTAACATCATCACACTAGGCTCTGGATTTCAACATGTGCATTTGGGGAAGATATAAACCTATGCTTATAGCTTGGCTGCACTAATATTAGTTACTAGATTTTGCCCACTCTATATTGAATAGTGGTGGTAACAGGGAGATGGCACTGCTGCCAGGAATTCTTGAAGGCACTTTGAAAACCACAACAGACCGCACGCAGCAGATATTCTTAGAAATAACATCATCCACCAAAAGTGTACTCTGAAGGCAAGGTCTTTGCAAGTTCATGTGCAATGCTTTATTCCCTCAGCAGTGGTGGGAGGAGTTAGTGGTTACAGAACACCTGGTAGTCTGGCAGAAAAAGAAAAGCTAGAAGCTAGTAGCAAGAGCATAAAACAGCAACAAAGCTATCGCTTAAAAATGCTCATAAATTTAGAAGCTGCTGTCTCTCACACTGCAGATAATATTTTCCTAAAATGGTCACACCACTATGTACGTACTCTGTCTCAGATGATTTGCTTATGGCATGGCACTGATACTCCTATCCATGGAAGTGAAGGCTGGGTTTCCAACCCTCAAAACTGGGGAGAACATTGTAACTACCTCAACCCATAGAACGTGCAGGAAGTGATACTGTGTGTTTTCTCAGACTGGATCATAAAAGGGGAAATCGCTCCCCCCTGGTTCTTTCTCTTGGGGCAGGCCTCTGGAGAGACCCTGAGCTAACATTTAAAATCCAGCTCCCATCGAAACCAAGTTTGGCACAGTGGATAGAGCGTCGGCCTGACGACGGAAAGGTCCCAGGTTCGATTCCAGTCAAGGGCATGTACCTTGGTTGCAAGCACAGCCCCAGTGGGGTGGGTGCAAGAGGCAGCTGATCAATGATTCTCTCTCATTGATGTTTCTAGCTCTCTATCCCTCTCCTTTCCTCTCTGAAAAAAATCAATAAGATATATTTAAAAAAAAATCCAGCTCCCCAGAAGCTGCTTGCTGGAGAGATTATGTAGAGAAAACAAACTACAGGGAGAGAAGAGGAGAGCGAGAGCGAGTGAGAGAAGAGCGAGAGAAAGATATGAGTTGCTGCATCTGTTTCAGCCTCAGGCATTGGCATTTTCCAAACCAGTCACCAGGCACAGGAGTGAAGAAGTATTGAGATGAGGCCAGCCCCAGCCACCACAGGACTGCACCTTGTGAGTGAACAGAACCACCCAGTTCCCAGGCCAGCGAAACTGTGAGTGAGAAATCAATAATGATTGCTGTTTTCAGTTGCTAAGTTTGGGGTAATTGGTTTGCATTATATTAATATAAACTGGAACACCTGTGGCACCCCATGTGCTTTGATTAGAAGGCTGTCACTACAGCTGTTTAAAAAGCGTTCCTTTTTCTTTTATTTTATTTAAAAGGTTTAGCCCCAACCATTTCGTTAATAATCAAATACATATTGAGTGCCTACACATTGCCCACACCTTGTTCGTTGCAAGCGGTGTAGAGTGACAACATGAGTGGCTGAAGTCTGTCCAGGAGCTTGGAGCCCCATTGGGAGGGGAGAAGAAGATGCCAGCTAGCAGGTGGTACAGAGAACCTCACACTCTCTCAAAGCCCTTCCAGGTCTCCTTTTGGGGAAATGAAAACATTTTTGCACTAGGCCTACGCTGATTTACATTAAACTAATGAAGTTCAGGCTGCAGTGCCCTTCAATTTTGTAATAAGTCTTTTCCACATCCTCTCTGCAGTCACCAGGTTTTATATATTTATAGGTATATATTACATATATTTTTATGTAATTTGCAAAAATAAGGCATGGTAACTAAAAAGCATTTGCAACCTGTATATATCTCTTCCCACTCTGCCTTTTCTTCCTTAGTTCTTCTATCAGGTGGTGTTGGAGAGGCCATAATATTGTTGATAATGGCTAAAAGCAGGTTAAATTGAGGGTAATTTTGGTTTGAATGTAGTGGGTCTCAGTTAATTCTCTAAAGTTAAGTTATCACTAGTTACCCTGGTGTGGGCTGTTTCCAGGAATACTGCTGCCTACTGTGCTGACTGACCAGGTGTCATGACACAGAAGGTCAGAACCAGAACTTACCTTGTGATACAAACACATCCTGGAGAGCCAGCCCCACCACTGGGAGTGCATGGGTAGCAGAAGGGAAGCATGGTTCAATATATAAGGAGCCAGACGCTGCTGTGGAAAATTCTTCTAAACATGAGACATGAAATAGTAAGCAGAGGATGGAGTTCTCATTGACACCTGCCGAAAGATAAGTCCTCCCCTAAAAGGAAATGTCTAGTAATGTAGTGTATTCATTTTTATTTTATTATTAACTTTTTTAATCCTCACCTGAGGAAATGCAGAGGGAGGGAGGGAGAGAGAGAGAGAGAGAGAGAGAGAGAGAGAGAGAGAGAGAGAGAGAGAGAGAGACATCAATGTGTGAGAGAAACATCCATTAGTTGCCTCTCTATGTGACCTGACCAGCCATCAAAACTGTAACCCAGGCATGTTCCCAGACAGGGAATTGAACCAGCAACCTTTTATTGCACATGACTATGCTCAATCAATTGAGCCACATTGGCTGGGCAGTGTGTGTAGTTTTAAACACAAATTATTGAAGCTGATAAATAGCTCAAACACTGCAAAATCCAGAAAAAGGAGCATGATACTTTTATTATTTAAGTATCAACTCAGTAAGAAAGTAAAATATTTTGCCAATGTCTTTATATTATTCACTCTTCTCCATTAATTGTATTATCAAACAATTTAGAAGTCTAGTTATCATTGCTATTCAATATTCATCTCTGCCTCTTAATAATTTACTGCTTTGGGTTTGAGCTGAACAGATTATTTTTATATTTTTTGATGGTCCCCATGTCAAAACAGCTTCTATTGATTACAGTGCTTAACTTATTTGCTTTTCTTTCATATTTCATTAACTTTTAATTTGATTTTTCTTAACTCTTTAATAAGTAAATATAAGACAATAGAGAAGGTTGTTTTCATGTTGACCAAATTGTGGGTAACTTCTCATTTTCTTTAAATTTTTCTTATTGTAAATAGATATTCCTATTTATACCTAATTTTTAAATACTTTTATTTAAAAAGGGCAGCAAACTATAGAAGCTACAGGCTCATATACTTGGATCTACTCCTGACTCAACATTGAAGCATGTCTTTTTTTGGGAATTCTGTCCTGATACCTAAAGCCTGAATCAAGCACCCCTTTAATTCCCAAATCGTCCTGTGCCGATCTCTAGAGATCACCACTTTGAACCAATACATAGGTTTTCTTTTAAAACTTATAAGACTACTAGAGACCCGATGCACGACATTCTTGCAAAGACTTTGGCCCCCCACTGCCTCTGCCTCAGTTCCCACTCACCTAGGCTTTGTCTGGACCGAAGGACTTCTGGTCTAATTAGCATATCATACTTTTATTATTATAGATGAGATAGTATGAGTGTCAATTTTATGTGTCAACTTTGCTAGGAAATGGTTGGTGGGTCAAATACTAGTTGAGATGTTGCTGAGGAAGTATTTTGTAGATGTGATTAACATCTATAACCAGTGAGGTTAGGTAAAGGAAATAATGTGAGTGGACCTCATTCAATCAGTTGAATACTTTAAGAGCAAAACTGAATTTCCCTGGAGATGAAGGAATTCTGCCTCAACAGTGTAGCATAGAAATCCTGCCCGAGTTTCCAGCTCACTGACCTGCTCTGAAAATTAGGATTTATAGGCCCCCATAGTCCTGTGAGCTAATTCAAATCTCTCTCTCTCTCTCTTTCTCCCTCTCAAAACACACACACACACACACACACACACACACACACACACACACACTATTATTCTATTGGTTGTGTTTCTCTGGAGGACCCTGACTGGAAAAGGTAGTAATTGTCAAGATTTTGTGGAAAATAACTAAGGTTAGCAAGTAAATGATCTGAGGACACAGAGCTGGCATGGGCAGACCAGGTCTATCGACAGATCTTGCTCTTTCTACTCTGCAGCATCGATTTCTTTCTGGAGTCAGAAAGCCTTCTTCGTCCAACTTTGTCTCATTGCATTTCGTGATCTTAGAAGCGTGGTACTCATCCTCCCTCAGTCTCTCTTTCCTATGTGTCAAGTGTGGTAACAATGGTTCTTACCCTACATCCATCACAGGGCTGTTTTGTTATTCAATGAGAGGTATAGGTGAAAAGCAAAACAACTCTTACATCTTCGTAAGATGTTAACTTCATGACTTTTCACAAAGAAAAGTCAGTAGGAAATATACTAACATGTTTGTGCTCTCATATACTTTGCTTAATTATCAAAGCACTTTGCTTAATTATCAAAGCACACATTGCAAAATAAGTATTATATCCCTTTTTAAGATTAGGAATAGACACACAGAGGTGACTAAAGTAATATAGTCAGGTAACAATAGAGCTGGGGCATTCTTCACTATATGAAAGTAGAAGAAAAAATACTATAAAAGTTTAATCATTTTGAACCCTGAAACCATTGGAAGAAATGTCTTGAATTCAGATCACTTTTCTCCCCTAAAGGGAGCAATTATAATTTCAGTGATTAAGCTTTTAGAGTTGGCATTTCCATTTGGAAGACTCTGTATCTGATTCACCTGCCACCACAAAACTAAAGCTATCAAGCATGCACTGCCCAGCTGGCTGGAGAAGATTAAACTCCAGAAAGGTATTTCAAAAAAATTTAAATAATTCACATTTTGCCTCTCTCTGAATAGCAAGGGCTCTCAAGTGCAAGAGGAAGAACAAGCAGTGAAGTCTTCAACAGAAGACTGAATTACGGAGGGAAGGCTATCCAGAATCTGATTTTGCATGTAGGTTGTGGCTGACACAGGGAGTTGATGTCTTTCCTCTATAAATCTCTTCTATAAACTACTTTAAAATTAAAATGCACAGAGAACATAGATTGAATTGAGAATAGAACTTGGTTCCTATCTTTTTAGAGTGATATCTATGAACCAGAGCAAATCTCAGCATTGTGAAGACACTGTTGTAAGAGGGACAGTTGAGGGGCTTTGAGTGCTTAGCCCGATGCAAGCTTAGGGGAAATAAGAAAGCTGTTTTTCTATCTGAAGGGTAGATGTTTAGCTCCAGAGGTGGAATTAAAAGGGAAGCAGATTAAAATCCTTTGTAACAAAGGGCACTGCCCATTCATGGAGCAGGCTGGTGTGTGGAGCAGAGCTCCTTGGTGCTGAAGGCGGTGTTCAGAATGGTGATGGGGATGCTGATGTCTGAATTCCTACTTTGGGACATGCAGTGTTCCTACTTTGGGACATGCACACGGTTCTAGGTCTCTTCTATTGCTAATATTCAAAGATAAAATGTTGGTTGGAATTTTTTCCGTTAAAAATATGCTCCAGCATGCATCTGTTTAAGCAGAAAACCGTGATTTGCTCACTTAATTTGTCTTAAGGGAAGTGAGTATGTACTAAAGACCCTTTACAAATTTATACAATCTTACTTCTAAGTCTCAGGTTTTTCATACGTAGAATGGAATGAATATGGTGCCTACTTCATGTGGCTGTTGTGAAGATTGGTTTGAGATGATGCACATAAAGTGTTGAGTGCCACCCTGATGGGTTTGGCTCTGTGGATAGAGCATCAGCCTGTGGACTGAAGGGTCCCAGGTTCCATTCTGGTCAAGAGCATGTACCTTGGTTGCGGGCACATCCCCAGTAGGGGGGTGTGCAAGAGGCAGCTGATGGATGTTTCTCTCTCATCAGTGTTTCTAACTCTGTATCCCTCTCTCTTCCTCTCTGTAAAAACAAAAAAATCAATAAAATATATTTTTAAAATTTTTTAAGAAAAAAAAGTGTTGAGGACCTTGCACAGAATATTTTCCCAATAAGTGAAGTGTCAACCATTCTTATCGTTGTATGTACATTTATTCTGCCTTATAACCTTGTGAGACTGACAATGTCATTCTCACCTTAGGAAGGAGGCATCAGAGGCCTAGGTCAAATAAACTGCTTCAGTTCCCATTGTTGCAGAGTTGGGGAAATGGAAGTGAAACCCATGTCTTGTTCACACCAAAGCCACAACATGTTATTTAGTACTCAACGTGACTGTTGAGGCCTTTCTTATTTTCTTAGACATTTGCCATGAAAATGACCCTGTTGTTTTATTTTGATGCTTAATCATTCTGAGTTCTAACGGAAGCAAAACTGTGGTTTTGTGTTACACACACACACACACACACACACACACACACACTCATGCATCCAGCCTCAGTGACTAAAGCAGAAACGTTCAGCATCAACATGGTTCTATTATTTGAAACACCATTTACTCATGGCTCCAGTGAAGCTTTTGATCATGCCAAGCTGTGTGCTTCAATGAAATCCATGTATAGAATCCTATCTGGCTGCAGAAAGATTGCATCAGGGAAGGCTGAATGGTTCAATTGCCGTTACTCTAAAGCCAGCATTCTGGGGAGAGCATTAGTATTCACAAACATCAAAAGAGTCGCTAGAATGGAAATTGACCCCGTCCTGTAATATAAACAGGTCAGCTGTTTGAGAGTTTTCAAAGACAGTTATGATGTAATAGCCTATATCCAGTACTCCCAGTCTAATCTGTCTTAAGCTTCTCCTCTGGCGTTTCTCTTTCCCAGGAATAAAATAAAAGGAAAAGTGAATACAGATAAAGGAGAGAGCTCATCCCTCTTGCCATTTAAGAAATGGCCTATTGTCCGGCCTCCATAGTGATATGGTAGCGCTGGTAAATTCAATATTTACATCACCGGAACCTGTTTTCTCAGAGACTTTCTTTTCATGTGAGATGTTATCCTCTTGTGATTTATGATCTATGCGTCTCTGCTGACATTTTTTTCTAAAGTTGTATTGTTCATAAGTGTACAATAGCTAATACTGATCAAGTTGACTGCAGGTGCAGCAGACATTTTAAATAAGAACACAATTAAATGGAAATCTGAGACTAGCCAGCAGGATGTCAGCAAAATACAGTACGTTGGGGTGCCCTGCACTATTGATTCTGCGGTGTCTCTATAAGCAACAACGCGCAGTGCCTTTGCCACAAAAAGATGTATGTGTTTCAGCGGAGCCATCTCCAACTCACGGGGTAGGTTGTAGAAGGAATTGGGTTGAGGCAATCCATTCAAATGTAAAATGTAAGTCAAAGATGGAAGTATACTCATTTTATTTAGGTTCTCCTTTCCCTTTAATTTGTTGATTTTACTGGTCTCTTGACAACTCCCCCCTCTCAAAATCCTGCAGCAGTTATTGGTGAGCCTAAAAATTAGGAGTGGAGAATTAATTTACACTGAAAAATGTAGCATCACAGTTTTTCCTAAAGTGACTTTTTCTAAAATTAAAGGTGAAAAGCTGCCAAGAACCTGCAGCTGGCAGAAATGCAGACTTATTTAACACATCGCTATAAAGGCATTAAAATTGAACACATAGCTATAACACCGTGGGTGTTTTACCCAGGCCAGTATTTGGGGGGCATGTTTGACCTATAAGACCCTAGTCTAACCAAATGTCACATATCATTCAGAAATAGGGTAAGTGGTCCATGGTTCCCAATCAGGTCAAAGGCTGGTGAACATTTAGCTGGCAGGGGAGTTCTCAGTTCTGCCACATGCAGGTCTCTAAGGTGTTTTCCCCATAAACACTTACTTCATAATGGATGGTGTGCAAACATGTTCACAGTTTTGAAAAAATCTCACAATATACGATTTTAAAACAAAAGTTAAGTAGAAAGAAACTAGTACCTTCTATATGTATTTAATAGGAAATTTCTGATTTAATAGGAAATGGTATTTGTCAGCAAGTGTTTTCTTTGAAATTAAATATCCATCAGCCACCTAATAAAGTCAGGTGGACTAGAAAATTCTATGTCCCATAAATCCTGTAGCCATTCCTCTTTCTCAATCCCCAGTTGTCCACAGGCAGTTCAGAATCTCCCAACATAGTTCCAGACACACACTAAGGCATGCCATGTTGTTCCAGTGTTCGATGTTATATACCCTTCCTCCTCTCACAACTCCATTTTCTCAAAGACGGGCAGCATAAAAAAATACAGAGAGCTGCTGAATCAGAGAAACCAACCCAGGATCCCAGCTCAACCGTTCCTGTTTGATTTTTGTCAAGTTAATTATCTCCTTTGAGTTTGGGGTTTCTTGTCTATCAATAAATACTTCACAGGCTTGTGAATATTCAATGAGATAATGTGTTTAAAGTGCTTAGTACAATTCCTGGTCTGTAGATGTTGTTCAATAAATGCTGGTTTGCTTTTTCCTGCACAACAAAAAGATAAAAGGGATGTGATACCTCACTTAATGTTTTGTGTTCTCTGACTTCCATTTTAACAGGGGTACCTTGTTGGCCCAATGAAAATATAGAGGATGGAATTTTAGAGAGTGGGGCAGGCAGGTGTGAGAAATATTTTTAAGTGAGGAAACTTTTTAGTCTAATAATTCTCACAGTAAGGACACTGAGTCTATCCACATCTCTGTTAACTGAGGAAAAAAAAAACACATCTTCATAAAATTGCATTAAATAATGCTTCTCATATGCTTAGTGATATTGATTTTAGGAAATTAAAGATCATTATTGCCGAAACCGGTTTGGCTCAGTGGGAGAGCGTCAGTCTGCAGGCTGAAAGGTCCCAGGTTTGATTCCGGTCAAGGGCATGTACCTGGGTTGCAGGCACATCCCCAGTAGAGGGTGTGCAAGAGGCAGCTGGTCGATGTTTCTCTCTCATCGAAGTTTCTAGCTCTCTATCTCTCTCCCTTCCTCTCTGTAAAAAATCAATAAAATATATATATATTTAAAAAGATCATTATTACTTGATCAAATTTAATTAAACAGAATCCACCACCTCAGAGCCTCTGGGCTTCTATAGAGAGGATATGAAGTGGGGTGGGGCGGCACGAGGGTGGGGTGAGATTGAGGAGAGTGTAGGGGAGTAAACGGTGGTGGGCAGAGATTTGTCTTGGGGTGGTAAATACATGATGTATTATAAACTTGTACACCTGAAACCTATATAATTTTGTTAACTACTATCACCTTCATACATTGAATAAAAGGGGGTGGGTAGAATATGAATGTAGTGATTAAATCACAGCCAATAAAGATTCTCATCAGAAAAGGAAGTGGAATGAATTACTTGATTCTGAAAGCTGAGTGAATCCTATGCTTTGGATGTTTCATGAAAAGTCATTGAAATTTACCTGTGCTGAGATGGAGAAGAGACCACTTAGCAAAGCTATTCATTATTCACCCATCCGTTCATCACCCCATATTTATCAAGTTTATTCTATGGTAGACACTGTGCTGAACATCTTGTAAGAACTACATGAGTGAGCAAGATGTATTTTCTGCCTCCCCCGCCATAAACTTGAAGGATGATGCACTCCCAAATGAATATAACCAGTAAAACTTGGGATGCAGACAAATATATCAATTTTGATCCGAAAACATCAGGAAATATTCTCTGAATAGGTGGTATTTAACATTAAGATAGTTTGGTTGGAGCATCATCCTGATGTGCCAGGGTTGTGGTTTTGATCCCAGGTCAGGGCACATACAGGAATCAACCAGTTGTGAATTAATGAGTGGGACAAAAAATGTTTCTCTCTCTCTCATCAATCAACCAATCAATTTTTTATAAAAGATAGTTTTACAACAATAGTTTTACCATTTTTCATTAGACACTTGAAGTACGGGAGCTAGCGAAGTACGCGAAATATGCTGTCAGATACAATGGGACTGTGTCCCTTCTCAGCTATTTCCTAGTTGTGAGCTGTAGTAAAAGTTCTTTAATCCCTCAAATGCTAAATTTCCTCAATTTGGTTAAAATAATATTTTACCTTATAGGTGAATATTGAGTGAAATAATGCATATAAAAGTCATTATGTGGTCGATAAAAGTTAACTGTTGTGATTATAACATTCCTTTTATTTCCTCTCTTCTATCATCTTTCTCTAAACTTCCTATCTCTGGATGTTGGTTTCAATCTCATTATGTAAAATTTTAATCAGCAAATCTAAGCACAAACTTTGGTAGCTTTTCAGCGTCTCTTGAGAAGTTCTAAATAAATGCCTTGTTTTTTGTATTTAAGGCGTTTCACAATCTGCTTCTAACCTTCCTATCATATGTACTAATTTCTTGATAAACCAGATTCCATGATGTTATTAACATGGGTTCTGCTGTTGTTGTAGTGGACTCTTATGGATTTACTTATCTTTGCTTTGATTCTTATTTTCTGAAATAGTGTTTAAGACTCAGCTGAAATGTCACCTCCTCTGTTAAGCTCTGCCTAGTTCTCCTGGCTTATTACCTTTCTTTGACTATAGTATTGATCATGTTAAGACGCTTTGTTGGCTTTTTATTCCCTGATGAATCAAGTCCAAACATTTTAGCATGACATGTCTTTTATAATCAAGTCATCCACATGATTTCACAAATATACTATGTACTTCTTTTTATTTTTTAATATATTTTATTGATTTTACACAGAGAGGAATTGAGAGGGACAGAGAGTTAGAAACGTTGATGAGAGAGAAACATCGACCAGCTGCCTCTTGCACACCCCCCATTGGGGATGTGCCCGCAACAAGGTACATGCCCTTGACCGGAATCAAACCTGGGACCTTTCAGTCTGCAGGCCTATGCTCTATCCACTGAGCCAAACCGGTCCCGGCTATACTATGCACTTCTGTGTCTGTCTTATGCTATGTTGTCTGCATGAAATGTCTTATAGTGCTTTAAAATCTTTGGCCTTTTTAGAGGCCAGATTTGAGCCTTCCTGTGTTGCTTCAGTAGAAATTAATTTCTTCAACCTTTAGGTTGCCTCACCACTCCACTTACATTCTAAATCAGCACTTACCCACATCTCATCCCACAGAGAGGCCTCATGATTCTACCTCGCTTAAAAGGGTGTGACTTCCTTATCCTACAGACTGATTTTTATTTACCATTTGTATCACACTGTCTGACACAAGGTATAACTCATTAAATATTAACTGAATGGCATAGGGTATACAGACAGTCCCAGAGATAAAATAGTGACTCTCAATGTGGTGCCTATTTTGTTGGATTCAAGGAGTGAAGTTCTGTGCTTTATTTTGGTGTCATAAGCATATATTATAGAAGGATTTCCTCTTGGATTTCTTCATCTCAAAATTAAGGCTCTTGCAATGAGCTTCAAAGCAGAGACCTTGAGGGAGCCTGGGGTGGCTGACAGAAGTTTGTCTGACTGGTCCCTCTGGGGACAGTGGGCACTGGAGGGCAGAAACTAAGCAGAATCTTGGGCTCAATGCCCAGGCTTTAGTTTTCCCCTGTAGGATTAGTCACAACCTTCGTGAGGGCTTATTGGCACCAGGCCTGGCATATGGCAGTTTCTCAGTAAAAATAAGATTGTTTTCTATTTTATTTCCCTTCACTCAACCAGTTTAGGATCATTGAATCTAGCATATAATTAAATAAATAATGTCCCTTTCCCCAAATCTGCATGAAATCTTGGAACACAGTAGGATGTGCTGGTGCTGTCACCTGGATCTTCACTCAGAGCTCATGCACTTCCTGCTCTATAGCCACCAGGGCAGCTTTCTCAAGGGTAATGGCTGGTTGCTCCTAAATAGTGACACTCAAACCATCAGGCAATCACAGCGGGGTGCCTTCTCTTTCCTGGGTAAGTGTGAGATGGGAGCAAGCTCCTGGTTGGTTGTCTTAAAGAGGTGTGGTGCTCTACAGTGTTTAATCCTCTGCTCCCCTGCTCTGCCTGGGCACGTCAGTCCAGGACTTGAGGTGGGAAGACAGTCTAATGCAGCATTGCTCTCTCCTCTGTCTGGTCTGTTACTCTTTGCTGAGGAGGATGGGATTATGATGGAAAGGGAGAATGGGGAAAACTGACAATGATAATATTAATGACATTAATTGGTAAGAGATAAATCTGCAATTAAAATCTAGACCAAAACATGCTCTGCATTTTGGTTGCATTAATCTTGGCGTTCAAGCCATTATTTTCCATGTAGTGAGTGTCTCATTAATGGCTGTATGCAAAATGAGGGCTAGATAATTACTCTTGGAGGAGGGGCATGAAACTTCCTGTTTAGTGTTCTCTCAACTATGAGATTCTGTATTTTTATGAAATGATGATCTCCTGTCCCGTGAACCTCTTACATTTTCCAGTCATCACTGAGCCCACATATATGATAAGGATCCCAGAGCTTCAGATAGCATCATGGAGCTGCGTAAGGGTCTGCAGAATCCATTGCCCATTGCCTACCCGCAGTCATTAGAAGGATCACATAACTTATCTTCTCTATGCTAGTTTTTCCTTTTTCTGTTGAATGGTGAAAGGACTGAATATTTTGGCCCAGAAAAAGACCTGGGGGAAAACTAAATAATCGATTTCTTCTTTCTCCCCTGCCTAGCAGGTTTTGGCTAATAAGGGTGTGAGGGGAAGGCTCTGGTTCCTGAGGTAGAGTGGAGGTGAGAAGAATCCTAGAGTTCTTTACATTTTAACCTTTAAAGCTCACCCATTGATGTAATGAAAAATAGGATGGAAACACATTGATACTAGATGTAACTTTTCTGGTAATCCTTAAAGGAGTTGAGCATTGATGTCACAACAAGCTAAAACAGGTGCTCTCACAGTAAGCAAATGATTTAAAACACTGCAAGTAGCCAAAATCAGTTTGGCTCAGTAGATAGAGCATCAGCCTGTGGACTGAAAGGTTCCAGGTTTGATTCCAGTAAAGGGCATGTACGTTGGTTGCTGGCACATCTCCAGTGCGGGGTGTGCAGGAGGCAGCTGATCTATGTTTCTCTCTCATCAATGTTTCCAACTCTCTATCTCTCTCCCTTCCTCTCTGTAAAAAATCAATAAAATATATTTTTTAAATATAAAATGCTGCAAGCAGCCCAGCTGGGGTGGCTCAGTGGTTGAGCATTGACCTATGAACCAGGAAGTCATGGTTTGATTCCTAGTGAGGACACATGCTTGGGTTGTAGGCTTGATCCCTGGTAGCGGGTGTGCAGGAGGCAGCTGATCAATTATTCTCTCTCATCATTGAGGTGATCTCTCTCTCTCCCCTCTTCCTTCCTCTCCAAAATCAATAAAAGTATATATTTAAAAACAAATACAAAATTGCTGTAAGTAAAAAGTTAAAGGTATTTTATCTAATGACATAAGGCCTCCATTTTAAACTTTCAGTTCTATCTTATCCTATCCTGTGTGCTCCAGGCCAGTTCATAATGGCTGATACCACTGAAGAAATGGACTCTGGATGAAAGCAAATGAATGCTTAATTTTATAAACAGAAGCAGGAGATTTTGAAGGACCTGCAATTTTAAGGGGGCCGGCACAACCACTTTCAAAAAACAGTGCATTTTAGTCATGAAATCTCTAAATGAATTTGTAATCACCTATTCAAAGATAATAATACTTTTGCGATACAGTAACAGGAATTATGTGGATAATAAAGTTTCCATCACTGACGGAAATAAAATACTTTAAATGTCTTTTTTTTTTTTTTTTTTTTTTTTTTACAATTTCATTGAGGTATAATTCACATGCCATAAAATTCCCCCCTTTAAGGTGTGTAATTCAGGGGGTTTTGGTGTATTTACAAACTTGTGCAACCACCAGCACTAATTTTAGAGCACTTTCCTTGCTCCCAAAAGAAACACATGCCCATAGGCAATCACTGCCCCCTTCCTCTGCCCCAGCCCTTAGTAACCAGGAATCTACTTTTTCTCTTTGTGGATCTACCCATTCTGAATATTTCATATAAATGGGATCATATGATATATATGACCTTTTGTGTTTGTTTATTTTTCCAATTAGCATAATGTTTTCAAGGTTTATCAATGTTGTAGCATATATATGGCATATTTTCTGTTTATACAGCTGAAAACTCATTGTATAAATATATCACATTTTTAATCCTTTTGTCAGTTGATGGACTTTCTCCCACAATCTAATTGGCTGTTTGAATCTAATTGCTGCTGGGACATTCACAAGGTAGCTGAATCTTTTCCTTGTCTTCAAAACTGGGAATAACAATAACTAACTAAGAGGATTGTTTAGATTCAATCACATAATGTGTATAGAATCTCCTAACGAAGTGCCTGGCACAGTTCTATCCTGTGATGGGGAAATTCAGGAAGGTTTGGATCTCCGTTTGAAGATATTGGAGAGGATGATTCTGTTGCTCTTTTTTATTTTCTCTAATTTCCCCCCCACTTTCATTAAACTTGAATTTTAAAAAGGTGAACTGGGATAAGGCAAAAGGTATGAACAACTGGGATTGTACTGAATATCCTGTGTGAATAGACGGCTGGAATGTTGGGTAATTGTGTAACTGGACATCTATTCATTCATGTGTTCACTCATCCGTTATTTGTTCCTTAGAAATACGTCTGAGTGTCTGTGCTGCATTCCTTTTTGCCTCTCTGCTCTCCAGACACTCAGTCAGTTTTTCCCTCTGTTTACACATTTCTTATTGAGAACTCAGTTCAAATTTAGTTTTTTCAGAGCTAAGTTTTCTAGTCACCTTCCAAATCCACTTCATCCCAGATTAAAGCAGAACCCACAGATTTGGTAGGCAAAACTTTGGTAGGCTTATTTATTATATCAGTATCAACCTGTTGATTCCACTGAACTGTAAGCCTTATCAGCATGGTGTTGTGTCCATGTTTTCTCACAACAGTGCCATAGGTGTCTGCTGATTGGCTGATTGTGAACCAATGTTAGGCACTTTTTAGGTTTCCTGTTGAGGTGATGGTGACTCTTACCTATTTTAGCACTTGCTGGGCAGGTCATCCAAGGTGGATGAGTGAGTGACCCCTGATTATAGGAGTGAGGGTGAAATAGCCCTGGGAAAAGATGGACCACAGAGCCTAATCTTCTAAAGTCATCTTTGAACAAAACTGTCCTCTTTACCACAAAGCCTTTTAGTGACTTTGGCTATGGAATAAAAACCAATCCTTTGCTCCCCATCTGACACATTTTCATTCTATCTATCATCCATCTATCTATCTATCTATCTATCTATCTATCTATCTATCATCTATTTCTTTCTCTCTTTCATCATTTGAAGCAAAAACCTTCTTCACTTGCTTTGTTTGGTTTTGTTTTTCTTTTTGCCTTAGGAAGCAGTGATTATTAATTATGAACATATTTTTTTCTTTTTAAAAAAATATATTTTATTGATTTTTTACAGAGAGGAAGAGAGAGGGATAGAGAGTTAGAAACATCGATGAGAGAGAATCATCGATCAACTGCCTCTTGCACACCCCCTACCGGGGATGTGCCCGCACCAAGGTACATGCCCTTGACCGGAATTGAACCTGGGACCTTTCAGTCCGCAGGCCGATGCTCTATCCACTGAGCCAAACCGGTTTGGCAGAACATATTTTTTTTCTATGCAAAACAACTTCCTCTGTCTGGTCAGGAGTTAGGTTCACCTCTGTGTTTCTTTCAGCTTATTATAATAGGCATAATCAGTAAGGTAGGGTGGGAAGTGATGGACAAATGTGTTTTTAATATTTGTTTTTAATATTGAATTTATTCTCTTAGCCTATAAAAAGCAAATTTAAGTGTGCATAGTTGTTAAATAGTCCTTGGATTGCTGAGAAGACTGGCTTTTATAGTTGTTACTGTTAATCTGTGAAAACAAGCTTGCAATGTGCCCAGTGAAATATTATTAACCTCTCATCTCCTATGAATACGTGCTTTGCTCTGCCTGGGAGTAGAGTTCTGCTGATCTGTGGCTGTGACACCTTTGGGTTCACTGGAGAGAAGTCTTGCTTGTTTCTCTGGGGAATATGAAGCACAGCCTTGTTCTCAGTATTGCCACTGCCCACCAACTCCGAAAATACACCTCATTGCACTAGGCTAGAGGCCATTGGGGCAACATCATGCAGCATGTCGCAGTTTCAGCAAATGGGTGTATTTCCCACCGCTTTCCTGGAGGCTTGTAAGTTTGTGAGGTGAAGATAAATTAAGCGAATCGCCATTGATTGATTTAACTGGAAACCTGAGAAGGCCACTTTCAGCATTGTGTATTAGAGGTATCATCTGTGGACGCGATTTTTCATTTCTCTGTTTACAGCTACCTGGAATTTGACTTGTTTTGTTATTCACAACACTTGTTTGTACAGTGGTCTCCATAATTAAACCAAAATGTCACTGGATCCATATGCCTTTCCATATCCTCTTTCCTGTTGAAAGGTTTATCCCGCAGGAAGTAACCCAGTTTCTGCAAGTTCCGCTTTGCCTTAGGGAAGGAGAGACACAGAAGCCAGCTCATCCTTTCAAATGCTTCACTTAAACTGGAGAACAATTAAAATTATTTATATCCACCCATGCCACAGAAGTAACGAGATGATTAAAACATACTTAATGAGCTTGCATTTTCCGGTTGTTTGACTTGATGTAGTAAAACATATATATGATTTTAATTATAGTTTTGGCCTCAGAAAACGTCTGTTTTTTTAAACATCAGCAGGGTTCATAAGAGTTGATATGTTGACTTGTTGACTTGTTGATACTTTCCTTAGACTTAGCAATTAGAATAATATGTGGTGGTGAGGAAATAATTTAGCAAATTTATTTAAATGTGTTAGAGGTTTCAAAAGACCATAATGCCAAGGTCCCCCCCCCACTTCTCTCTCTCTCTCTCTCTCTCTCTCTCTCTCTCTCTCTCTCTCTCTCTCTCTCTCTCTCTTAAATGAAAACTTTAACCCCCAGGGTTCAATGAATAGTATAGCATAATTCACAAAGCATTTAGAGGCAATTAACTTGTGTAGTGGAGGAAGAAACTTATCTGCTTCCTCTTTCTCTATTTCATTCTCATCCTGATAGATTAGAGGAGGCTGCGTAGGTGGAGGCTAACCTCACCATCTGTGCGCTGGCACCTATTTACCCTGAGACTCAATTCAGCATTTGCTCCTCCTTCCTGTTTCTTCAACCTCTGCCACGATTTACTCTCAGCCTAAAAAGTACTCATGTCCCTCCATGAGTATAAACAAAACATATTTTTACCTTCTGATCCAGCAATCACATTCCTCTACTTAAGTGAGTTGAAAGCTTATGTCCATACAAAAACTGGCACATGAATGTTAATTGCAATTTTATTCTTATTTACCAAAACTTGGAAGTAACCAAGCTATGCTACAGAAGATCATTGGATAAATAAACTGTGATATAGTTAGATATTGGAATATTACTCACCACTAGAAAGAAATGAGTTATCAACTCATGAAAAGACATGGAAGAACCTTAAATACATATTATTAAGCATAATAAGCCAATCTGAAAAATCTATGTACTTTATGAGTCCAACTATATGACATAGTGTGAAAAGGAAAGCTATGGAGACAGTAAAGGGATCAGTGGTTGCCAGGTGTTGGGGAGTGAATGATGAATAGAGAGAATACAGATTTTTAAGGCAGTGAAACTACTATTTATGATAATATAATGATGAATACATGTCATTATACCTGTTTTAAAAAACCCATAAATGTACAGCACCATAGGTGAACCCTAATATAAACTATGGACTTCGGGTGATAATGATGTGCCAATGTTACATCAGTTGTACCACTCTGGTTCAGGATTTGATAGTGAGGAAGGCTCTAGTAAGTCTCTGTACCTTCTGCTCAAGATTGCCAAACTGCTCTAAAGATCACCTTAAAAGTCATTTCTTTCAGTCTCTACCCTCTGCCTCTATACTACCTTCTTCCCAGCTAGAACCTCAGTTTTCTGACAACCCAGTAAAAGCAACCAGCAAACCCTACTCTCTCATATTTATTATAGTAACCCCTGTGACGACTGTCCTTTCTTTCCTGGTTTATCTCATTCATCTATTTCTTTAAAGATATTTTATTGATTTTTTTACAGAGATGTAGGGAGAGAGAGAGAGAGTTAGAAATATCAATGAGAGAGAAACATCGATCAGCTGCCTCCTGCACACCCCCCACTGGGGATGTGCCGGCAATCAAGGTACATGCCCTTGACCGGAATCGAACCTGGGACCCTTGAGTCCGAAGGCTGATGCTTTTATCCACTGAGCCAAACCGGTTTCGGCATCATTCACCTATTTCTTATGTAAACATCTATGCCTCTTGTTTTCAATTTATCCTTTCCATTTGAATCATTGGTCATCAACAATGTGGCTTCTTCCATTCTTACCCGCACTGTCAACTTAGTTAGCAATAACTTGATATTGTAAAATTTAATGGGCATATTTTGGTCCTTACTTTATTTGAACTCCTGTTAGCATTGACACTTTATTCTAAGTTTTTAGAACTCTTTTTTTGTCTTTTCTTTTTTTCTGGCACCTTCTCTCCTCAAACATGTTGACTCTTGCTTCTCAATGCCCTTCTGCTTCTGTCTAGTATTGTTGCCCACGCCCCAAGGCTCTGTTTGTAACCCAACTTTTTTTTTACACAACATATTTTGTCTGAACTTGCAACAACTTGAGAATTTTTTTAAGGAATTCTTAAATTCAGATTATTCTCAAACCTACATCTTTCCCCCTAATTTCTCCTCTTGATGTGAGAATCCAGCTTCTTCCCGATGAAGAACCTCTCCATCTGGAGGCTCTGCATTTACTTTGAATTCAAGTTGTTTAAAGTTTATCTCAATCTGCTCCTCCCACGCAGGCTGTCCACCTTCCTCTACCCACCATCTCCCAACTTCTCTGGCTCATAGGCTTGTTGTGAGGGTTAAGGCAGTCAATATGTGACCATGTTTAGCACAGGGCCTGGCAAAATTTAGATTTCAAGAAATATTTGCCATTTTTACTATTGCTAGTCTTATCTCACTTAGTGATATCACTGAACCAGGCACCCAAGCCAAAATATTGAAAATCATCACACATCTCATCATTTGCGGCAAGTCCCACCTTCTCCTCCACAACCAAATAACTTCAAGATTGGCCTCTGCCAGCCTCTTCAGCTCTCACTCCCACCATTCCCTGCATCATGAGCTATGTTCTAGGAGGACTCAGATATTTGAGTCTTTTTTTTTTCTTCTGTGTCTTTTCTTTTTCTCTTGTGAAGTCCCCTTTGCCCCTAGTGATCTTTTTTTTTTTTCTTTCCTTACCTGCTTTATTTTCTGTTGCTTCTTTACAACTCAGTTACAATTCTTCTTCCTCTCAATCCTTAGTGTGATTTTGATGCCTGTTCTTGTATTTAACACAGTGTTCTATGCGGTCCTGTATTCCACACAGCCTCCCACAGTGGACTGTGTGAGTTCCAAGGACTTATTCATCTTTGTTTTCTTTCCACCCGGCAGAGTGTGTATTCCACCTGGTGTTTAGTGTGTATTCAATGAATATTGGTTGAACTAAACTGTTGATTTAGATTAGACAACCTTAAAACCTTCTGCTGTGTCTCCTCATATGTTTCAGAACCCGCCTGTTTTAACTTATAAAACTATAGATAAATCCACTTTAAATTCTATTTACGTCATAGCCCATGTATATTTTGAAAATTAAGGAGAAGACTTTTTCAGATACCGATCTTCCTATTTTTAACTTGACGATCAAGGCATCAAGTTACACACTTAACCTGGTATAGAATTTGACAGGTTCTAAAATAGAGTCCTCAGAATCCATATATTCATTTAATCAGTAAGTATTACTGGGTGTGGCCTCTTCTTAAAGATTTTTTTTATTTTACTTAAAAAAAGGGGTTTGCAATGTTTCTTAATTATAACTGTAGTTAAGCTCAATATAGTAATATTAGAAAGCATGGAAATTTACAGCTAAAGAAAACAAAAATTAGTTATAATTCTACCACTAAAGATAATTACTGTTATAATTCGATGCATAATTTTCCATAGTTTTTCTTTGCAGAAATGCTACCATTCAAGTACACTTTTGAAGTCTGTTTTATTTTTCTCTTAACAATATAAGAAAAATATTTTCCTATATCAATAAATATTTCCCTCTTTTTCTAATGTCATTTCTAATTTTTTCTTGGTGTTTTATTATGTGGGTGTAATCCCTTATTATCTAAACATTAACATTGTTTACTGCTCTGTCTGGGTAGCTCTCTTGGTTGGATTGTCTCCCTGATCTATCAAGGCTGCTGGTTCAATCCATGGGCAGGGCACATTCAAGAACCAACCAATGAATGCATAAATAAGTGGAACAACAAATTGATCTCTCCCGCTCTCCCCTTTCTTCTCTCTGTAAAAACAATCAATAAAAAAAATACTGAAATTCTTTTTAAAAATGTAATGAAAAATGTATGCACTTCTCTTTGCTATATTATCTGTTTAGATATTATTTGCATGATAGGGTGCTTACATACATATGTAAGTATATAGTTTGCCATACAAATACATTTTAGAATGTTCTCTTGGTTATGTGGGTGTCTCTTGGAACACTGACAAAAAGGAGCCACAGTGATTCATGTCTTTCAATTTTGGAGCTGAGATAAAAATATTATTGCTTTGTAGACTTCTGGTGCTAATTTGCAAGTGACTCATTTATGTAGGGTTGGTAGGATATGTAATGCTGTGGAAGATGGAACCAAAACTATTTGCCCCATCCTTTGTGGGAGGCAGGGGGCTATATTAAATCACCGAGAAGAGGGAAGTGCATATAGTTCTCATGGTCACTAGTTTCTCATTGATCTTCCTTATTGTGATTTTATTTGGTACCATTAATCCCCTCACCCATCTAATTATGAATTAATGATGGCTCTTGGGTGCATTTTCCTTTCTGTGTGGATTTCTTTCTTATAAAGCAATACTCTGTGCTATACAGAAACACATAATGAGCATATTGCTAAATTACATTTAAAAACGAGCTATTGTTTCAAAGTGAACTTTGAAATAGGGGAAGTCTCTGGAGTGTGGGAAAAGATGAAATGTGTGGATTAAATGAGACATGGCCACCACAGGGGACATTCTAACTTCACAGAAATCTCAGAAATCTCAATGAAATCACTACATAATTTACACATGTTTACAAATAATCCAGCTCAACCTTTTTCTTTCAGGATCCAATTTTCAAGTGCGTAAAGTAACCGATCCTGGTGACCCAAGGCCAGCATGAGATGGGGAAGTGTATGTTAAATTTAAAAATGACTTCATGGCTTGTGGCTAATGGAATATTTGCCAGTTTCTTTATCAGGGCAAAGGGACATTAGAAAATGCGCAGCCTTTGATCATTTATTAATGCACCGTGCTCTGAGCCTCTTAAAAATAATTTTAGCACTCAGGAATGGGCTTATGAGAATGGCAGATGCTTGGGAGGGTGGCTGAACTCTACTTTGAAAAGTGCTTTTACCATGCTGGCTGAACAGTACCCCACAATCCTTTCCCTTGCTGGAATTAGACACAGGTATCATTATTACAACTCCAGTTTTCCTAGTGGGATAAAAACTAGCAGAGGAGATAAAGGGTAGTGATTTGTTCCTTGAATGATTCAGAGTCTTCAAAGAGAGGGAATACTAGGGTCTGATGCCGAATTCCAGCCACCCCACCATCCTGCATTCCTCGCCTCAGAAGTAACTTCAGGTATTAAAGAACGCAGCTTTCCCTCCATTGATGGATGAGGGTCTTGCCTTAGCCAGGATAGGAGCCTCACATGTGCCTAAAAACTGGGGATTAGCCTTTTGGTGACCAGACATACTCATCCCCATCTTCCCCGGGAGTTATTCTGTGGGTGAAGAGATCATTCATCATCAGTGAAAACACAACTCGCTTGTCTTCTCACACACAGGATCGCTCTCCCAAATGTGCACATCTGGAAATCTTATCTAGGCCTGTGTAATGGCCAGTGTTTAAGCATAATCTGTGTGTAAGTGAATTCAGCTGAGAGGGACTTTGCCTTTCAGCTTTTGCTGTCTGAAGCCTTGGCACTACCGAGCTCCCTTCTGTTAAGTTTTATTGTCTGTGCAAGAAAATTAATAGGAGCTGGACAAGAGGCTCTAAACCAGTGATTTTACAACGAATATGGCTGTGCTTCTTGCCATGAAATCGTGTAGACTGTACAGTACCACTGGATAGCTCAGCAGCTTTCAAGGCTGTGAGTCAGCTTTTTGGCTTAGAACATCTTCTGATTTTTTGGGGAGGAGGGGGGGAGGGGAGGGGAGAGTGTCCCTGAGGAAGGATGGGCATTGCACAAGGACCCAGAATTTATGTTTTTGTGTATTATGGGTGAAGAGTGTTTTGGCTGACTTGTGAAGATTATCTTAATTAATGCCTGCAGAGTCTTGAGAGGGGCATTAGTACCCAGATTTATAGATAATATTCAAAGAGTGAAGTGACATACCTAAGAAGTAACAGATTGAAGCCCACCTCTATAACTTCCTGAATTTTTCTTACAATTTCTTTCACAAATATTTTTCTCTGTGGCTCAAGACTCTGTCAATGGGCATGTGTAGACTTTTTTCTCACTAGATAAAATGATCAGAAGGCCATTTATGCCAATAGAAATGGTATATATGACAAGATCATATAGGGGACGGCTTCTGCCTTGCCTCATGGTAGACGATGTCATCAAGAATCCACAGGAAGGCATCACACCTTTCTCTGCCTTCCTCTTGGTTTCCACGTGAATGGTCATTGCTGGCCTCATCAGTGTTTGGAGCAGTGCTGTGGGTGGTGTCACCACAAGCCGCTTATTAACCAGCGCTGCTTATCATGTTGACAATGGTTTTGCAGAGATCCCGAGTCTTTATTAAAATCTCAGAGTCCCTGAATAATGGCAGGTAACAGTGGAAAGAAACATTGTCTCTAAAGGGAGTTTTGCTACATCTTGCTGACTCTGCACCTTTTAGAAAGCAGAGAATGCTTTCATTTTATCAGGATGTTATTCACTGTATTACTTTGAGTTTGGGCTCCATAGTCAGGCAGATCTGAGTTTAAACTGTGGCTCTGCCATGTCTAAGCTTTGTGCCCATGGCAAGCTGTGTGACTTCCTGCACTTGGTTCTTTATCTGAAAAATGGAGACATTCATAATTTCTTACCTATGGGACTATTTTTAAGGTCAAATTAAAAAGTGATGGTAAAGTGCGAGTGTCCTACGTTGGGCCACCAGTTGCGAGTCTCCCCCCCCCCCCTCCCATTCCCATGTGGTTCAGGGGTCAGGTTCAGGGGTCAGGCATCTGCACGCAAATGAAAGAGACTAGAAAATATTAATTTGGAAATATTGGGGGCCAGGCGGGAGCCCAACTCAAGGAGAAGGACTCTACCCCACTCTGGCTTTGCTATCCCTTTTATTAAGACTATGGGATACACCCAGAGCCTTTAGGCAAGCAATTCCAATAATAGCCAATCAGCAAGAATTTACATAAAACTAAAAGGTGGAAGTTGCTTTAGCTACCATTGTCTCAACTAGACAGTGGGTGGTTGGCTCTGACCTTGCAGAGCTTCAAGGTTGAACAGCCTTCTGGGTTCCTTGTCCACACCTCTCTGCCAGTGAAGGCAATGAGCGGCTTCCAATAGTAAAGGACTTAGAACAGTGCCTGGCAATGGTGATGTTCATTGTTATTTAATCTAAGTATTAATGCAAATGATTCCAGAGAATGATTATAAAAGTATTAAGCAGAAACAGCAGAGGAAGATGTTTACTATTGTTGAAATTATATAAAAATAGGAATGACTACAAATGAAGGCAGAATAGCTTAACCACTTATATCTTGGACTTTAGAATCTGACAGGCCCGAATTAAATACTTATCCCAATTTATCTCTGTGTGATCTTAGGGATTTTTTTTTTTTCTTAATCATTCTATGCCGGTTTCCCCATTTGTGAAATGGAATTAATTATAGTGCTAGCATTCTCAGAGTGCTTTAAAAATTAAATGATAGGCTCAATGAAGTTCTTAGCACAGTGCCTGATACATAGCATGGGATCAATACACGTTAAATATTGCAAGGCAACAAATATTGTTGTGCCAGTGTGATGAGATGGTCAGCATTTTAGTTTAAACACATTTCACTAACAGTGCTTTTACATGTGTTATTTCAGTATAAAAATGGGAACCCTGACCAGAATTATTGCAATCCAAGTCTGTCCTTAGGATTGGGATTCAAAATGACATTTAAACTGTCAATATTTACAGCCCCTGACACTTGTGATCATTTTTAGTGGATCTGGCCTAAAAATATCCAAGGAAGTCGATCCTGTGACAACCCAGACGGGAGATGACAAATCAAAGGAAACAAAAAGAGGAAATGAATTGTTCTTTGTACTACATATGGAAACATGATTGGTGTTTGGGAATATACTTTTCCAGATGAGGAAGTTGAATTATAATGAAAACCTCATTCAGTTCCCTGTGGGAAGAGGGATGACAGGGCCATCCCTGAGAGTGGGAAAGTGAAGGAAGCAGGATGATGACCCCAGTAATGTCATCACCATCGATTAGGCCCACTGAGGTCCTAAGAGATATGCGCTTCTCTGAGTCTCCAAGCCCCTCACATAGAATTCGTGTGTCAGAGCCAGGAGCGACCCTCACAAACACCTTGTTAAGCCTTCTCATTTACAGAACAGTGGAGCGAACTGCCCTGTGTGTGGCTAATAAGTGGAATAATCACTGCTTCAGCTTTCTCTGACACCTCCTAATCTACCTCACTCTCCCCTCGGCAGGGGCCTCCCTGCTCTAGGCAGGTTTGAAGAAACTACCTATTGGAGGGAGGCACAATCAAAAAAGAAATTAAGGTAATGTAGGAACCTAGGAAAATTCCTAAATGTTCTGAACTTCAGTTGACTCAACTGCATTGGGCTGAAAGGATTCCATTTAAAAACTCTCCATAGCATCAGATGTATGATGATAAAAATTAACAAATGTTGAGGTTTACATGGGCCAGGCATGACTCTAACTGCTTCTTACATAGTATTTCATTTAATCTTGAGAAAAACTCTAAAAATTTGATATTATCTTTATATATATATATATATATATATATATATATATATATGGTAAACAAAGCTTAGAAAGGTAAAATAAATGCCCAGAGTCATATAGATAGAATGTGATACAGTGCAATTTAATGGGGGTTCTGACTTCAAAATGCACATTCCCAATTGCAGTTGACCTTGAGTAACACAGGGGTTAGGGATGCTGCTCACAGTTGAAAATTAGCAAATAACTTTTGACTCCCCCACACCTAACTATAGTCAACCCTCAGTATCCGTGGGTGTTGGTCCCAGGAACCTGCCCCCAGTGGATACCAAAACCCAAGAGTGCTTAAGTCCCTTATATAAAACATGGCATAGAACAATGCCTACAGTTGGCTTTCTGTATCCAAGGATTCCCAACGTGATTTGAAAATGTTGTTTTTAATCCACTTTTTAAAAATTTTATGAATGTGAAATCTGGGAATACAGAGGGCCACTATATATTTACTGAAAAACATCCACATATAAATGAACCCACACAGTTGAAACCTGTGTTGCTCAAAACTTGCCTCTGGGTGAATGGGGAGAAGAAGGCTCCCAAATTAAGGAGCATAGGAGCAAGGAAGGCTTTCCCCTTCCGAAAGGAGAAAAAGGAAAAATACTAGTGTGTGTGAAGTGCTAGCTATGTGCCAAGTACTTTGCCATTTGACTTGCATAGTTCTCTCAATTAAATCTTACCATAACCCACGAAGATGAATACAGTTGTTGTTTCATAGACACCCTTCACGTACACCCAGAGCAGTGACAACGTAAAGGTTAGAGGTAAGGTTTAACTTAAATCTGTTAGTCACTAAGGTCCATGCTCTTGCTATATAACACTACATTCCTGACATGTTAATTTTATCTCTTTACATCTCTTAGCCACACGGAGACTAGCACACACTCCCCGATGCACATACACACATCTCCCCCCACAAACACACACACTCCCTTACTGCCTCCTCCTCCCCCATTCTCTTTCACCTCCAGTGGATCCTATGATGAGTCCTCTGCTACTGCCCATGGTGATTAGATTTATTCTTAGGGATTTATGAGGCTGTAGAGACAACATGCTCGGATGGAGATTCCAAACCACTGCCCTAAGGCACTGGGTCATTTATTCATCTCCACTGATCTGTGGACTAGATATGCACAGAGAAAACGTACTGAGTTCTTGTAATGACACCAGATGAGCTTGCAAAACATACTCAGGTCCCTAAACAGGTGCTGCAGCTGAGCCCTGGGGAAATCACATGAAGACATTGAGTTCACCCGGAAGACTGTAGGTGTCCCCAGAAGTTAAATAGGAGCTTCTCCTTCAGATTCCAGGGCTCGCTCTCAGGCCTACCTTCTGGCCTCAGATCATTAGATCAAGAAAGACAAACCTGGCTTGTAATTTGCATTGAGGTTATGTGGACTTTTGTGTACCGCTGTCATTCATTTAATCACTTATTCATCTCTCCAGGAAGCATTGAAAGCCTGTTGTGTGAAGACACTGTGTGAGGTGCTAAGCTTACACCAGTGAACCAGACACAGACCCAGGACTTGTATACAGAGCTAACAGTTTGAGATGCACTGTTTTATTATCTTTTAATCTGTTGTGACTCAGGTGATGGACAACCTTATATATAACTGTTATTTTTGCATAATTATTAGTAGAGTTATGTTAGTGTGTTACAACACTTTGGGCAAGGAGGGATGGCAAATGAATACATATGAACCATCTGTTATCAGCCAATCTCCTTCATACACCTTGTAGTGCAGGGTCCTATGTTAAGAGTCTGACCACTCAAAGCCACTCAGCTGTCTTTTTTGCTGGAGCCAATTTGATCAACTTACCATGGCTATTATCTGAAACAGGAGTCAGAGTTCCCCTTCCCAGAAATCAGACACTGTTCACTCACAACTTGATAGCCACACCCTTAATGGGAGGCCACGTGGTGCGACAGAAGGAACCAAACTCAGAAATCAGATGTTTCTGCATCCTGGGCCTGACACATAATAGCAGGTGATGAGGGACCAAGCCTCATTATGTCCTTTATAGAAGGGGATAGCAATAACTGCCTCTGAGGTCTGCTGGAACTATTATGTGAGATACATGATCTAAATGTTCATTCCTCACACCTCAAGCAGTTACTCAGTTTCACATCAGTTCTTTTACTACCAAAGCATGTTTGGAAATATGTGACTTGTGGTATGAAAGTCCCTCTGAACTGGGCCCAGTTTCCTCTCCAGACTGATGTATATACAGTGAATTGCATGCACACGCAATCCCAATGTATTCTACAGACCAGAGTGGGGATTCTTGAGGGCTGGAACCACAGCCAATTTGTTCTTGTATCTCTGAAGTCTAGCTCAGTTCTAGTCTGCCATATTGTAGGCATTTAATAATGCTTGTTAAATTAAAGATGTCTCAATCTCAGAAACACCACTGCTATATGCCAAGCACCTCAATGACTTTATTTTATGATGACATTTATTCTCTTCACCATCAGATTAGATCTTCTCTCCTGAGTCTTTTTCATTTCCTGAGCTGTTAACTTAAAAAAAATAATAATAATTTAGAAGGACTTTGTATTAAGAATACCTTTTAAAGCCACTTGGCTGTCTTGAATTACAGCCATTTGATTATATGGCTAAAAGTGATACTATGAAGTCTTGCAGCTTGCTGGGAAAACCCATAAGGCTCATACTTGGTTCTAAAATCAGGTTTGCTAGAATTGGAACAGAGCTGTGTCAGCAGAGTTTCTTTAGTGAGAAGGTAATTTTAACGGAATATCTGCATTATTTTGGTTACTCAGGGTATAAGTGTGCGACTGCTTCTCCATGTTTCATTCAGTCACACTAAACCCTTGTTGCATCTCATTCAAACACAGCATTTAAAAAAATTTAGTGAATTCCAAGTACTAAGAAGTAAACATTGTTACCTTATTTCTCTTTTAGGGATAAGAAAACTGATAGGTCAACAAAAAGCCCATGAATCAATGCAATGCCACTTAGGATTAACTATAGGAAAGGACCATGTAAATTACTGAAAAGTCTGAATATTTATTATGAAAATACTGCATTATTACTTTCAATGGCATAACATTATACAGAAAAAATGCTTCCTTATTATGTTCTATATTACACATTCTTTTATAGTAAGAGTGATTGAAAACTAATTTATTTTTATGTAATATTGATTCTATAAGTGAGAGCAGTCACTAAAATCATAAAATATATAGATATGATAAACTTCTGAGTTTTTTTCCATATCACAGAAATTAAAAATAGAGGAAAATTAGTTGATTAATAATTATAACATATTAAAATCACAATGGAAGGTTATTGTGGCCTTAGGCCAAGCACCAAGGGTCGCCTGACTTCAGCCATAGTCCAGCCTTGCTTCTTGGAGTGAAGTTCGAGGACAGCCAGTGCAGGAAAAGTCAAAGTAGAGCACACTGATCCTTAAGTGATAACTTTGATCCCTAAGTTAAGCTCGGCCCTAAGGAGAATGGTTTCTTTCCTAAACTATTCAGATCAAATATCCTGGGAATAAATAAATGTAAGACCTATTCTTCCTATTTTTTCCAACCTCACACTGGAGTTTTCTGTCTTTCTCATTCATTCGAGAGAAGGGCATCCAAAAGAGAAAATTAGAAAGTGGTGCTGGGGACACATCAAGAAAAGTATCTTCCACAGGACCTGGAGCTGAACTAGCCTAGGCCATACATTCAAGAGAACCTAGGTGGCGATGGTGGTGGAACAGAGATTGTAGGACAAGGCTGAGGAGAAAGGGAGAGAGAATAAATTGAACGTTGGGTATTCTTCTCACTCAGATACAATAAAGAAATTAAAAAAGTTAATGAGGTCAAAGTAGGAACAAGGAGTATTTAATTTTAGTAAGTGACTCCACATAATTGTATGGTGCCAAAACTTTTTGTAAAGCCTGATCTAGCCAGAATGGGTTTCCTTCCTCTTGGGATGCAGTAAAGGGAAGGTCTCATAGAATTCCCTTGGAGGCCACCATATAACCATTTACATTTTCTTACCAGGGATGGAGTGGGTACCATTATTAGACTCATTTTATATTGCTTCTTAAAGAATTTAGAAAAATTTCCTAATTCACAGTTAGTAAACCATGGAGATTCAAACATAAGACTGTGTGACTCAAAAAATTTAATACCATATCTGGCAACAATTCCAGTGCCACAATTCCTTATTATGTGACTTCCAGACAAATAAATAGTTGTTGAATAAATAAATTTTCAATGAAAATATCCTGTTTCTCAGACTGAGGATAGTTAAGTCCCATTTCTAGGGTTGTTGTAAAAATTAAATGAAATAGATAAATGACCAGCTAATAAGACTTGTAAAAGACTGAAATAAACTCTTTCTGAAGGAAAGAAGACTTTGGACTAATTTTTTCTTAATTCATAACCTTTGAAATAGATGTCAGAAAGAACAAGGGTTGCCCTAGCCCTGTGGTCTGATCAGCAAACCGGCTGTGAGCCACATGCAGCTCTTTGGCCCCTTGAGTGTGGCTCTTCCACAAAATACCAAAGCCTGGGGATGTCTATTTTGAAGAAGTGACATTAGAAGGAGTTTAAGTTTAAAAAATTTGGCTCTCAAAAGAAATTTCAATTGTTGTACTGTTGATATTTGGCTCTGTTAACTAATGAGTTTGCCGACTACAGCCTTAGCCGGTTTGGCTCAGTGCATAGAACATCTGCCTGTGGACTGAAGGGTCCCAGGTTTGATTCTGGGCATGTACCTTGGTTGCAGATTTTTCCCTGGTCCAGGCCCTGGTCAGAGGTTGTGCAGGAGGCAACCAATCAATGTGTTTCTCTCACATAGATGTTTTTCTCTTTTTTCTCTGTCTTTCCTTCTTTTTTACAATCTCCCTAAAAAAATCAGTGGGAAAATATCCTCTGGTGAGGATTACCAGAAAGAGCAAGTGTGTTTTTACTGTCTATTGTTAAGAATCTAATGAGGAATAAGACTGGGCATTCCTCTTTGAGTTGACTCTGGAGATCTTGATACTCTTATGTTAATGGGTGCTTTTAATGGGCTTGCAAGCACTTAGTTCTCTAAAGAAATATAAAAATTCTTGCCTGCACATGGTTATCTTACCTGCATGATTCTTTTCTTTACTAAGTACAAAGATACCAATTCATAGATGAATAATCTCACTTGCAAAAAAAAAAAAGCATTGCCGAATCTTTGCTTCCTGTGTGAATACAAATCTACCTAGAATTTACTTGCAAACAAAAGAAGTGATTCCCAGATGAAGCACCACAGACCTTTAAGGTGCCCCTGAGGTCAGGTTGATCTCCAGTGGATCTTGTGTATGAAACCTGCTTGGTACAGTATTTGGCAAGGCTCAGTCAGTATCTGCAGACCTTGAACCTTTTCAGTAAGACTTCAAGCCTTTAGAAATTTCCAGCTTCACTGTCATGTTTAAATTATGACTGAATTTGGAGAGATTTGGCAGAACTGCTCAAAAATATTTATGGCTTCATCAAGATTTACCTAGATAATTCAACCCAGGAGTCTAAACATATATCCTATATGTTAAACTTGAACCAATATTTCCCTTTTTATAGGGCACTACTCCACTTTTTCCTGCACCCACCATACTTAATCCCAGCAGATTACCTCATACTTTCCATGGCTTTCTCTCCCTGAGTGAACTAAAAATATATATTAAAGAATTTGATTTTAATAAAAATATGCTCTCTTTTCATTTGCCATTTGAAAGGATGGATTTTTAACTTCACCTTTTAATCTTTGCTCCACAAAACACCTCAATTTTCACAGCTGAATTCTGAGAAAACACAGAAAAATTAACACATTTTATTTGGAGTCAACTGATAACAAGGCCAACAGAAACTTAAGGTGCTAATCTCTTCTTCTCGCCTTTTTAATCAGCATCACCATTTATCTATGTCACCCAAGGTGGAAGCATTACCTTTGAGAGCACAGTTAGTCTTCAGACTGGATAAGAGAACTTTATAAGTTGCCACACAGGTTCCAATAGTTTATTCATTATTTTCATACTGCAAGTCATTACTTCAGTAATCTTCCATTCAAGGCTGCAAGTTAATGTGCATGGTACGGTTGTTTGCTAATGGCTCTAACAATGGCCTGGCATGGCTGGAGGTAGTCTCTGGCAAGCTATATTAGTCTCTTGTTTGGAGATGCAATTGTATGAAAAGATTAATTCAAAGGGACTTAAACTATGTGAGGGAAGGTGGCCAACAAAATTACATTTCTACAATGTGAATTGTAAGGATCAGAATGAAGCTCATTCTAAACATACCTCATAACCTTATTTTTTGTAACATTTTTATCTGGATGGATATAAATTAATCTTATTGTGATATCTGGAGCATTCTTATGTATAAAACATTGCACTGGAAGATCTATTTTGGACTCAGTCATGTCAGTAATTATCTCTGTGACCTTAATTAATTTCTTTGAGGCTTAGATTCCAGAATATGATTGCATGCTTTAATAACAGATTCACAGAAACTACTGTTGAGCAAATGTGTTAGAATTTAAGATCCCTATGCATACAAACTTTTCTATCTGGCAATGATTCAAACTGATAGAATCTCTTTTGTCTGTTTTCTCTAATTCCTGTTCTCATTCTTTTAGTTCAGACCAAAATTCTTTCTCTCTAAGATTAGTTCAACTGTGGCCTGTTTTCCTACTTTTGATCCTGCCCCTCTGTTAGTGTCTCTTTTACAAGGCAATTTGAGTGGTCTTTCTGAAGCATACATTTGATCACTTTCATGCTTAAGATTTCTGCCATAGGTTGAATGTTTGTTTTTACTTCAATTCATATATTATATTCCCAACCCCAACATGATGGTATTTGGAAGTAGGGCTTTCAAGATGTGATTAGGTCATCAGGGAGGCATAATGGAATAATGCCCTATAGGGATCCCAGATGCTATACTTTACACCTCTGTGACTATTTTTTAACTACCAACTTTTACATAATCCTATCTAATAAAGAGGAAATATGCTAATTGACCATCACACCCTCACAAAGATGGCAGTGCCCACAGCCAATCAGGAGGGAATATGCTAATTAACTACCATGTCCTCAAAGATAGTGGCACCCATAGCCAAAAGATGGTGGTGCCCAGTCCCCTCAGCCCCACATGGGTGACAGGCCTACCCCCAGGTGGGTCCAGCCGCTCCACATGCCTGTCTTTGGAATCCCCAGTCTCCTCAGCTCCCCACCCACCCAGGGCCTGCCCAAGGCACAGGCAAGCCTGGAATGGTAGCTGCCCAGCCACTTAAGGCTGGTCTGAGGTGCAGGCAAGCTTTGGATGCAGTTTGCCCAGCAAATGCCTGAGGCGAAGGCAAGCCTCAGATGTCAGCTGCCCAGCCACCCAGGGCCAGCCCGAGGCTCAGGTAACCAGAGCCAGCCGAGACTTGTGCAGTAGCAGCAGCAGAGGTGTGATGGGAACGTTGCCTTCCCCTGATTGCCAGGTCACCTCCCAACCCTGAGGGCTCGTGGACTGTGAGAGGGGGCAGGTTGGGGTGAGGGACCCCCCACTTTAGTGCATCAATTTTCATGCACCAAGCCTCAGTATTGTAATAACTAACCATGGCCCCAGGTGAGTGCAAGCTTTATTAGGGGGATCATTCCTTCAATTATATAAATGTCTAACTACTGTGTGCTATACCTGAAGCTAATTAAAGTAATATTGAATATTAACTGTAATTGAAAAAAATAATGTTTGAAATATCCTCAAGAAAGCAGGCACCCCAGAAAGAACCTTTGCCCTTTCTGCCATGTGAAGACACAAGAAGATGACCATTTATGAAAAAGGAAGCAGGTCCTCACCAACACCTAATTTTGCACTTCCCAGACTCTAGAACTGTGAGAAATAAATTTTTTGTTTAGGTCACCTGGCCTATGATATTTTTGTTATAGCACCCTAAGCAGACTATGACAGTTTCTCTGTTGTCCTTACTACAAAGTGCAGTTTCTTTGCCATGGGTTAGAATCAGCTCTAGTTCATTTTTTTAGCTTTATTTTGTGACTACTCTTTTCATTTGAACACTTGGAAATTCTAGAGTTTTCTAGATGTTCTTTCACCCCTTTGCTAATGACACTCTCACTGCTCAAACCACTAGTCTCTTCTCCTTGACAAGCTGGCTCTTCCTACTCATTCTTTAAATTATAATTTGCAAGTTACTTTCTCTACAAGGCTTTTACTGATATTCTAAATTTAGTGTTCTGTGATAGTCTTTTTCTCACTCACCTTAGCAGGTTTTAAATTGTAATGTAATAGTCCATTTCTTTGTCTGTGATCATCCTTAGACTGCAAGTTATAATAAGGAATAGAAATTACGTCTGTCTTGAGCTGTTGAATCACTTGTTCCTAGCAAAGTGTTTCACAAACTATGTTTGTTAAAAGGATTAACAAGTGAAATACACGAAAGGATTTTGTTTAAGTTTTTCACTCATTTTCTATTGAACATGGAGGCAAATTTGTTACTATGCATGATTTCAATTTATACCCCATCAGATGTAAAATGTGTTTTATATGTACAGAGAAAAATAGGATAATATGTTTACTCTAGAGAATAAATATCCATTTTATCACTTAATAGAAAGAGAACAAAGAGAAATATGTAAGTATTAAGAGATTAACAAGTAAATTGTTTTTTTCTTACTAATTACCATGCAAGCATACTAAGCTAAAAATGGTATGTCTTTGATTATCCTTTCATACCTTAAATTGTATTAATAGGCTCTCTGGAGTGCAAAATGAACAGTATTATGCTCTTTTGGGGGGAAATAGTCATTTTCTAATAATGAACTAGCTTGTAGGACATTAGCATCTGTGGAGAAATATATTAATAAAAAGCAGAGATTAAACCAAACCTTAATTTTCTTTTGTTTAGTATGTTCTGAAAAAGAAACTCAAAACAATAGTTTCAGATGGCATATGCAGGTTTTTTTTAGATTTACATTATATGGCCCAGAAACCCATATGAGGATGGGCATGAAGTAATGCTTAAATTACATTTCAGTATAGTGGGTAGTATTTCTTCCCATAGTTATTTCTTGAATGATTGGTTCACTGGATTAATATTTTGAAGGCAGAACAAAAAGGATTGGCTGATTAATTGGATGTGGTGTTATAGAAATGGTCAAAGATGCTTGTATTTTCTGACCTGAGAAAATAGACAGATACATTTGCTAACAACAGGGAGAGCAAAGGCTGAAGATAACAGATTTGGAAGAGAAGTTCAGAAATTCATCTGTAGACATGTTAAGTTTGACATTTAAAAAAATATATATATTTTATTGATTTTTTTACAGAGAGGAAGGGAGAGTGATAGAGAGCTAGAAACGTCGATGAGAGAGTAACATCGACCAGCTGCCTCTTGCACATCCCCTACCGGGGATGTGCCCGCAACCAAGGTACATGCCCTTGACCAGAATCAAACCCAGGACCCTTCAGTCCGCAGACTGAGGCTCTACCACTGAGCCAAACCGGTTTCGGCAAGTTTGACATTTTTATCAGGAACAGGCAAGTAGAGATATTGAATAGGCAAGGGATAGCTGAGACTGGACTTTGGGAAAAAAGCTATACTAGAAATACAATGTTTACCGGTATAAGTGTTTGAGATGCATTGGCATGCAGATACTACTTTATTTTTATCCAGTGGTTTATTTTTATTTAATTTATTGGGCTGACATTATTTAATAAAATTATAGGTTTCAGGCATGCAAATCTACAACACATCATCGATATATTGTACAGTGTGTTTACCACCCCAAGCCAAGTCTCCTTTCATGACCATTTATGCCCCCTTTACCAACTCTTCTATGATACTTCACCCCAACCCCCTTCCCTCTGGGAATAGCAATACTGTTGTTTATGTCCACGAGTCTTTCTTTCTTTTTTTCTTTGATTACTCTCTTTACCCTTCCCACCCAGTCTTCAAACCCCTCTCCTGTGATAGCTATCAGTCTGTTTTCTGTATCCATGAATATGTCTCCACTTTGTCAGTTTATTTTGTTCATTAGAGTCCACATATATGTGAAATCAAGTGGTACTTGTCTTTCTCTAGCTGGATTATTTTACCTAGCATAATACTCTTCAAGCCCAACCATGCTGAATTTCCTTTTTTTTTTTTTTTTTTTTTTTTTACAGCTTAGTAGTATTCTACTGTGTAAATGTACCACAGCTTTTAAAAAAAAAAAAACAATTTTTAGATTTTTAAAAAATATATATTTTATTGATTTTTCTTACAGAGAGGAAGGGAGAGAGATAGAGAGCTAGAAACGTCAATGAGAGAGAAACATCGACCAGCTGCCTCTTGCACACCCCCTACTGGGGATGTGCCCGCAACCAATGTACATGCCCTTGACTGGAATCGAACCTGGGACCTTTCAGTCCGCAGACCAACGCTCTACCGCTGAGCCAAACAGGTTTCGGCCAATTTTTAGATATTTTTAATTGATTTTTAGAAAGAGAAACATTAATGTGAGATGGAACATCGATTGTCTGACTCCTCTACTCCTCCTACTAGGGACTGGGCTGGAAACCCAGGTATGTGCCCTAAACCTGGAATTAAACTAGCACACTCTTGGTACATGGGATGAAACCCAACCAAACTGAGCCATACCACCCAGGGTTACAACAACATTTTTATTTTATTTTATTATTTTATTTTATTACTTTCAGAGAGAAAGGGAGAAGGAGAGAGAGATAGAAATGTCAATGATGAGAGAGAATCATTGATTGGCTGATTCCTGCATGCCCCCCACTCAGGATCCAGCCTGAAACCCAGGTATGTGCTCTAGACTGGAACTGAACCAGGGACCCTTCAGTCTGCAGGCTAATGCTCTATCCACTGAGCTAATTGGGCCAGGGCACTACAACTTTTTTATCCATTCATCTACTGATGGGCACTTGGGCTGCTTTCAAATCTCGGCTATTTAAATAACACTGCAGTGAACATAGGGGTGCATAAATTCTTTCAAATTAGTGTTTCAGGTTTCTTTGGATATATTCCCAGAAGTGGAATGATTGGGTCATAAAGACATTCTATTTTTAATTTTTGGAGGAAACTACATACTGCTTTCCACAGTGGCTGCACCAATCAGCATTCCCACCAACAGCACACAATGGTTCTCTTTTCTCCACATCCTCACCAACATGAGTTGTTTGTTGATTCATTGATGATAGCCATCCTGACAGGTGTGAGGTAATATCTCATTGTGGTTTTAATTTGTACTTAATTGATGATTAGTGATAGTGAGCATCCTTTTATATGTTTATTGGCCATCTTTCGGTCCTCTTTGGAGAAGTGTCTATTCAGGTTCTTTGCCCATCTCTCAATTAGATTATTTTGTGGGTTGTTTTTTTTGTGTGTTGAGTTTTATAAGTTCCTTATATATTATGGATATGAAGCCTCATTAAGTGTAATGGCAAATATGTTCTCCCATTTAGTGTATTGTCCTTTTATTCTGCTGTACAAAAACTTTTTAGTTTGATGGAGTCCCATTTGTTTCTCTTTTGTTTCCCTTGCCTAAATTGATATATTAGAAAAAAATATGGCTAAGAGAAAGGTCTAAGATTTTACTACCTATGTTTTTTTCCTATGATTTTTATGGTTTCAATTATAAGATTTAAGTCTTTATTAGTCCATTTTGGATTTATTCTTGTGTAAGAAGGTGGTCTAGTTTTATTTTTTGCACATACCGGTAACCAATTCTCCCCAACACCATTTATTGAATAAACTATCTTTACTCCATTGTATGTTTTTGCTTCCTTTGTAAAGTATTAATTGACAGTAAAGATGTAGTTTATTTCTGGGCTTTCTATTCTGTTCAGTGGTTTCTATGTCTGTTTTTAGGCCAGTATCATGCTGTTTTGATTACTATGGCCTTGTAGTATAGTTCGTTATCAGTTAGTGTGATTCCTCCAACTTTGTTCTTCTTTCTCTAGATTGCTGTGGCTATTTGGAGTTATTTGTGATTCTATGTAAATTTTTGGAATATTTGGTCTAGTTCTGTGAAATATGCCATTGGCATCTTGATAGGAATTGTGTTGAATTTATAGATTTCTTGGGATAGTATGGACAACTTATTGATGTTAATTCTTTCTATCCATGAACACAGTATATGCTTCCACTTACGTGTATTTTCTTCAGTTTCTTCAGGGCCTTATAATTTTCCAAGTACAAGCATTTTACATCTTAACTTCATAAGATCACCAATGGAGGGAGTGTAGGTAAAGCAGGGAAGAAAAGCCTGGGACACTCCAGTGATAAGGGGTGGGGAAGAGGAGGAAAAGAAAGAGAAAAGGAAAAGGAGATGGCCAGAGAGGGAGAAGGAGCACCAGGAGAATGTGGTGTCCAGGAAACCAAATGAAGCACGTACAACAAGGAGGAGACAGTGATCAGCTGTGCTTTCTATTGCTGGCAGATCCATAAGATGAGAACTGAGAATTGATCGTTAGGCATAGCAACATAGTGGACATTGGTGACTTTGAGAAGAATGGGAAAGACCAGAACAAGGTTCTCACTGTAGTAAGTTTGAGACTGAGAGGAAAGTAATTGTCAACTGCAAGTATAGACAACTTTCTATAATCTATATATTTTATATTTAAAGGAATTTTTAAACCAATTATGAGTGAACCTTTTCTGGGTTTTTACATGTTAAAAAATCTGTAGAACCAGAGTCACTTTTCCTTCAATGAAAAAAAAAATCCACTAATAATAAAAATTGTGTACATGAGAAGCAGCGAGGAGGCATATGAACTTTAATGATTAGTAAAAATACAACTCACTTACAAGCTTGCTACTTACAGGCTTCTTATTTTAAACTATGGGCCTGGTGCATGAAGATTGTGCATAGGGGTTGGGTCCCTTAGCCTGATCTGCACCTTCTCCAATCTGGGTGCCTTCAGGATAGCCCTCTCCAAACCAGGAGTTTTTGTCTGTCTTTGCAATCATATGAGCAAATTGTCTGAGACCCCAACCCAGTTTGGTTTGTTCTCAAAGAATAATAGAGGATTTTTTTTTTTAATTTTAATTTTATTTTTTTTGCTTTGCTTCATTGGTGGAGATTTCCTGGAAGTTTTAGGATATCTTCCCTTTAATTTTTCCTAGACACTCTGATTTTACTTATGTCTCTCACCTTTGCTTTCCCTCCATCCTCTACCATAACAGTAACTTGCACCAGGCTCACTTTGCTCTAATGTCTAGGAGATTTATATGCCACCAGAACTATGATTCCCAGCATTCCGAGTGCTCCCCATGCTTTGGGCTTTTGCTTCCAGTCCTGGGGCTGCAACTAGAACTACTATTCCCAGAATTCCTGGTGCTCCCCAAGATCTGGGTTTTCCCTTCCTGTCTGTCTCCATCCCAAGGCCTCCTGCTCTGCCAAGTCTTCTAAACCATTAGATCTCCTGCTCTGCTCTCCGCTCATCACCTGTGTATGCAAATTAACCCGCCATATTTGTCGGGTTAATTTGCATACTCATGCCTGATTGGCTGGTGAGTGTAGCAGCAGTATGGTCAATTTACCTGTTCTCTTTTATTATATAGGATGGGATTTTCCATGAGCATATAGGCAGAGAAAATATCAAGTGTCATCTTGAAGATGTAAGACTGTTAATTCTCCTAGTTCAGTGATAGGCAAACTGCAATTCCTGAGCCACATGCGGCTCTTTGGCCCTTTGAGTGTGGCTCTTCCACAAAATACTAGGTGCAGGCGTGCACATACAGTGTGATTGAAACTTCATAGCCCATGCACAGAAGTCGGTTTTCGGCTCTCAAAAGAAATTTCAATCGTGTACCGTTGATATTTGGCTCTGTTGACTAATGAGTTTGCTGACCACTGCCCTAGTCTAGTTCCCTTGAATTCTGGTAACTAGCTGCTTTGTTCTGTGTTAATTCACCTCTTTTAATGCTTCATACATTACCCTCCCCCCAAGGCTCTTTGTTTATTTGGCTTAGTGAAGACAGTATGGGCTGTTAATAAATAGAAAAATGCTGTGAATTTTTATTCACTGTGTAGCAGTTCTGTAATAGACACACATTTACACATTTTGATTAGTTTTGTCATGATCACCAAGTTTAAAGACTCTGTTTGATCCAAGAATGGGAATTTATTCCTAGATTATTGCTGTAGGTATCAATCCCTATCTTAGATAGCTTTAATTAGCTGCCCAGAGTGAATGGTCTGGAATTAGTCTATAGCACTTGTATTCACTGTGTGGCTCCTAGGAAGTAAACTAAACCATGAGTGCCTCTATGGGTATTAACTGTGGTTTCTTCCCCAGGTGTGTCCAGTTTGTTTAGTAGACTATCCTGGTACTCACTGCCATTCCGTGCCATAATGGAAGCTTGGCCTGCCTGTTCTCAAGAATTTCTCTTTCTCCAGGTGTGCCTATTCTGATGAAAGTTCAGATTAGTTAAAGATACTTCTGTGGTGGACCTTATTACATCAGTTGATTTATCTTTGTGTATATAGGTCTCTTTTGTCATGGAGTTCATAATCAAAATAGCACAGGAATACATACATAAGTTAGAACCTAGTATGTTAATAGCTGTGATAGTTTGTGTGTGAAAATGCTCTGGGAGCATAGGAGGTGACAATCTGCTGTTAGTCAATTCGACTAGATATTGAAGTGATCCTAGAAGTTAACCATGTGGTCAGGATGTACAGAGGCACATCTGGCTATAGGACTCACAGCCAGAGTGAGCAAAGTTTGCAGGTGGAGATAAGCTTATGACTTATGTATTGGATGTATAGGGTGAATGTGCAGAGCAGTGAGGCTCATGGTCTTATTGCTAGATTAATACTACACAAGACTTTATCTGGCTGAGATATGTTGTCATTTCATAAAATGTTTTGTCTTTAGTTAACTACTTTAGTCATTTGTATAGTAAGAAACAAATCAATTTAGAGCATCAATCAGTAAAAGAGATAGAATCCATAAGTACCTCAGATCAGGGAGGATAAGAGGACACCATGCTTCAGACTTGGAGATGAAATCATACTTAGTGTATTCAGTGAGGATGGCAGCTGGCCTCTATCTTGCTATTACTTTCACCTCCCAGTGTTGCTCCACGACTCTGTGACCATGAATACATGAATATTTTAAGTAGGAAGACTGACAGATGACCCCCTTTTACAATCTGAGCTCGGTTCCAATGGGAGGAGCTCCCAATATGGTGGCAGGACTTCCTACTGACTCTCTAACTTTAACTCTGCTTGGATAGTTTTCCTCTTGTTATAACCTACTGTTTCTATGACCTGGCTCTGTCCTTCACACTTCACATAGCATATATCCTCTTCTTTGTAGTCAGAGTGTGAGTGGGAATAGAGTTCCAAGGTTGTGAAAGTTTTGATTCATTGTCCTGCATATTTCCCAGGGCAGAACTACTAGTATAGCAACTTTTGCTCTATCTTCCAATTTAACCTCTGAAGTCTGTTCTTCTTTTACTAAAATGTCTATTTCTATTATTAAATTGTACTTTAGAAGGAGCTGATAGAGACTAGTAATAAATACAAGATTCTGATTTCCATATATTTCCAGAGAATATCTTATTTTTTAAAATATTTGTTAGCTTTCTGGGAAATGAGTCTGCCAATGTGACTAACTTGGAATGCAGCTTTTATCTCCGGTTTAAAATTTATAATATAATTAGGTCATGGTTTCCTATGTTGATGTGGGCTTCACGGTAATTCTGATAACTGATAGTTTAATTGAATGTTCATGTGTCTGAAACAGATGCTATAAGCTAACTCCCTCATCAAACTGGAAATGTTAGTCATACTAATTTAGAAGACAGTTCTCCCCACATTGTTTATGCCCACCTCACAGTGCTAGAGCTGATTTAACAAGAGACTCATTTTACCACAAACATTGACGTTACCCGTAGGAGTTGTGTTAATTTTTATTCGTCACCAAAAGAGGCATCTTGGAAAAAGATTCAAACCAAGAGTGTGATATAAACTGCTTTTAAAAATTGTTTTACATATGCAAAGGATGAAGTATAAAAGTAATTATGCTCTCATTATTCTATGCTCTTTAAAAACAAAATTCAGTATGCCAAAAATTATTTTGCTCTTTCTCTTGATTAATGTCAGAGCATACTGTGTATATTTTTGGTCAAATGATTAAAATTTTGGGGAAAACAGATGCACACATCCTGAGGACCTAAAATAACATAACCATGAGTTCTATTATAACATATAAAACACCTAGAATTTATAGTAATTGCTGACAAACTTATAAATAATGGAAGAGATTTATCTTGTTGACCTTGCTTAATCATAATTAACAAGACTGCCTTATACTGGCTCTAATTGCCCCCTCATTATACAGAAACTTTTCTAATCCTTCCCAGTCATGGGAACCTGTGTAACAAGCTACAGTGCTCCTTTGGGTTGCTGAATTTATTTCTGGGTAATTATTCAGGTCTACCTTTTTCCTTTGAGCTCCCCCTGTCCTTTGTGCATTATCTCCCACTGTGATCTTTGCATTATTGGTATAAGAGATTCTTCACATGTCCCTTACAGAGCTCCTAGGCCTTAGGAATGCCTGCCCATGCAGAGCTTTAGTCAGCACCCTCCTGCCTTACACAGTGGCACACAGAGGTGCAAAAGCTCAGCATTGAAATTTCCTCTGCTGTGTAAGCAATTATGTGAATGATTTCCCCCAATGATGTTAAATAATGCCTTTGAGAAACCAGATATACAACTGATGTGAGGATGATATCTACTTTAAAAAAAATAAAACTATGTGTGTTTGGGGGACATAATGTACAATAATATTAAAATTCTATCATGGTATATATATAATAAGAAGAATAAACATATGAAGAAATAGAAAAAAAATTAATATAGGTAGAACAAGGATATTCTCCAAGTCTTCAGTCAAACACGTGACAAATATGAACAGGACATGCTAGATGGAGAATAGATGGAGAACAATTCTATTCTTAAAATTGTACGTATGATGTGAATACAACTACATGCACACACACACACACACACACACACATGTACAGTCATCCCTCAGTATCCAAAGGATATTGTTTCCAGGAACCTCTGGGGTACCTAAATCTGATGATGATCAAGTTTCTTATATAAAAACTAGAGGCCTGGTGCACAAATTCATGCACCAGTGGGGGTCCCTTAGCTTGGCCTGTGGGATTGGGCTGAAACCAGCTCTCTGACATCCCCTAAGTGGTCCTGGATAGTAAGAGGGCTCAGGCCAGGCCAAGGGACCCTACTGGTGCAGGGTTGGGGCCAGGGAGAAATGCGGAAGGTTGGCCAGCTGGTGAGGGGCCACGGGAGGGCTCCATGGCATGTCTGGCACACCTCACTCAGTCCTGATTGGCCAGACCCCAGCAGTAAGCTAACCTATTGGCCAAATGTCTGCCCACTGGTGTCAGTGCATGTCATAGCAAGCAGTTGAGCAGCCTTAGCATATCATTAGCATATTATGCTTTGATTGGTTAAACAGCTGACCAGACAATAATAAAAGCATATTAGGCTTTTATTATATAGGACTAGAGGCCCATTGCATGGAATTTGTGCACTTGGGGGTGTTCCTTAGTGGGGAGCAGGCCTAAACAGTCAGTCAGACATCCTTAGCACTGCAGTGGAAGTGAGAGAGGCTTCTGCCACCACTGCTGGACTCACCAGCCATGAGCCTGACTTCTGGCTGAGCAGTGCCTCCCCATGTGGGACCCCACTGACCACCAGGGGACAACTCCTGCATTGAGCGTTTGCCCCCTGGTGGTCAGTGTGCATCATAGTAACTGGTCGTTCTGCTATTGTTCGATTTGCATATTAGCCTTTTATTATATAGGACTAGAGGCCCGGTGCAAGAAATTAGTGCACAAGGGGTGAGGGGTATCCCTCAGCCCAGCCTACACTCCAATCTGGGACCCCTTGAGGGATGTCTGACTGCCCAGGATCAGACCTTAAGGGGCAGTCAGACATCCCTCTCACAATCCAGGATTGTTGGCTACCAACTGCTCGCCTCCTTGCCTTCCTTATTGCCCCTAACTGCTTCTTCCTGTCAGCCTGATCACCCCCTAACTACTCCCCTGCCAGCCTGATTGATGCCTAACTGCTCCCCTGCCAGCCTCTTTGCCCCTACCTGCCCTCTCATTCAGGCCTGGTCCCCCCAACTGCTTTCCCCTGGAGGCCCGGTCACCCCCAACTTCCCTCCTCTGCCAGCCTGGTCACCCCAAACTGCTCTCACCTTCAGGCTTGATCACCCCCATTTGCCCTCCCTTGCAGGCCTGGTCCCTTCCACCTACCCTCCCTTGATGGCCATCTTGTGGTGGCCATCTTGTGTCCATATGGGGACAGAAATCTTTGACCACATGGGGTAGCCATTTTGTGTGTTGGAATGATAGTCAATTTGCATATTATTTTTTTATTAGATAGGATTAGATAAAACAAAGGCCTGGTGCATGGGTGGGGGCCAGCTGGTTTACCCTGAAGGGTGTCCCAGATCAGGGTGGGTGTCCCTTGGAGCATGGGGTGGCCTGGGCGAAGAACCTGTGGTGGTTTGCAGGCCAGCCACCCCCCCCCCCCCCCCCCCCCCCCCCCCCCCCCCCCCCGGCAACCCAAGTGGAGGCCCTGGTATCTGGGATTTATTTATCTTCTATAATTGAAACTTTGTAGCCTTGAGCAGAGCCAAGCCTCCTGCTCTCTCCATGGCTGCAGTCATTTTTGTTGGGATTTATTTATATTCTATAATTGAAACTTTGTAGCCTGGTATGGAGGTCTGGGCTGGCCAGGGCAAGTGGAAGGCTTGGCTTCCTCCATCGCCAGAGTCAACTCAGTCTTCATGCTCTCTCCAGCTCCATGGCTGCTGCCATTTTTGTTGGGATTTATTTATCTTCTATCATAAAAACTTTGTAGTAGTGAGTGGAGGCCTGGGCCAACAAGGGCAGGCGGAAAGCTTGACTTCCTCCATTGCCAGGGAAACCCAAGCCTCCCTCTTGCCCTCTCTGTGGCCGCAGCCATCTTGGTTGGGTTTATTTGCATATTCGCTTCTGATTGGCTGGGTGTGGCTGGTGGGTATAGCAGAAGTAAGGTCAATTTGTATATTACTTTTTTTTTTTTAAATATATTTTATTGATTTTATACAGAGAGGAAGAGAGAGGGATAGAGAGTTAGAAACATCGATGAGAGAGAGTCACCGATCAGCTGCCTCTTGCACACCCCCTACTGGGGATATGCCCGCAACCAAGGTAGATGCCCTTGACCGGAATCGAACCTGGGACCTTTCAGTCCCTAAGCCGACGCTCTATCCATTGAGCCAAACCGGTTTCAGCTGTATATTACTTTTTTTATTAGATAAGATGATTTAACATTTGCCTATAGGCTACAGCAGAATTTGCCCACCTATGACTTCATTTGTATGGATTCAGTATACTGTTAGTTGCAAGGCGAATTCAAATTTTGCTTTCTGGAAATTTCTGGAATTATTTTGTTCTGAATATTTACTATCCACAGTTGATTGAATATATGATGTGAAATGCATGATACAGAAAGATGGCTGTATATATAAGTGTACATGTAAAAACAAACCATAAGCATTTAAAAAATAGTCTCAAGTCATCCCTTGTTGGTGTGGCTCAGTTGGTGAGCATTGCCAAAAGGTCTCTGGTCAGTGCACATGCCTGAGTTGCAGGCTCAGTTCCCAGTAGGGGCATGCAGGTGGCAGCTGGTGGATGTTTCTCATATTGATGCTTCTCTCCTCTCCCTCTCCCTTTTTCTCTATAAAATCAATTTCAAAACCTTAAAACACATTAAATATTAATAGTGAGTATTTTTTGTAGTGGCATAAAACAATAGAAATTTAATATTTTTCTACTTTAAATATTTCTTCAATATGGTAATATCACATTAGAATGATAAATAAGCTTTAAAAACCTACGCTATTCATCCTGGCAACTAGTTTAAAATGAGTCACACTGTGTGTGCTTGACTCCATCAATATAGACATAAGGAGTCAGAAACTATTTGCTCTGGTCTAATTACCAAACCATCCTCTGTTTGCTGCATGTATCACACTACTGGGGTGAATGGTAAAGAAAGCAAAGGCCCAATTATCATAAAAGATTGTTGTTCTGGTGTTAATGGTTAGTATTTTTCATCCATGTGACTTGGGCATGAATAAGTAATAGACACAGATAAATTGTTTTTCACCCTCCATGACTTTATTGTGAGTTTGCCATTCTTATCAGTGGAATAAATTGATAAGTGCCTGGAACACAGGCTGTGAAATGAACGATGTGCACTGGATCCACATTAGTTTTATCTGCTTTTCCTATCAGCTTGCAAGGTTTGTCCTGTAACGATTCCCTGTGCTTGCTACTAGCCACTGAACAAATATTTCTGGTTAACAGCAAAATTCATCAATAAGCAAATGGAAAACAAATCAGTTCAGTTATATAGTTGAAAAATAATCACAGCCTTGTAGACAAAACCTGCAAGGTGACTTTACAGTAAGCATGATAGTGAAATTGCCAGATGTGACTTGAATTTACACTGCACAGAATGTTCCACAGAATGCCAAATGATGGTGATATGATTGCTATGCAAAACATATTTGTGCTTTCCAGTTACAGATGAGAATGCTAACTACTTTCTGAAAGTAGAACCTCGGGGTAATTTGTCATATGCTCTTTCAGTGTAAAAGGAGTATTCTTGTCCTTCATGGATTCATATTGCATAAACAGAGAGCTCAGGTCATATTATACCCAAGTGATTTCCTGAGCACTTGGTTACGATGATGAAAAGAAAGCTACATTTTTACATGCTTTCTATGCACCAGTAATGTGTTAACACTTCTGGTATACTTTATTTACTGACTACAAGTCCCTCTGAACTTGGTAGCCCTTATCCAGTTGCTTTTTGTCTAGGGATTGATTTTCCTGTCATAGACACATGCTTTATTCTGATTATTTGATTGATAAGCTTGACCTTCTGGATATCTTTCTTGGTTCTGTTATCTCACATGATTTCCCTGTCTTGTACTCTTGTACTTAACACTCTCAAGATCTGTATAGTAATCATGGTAGGAAATACTTTCAAACACTGTGTGCTAGCAGTCATATTCATATTCTCTCTCTCTCTCTCTCTCTCTCTCTCTCTCTCTCTCTCTCTCTCTCTCTCTCTCTCTCTCTCTCTCCAGTCTCTCCCTGCCTCCCTCCCTCCCTTCCTCCCCCTCCCTCCCTCTCCCTCTCTCTTTTTTCCTCTCTCATTCTATTCCCAATTATATATCTATCATCAATACCCTTCATCCAAAGACCTGAGTCTATTACTAATTGACAAGTGGGAGAACACCAAGAGCATGAGAAGGAACTGTGGATCAGTAATAGGGTGTTAGAAATAACTTAATCATGGATTTAGGATTTAAGATATAATTGAGGGATTTGGGGGAATGTCTAAGGAAGCAGGGATTTCTTCTAAATTGGATGTTTTCAAAAAGCAGGGGCAATTTTATGATCTCATTAAATCTTATCTATGGAGTGGGAAGATTAGAGCCAGAATAAAGCTGTCATGGCTAAAGTAATAGGAGTCACTCATGTTAGCCAAGACAGGGGGGTTGCTTGGCATTTCTGAGCAGCACAGTGACCTAGCTTTTGTCTATTCTTAGATAAAATTATGAAGTGGCTTCACTTTGTCTTACTTTATCATGTTTTCAGAGTAAACTGTTCCTGAAGTTGGCATTCTATTTATGTCCAATAAGAGAATAACAGGACATACCTATGAGTTCCAGGCCAGCTTTCAAATGTTAAGAACTGTTGTTGTTTTAAAATTATTTTTATTTTTATTTTATTGATTATGGTGTTACATGTGTGTCCTTATTCCCCCATAATCCTCCTTATACACCACCACCTCATGCTCTCACCCCTCTATTGCTATGTCCATTGATTAGGTTTATTTGCATGCATACAAGTCCTTTGGTTGATCCCTCCCTCCTTATTCCCACCCTCCCCTACCTTTCCTCTGAGGTTTAATGGTCTGATCAATGTTTCTCTGTCTCTGGATCTATTTTTGTTCATCAGTTTATGTTGTTCATTATGTTACATAAATAAATGAGATCATGTGATATTTATCTTTCTCTGCCTGGCTTTTTCACTTAGCATAATGCTCTCCAGTTCCATCCATGCTGTTGCAAATAAATGGTAAGAACTCCTTCTTTTTTACCACAGCATAGTATTACATTGTGTAGATGTACCACAGTTTTTTAATCCACTCATCTGCTGATGGGCACTTAGGCTGTTTCCAAATTTTAGCTGTTATAAATTGTGCCGCTATGAACATAGGGGTGAATATATCCTTTCTAATTGGTGTTTCCAGTTTCTTGGGATATATTCCTAAAAGTGGGATCTCTGGGTCAAATGGGAGTTCCATTTTTAGTTTTTTGAGGAAACTCCATAATGTCTTCCACAGTGACTGCACCAGTCTGCATTCCCACCAGCAGTGCACAAGGGTTCCTTTATCTCAGCATCCACACCAGCACCTGTCATTTGTTGATTTGGTGATTATAGCCATTCAGACAGGTGTGAGATGGTACCTCATTGACATTTTGATTTGCATCTCTGGGATGATTAGTGACTTTGAGCATATTTTCATTTGCCTGTTAGCTTCCTTCTGTCTTCTTTTGAAAAGTATCTATTTAGGTCCATTGCCCATTTTTTGATTAGGTTGTTTATCTTCCTTTTGTTAAGTTGTATGAGTTCCCTGTAAATGTTGGAGATTCAGCCCTTATCAGTAATAACATTGGCAAATATGTTCTCCCATGCAGTGGGCTTGTTGGTTTTTTGTAAAATCCCTCTCTCTCTCTCTCTCTCTCTCTCTCTCTCTCTCTCTCTCTCTCTCTCTCTCTTTTTCTCTCTTCTCTCTCTCTCTCTCATCCAACTATGTATCTATCTATGTATCTATGTATGTATCTATGTATCTATGTATCTATCTATCTATCTATGTATCTATCTATCTATCTATCTATTATCTATGTTCATTTGATAATCACAACCACTCTATGAAATATGTATTATAGTTATCTCCATTTTACTGATGATGAAACTGAGAAACAAAGAAAAGTAACAAGCTCAGAATAAAATGCTAACAAATAAAGACCTGGGGTCCAAACTCAGGTAATCTGACTTTATAGTCCATACTATTAATCACTGTATTATAATGTTTGACAAGGAACCAATCTGATAAGTAGTCCATCCATCCGTCACAGATAGCATCCCCTTTAATAATGATTTCCTCCATTGTTGCTTCAGTGAAAGATGATAGAATATCGAACTAGTTAGGAGGAGAGCATGCTTTCATGGCAGCATGATGGGCAGAACTTTTTGTAAAGGAGAGGTTTAAGGAATCAAAATTTCATCCTGAGAATAGCTATTTAGTTCATTCATGCTTAGATCTGAATGGGATGATCAACGTACAGGATGTAAGCAATAGAGATCTGATACTTGCCTTATTCTCCTGGGACATCAGAGTAATAGAGTCCCCCAGTCCAGAAGCTAGGGGAAAAGAGCTGGCCAGAATATCCCTTACAATTTTGTAACTGCTTTGGCTCATGGAGGTATTTGCCCAATAGAAGCTGGTTCATGTGGACTGTCCACATTTTGGGGGCAGAGATAGGAGATAATGTGGGTAGAGGAATAGAGAGACCCCCTAGTCCTGCTGGAGGCTAACAGTAAGAGGGACAAAATTCATGATGTCTGCCCTCAGCCTTAATCTAAAAATAAACACAGAGAAAAAATTCTAGCTGAACTTTTAGTTTATGCTATTAGACAAAATGGGAAGCAGAACAGGAGGAAACAACCAGAATTCTTATTAGATAGACATAGTGACAAAGTATATTTTGATAATATTTTAGGGTTTAATATATCTTTTTTTTTCTTCTTCATTCATCACCTATCTGTTAAGGGTCTACTGTGTTTTCGGCACTGAGCCAGGTATGGAAACACAATGATTAATGAGACAGTCAGGATCTCTGCTGTTCACAAAGTAGGCCCAGACACTAGGTCATACCATTCATTCAAAGACAAAACGCCTCAGAATCTTAAATGTATTCTGAAGCATACATAAATTTGAGTTTTAATGCGCAAATCAGACTGCTGCATGGTAGTCAGCTTATCTACTTGGAAGAAAAGTAATTCAAATTTTGAATCATTGTATTTCCACACTGGACCATTGATGCTTCTTGCTTTTTTGGTAGGGAACAAAAGCCTGGGTCTCCGTGGCTTTCCCATGATTTCTGGGTGATTAGGTAGATTGGATTCTCTCAAGTTCTCATCTTTCTCTTTCTTTGCTTTCTGTCACCTATTTATGATTTAGGAGTTGAAATCTCAGTGGTGTCAGTGCTTGATCGGGTGCCTAGTAGAGTGCAGTTGCTTAATAAATGAAAATGGGATATTGTCAAATTAAAGTGACCTCTGAACCCAGGTGAATAGCGCTTCCTAAGAGCTGCGTATCAGTGTTCACTCTCTTCTTCCTTTTGAACTCTCCCCAAGGGAGGATGGGTTAGCTGACAGGTCCCAACTTTCCCCACCTGAATTGAGTCTTCTAAATAGCCCCATAAAGAATTTTTTCCAAGCCTCCAGAAATAGTCAATAAATCCAGGCACCAAAGTGCATTCAGGGATTTTGTTTCTCAATCTAAAGAAAGTGGCAGTGGGGAATCTCTCTGATACTATCACTCTTTTAGCTTTAATTTCTCATTAGAGAGATATGTCAAAAAGTCTGAAGAAAGCTTTCAGTAGCCTGACATCTTGTGAATACAAGCTATTGTGCTACTAAGTGTCTGTTCACGTCAGAAAACAGGAGGTCTGGGTGCGTTTGTCCTGTTGATCCACTTTAGATATCTCTTCATTGTCTCTGAGGAACCTTTCATCACAGACCTTTTACCTTCCCCTCCTCCGTTGAGTTGCAGAGTAGTTGGGCTTGAAGTGTAGCTCATTTTCTGATAAAAAGGAGTCACCTGGCTCAATTTTAATTTTCTGTTTTTTTCCTAGTCATCTGTAAGATTGGTGTTTAGGGCATGCAGAAGGCACCCCCTCTCAGAAAAATACCTACACCCTTACCAAACCAATACCCAAAACTCACCACAACAAAAAGAAAAAATAAAAACAAAAGCAAATCCCAATTTAAAGGAAACTTAAAATATTTATCAGGGGCACTTTTCATCCTTTATCTTAGGCAAAAATCTTCCTGAAACTATATGCAATCTACACTGTTAATTTACATCTGCTTTAAACTATGGGGATCAGGATAGACTCTGGGATTGAAACTAAAAAGAGTGTGGACAAAGAGTGGCAAAGTTGTGGGAAATAAACAGCTTATTAGTCACTCATGTACATAACATCTGTTCGGAGTTAGCAAAGGAAGGGAATTCTATATTTGTTTTTATTGGGTTTTAATAGGCATTCATCTTTTGTTGAGGGAAAGAGGGTGAGAATGAGATACTACTGAATTTTCACTAGATAACATAGAGAACAAAATGGTGTCATGCCTTCTGCCTATTTTTAAACCATCTGGTCTACCATCTAATCAAATTCCAAATACTGTTGGCTTCAGATCTGATTAAATCTGCTATAAATGATCTAAGCAGAATGTGGGCTGACTTCATGCTAGGATCATATGAGGTATGGAACCAAGATGTTCTGGCTAAGGAGTTGCTTGCTCTCGAATACCAAATTGGGAACCTACCATTCTCAATGTTTTTTTTGTGTGGAATTATTTAATAAATCACTTGCATTATCTCTGTCTTCCACATTAGATATTAAGTTTTTTTTTAATAGCTGTATTTCTAGATCTTGGCATGGTACCCAATGCATAGTTGGTGCTCAATAGTTATTTATTAAAATACAAGAATAAATAAACAAATGAATGAAGGAATAAATGGATTTTAAAGGATTTTAGTCTATAAATGTATCATTTAAATGCAGGTGGAACCTCAGCCAAGTGGCTAAGTTGGTCAGAACATCGGTCCATAAACTAAAGTAGTTGCAGGTTCTAGTCAGGGCACATACCTAGGTTTTGGGTTTGATCCCTGGTCAGGGAGCATACAGAAGGCAGTCAATTGATATTTCTTTTACAGTAATATTTCTCTCTCTCCTTTTCTCTGTCTCTCTCTCCCTTCTCTCAAATCAGTAAACATATCAGAGAGTGAGAATTAAAAATAAATGAGTAAGTGCAGGTGGAGTCATATCTTGAGCAAATATTTCTTCTGATAATGTGAAATGAGATAATATAGCAAAGTTTCTGGCACTCAGCAGGTGCTCCACAGAGGTCAGCTCTCTTTCCTAGCACCGACCTTGGTGTTGATTTGTGAAGCTGGAAGTGAGTAGGATCTTGAAGAACATTTTTATTTGAGTGCTGGAAGGGCAAAAAGGGACCTTACAAAGGAGGTGGGAAAGTACTAAACCACACTTTACCAGACCCGTGATTTTCCTTACACTGAAAAACTACCTGAATTGCCAATATCCCCTTTCACTCAGGGATTCTGACTTAATAAACTACTTTTTCTAGAACTTCCACAAAGTGATGTCAGAATTTCTTGGATAACAATGCTTAACTTTCTACTTGTGATCTTACATCATATATAAAAATTAACTGAAAGTGGTTCAAAGACCTAAACGTAAGCCCTAAAACTACAACAATCTTAGAAGAAAATGGGAAAAGCTTTCTGGGTTTTGGCAGTGATTTCTTGGATGTGACATCAAAAGCAACGGCAATAAAAATATATATATAGATGAATTGGACTATATCAAAATGTATATTAGTAGCAGGTCTAAATGCCACAAGCGGTGCTCTTTCACATGAGAGACTGAAGAACAGCTGGGATTTATGCCTGTAAGGATGATTTCCTTACAGATTTTCTCCTATGTTAATGGCACTATCCCCTCTTAGCACTATTGGGTTGGGGAAATCATAGCATTTTTTGTTTTTTTGGTTGTTTGGATTGTTTGTTATGCTTTAGGTTTCTGGAAACTATAAAAAGTTACTATTCTGGCTAATTTTTTTAAAAAAGAGGTTGTTTAATGAAGGTGTATGAGTTTACTCAGAACTAAAGGAACGTTTGAAGAACCACAGTCAAAGATTTGGAAGCAAGGAGCTCTTGGGAAATCAGGTAGCAAGAATTAATTATAGTTCCATCAGACAACGTTGCAGATTGAGTGCCAGGCTTCTTTTCAAGTCCTTTGTCTTTACTTTTCATGCCTTATTGGCTAAGTTTGGATCATGAACACCCACCCCATCCTTCCCTTCAAGAAAGAAGTATTATCTTTATTTAGGATCAACCAAGACTGCACAGAATTAAAGGGTCAGTTCTACCAAAGGAAGTAGGGGCATTCTTTCCAGATAAAGAAAGTGTGCTGCATAGCAAACAAACAATCCCAAAATTCCACATGCTGTGAGTTTGCAATTAACACCCATTCCTTGTAGGAAACTGAAGTCCAAGAAATAATTCAAAAGGAACCTAAGGAGTGGAAAAGCTACTATTGAGGTCACCATTTCTCTAGTTGAATTGCATTCCTCTATTAATCTCCCTGAGCCAAACTGCAACACTCCAAGCTGTTGGGGTTAAAAAAGGAAAACTTGTTTCTCATTACAGAGCAGTCATTTGGTCTTTAATTATGTTTGACTGCCTTGTTTCAGGTTTATGGCCGTATTTGTCAAATAGAGATGATGAATACCAAGTGTGCATTAAGAATCTGAGATGCTGGAACGTCGCCGGATGGCACCAGATCTCACTCTCTTCTTTAGCTAAAGTCTTCATTGTAGTTTCTATAGGAAAATATATATGATTTCCCAAATATTCTTTATCCTGATTATTGCTCTGTTGCTCCCTGGCTCATGCTTTAAATATCATTAGATAGCAACGCAGCTTTTCAGCCCCTTGCAGAGCCTACTGAATTGTTACTTTATCAATATTTGTACCCACCGATCTGTGTTTATGAACAGATTCACACTAGTAGCTCACATGTTCATAGTATATCTTCACAGATGCTTTCTCAACTAATTCTCATCAGCAATCTTGGAAGACCTTTATTATTCCCATTTTACAGATGAGGAAGATGAGACTCAAATTGGCTATATTTTTAATCCAGATCATAGAACAAGTCAAGTTATAGTAAGATTGGGCCTTCTGCCTCCAAATTGTAATACAGAAAGCACTTGAGGTGAAGATAATCTTTTATACCTTCCTTATTATTTTTGAATTTCTGATAACATTGTGCACAATATCCTATCTAATAAAGAGGGAATATGCTAATGGACCCTCGTACCATGGCAAAGATGGTGGTGCCTTCAGAGGGAATGTGCTAATTGACTTCTCCACCCTCAAAGATGGCAGTGCCCACAGCCACAATCTGGTGGTGCCCAGTCCCCTCAACACCATGGGGGTGGCAGGCATACAGCACGGCTAGGCCCACATCCAGGCCTGCCTTCAGAGTCCCCCAGTCCCCTCAGCCCCCCAGCTACCCAGGGCCGGCACAAAGTGCAGGCAAGCCTCAGACCTTGGCTGCCCAGCTCCCAAGGGATAGCCTGAGGTGCAGGAAAGCCTTGAATGGCAGCTTCCCAGTGGCCAAGGGCTGCTTGATGCTCAGGTAACTATGATGGGCCAAGGCTTGTGCTACCTGCAGTGGCAGTAGCAGAGCTGTGATGGGGCATTGCCTTCCCCTGATCACCATGTCCCCTCCCTCCCCTGAGGGCTCCTGGACTGTGAGAGGGGGCAAGCCTGGCTGAGGGACTCCCCCTCCAGTGCATGAATTTTCATGCACCAGGCCTCTAGTCATATATAAAGATGTTCTCTTCATAAAAGCAGAGGTCTGTTCAGTTTTGTTCCAGTGCCTGTTTTCCTTACATTCACCTTTATCTTTATTCCCCTTATATCTTGCTTTGCTTTTGGTCAATTCCTTTCTCCTGGTCAGCTTATTTTTATATCATGCATGCACTTTTAAGTACAGCAAAGTGTAATGCCATCTATATTTGTGCAGCACCTTACATTTATAAAGAGCATTTACCTACATCAGCTCATTGGATTAATGTGATTCTCTTAATCCTGTGAAATTTTACTATCATCTCCGTTTCCAGAAGAGGAAACAGAGACTCAGTTAAGTGTCTGTTTTAACTTCACATCGCTAGAGAGTCCTGGCATAAGTTGTGGAGCTAAGATTTAAATTCAATTGCTTTTTTAAAACTCTGTCTTTGTTCTTTTTCTATTTCTCACATGGTATTCACTAGCCCATCAAAATGCAAGACATGGCATGCCAGATATTGCAGTCTTTGCAGACTCATTCACCTGCTCCCCAGCTGCCTGTTAGCCAGGCTATTTTCTCATTGAGAAATTATTAAGCTGTATATCAGTAATACTAGTGGAAGGAAATTATTTTTTCATACTACCAAACAATATTATTGCATAGATGTTTACTAAAATATAGCATTTCCTTACTCTAATTTGATTTTGGAATAGGGCTTTATGCTTTGAAAATGTGCAGTCTTAACATTTTTATAGCACTTGATTTGATTCACATTTGCTTTGCTGAGGACTTTCTGCAAATGGAATGACTACCTGAGAATAAATGAGCTCTCCAACACTTGGAATAGTCAAACAGTGGATAGATAGCCACTTAGTGATGCTATAGAAAGGAGACATGCTTCATATCTAGAATTAGGTTTAATTAGACCAGCAGTCTCTCCCCATAAGCTTTATTGAGGTTGACTTTGACTTGTTGCATACAGATTAGGGGGGAAATTGATATGGTTAATGAATATGTTGTAGATGGTAAAGGAAATATTTTAAAAATTATTTAATTTGATCACTGGTGATTTATACACAGTAGGGTGGATATATCAGAATAAGATCAAGAATTTTGGAGTAAAATGGACATTGCCTTCATGGCTCTGTGAAAGCACTTAACCTCTATGACCCTCACTTTCTCATCAATAAGTTGGGAATTATAATAATTACCTCTTCCAGAGTAATTCCTATAAAGTCCGATACCTGTCATATATTAGGCATAATATTGGTATATGCCAGTGATTGGCAAACCGTGGCTTGCAAGTCACATGTGGCTCTTTGGCCCCTTGAATGTTCTAATGCGACTTCTTCAAAATAGACTTGCCCAGACCGAAAACCAACTTCTGCGCATGGGCCATGAAGTTTCACACTATGTGTGTACCCACATGTGGAATTTTGTGGAAGAACCACACTCAAGGGGCCAAAGAGCCGCATGTGGTTCGCAAGCCATGGTTTGCCGACCACTGGTATATGATCACCATGATTATACATGACAGATAACAGATAATAAACCATGGAAAGAAACCATACTGTTTACGCACTTTGATTTTCTCAATCATTAACTCTTTCACAAAACCAAATTCCACTTAACTTCTTCCTGGGTGCACAGTTAGACAGGGCTGGTTTAGTGTGCGACCTGTGCAGTTTCACTGGACACCACGCTTAGAGCGCCCGGTGCTTGGTTTAATGCTCTGCTGTCACTGACCTAAATTTTTTAAGTAGTTTTATTTTTTACCTAACTTTTATAAGTGAAGTCCAGTGGGACAATAGAGCATGCACATTAGCAGGGGAGTGTCACACACTATGCAGGGCCACTGTTTCTTGCTGGCTTATTTGCATGCAGTGTTTGCAATGCCTCTAGAGCACAGAATTTTGGTGCAACCCTCATGTGTGGTGTGTTCGGCGAGACTCAAAGTGAATACAAGGCCATTGTGTCATACCTATGACTAAGTAAATGATGTCACTTACAGTCTTCAGAGTCCCCTTGAACTTGCTTTGAAGGCAGAGGCAATCATGTTTTAAAAAAATACAAATGGCTAAGAAACGGTATCGTATTCTATCTTACTCATGTTACTGTTCCATGTTAGCCAACCACATACACTGAAATTGGTGACATAGATGGAAAGCAAAAATAGGATAAACCATAGTTTCTTTTCCTTTCAGCCTTCCTTGCTCAACAGTAAGCTAATGGAAGAGAATGTTAGCAGAATGTATCCAGAAGGAAAATTAAAACAGTTGAGTTCATTTTGGGCAGTGTTTCCACTGTTCTGGTGAGGACATGTATGCATACAAATACAACAAAAAACTACATGTGAATTTTAGTGATTCCACATACTAATTATTCATATCTGTATCAAAAGCTGGGATTATACATATAATAATAAATGGCAAAATTCATGCAAATAATTAAAAATTTTAATTAACTTAGAAAGTCATAAGATAAAAAACAAAACAAAACATACCATGACAAATTGAGAGAGATATCATACAAGAAAGGTAAAAGCTTTCTATTTTAGTTTCAATAGTACTTTTGTCCTGCTTGCTCAGGGGTCCCTACATTTTCATTTTCAATTGGGTACTGTTCATTATTTAATCAGCCCTCTGGCTAGCATACATTTCTCAATTTTGCTTGTAGTTAGGTATAAGTATGCTACTGAGTTCTATGTATATGCTAATGTATATGATGTGTGTCATTTCCAGATTTATTACACTATTGTATACATGACACTTTTTCCACAACTGGCATATCAAAGTTTTATCTGATGCTGAAACCGCTCATATCATCAAGTTGATAAGTATTACTTGAAATTTCTTATTGTTATTTGATTTTTATATTTATTTTCTCCCACATTAAAGTAGCTTAGGGTTAGAGAGTATATTCCTTTGGTACTTACTATCCTTGCTAGCTATATCCCATCATCATGCTAGTTTACTATATTGATGACATCAAGTTGATATAACTTGGTAAGAAGGAAGCAGCAACAGTATGAATTCCCATGTAAGGCACAGAATGTGGAAGATACCTAATATGTTTCAGGGGCCTGCACAGTGATGAAGTAGTCTGAGGTAAATCAGACATTATATTCAAGATAATATTATTCATCCTGCTCCTAGAGTACACACTATGCTAAGTGAAATAAATCTGACACAGAGGGACAAATACATTTGAATTGTACTTATATGTTTAATCTAAAAAAACAAAATAACTGAACAAAATAGAAACAAACTCGTAAATACAGAAAATAAATTTATGGTCACTGAATGGGAGTTGGGCTGGATGGTATGGGTAAAAAAGGGATTAAAAATTATAAATTGTCAATTATAAAAATAGTCTTGGGGACATAAAGTGAAGCATAAGGATTATAGTCAATAATATTATAATAACTATGTATGGTGTCAGATGGTTACTAGACTTATTAGGGTGATCATTTCATAAGGTATGTGTATGTCTAATCACTGTGTTGTACACCTGAAGCTAATATGTTTTATGACAACACTAATTTGAAAATAAAATATTTTATATTTGGATGCTAAATAAAAAGTATGGGTCCTGTACCTTCAATCATTAGGAATGAAGTATAGAAGCTTATAGCATTCTTTGATTTTAGAGAAAAAAATGCATGCCACATTTAAAAATACTGTTCCAACCTATTTTAAAAGTTAATTAAAAGGCTTACAGTTTTGAGTGAGACCCAGAGCTAGAGATGGCTTTAATGTAGGGTAAGGCTATGATAAGAGGAGCTCTGCCTTTTAAAGCGTAAGATGTAGCTCCAGCAGAGCTAAAGGCATCTGCCTTAGATAAGAAAACTGAGTGGAATCTCTGAAAAGCCGGAGTAGAGAATCACTGTACAGGCTAATAATATTGTAAAGCAAGGCCATATCATCTATGGCAAGAGTTAATCACCTTTCATAAGGTCGTTCATGCTGTGCTATTGGGTGTGGATGGAGACTAAGGACTAAGTGCTTGACCATGTGACATTAAGTGACTGTGTAGTTGGAGTTGCCTGTTAAGAATATTGTCAGACCGAACAAGTCATAAGTTTAGAAAGGCAGAATAGTAATCTATTATCTAATGGAAATGATAATTAGGAATCAGGACTGAGTGGAACTGGAGGGCACGATAATTTACTTGGGTAGGTAGTGCAGAATCCCAAATTACCAACATTTATTGCTTTGACATCTCTCCCTCAGCTCACACCTCTAGCCTGGTGATAGGCTTTCTATTACATAATGAAAAATATAATACCTGGATTTCCCACATTATTGCCCTGGGACTTGAGGATAAGGGGAACTGCTGTAACTACATTGATTCTCATGCTTCTTGCTGTGTGTTGGATAATAAAGTTCTTTGTCTCTGGTCTAGGGGTTTCATATATTCTGCCAATATATATGGAACAGCAGCAGTGGTCAAATCAAATAGAGATCCAACATATATGTAACATATATATGTGCATTTAGAACTTGCATATATGTGTAATATGTATTAATATATTTGTATCCTATATAATAAAAAACTAATATGCAAATAAATAGACCAAATTCTGGAATAACCAAACAACCAGCCACTGTGACATGTGATGACCACCAGGGGGCGTACGTGGAACATAATGGGAGTTGGCAGCAGGTGGCAGAGCCATAGAACTTGGTGGGCATCAGTGGAGCTGGTGAGCGGGGGTGCCAGACCAAGGCAGGGTGCTGGTCACTGTCATTGGAGTGAGCCTCTGATGGTTACTGAAAATTCTTTGTTCCACAGTCCTGCCTAGTGCTTGTACCTGCTGCTGGCACTGGCCCTGCTCACAACCACTGCTGGCACTGGAGCCGCTGCTTGCACCCACTGCTGGTTCCCAGTGCCAGCTCCGATTGCTAGGTGCCATCAGTGGGTGCAAGTAGTGGCTGCCTGCCCTGATCACACCTCAGGGCTTCTCCACCTCCCCCTGCTCCTGAAGGGCGAACAGGGCAGCAGCTGCTGCTCACACCACTGACAGCGCCACTTGCAGCTGCTGCGGGCACCAGCTCCAATAGCTCTTTACCAATAGTGGGTGCTAATGGGGCCAGCGCCATCAGCATATGGGAGCTGCAGCTGCTGGAGCAGAACTGCTGGCAGACAGGGGACTGAGGCAAAGGTTGGAGGGGCAGGTGGGGGCATGGAGGATGGGCCAAGACCCACCCTTGTGCCCCACAGACTCATGGCCCACAGTTCCTTTCAGGTGCATGAATTCATGCACTGGGCCCCTAGTATGTTTATAAACAGATTGGATAGCCATGTCACAAGTAATAACTTCCTTTTTTAAAACTTATTTTCCATATTTTACAATTGACATGTTATTTGCAGTCAAAACTAAAGCAATAAATATACTTTTAAAGCTAAAAACAAAACAAAGTAAAACCTTGGCATGATTCATGACTAGATTAGCATAATTTGGTAGTATGAGTTAATGTTCTGCACTACAACTCTACTGAGAGGCAAAAGGCAATGGTGAAGGGAAATCTTCCTAGTGAGCAGATATTTACTGAGATCCTGGTCATCAGCTTTCTGTGTAAGGTGCTCAGAGGTAAAGTTAATGATATACATATTCCTGGGAAGTGGCCAATGGATCAGCTGATTGGTCAGGAGATTAGAGGGAACTCAGATATTGGAAAATAGGAGTCATGTAGGTCTGGGGAAAAGGCAAGTGGCAAGATCTAGAAGAGTGGGAACATTAAGTGTGAATTTTTGAGTTTCAGGACAATATCTATAGGAAATGGTGGCAAACAGACTTTTAGTGGTCCCTTTCTCCTGTTAATCATGCCCTGATAATCTCCTGCTCTTTATTGTTGGCTAAACTACTTACTATATCTCCTGCTGTTCATTGTAGGCTATACTAGCTATGACATCTGGCCAATATATTGTGTCAAAGATGATACAATACCACTTGCAGATTATATCACATAGTGAAATTCCATTTCACTAGCAGTTTCTCTCCTTCTTTCTACCTTGATGACTTTGATGAAGTAAACAACCACAGAGGGGGGGGGGGGCATGTGGCAAGGAATTGAAGGCAGTATCTAACCAGCAAAATCAAGAAATTAAGTGCTGCCAATAACCACTTAGAAGCAGATCCTTCCCAAGCTGAGCCTTACACCTGCGGCAGCTCTGTGGGATACTTGAAGTTGAGGACTCACATAAGCAGTATCTAGATCCCTAACCTACAGAAGCTAAAATAATAATCATGTATTGTTTTAAGTTGCAAAGTTTTTGGGCAGTTTGTTATGCAGCAATCAATAACTAATATAGAGAGCACACATTAAAGAAGAATTAGCAAAATTAGGTGTATAAGATGACTCATCCAGGTAATACCAGGCAGGCAATGCTGAACCTTCCATATGGTATTGTCCATAAGGGAGACCACAGAGCTACTCAAGCCACCTGAGCTCAGAGTGCTGAAGTACGTACTCATACCCTGCATCCAAGGTTTTTAAGTCAAAGACTAGGAGCAATTTCTATAAAAATTAGCTAATAGCCAGACTAATTATTAAATACATCTCCTACTTATTATATTCGTCCTTTGTTCCCTGCAACTTTGCTATTAAAATGTTTTGGCCTCTTAACTTTTACTGACAGATTGGCCCTATAATTGGAATTACTTTCCTAAAGGCATCACAGAATTGATATTGCCCCACTTTAATTAAGCAACTATGAAAACCCAGTAGCTCTAATTAAGGAGGAAAAGAAATACAACTATTTGGAAGGAAAGAACATAGGAGAACGATTGAAATTTCTTTTGAGAGCCACATTTTTTAAACTTAAACTTCTTCTAACACCACTTCTTCAAAATAGACTCGCCCAGGCCATGGTATTTTTTGGAAGAGCCGCACTCAAGGGGCCAAAGAGCCGCATGTGGCTCTTGAGCCGCAGTTTGCCAACCACAGCCCTGGTACAATGTCTAACATGCAGTAGGGACTCAGTGATTATCTGCTGACTGAAATAGATAAATGCATATCTGGAAACTCATTTCATCCGAATTAAACACTCTCCTTTTTCTAACTGCTAATTCACTTAAGTGAATGTGTTTTGTCTCAAGCATGCATTTTGGCAAAAGTTTTCTGATTAATGCTGGACCAAAGGGAGTCACTGAAATGCAGCATTGGCAAAGCCAGGGGGAGCTCTTTGGGACCCAGAAGCTTTGCATAACATTTTAGCTCTCACTACAGCACCATCTCTTTTCTTTGAATTCAAGGTCTACTTTTTAAGCAGGTGATGTAATATGGTATTAATAACGAGTGAAGGGTATTATAAGCTTCCTTTGGGATAGCTAATTCTGAATTGTTTGAACATCATTCAGGTCACTGTGTAATCTCTCTAACACAAGCTTGCTGAAGATTCAATTCAACTAAGTAGACAACTTAGGTGAATTATTTGCTTAAATGCCTGCTAAGTAAGATTGTAAAAATAAAACCGTAGGGGAACTCTTGAGAGGATCAGATATTTTATAAGAACTTAAGATTATTTTTTAGGATTTAAGATTCCTGATAAAGAATGTAATTCTTTACAAAATCTCTATAGGCTCAAATATTAAATATTTTCTAAAGACTATCTCAGTATAATACTGTAGAGTTAAAGAATAGACAGGTGATATTAAAAAAAAAAAAAGGTGTATCTCACCCCCCCCCCCTTCATGTATATCATAATTTGGCTGTTTGCTTTATATACAAGTAATAATTACTATAAAGGATGATATGTATAACTTCATCTAGTATTGCTTAATTAACAGTTCAAATATAATACAGCATGAGGATAATTGAAAAAAATTATCTTTTAGAAAGATAACATCCTATTTGTTTATATTGTATACAGCATTGTATGTTTCATATACTATGAATTCTGAGGGAGGAGGGAATAGAAAATCCATTGCACACAAGACTGGGAATCAGGTTACCTCAGCTCTCCCAATAACAGGCTATGTTGCCTTGCATGAATGAAAAGTTACTTACATTCTCTGATGCTTCTTTCCAAAGCTGTAAATGTGAGTGTCAGAAATGGTATATAATTTTCCTCCAGTGCTAACACTGGATGATCTTTTTGATGCCCGATTTTAATGTTTTAATTGGGAAACTAGGCAAGAACCATTTCTTTAACATCCAAGTAAGAATTTCTGATAAATTAAACACAACATATTACTCATTGTGTGTCCTGACTTAAAATATTCTGACTTAATTGAAGCTTTTCCTCCTCAAATGATATGCATACAATTTGTCTTCTGGCTATTAAACAGCAATTTGAGCTAGAGACTTCTCATTTTTTAAACCCCTATGAATTAATTATCATTCTGCTTAATTATTGGAAAGTAAGGATGAGGCTTTTGCTGTAGCCCGTGAAGGAGAAACTGATATTGTGCCCATTGTGAACAACTAGCACACTGGGCACAATCCAGGTAACAACTGTGTTCAGCCATTGCGCTAGAAAGGGGCTGGATAGGCTGTGTGACCTCTGAGAGAAGGGGGCACACGAGGTGTCCTAGGACTGCTTTGGCTTTCTGCCTGGAGCACATTACGGGCCATGGCACAAGGAGGGAAAGTCAAGCAGAGTATTGTCTTCGTGAGATGTGAAATGGAAATTTTACTTAGATTTTACAGAAGAGAAGAGTGCTGGACTGGAAATCTTAGAATTGAAAAACATCCAAAATGCAGCAAAGAGGGAAAAAGAATGAAAACATTTTATAAGAGCCCCTAGCGGACAATATCAAGGAGTTTAATTTTGCCACTGTGCAATTGAAACCTAAGGAGGAGGGGAACAGAAAAAAAATTATTAAAAATAGTTGAAAAATTGTCCATATTTGAAGAAAACTATAAAGAAACAAACAAGTAAAAAATCCAAACAATTTCAATGACATCAGATATTCCAGAAAAATTGTTTTCAATTTCAATATTTCAGATATTCCAGAAAAATCAAAGGCAAATGACATAGAGGACAAATAAGATAAAAATGTCTTCAGCCTTGCCATCAAAAACAATAGAAGCCAGAAAAAATAGAGAGACATTTTAAAGGCAATTAGCAACAACAGAAATGTTCAATCTAAAAATCTATATCCAGTGAGATTATATTTCAAAAAGGAAGGCAAAAAAAATTTTTTTTTTTGATAACCAAAGCAGAGAGAATCCACATGGTATTGGTCATCATACAAAGCCTCTGACACCTGGCCAAACACCCACACTGGGAACAGTTTAAAGTATTTTAATAAGAAAACAGGTAAATCTTAGGAGATTTTGCAAGAAATATATAGTGTTTAAAAAATATTTTATTCTCTGTTAAAATCTATTATTTTAAGAATTTCTAAGAGCAATTAAAAAGGGAAACCATATATAAACTAAAATAAGTTAAAGGATGTTCTTCAGACAGATGGAAAACAACATATCAGACAGAAGAATAAATCTATAAAAAATAAAAGAGAACTAGAAATGATAAATATTGGGTTGTTATTGGGTATATTTGAGTTAGAGACTTCTCATTTTTTTCCTTTATCTTTTAAAAGATAATTTACTGTTTACTTCAAAATAAGAACTTTATGCTAGAGGACTTATAGCATAAGTGAAATAAGTTATGTGACAGTAACAATACAAAGAGCAAGAGGAGGGGGAAATTAACATTTTTATATTATATTTGTGAAATAGTATAATAATTCCTAAGTTTATAATAAAAATGTAACCCCAATAACATCTGCTTTAAAATGTTAAAGGACTTATGGCTAATAAACTAAGAGCAGAGATAAAATGGAATAAAAAGTTTACCTAATCCAAAAGAAGATAGATAACATTAAAAATAATAAAAAAAAATACAAAGGATAACAAAAAGCAAATAATCAGATTAAAGTAAAAATCAATATGTCAATAATTACATAAATGAAATAATTTATATGACAGTAACAATACAAAGTGCAGAAGAAAGGGGAAATTAACATTTTTATATTATATTTGTCTAAGTTTAACATTTAAAAACAGACCTTATCAAGCTGGGGAAAAGTATATACCCAATAACAACCAATTAAATATGAATCCCTAGATGAGTTAAAAGTATATTAATATCAAAGAGAACATGAGTAAAAAAAAAAAAAAGGCAGGAATAGCTATATAAGTATCAGACCAAGTGTTCTCCAAAATAGGGAATATTGCTCATGTTGAGGAAATTTTTCTAGTGATTAAGTAGTTAAATAATTATGAAGACCTAACACATTTTAATGCATCTAACAATAGAGCTTCAAAATAGATGATTTAAAATTTGGCAGAACTGAAAGCAGAATAAATAAAAGCTAACATATTTAAATATTTCAAAGTCCTTTTCAGTAACTGATAAATAAAAAAAAAGTAAAAAGAAAATCAAGAAGAGTATAGAAGACATGAACTATTAATCAACTTGACATTTATGGAGTGCTCCACCCAATGTGAACAGAATACATATTCTTGGCAATTGTTAAAGAATAATTACCAAGATAAACTATATGCTGGTCCATAAAACAAATCTCTAGTAATTTAAAAGCTTTAAGATCTTAGAGTCTGCTTTCTCACCAAAATAGAATTATATTAGAAATCAATAATAGAGCAATGCATGAAAAACTCTAAATACTTAGAGACTAAACAACACATAAATATGAATTAAAAAAAAAAGATTTTTTATGCTAACTGTTGGTGAAGATGAGGAACAACTAGAGCATTCATACATGTAAAATGTAAAGGAGCATGAAATGGTTTAACCCATTCTGGAAAACAATTGGACAATTTCTCATAAATTTACACACATCTGCTATATGATGCAGCAATACCACTCTCAAGTATTTACTCAAGAAAGTAAAAACATATGTCTACAAAAACTTTCAATCACAACTATACAGAAAAGCTTTGTTAATAGTAATTCCAAACTGGAAACCACACAAATGTCTGCCAAGCGATGAATGAATAAACAAATAATTATATGTTCATACAATGAATTACTATTCGGTACTACAGGCAGGTATCAGTGATAACATTTTATCATTATATATAAAATATGTAATATATAATATCATAAATGAGATATTATATCTGTAAAATAATAAATGAATCTCAAAAACAATATGCTGAGTAAAAGATACCAGAAACAAAAGAGTATACTGTATGAAATTCTAGAAAAGGGAAATCTGATAAAATGTTTAGAGTTGTGGATCCTTAAGGATTGAAAATAAAGGGGCACATCTTTTTGAGGTGATGCAAATATTCTGTTTTTTTATGGTGGTGGTTACACATGAGTATATGTATTTGTCAGAACTAATTAAACTCTATCTTTTAATAGTTGTTTATTTTAAGTAAAATTCACACACAGTATTATATTAGTTTCAGGTATACAATCCAGTGCCAGCCAAAGTGAGCAGCCACCTGTGCCCTGTCTAGGACCATCTGGATTGAGCTACAAAGCAATTTACAGATGGCTGCTACTTGTGCTGGGTTAGGAGGTGCCTGGGAGAGGCCAAGAAGCAAACCAAGGTCTGCTGCCTTGAGTACTGGCTCTGCGGTCACTTAGCAAGCAGTATGGGGCATGCTGAGGTCAGATGATGCTTGCTTGAAGATTTTAGGAAAGTCACCGCATCAGCCCAGACAGGCCTTTTGTATGGAAAAACCACTGGCAATAGCTTGGGTGGACCTAAAAGACGGGTGAGGCGATTTCTTTAAATCCCCAGGGCCAGGTGAATAGTGTTAGCCAGCTTGATGGAGACTAAGCTATGGCACCCACCTGCCTGCCCTGTGGAGAGAGGGCTCAACAAAAGAACCATGGACCTTGCCTGCATTTCTGTCTGGTAGAAAGCTGCCCTACCCTCACGTCAGACAGTTCAGTTCTTCCCCATACGTCCCTAGTGCCTTTAGAGCAGTGGTTCTCAACCTTTCTAATGCCACGACCCTTTAATATAGTTCCTCATGTTGTGGTGACCCCCAACCATAAAATTATTTTCATTGCTATTTCATAACTGTAATTTTGCTACTGTTAATGAATCATAATTTAAATGGCATTAGGTGGTGATCAGGCAGGCAGGCGGGTGAGCAGTTAGGAGCCAGCGGTCCCAGATTTTGAGAAGGATGTCTGACTGCCAGGGATTGGGCCTAAACCGTAGTCGGACATCTCCTGAGGGATACTGGATTGGAGAGGGTACAGGCTGGGCTGAGGGGATCCCCCATGCACAAATTTTGTGTACAGGGCCTCTGACATACAAAAATATGCTCAGTGTTAATAATTATCAGGTAAATGCAAATTAAAGCCACAGTGAGATATCATCTCGTACCTGCCATAATGGCTATCATCAATAAAACAATAAAAAAAAAAACAAGTGTTATCAGTGAGGTGGAGAAAAGGACTCTTGTGCCCTGTTGGTGGGAATGAAGATTGGTGCAGCCACTGTGGGAAACTGTATGGAGGTTTTTCAAAAAATAAAAATGGAACTGACTTCAGACCAAGCAAATTAACTTCTGTGAATATATCCAAAGAAACTGAAAACAGTAATTTGAAAGAATATATGTACCCTATGTTCATTGCAGCATATTTACAATAGCCAAGCTATGGAAGCAGCCCAAAAGAGAAGTGGATAAAAATGTGGCAGTATAGCCCTGACCAGGGTGGTTCAGTTAGATGGAGTATCCACCCATACACCAAAGGATCATGGGTTTGGTTCCAGGTCAGGGCACATACCCAGGTCTTGGGTTCAATGTCCAGTTAGGGTGCAAATGAGATGCAACTAAGTGATGTACCTTTCTCCCTCCCTCCCTCCCTCCCTTCTTCCCTCCCTCCCTCCCTCCCTTCCTCCTTCCCTCTCTCCCTCCCTCCTACCCTTCCTTTCTCTCTAAAATCAATGAAACCATATCCTCAGGTGAGGGTTAAAAATTTAAAAAGCAGCGGTACATATATACTTATCACTCAGCCATAAAAAAATAGAATGAAAAATTATCATTTGTTGCAACATGGATAGACCTAGAGACTATTATGTTTAGTGAAATAAGTCAGTCAAAGAAGGACAAATATCATATGTTTTCACTTATATATGCAATCTAAATAACAATATAAAATGAAAAACAACAAAAAACACAGAACAGACTCATAGATACAGAGAACAGACTGATGGTTGTCAGAGGGGGCAGCTTAGGGAACTGGGTGAAAAAGGTGAAGGGTTTGAGAAGTACAGATTGGTAGGTACAAAATAGTAAATGGGGATGTAAAGCACAGGAAAGATAGTTAAGAATATTTTAATATCTCTGTATTGTGCCAGGTGAATACGGAAAATATCAGGGGAAACACTTTTTAAAGTACATAATTATCTAACCACTATGCTGTACAACTAAAGCTAATACAAAATAATATTGAGTATAAAAGAGTAATTGAAAATATTTTTTTAAGAAAAGGAATGAAGAAAAAAATTATTTCAGTGCTAAAAGAAATGAGCCATCAAACCATGAAAAGATGTGGAAGAAACTTAAATGCATATTACTAAGTGAAAGTAGTTCATCTGAAAAAAATTATCCTATACGATAAATGCAAATAGACTGAATTGTGGAACAACTGCAACACTTGTGGCCCCTCAGTCTGGCCAGCCCACCTCAAAGGCTCCCATCAGGGCTGACCGGCTGGACCCCACCAGTGCACAAATTCATGCACTGGTCTTCTAGTGTATGTATAATAATAACTATATGACATTCTGGAAAAGTCAAATCTTTTTTTTATTTATTTAAATTTTTTTTTTTTAATTTCAGAGAAGAAGGGAAAGGAAAAGGGAGAGACAGAATCATCAACGATGAGAGAGAATCATCAATCTGCTTTCTCCTGCACCACCCCCAAGGGGGATTGAGCTTGCATTTTGTCCATGCCTCCTGGTTCATAGGTCAACAGTCAACCCCTGAGCCAAATCAGCCAGGCAAAAGTCAAAACTGTTGAGAGATTAAACAGATCATGGTTGCCAGATCCTAGGAAAGAGAAAGAAAGGAATGAATAACTGGAAAACAGCAAAAAAATTATGCAGTTATGCATTTGTTGAAACCATAGAATGTATTGTACAATAAAAAGAGTGAACCCTAAGGTAAACTATGGACTCTGGCTGATCATAATATGCAAATGTAGGTGGCAAAAAATGTTCCTCTCTGGTGGAGGATATCAATATGGAGGAGGCTAAGGATGTGTGGGGGCAAGGGTATATGGGAAATCTCTGCATTTCCTCTTACTTTTGCTGTGAACTTAAAATTGCTTAATAAAAAAGGAAAATCTTACAAAAGAGAGAGAGAGATGTAAGTATTTAGAAAATGAAGCAATATTCATTATTAGACTTAATGGGTTCATCAAGAATAAGCCATCCATAATAGAAACATTTCCTTCTTTGGTGGATTATGTATATACAATACATACCGCTGTTCCTCTCAGAATGTTGTTTCATTCAATGTCGTTTTATTATAATGTTAATGAAATGCAGTAGGACCTTAGTTCTTCTTTGTATCAATTAATCTATGGTAAAATTGGTTTTCATTATACTTAGTTTTGCTTAAAGTTACAGAACCTATTGAGGACATTGAGGAATTTCTGTACTTGGATTTCAACATGATCCCATGACATCTTTCTGAATAGGGATATTTGCTGTAATAAGAATAATTCAAAGGAGGCCCTATCCTTTTCTGAATGGTGTTATTTCTAGAGGCATGGGACGCTTTCTTTGACTGTGTATGTGTTTGTGTGTAGTTTCTGATTGTTTAGTTTTTCACTTTTAAACAATGACATATTTTTTTTAAGTTTTTAAAAACATTTGAAACAATGACATGCTGTTCAAGCATATTTTAAATGTCATGCTGATCAGAATTTTATATGGCTCAAAGGTGAGAAGAGTAGTTAAAATATTTGATATTAGAATTGTTGTCCATAAGTAATTCAAGTGACTCAAATAATAGATGAGCATTTGAAATAAATAAAGGTAAAAGATAAAAGTAAATTTATGCACTGGTTTCACAATAAAATAGTTACAACAGTGAAATATTATATGTAAAAGGAATCAAGATCTGTAAGGTGTTTATAAGTTGAATATAAATTAATTATTGACATACCTTGCCAAAAAAACCCAAAATTATTGATAATAGTTATAGTTTATTGAATGCCTACTATGTTCCAGGTATTATTAGGATATTTGCTTATATTTATCTATAAATATCATATACATCTTTATTTTTAAAATTTATTTTTACTATTTTATAATGGAATTTTTAAGCTCAAATGACTGATCTAAAATCCTTCTTTCTCCATACCCATGTCTTTTTTTGTCTTGTTAATGTGGTCATAATAACCAATATAAAGGATGTAACTGGTCCATTTTAATCTAAGCTATGCAGAGTCCCATGCCAGGCTCTTGTTTTGTTTTGCTTTTAATTGAGAACACCCGGGGTTCATTCTTTACATCTTATACATCTCACACAAAAGAAAAGTGGGAGTACTTTTTGAGTACTCCAGGTAATCAGGGAAGGAATTTGAATTTATATGATATGAAGAACAGCCCATAGATTTAAGGGTTTTTGTCCTACACAATTGGTGGCTGTCTTTAGCATTTGAAGAAGTATTATTTGGAAGATAGGTTACATTTTTTTTTTTGTTATGACTCCATATAGTGGAACTAGGACTAATAAGTGAAAGTCAGGACATCACCTTGGAATAATGTAAGTTAGAATTTTCCAACAGTTTTTTTTTGAAAATGTACTAAAATCTCTGTATAGTGGTGAGCTGCCCAGCACTGGAGGTATTCAAGCAGAGTGCAGTTGGTCACTTAGTTGATTATTCAGGTTAAAATCACTGGTAGTCTCAACTGACTTTTAAGGTTCCTTTGAATACATTATTTGGAATCTTGATTGTTATAGACTCAGCAGTATATTTAGGGGTCAGCAGTTAGCATGCATTTTAAGAAAAGTAATTTTATTGAATAACTTCATTATGATACCAGACTAAAACAGAAACAAGCAACAGCTCACCTGCAAGTTAAAGCAGAGGCAGTTGTTGGTGAGGAGGAACAGGGTTTTGGTATTGTTTCATCCATTGTTCTAACGACTTGCCAAACAATAATTATTTACTTTCGAATGAAGATCCCTGGTGTATATTTTCTACATTCTTTAAGGGAGATGATCGCTAAATGTTTTCATCTCCATCTCCATCCCCTCTGTCTTGAGTCTTGGCAAAGGAAGAAGCCAAGGTGACCTTTATGGAAGGTGAGCATTCTTGGCTGTGATGGGAGGAACGCTGCAGTTACCTGGGACTCATTCTTTCCATCTCACACACTGGAAGACCTCCCAGGAAGAGCTGCCAAGACAGCCAAGGTCCACGTATCCTCAGCAATAACACTCAGGCTACCCTGCCAAAGGCCTGGCTGGCTTTTACTAAGCACTTTCCAGAAATAAGACATATTCTATCCCTCTCTATCTTCTCCCCTCCCTCATACCCCCCAAGTCCTCCTTAACAAGTTTTTCTTTACTGATTTGTTAAATAGTTGCCATTGTCTAAAAGCATTTTGAAGATATTTTTGAATTTTTTACCTTTGCTATTCTAAGAGTTGTCTGTGGGCCAGCATCCGCATCACTGAGAGCTTGTAAAAAATACAGGTACTTGCCCTCCCACCAGAACTATTCAACCAGAAACCCCCTTTTAAATAAAATTCCCAAGTGATCTGTATGTGCATTGAAATTTGAGAAGCAGTGTTTTAGTTTACCTGCTCATGATTTTACGTATTTTGTAAGTATAATATGTGATTTAATCCTTCTCCCATTGTTCTAATTTTTCTTTTTAGTGCTTCTAATGGATCCCTAAGATTGAGGTCAGTGAGCTTTCTGGAGCTATTGCCTAAACTAGATTCTTCAACTAATCTTTACTCTTCAATTCATAATCCAATTGTTTACTATCAATAATTACCAAACTTTAAACCCTACCTCCAAATTGTCTGGCTTCCACCTGCCACAACAGACCTGAATCAGGCCCCATCATCTCAGTTTGGACTATAATGATAGCCTCTTTACTTCTGATTTCTCCCTGCTCTCATTCATTCTCCAAACTTTGGGCAAAGGTGATTTTTATTGAAAGCATCTTTGTCCAGGAACAATGTCCTCCTAACATTACTTTGCATAAAAAAATGTCTTTGTAATCAGTCTCCATTAACCTTTTAGCTTTTTCTATTGCCACATTCCTACTTAACACTTTAATTCTAAATATAAGCTACTACTGGCCATTCACACATTTCCATTTTCCTGAAAGTTCATCCTCACACTTCCACCTCCTCTTCTTTCTAGACTCATGAAAATAAAGCCTTCTACAGTTTTCCCAGAAAGAATGAGTTGTTTTTCCCTCTGCTGTTGTAACAGGATTGCAGGCTATATCATCATGTTCCAGTGTTATGTTCTTGTCTCCATACAGAGCTAGATTGTGAGTGAATGCAAGGCAAGAATAAGGGAGATACTGTAGTATTTGCTTAAAGAAATAGGTTCTGGAGTGAAATAATATGTCAAATTTCATTCTTTCCTTACTATCGCAGGACCTTAAATGGTTTGTTCTCTAGCTCTGCATCACATGTCCCTATCCTCTTGGGGCTACTAGGTGCATTTTCAGGAGCTACAGTCCAGAGAACTCAGCAGGTCACTGTGAATTAAGATAGGTCACTGTGAATCAAACCAGTGATCACTTGGTGCATGGGATGATGCTCAACCAACTGACCAACACTGGCCAGGGCTTGTCATCCCTTTAGATGGAAAGGTGTAATAAATATAATATTATCTGATTGAGATTATCTATCTATCTATCTATCTATCTATCTATCTATTTATCATCTATCTATCTATCATCTATCAATCTATCTATCTATCATCTATCTATCTATCTATCTATCTATCTATCTATCTTTCTAGTGTATATATAATACACACACACACACACACACACACACACACATTGAGTGGCCAGATTATTATAATCTCTGAATGCATAATAATCTGGCCACTCAGTATATATATTAGAGGCCCAGTGCATGAATTTGTGCATGGGTGGGGTTCAGCCAGCCTGGCCAGTGGGTGGGGACATGGATAGTTGTCCGGCTTGCCTGCTGGTCAAACTCCTGGTTAAGAGAACAATTTGCATATTACCTTTTTATTATATAGAATATGTACTGAGTATCCAGGTTATTATGCGTTCAGAGATCATAATAATCTGGTCACTCAGTGTATGTAATATTTGTTTTTATGGCTCTTAGATTTCAGTATACTACTAACCACCTGACCCTTAAACAAATACTCTTAACCCTTCAGTGACTCAGTTTTTGACTTTGTAAAATTAGAGAATTTAGACTATTTGCTTTCAGTAACCCTTTAAGCACTCTGTGTTCACACAAAACTTATTATAAGAACTTTCACTTAAAATGTTCATGTGAAGAGAGAAACTGAGCAGCACTTGAGAAAATCTTTAGGGAGCTGAGTTCCTGGTTTAATTGGGTTGGAACTAGCCAAGTTTAGTAGGGGCGTCATGTGCTTCATGGTAGATGAGGGGGAATGGGGATAATTCAATTAGGAATAACTATTGCTGAGACAGTGCTGGAATGTGGTAAAGTAGAAAGAATGTGGGTTTGGGAATAACAGGTACCCGAATCCTGATTGATCAATCACTAGTTATATAATCTGAGGATAATTCTGAATCTCAGTTTTCTGCTCTGTAAATTGGGAAACATTGGCAGGCTCTTAGAAGAATAAAATGAGATAATAGGAACTAACCACCTGGTATATGAAACAGAACATGCTTGGGACTCAACCAGTGCTCTTGCCCCCCTCTTTTCTCCTATATATGTGACGAGGCACAAACTTGCAAAATAAAAACCTGTGCTCTTTCAGTACACTTCTGCAGATGATATCTCTGAACCATCAGATAATTACATGAAGATCAGAATTGCAGAGAAGAACCTAGACTGACTCTATCCCCACTTCCTGTTCCAGAAGAACCACACTATCCCTTTTCCTGTTCTTTCTATATTCTGAGTAATCCTTTTGCATTTGGGGGAAAAGATTGATGCGTGCAGACATGGATGTCTGGCCACACACCATGGATATTTGATTTTCCTTCTCCGTCCTTCCACCATCTCTCATGAGGAAGCCTTAATCAGAGCTGTTGCCAGGTGATGAGGTCTCTACATTCCTTCCAGCAGCTGCTATTTATGTAGAGTGTCTGGTGGTGTTTTAACACCTGGTTCAATATTTACCTGTGACGGCTTCACTTTTCTCTCTGACCTTATTCACAGAAAAAGGCTGTCCAGGAAATGACACCTTGGGGATTGCTATTAGGTATTCCCAAAGCTGACCACTTTCAGTATTCACCCATCTTTCCAGAAATGTTAGAAAGTTCTGAAATGAAGTCTTTTGCCATTTTTTCTTGGATTCTTGAAACTGTGAGCACTAGGAACATGATGAATTAATTAAAAGAAGCACATTCTGAGTTTGTGGGTTGCTGAAAGTTAGAAACACAGGAATGAAATGTTTTACATGCCTTCTCCATACCCTCTGATGAGTAAAGAGGAAAGATAAAGTTCTCAATTCTTAAAAGTTTTCTTCAGCTGCAGTGCTCACTTGCAAAGTCATAATGGTGGGGCATCTAGCAGTAAATATGTGTTTCCAGCTCCATTATTTCATTTCAGCTACCTTATATCTCAGCACAAGGCTGGTATTATTATCCCCATTTATAGATGGAAAATGGAGGCCTAGAGCAGGTAGGTAAAATTTATCAAGCCATTTCAAATCCTCTGTGAAATAAAATGGGGGGTAATTAGGCAAAATAAAACACATGCAAAAAATACATACCACATCTTAAAACTAGATGTTATGATGAGACTGTTACCATTAACCCATTTTACAGATGAGAAAACCTAGCTGATAGCCATGTCTTGATTTGCTCAATTATATAAAACTAGGAGCCCAGCACACAAAATCGCATGGTGCTGCCCACCCACCTGCAGCCCTGCCTTGACAACTAGAGCTGTCCACACAGAGTTCCAGGGCACCTGGCCCAGCCCCCAAACCCTCTGGCCTTCTCTGGCTGCTTCAAGCCCCGCCCTCAGTCTCTGGAATCACCTCCGGTTGGTCCAGCCTTCTCCGGGTGCCTCCCCACTTCCACCCAGTCTCCAGAGCAACATGGTGGCTCCACCCCATCATGGCACCGGAGGAGAGTGTGGAAGCCTCCTGCCTGCTGTGTTATGCTCCTTTCCCTGGCAGGTGAACCACGGGGCACTCAGAGTACAAGCAGTGGGTGGTGAAGGACTGGTGAGGGGAGACACCTCCTCCGGGTACCTCCCGGCTTCTGCCCCATCTTTGGAGCAACTCCCCAGCTAATATGCTAATGACTGTTATGGCACATCGAACACTACATCCTAGCTCTTTATTAGTATACCAGACAGTTGGCAGAATGATGAAGAGGATGCATTTGCACGTTGTTATAAGACACTGAACTAAAAAGTGTGCCATGGAGTCAGGAGCATGGACTTGGGTTCAGATAAGCCTGTCTTTGGATCCTTGTTCCACTGTGGGCAAGTGACAACTCTCTGGCTTTCATCCTAGTTGTGAATCATTATGTAGCTCAGTTTCCTAATTTTTAAAATGCGAATGGATAATTTCTAATTAGCACAATTGTGAGAACTGAAGTCAGTAGCATGCCTGGCCTATGGTAGACTCAATGCTAGAGAGTTTGTTGTCAGTGTTTACAATTCCAGAAAGGTGCTCACACCATTTTGGTTTGTCTCTGTTTTTGACTGGGCCTCAGGGAGTTGAGGAGAGAGAGGAACTGGCTTGAAACAAACCACCCTTGCACGTACGCAGTTCTGGCTTGCCAGCGAGGCCTGCATCCCATGTAATTACAATGACATCTCAATATGTTCTTATGTCTCAAGTAGTCTTTCTTGTATCACATTTGTATTTGAAAGATACAGCTCCAGAACCATAAACGCTGAACCATAAATGCAGGTAACCTGATGCCACGTGGAGCAAAAGAGCTCACCTTCAAAATGCTGCCAGAAAGATTCACTTTTTATAGCTCTTTTTACGTAAATTCCCATGGAGGAGAATTCTCAGCGGAAGAATTTGGCCTCTTTGTTTAAAGCACATCTGGTTCTTTGAGTTGTCAAAGAGTAAGTAGTCCATAACAATAGAGAGAATGAGGTAAATGTGAAATCGGAGCTGGACAAAGTCAGGAGAAATTCAAATTGCAGACAGCTTTGTTTATCTTTCAAAACATCCTGCTGGCTCACAAATTAGATTGAGATTTTAAAAATTAATCAAAAATGAAAAACCAGTAGAGTCCTGATGAAGCTATGATGATATAATTAATTCTCCTTATTCAGAGGCTACTGATTAATTTGTGGATTTTCCAGGGCCCTTGCTTTCCCTCTCACACCCAACTGTCTGCATTTAGGTTCAGTTCTCTCAGTTACACTGTCTTCTGTAATGTGTGGGCAGAGAAGGCAAAAGGGACCTAGGCAGTTAATGATTCGTGTAATCTAATGATGTATCTTATTTCGGCCTTAGGTAGGAATTAAAGAATTGTTTTCGAGGTGAAGGAAATATGCTACTTGTTAGGAATTTGAACTAATTGGGTTCTGGAGTTGCCACGAATTTTGTTAATCCATTTTATTCTCGCTACGTAGGTAGATGATTGAGTCCTCAGAAGTCATAATTAGAGGTTTTCCTTTGCGCTTCAGGGGTTCTTCATATTTCCCTGATAGCCCTTGGGTTAGAGAAAATATTTGGATTTGGTATTTTGTGAAAATTTAATTGTAATCAAACCAGTAGTGCTATCCAATTATCCTAGTCAGAAGAAATTTCTATCTCCTATGAACTCTTAAATAATAGGGTTTGTATGCCACCATGGGCATTGTCACCGGCCTTGCTTGTTCACAGTTTTATCCCCCTCACTAGACTGCAGAGCAGTCACCCTGAGGACATCTCTGTACTCATCTTTGTAATATCCAGAACAGTCCAATATAGCTCTGTCAGCTACATTTGTAATTTATAATTCTCTAGTAGCCACATCAATTGAACTAAAAACAGAAAAAACAGATGAAATTAATCTTAATAATATATTCACTATGCCAATACACCCAAATTATTATCATTGTAATATATTTGTGATATAAGTAATGATTAGTTATTTTACATTTAAAAATACAATTGTCAACATTTTATAGGTATTTTCCATTTGTGGAATATTTCTATTTCGACAAATCAGATTTCAAGTGCTTAATAGCCTCTGTGGCTAGTGGCTACCATATTGGACAGCCTAACTCTAGAACACTTTTGACCATGAGAGGTTATATAGTGCTCCCTATTAGACAGCAGACTGTGTGTGTTCAAGTCCCAGCTTTATTGATTTTCTAAGGCTCAACTTCTTCATCTTCTAGAGTAATATTACTATGCTAATAAGAACAATACCTCACACATGGTATACATACAAATGACATTTGGCATGGGTCAAGGGTTGGCATGGCTCAAGGGTTGAATGCTAACCTATGAGCCAGGAGGTCATGGTTTGATTCCCAGACAGGGCACATGCCCAGGTGCAGGCTCTATCCCCAGTAGGGGGTATGCAGGAGGCAGTCAATGATTCTCTCTCTCTCTCTCTCTCTCTCTCTCTCTCTCTCTCTCTCTCTCTCTCTCTCTCTTTCTCTATCTATCTCTCTCTCTTTCTTCCCCTCTCCCTTCCTCTATAAAATCAATAAAAATATATTTCAAAATAAGACATTTGTTAAATGAATCAAAATATTTTCATATGGGGCTGTCTGAGGATTGAATGAGATAATGCACATAAAGTCCTTAGCATAGTATGGAATCTCTTCAATAAAAATTAGCTATTACTGTTATATATTAATATAACACAGTAATAGTGTCTATACCCTAGAACATATTCAGTAGATATTCTCCCCTCATGTCTGCTAGTAAACTTTTAATCATCTTTTATGCACATTTTCTAGAGGATTTTCCCTATGTGGCCTTCATCCCATCCAGTCAAGTCCATATGAATCTTTTCTTCCTCTGTTCTCTCACAGAACTCAATTCATTTACAAATTTAAGTATTTTATGTTTCAATTATTCTGTAGATTACAGGCCTCCACATATGGGGCAGTGTCTATTTGTCTAGGTATCATTCCTTTTGATCACAGTTTACCTGGCATATCCTAAGTGCTCAGAACATTTTTTTGTGTATTTTTTAAATTAAATTATTATATGTGTACATATCTTACCATTGAGAACATTTTTAATACATAAGAAATGAACAAATACTTTTTTATTGTAGCCTGAGAGGTTGAGTTCTCTTCCAAACGAAAACTTGTTAGATTGCTTTTCTGATCTGAATTATTCTTAGAAATAAATATGTTGTCAGCTTTCCTCTCAAACATTTATTGATTTAATGAAGATTTCCCAAGCTATTAAAGCTCATAATTGGTTTTAATAGGACAGTTATCAGCCCCGAGGAGAGGATTAAGTGATGGGAATTTAGTAAAAAGTCCCTTATACTAATATAGCTGACAAATCTAAATGGAAGTATGTTCTTTTTTCATTGTGGCTCATGGCTGTGTAGGGCATCAGTTACTTCATGAAGGGTATATATCATTACTCAGATTTAAGCTCCATGTCTGCAGCTGCCAATCATGAAACATTCCCAGTACTGGTCAGAACAAAGCGAAGCTGTCACAGTATGAGGTCTCCTTTTGCTCCTGGGGTTTGGCCCTTAGGGGCACATCTGTATTGGTTTCCAGAAGATTCTTTCTTCCTGGGATCAATGTTTATTTCTTAACTTCCCTCAGATAACATGAAGTTGAGGCTGGAGTCAGAATTGCTGGTGTTACCCAATTAAGCCTGCTTATGGTAAGATTGTATAGAATATGTTATTTTGTTTGTTCTTGTTGTCCATTATGCCTGAATTGACTTCCATTCCCCTCTTCTGTCCTTCTGGTACAGCTTAAGCAAGGTAAACAATTAGTTCAATCAACAAGTGTTTGCTGATACCACCAATGTACATATCACTGCCTTAGAAACTGGGGCACAGAAATTAGTAAGAAGAACCTGTCCTCTCATGTTTGGCGGAAGAGATGGACAGATATACAATTGTAAGAGAGTGATGTAAGGACAGTTGTAGAAGTTTGTACAGATTTTTATGAGAGTATAGAGTAAGGACAATGAACAGTTGTCATACATTAGATACATGTTAAAACAGAAAAAAAATCTGGCTCTCTCTCTTCTTGGCCAGGTGACCATAAGCAGGTAAATTGATCTTTCTAAGTCTTGGTTTCTTCAATAACAAAATGGGGATAATTAAGCTACATGTATCTGGGTTAAGTTGACTGGGACCATTTGAAAGATTGTCAAGCAGCAAGGGGACTGGATACATAAGTCGATACGTGGAGAGCTCTTGGCAGAGGAGTATTTGCTATTGCTGTTATTATCTAAACATAGGGTTACTCTTTGAAGTGTATTGGTCCCTACACTCCTAAAATTGAACAGACTGTGACAGAATGTCACTTTGTAGTGAAATTCAAGATCCTCTGGTCACGGCATTTTATATATATATATATATATATATATATATATATATATATATATATATATATATATGTGTGTGTGTGTGTGTGTGTGTGTGTGTGTGTGTGTGTGTGTGTATTATTTTTTTTTCCAAATCAGTATTTTATAACTGAATTCAAAGTTGTTTGGGAGAGTAACTAAGTGGGACTTTCTCTGTCAGTAATCCAGGGAAGACTTGCTCTGTCAATATGAAGAGATCTTTTAAAGCCAAAATCATTTAAACCTTGTGATATTGGTGGAAGAATAGTTAGATAGATCAATGGACAAAATAGATAATGCAGAGGCAACTGTAGGTTATACAACTTTATATATAATAAAGGAGGAATCACAAATTAATAATGAATGGACTATTTAGCCCTAACCAGTTGGGCTCAGTGGCTAGAGCGTCGTCGTACTGACTGAAGGGTCCCGGGTTCAGTTCTGGTCAAGGGCATTTACCTTGGTTGCAGGCTCATTTCAGGTTGTGGGTGTGCAGGAGGCAGCTGATCAATGTTTCTCTCTCATCAATGTTTCTAACTCTATTCATCTCCCTTCCTCTCTGTAAAAAAAAAAAAATCAATAAAATGTATTTTTAAAAGAGAATGGACTATATATGAAATTGTGTTGGGGAATTTAATATTTTGAAAAGGAAAATCAACATATATCCCCCTTTCAAAGTCTACATAAAAGGCCATACCTGTGGATTAATATTTAAATATTCAACACATACACAATATAACACACATGACCCCAAATCTAGTCTTTGGTTAGTGAGATGACTTCTATTGCCTTTAGACCAAATCTAAAATTTTTAATACCGCTTGAGAGACTTTCTGGGTTTTGCCTAATTCTTCATTCTTATCTAGAATCCCTCTCCTGCTTCCCACCCACTCTGCATTCCTTCTATAGGGAAGTTGTCTCCTTAAATATGATGTGCTCTGTACTATCTGCTGGATTTGACTTTGTTATTAGTTTGTCTGGATGGTCCATTTCTCCTCTCCATATTCACCCATTCTGCAAACCCTAAATTTTACTTATTAAGATAACTTAACCATTCCTTCTTATGGTTTACAAAACATTACTTTATTGGTATGATCAAGCAGCATCCAAACTTTTCCTGTCATAACATCCTCACAGGTGTTACAAGTGAGTGTCTGCTCTTCATTGCACTAAAGCTTATGTGATTGCAGAGCCCATGCCCTTCAGACTTAGTGCTATTACCCTATTATCTAACCACTGCTTGACACATGTTGGACACTCAGAAACAATTATACCAAGAGACATAAATCAGGGAAACTAGAGATTCAATTAGATAAAAATTAAAACTTTTTTGTGCCATTATGAATTATTATAGAAGATAAATTACTTTTAAATGGTGAAATGAAGACCTTTTCACTTTTTATCTCTACTCATAAATCACCCTCAAAACAATTACTAAAAGCAAAACACAAACCCAAATCTTTAATGAAACTTTATAACAAATGGAAGAATGGTAAACAAATCTGTAGCACAGAGGAAAATTAAAGATAAATGCCTCTAGACTGTGGCAGCACCAGTGAGAAATCCCCTTTTTTTTTTTTTTACCATAAATTTCAATAGAGCCCTGTAATGGAGGCACCAAGCACAAGTTAAGGCAAAAGTGTGTGTTTGGGGTGTGTGTGTGTGTGTGTGTGTGTGTGTGTGTGTGTTTTGGGGAGACATTGAAAACAGGGAATTTGCCTAAACTCCTTTTAATAAGCAATTATAATAGTAGATGTTCACTTCTTCCCCAGAATAAGTTAGTTGTGACTCAGGTGGGATGGAACCGAGAGGCTAGAGGGAATGGCAGGCATGGGGAAATGAAGAGCTGAGGCCTGGGACAGCAAATAATGGACTAAGTACAAGTCTTATTCAGCAGTACTGGTTCCAGAACTTAGCAGCCAGGCTGATACCTCTCAGGAAAGAGTCCAGAGGATCCCTCCCTGTAAAATGGCACCACCACAGAGAGAACACTAGCATGTTCTGATTTTTGTCCACCCCAATAGCGGGGGGCAGCTGGTCACCATGCCACCTCACATGGACACACACCAGTTGGCATTCCTTGCTTCATTGACTCCCAAATCTCCAGTCAGCATTTTTGTGTCCCACTCAGAAAAATATCCACTAACAAGGCTCATTAGCATTTGAGGAAACTTCTAAGGAAATGATGAGATTAAGATAGTAAGTAGTAGATAGATTAGTGAGAGGGAAATTTGGAGTAATAGAAAATGAGGAAGGCTGAAATATTTAAAGCACAAAAATCATCACTAATATGTTTGAAAAGTCATGAAAATATATGGCATTCATGAAACAAGAACATAATACTGTAAAAAAAAAAAAAGACCATTTAGTAAACAAGAACTGAGATTTAAATGTTTAGGCTTTAAATTAACACTTAAAAAATGAAGAGCCATTCATTTACTCAACAAACACATTGAATGGTCACTATGTGCTAGGCACTGGGCTAGGCATTAATGAAATGAAAACCCTTGCCCTCTGGTAGCTTACATTCCAAATGGGCAGACATAGAGGCTAAGCAAATGTACATGCAAGTAAAACAGAAGCTATCAGCTGGGTGATAAGTAAGATAGGTGAGGGAGGAAGTGGTGCTCTTTTATAAAGGTATCAGGAAGTCCTCACTGCTCAGGCGACATTTATGCAGAGATCCGAAGGATCGCAGATGAAGAGCCCTCTGGATATCAGAAAGGATTGCATTTCAGGCAGAAGGAAATCCAATAGTAAGGCCCTAAGAAGAGACTGTACTTGGATTGCTAGACAAGAGCACTGGTAGAGATGGAAGAGATGGTGCCTTGGGGAACTCAAAGGTGATACAGGCCCCTGGCCAATAACAATTGTTTTGTATGCCTCCCATACTTTACATCTAAAATAAGCTACTTATATAAAACTCACATATAATATAACCTACTTATACACATGATTTCAAAAAAGTCATCAGTTCTCTATAGTAAAATATTTGAGAAATTTCTAAAGTAAATGTAAACCCCAGTGTGTTATTCCACCAGAAGACAATGAAGTCATCAAATGCTTCACCTTTAGACAGAGTCACCGTAAACATGACAGAAAAAATGTAGATGGATATAACGGTGACTCAAAGATCATCAGTGACATTGTCATGGATGCCATGACTTTGTGAAAAGAACAATTCTTGATAAAGTTCCAAATGAAGTCATGGGTAATGTCCAGAGAGGACACCAGAAAGTCATGCAGGTGGCAAGGGCATTCTTCACTCTGTGGCCTTCCCCTGCATTGCAGAACATCAGCAGCCCTGCCCTGCTCAGTGGATGGATGGTGGGCGAGAGGACCACTCCTGGTAACAACTTCCTTCCACTCCCAGCAGAAATTACAAATCGTTGCTTTGTTGTTACCATCTCCACTGAGAATCTCGGACTGACAGCCTTAAGAGCCATGTTAAGGGTTTTGGCATTTATTAGGGAGTGATGTGGAAAGCTACTAGAAGGTTTTCATCAGAGTGGTGATAAGATCTGACTCATATTGTAGAGCAGACCTATGTTAAACACAGGCTATTTTCGTCATGAGGAAGGGCAGAAGCAGAAGCTGTGTCATCAGGCTCTGCAGTCAGCCAGGTGGCTGTAGCTCAGGGTATTGGTGAGAAGTGGCTAGATTCTGGATACGTATGTTTTTTATGTAGAGGTAGCAGGATCACTGATGATTTTTTATCATGAGGAAATGATAAAAAGGAAAGCGTCAAGAATGGCAGAATCAGGCATGAGGCTTCTCTGAGGCAGTACCTGACGCATTGTCCCTGAGTCTTTTGTCATGCTTTCTTGGCATGGAGGCCCATCCAAGTTGTCAGGTTCGACAAGATAGGGCACTTGTTTGTCACTAACCTGCTAGGTTGTTAAGTCCTTCACTTTTGCCTTTCCCTTGTCACCCAGAGCTATGACTCTAACATCAGAATGAGCACTCTTTGAGAGTTCCATTAATGAAGGCATATGCATGGTCCAATACTGCAAATCTCATTAACCTGACCAACATAACGTCATTCCACTACCTATCATCTTACCACTGCACAGCTGGTAAACTGGAGAAAGAGGTGAAATGAGTTTTCTAGCCCCCAAGGGAATAGGGTCAAAGCAACCCAAAACCTCTGCTTTTTCAGGGATAATATTCTTCAAGCCTAGAGGCTAATCACTAAAACCAGAAATCCATTTTTAAAATTAAGGTGAGCTATCGGATGGTAGTGAATGCTTCTAAAACGTCCACATCTTGCAGCAGTGAAGAGTTAACTTGTCCCAGTGGCTTGCTGATAAAAACCAGGAGTGCTGCTAAAAATGACCTTCCATGGATAATCTTCCTTCAAGTCATGTTTTGTCTATAAAATTCATGTGAATTTTGTATTTTATTCCACATACTTTCTATGGTTTCTTAAGATGGAAAAGTAATTTTCTAAATTATTTTCTATTAAGTAAATTTGATGTATTATTTTTGTCTTGTGGCTCCTCATACCCACACTCCTGTGTATGCTGCAAGGGTGACCAAAAGGCATTTGAAATAGGTTGGATACAGACAAGTAGAGTAATTGAGAAGAGTCCAGTGAAGGCATTATTTTAAATGGGGATGGGCAGAGTTAAGGAAAACCAACAATGGTGAGGCATTGTAGAGGGTTGAATGGAAACCTCACCCAAAACATGCCCACCTCCTAATTCTTGGAACTGTGAATATTCTCTTATATAACGAAACAATGAATATTCTGTTATAAGGTAACAGATGTGTTTATGTTAAGGATATTGGGATGAGGATATTATCTGGGATTATTCAGGTGGGACCTAAATGCCTTCACAAGTGTTCTTATGACAAAAAGAAAGGCAAAAGAAGGTAATGCTGACTGAAGAGGAGGTAATGTGAAGGTAATGTGAAGATGGAGGCAGAGATTGGAGTGATGAGGCCTCAGCCAAGGAATGTACTATAGACAGCCCATAAAAGCTCAAAAAGGCAAAGAATGGATTTTATCCCAGAGCCTCTGGTCTGTAATCCTGCTGACGCCTTGATTTCGACTCTGGCCTCAGAAACTGTGAGAGAATACCTTTCTGGTGTTTCAAGTCACCCAATTTTCTGGTAATTATTGAAGCAACCACAAGAAAAGTAATACAGACACTTTTGTGCTAGCAATCATATGGGCTATTAGCACCACTAGGTCTGAAGTGCCAGGGGTGGGAGTGGCTTCCAGCATTTGGTCAGAGCTGTAACTGCCCTTCTAGTTGTAGCTTTAAGAGAGGGCCACTGACCTGCAGTCACTGGTAGGGGAATGTCCCCAAAATGGAGAGAGCTAGGGGTATAACTATCCTGGCTTCTCTGTTTCCAACCTCTGCTCTTTTTCAAAGCTCCCATTGAATCCAATCAAAAGCTTGGCATCAGGGGAGCCTGATGAATACATTCCAAAGAAATCAACCTCCCTCGAGGGGCAGAGCAGAGGAGGAGGGAGCAGGGAGCACAGAGACTGTCCAGCATATTTGTACTTCAGTTTAGCCCCTTCAGGATGGTGAAAGATTATTGGCTAAAAGTCAGGAGACTTGGATTCTAGTCACTAGCTATCTGTCCATAGTTATCTCTGGGTTTCATTGTCTCATCTATTAGAAATGAAACTTATTTTAAAACTTTGGAAGTTGGAGATGTCTCAGGAATCATTAACCACAGAGGGATGGAAGAAGAAAGAGACTTATGTATGCCACATGGCTGACCAGGTCAAAGCAGAGACGCCATCCCATAGGTTTGAGTGCTTGCTGTGCTTTTCTGGGCTTTGTGGGAGAATCTACTGATATACATGGAGGGTACTAGGCATGTGTGGGGTGAGTGAAAGAAAATTCCCTTTTTGGAATGGGGCTCTCATTTTCTGAGAAATCCTGTGTCCTGTGTGACTTCATATCTGTGCCTTTCCTATGCTGTTCCCTATGTCTCCTCCCCTTTTCCTCTACCCCACCTTTCCTCAGGCTTTGGGAGAATCAATTGAAACATTTGTTTCTCAGGGATGCCTTTTCTGACCAATCAAAGTGGACCTAACCTTAAAATTCTTTGGACTACCTGTGAGTTTGTAAATTCTCTATTATTTCTTTCATCACTCTGTCTTTCAGTAATTACATGACATGTTGGACTCTGTGCTTTGACAGTAAGCTCCTTGAGGGCAAGGAAAGGGTCATATTTCTCTTTATCTTTATGTCTTAGTACAGTGCACAACAGCTAGTGGATCTTGAAAATTAGTTACTAAATGAATCAATAAAATAGCAGAGGAATGCTTGACATTTTGTAAGGGGATGACCTTTTCTGAATCTAGGTGGACCCACCTATTTGTGCCATGTATTTAGATTTATTCTAGGATTCAAAAATAGGGCAGTTAAACTTATTAATTCAGGCTGGCTCCTTGACTGTCCCAATGTTTTCCACCCACCAGTGTTCCTCTTTCTTCTTTTTTAAAAAATATAGCTTTATTGATTTCAGAAAGGAAAGGAGAGGGAGAGAGAGATAGAAACATCAATGGTAAGAGAGAATCATTGATCAACTGCCTTCTGCATGCCCCCTCCTGGGCATCAAGCCTGAAACCTGGGCCTGTACTCTGACCTGTAGTGGAACTGTGACCTTGTGGTCCATAGGTGGGCACTCAACCACTGAGTCATACCGGCTGGGCAAGTGTTCCCATTTCACCTTGGATAAATATCAATCTAAATAATTTCACAGTGCATGAAATTATTTTTTTTGTGTGTGTACGTGTCACTCACTACATTGGGAGCCCCTGAGGAGAGAAATTATGTCATTATTTTCCTACACATATCACAATGTCTGATAGAGAATAGATAATTAAAGTTTATTAAAATGAACTGGATGCCTACATCATTGAAATTCATTTGTTTCTATCTTTGACAATTTCCACAGCACAGTAAGAAATAGCTGGATGGGTTTTTACCATTTTTTTTTATGTGTTTGGAATTGCATGATGTAAAATTTAAAAAAAAAATGTGGCATGTGCAAGATTTATTTTTGGAAAAACTCCCAGGGAGCAACTCAAAGAGTCAATGTCTGGAGTGGCTGACACTGAGGAACAATGAAGAACCCATGGGACTTTGGACCCAGAGAGACATGGCATATGCACAGGAAAACACAGTGCCTTTAACCAAAGTGGAAATCATGGGGTAGGTGCTCTAAAGAGTCAGCATTGATTTGCATCAAGGCTGCTTCTCAATTGGGCATCTCTATGCTGCCTGCTTCAGGGTAACTAGCAGCAGGGATGTTCTATTTAACCACAGGTAATTATTCTCTCCAGCCACAGGAGACAGCCAGCTAATTTCTGTGATGGCAAGCGCTTTTCAAGGGACTTCCTGTGCATTGGTTCATTTGCTCCTCCCCATAACTAAGGAAATTGCTTTATTCTCTATTCATATGAGAAAGCTGAAGCTCAGAAAGTTTAAGTGACTTGCCCAAGATCACAGGATTAACAGATAGTCAGCTGGAATGCACAACACTATTTTCTGATGACAAGATGAAGATTATTTTATGAAATTGTACCTCCTTCTTTAATAAAAGTTGCTAAAGAGTATCAGTCTGCCAATGGATTCAGTACTCTGATGGATTAGGTCCTCCTTCTCCCTCCCATTGATGAAAACAAGTCTTAATGAGAAGAAAGCCTGAGCTTAATCTTCTGCCTGTCTGATTCAGGTTTTCTGAACCCTTTTGTATTAGCGAGTTTTTAATTTAGTCTTAATATGGGAACCCTACAGAAATTTTGGGAGGACCTTATGAGAAAAAGCTGAAAGAGAAATTATTTTAATTGCGGCTGAGTCCTTTAAAAAATTTCCCCGACTGTATCTTTTTTAGACAACAATTAGAAACTAGAGTGAACCTGTGGGAAATTCAGAAGCGTAATGGCAGGTGATGGAAATAATGGGGACCTATTGCACACTGTCAGGCAATGCATCGTCTACCCACAGCTTCTTGCCAAGGTTGGGCATTAATCAATCACCTCCTGATTCTGATCTATCTGACAAGGCTGGTCTGTCATTCAATTTCATCTGCCACCAATTCCCTTCCCCCTGCCCTCCCTCCTACAAATACATTTGGAGTGACACTGAGTGATTCCAAATGGTAATTTTTCATTGATCCACTTGGCAATGTGGTTGAAGGAAGAATGAGGTGGTGGGCAAAGGTGATCAGCAAATGAGTTTGAGAAGACTGGGGTGGAATCTGTTCTGTTCGGCTCTCTACTAGTGAAATAGCCTTGAAAAAGAGCAGAGAATGGAAGGATATAGAAACCAGGGTATTTATGCCCCTGACTCTCTCCATTTTGGGGACATTCCCCTACTAAAGGCCAAATCTGTGTACAAAAAATCTCTTTATCCTTTTTAGCACTATTCTATTAAGGACTATGCAATGGCCCAATTCAAAATATGGTATGTAGGTAACAATACCAAAGCACTGGTGGTGGAAAAGTATTTAGTATAATACTTTAAGCTGTAAAACATATTAATCTTATAGGCTAATTGACTTATTTTATTCAATGCACAGATAGTAAAGTATTTTTTATCATTAACTAAAATAAATAAGACACACAGTTATTGGTTATTGTTTACCATGCTGCCCATAAGATCAACAGTAGTAAGAGTTTTAATTGAAGAGTTTTATCAATGGAAACATTTCAAACTGAAGATTTATTTCTATATCACAAGAACTTATTACATTCCAGTTATAATATTGATATTATTTACCATTATAAATTTGATTAACAAAAAAAGCCAAAAAGCTTTTAAAATGGGAAAATAGACCTTTCTTTCTTTCTTTCTTTCTTTCTTTCTTTCTTTCTTTCTTTCTTTCTTTCTTTCTTTCTTTTTTTCTTCCTTTCAGATAATAGATTATTTCTGAAGTTGCTTTTACTTCTCATTGGTCACTTATACTAACAATGAAATTATTCAGTATTCCCGAGTTACTGTAGAAATCAGTAGACTGATAATACATTGCAGAATGCCACACTATTGTCTGTTTTAAGGATGATCTAACCCCACTCTGTAAAATAAGTGTTCACATGCTCTGCAAGATAGTAGGTTCAAGATAGTAGAGGAGGGAATGTGGACTGCACTTCCTAAATCCTACTAGTGTTCTTTTTCATCTAAATGATGGTCTCTAGTCTCTCTCCAGCAAGCGGCCTGCTAATCATGAAATATCCTTTATGTAATGTCATTGAAAATTCAGCATCAATTGCTGTGCTCAGGATACTCACAGTACCAGTCTATCAGATCACCTGAATTATTCTAATATGCTTACAAATTATAGTCATTATATCATTTGGTTTATATGAGGGTTAGATAGTTAATATTTGGTTAGGAAGAAAATATTTAAGTCAATACTTATTTACACCCATACTTTGACTGATACTTTAGAACTGAGTTGGAATGTTTATAGAATATTTAATTTTAGGATTTGGAAACTTGTAATAAAGTTAGTTTTATTTTTTTCAGCTGAATGTGTCTGCAAGGTCAGTAATTGTTGCTGAGCATTGCAATGTCTGATGATCCCTCTGGTTTGGCAGAGAATTCACTCCAGGGTGCAAAGCCATGAATGCCTTCAGAAGGAAATTGCCTGGCATGAATTTCTGAATGTGATGCGTGCCCAGGGACCTGAATTATTTCCAGTGTGAATGGAAGCTGAATGACCATTATACTTACTGTTATATAGGGTTACTGTTCAACAAACACATTGCAGTGTATCCAAATGGACAAAGTATAGGGGCTGCGTGCTGAAGTGCAGAGAGCGCTTTATCAGGGAAAGTCATAAGAAGGAACCAGAAAAAGGCAATAACTGAAGTAGGAACTAATAGACTGGGATTCAGTTTTGGCAAATGCAACTTGCTACATAAGGGGCACAATAATGTGAAATACAGATACTTAACGGATTAGAAAAACCTGGAAAGCACTGGTGGTGGAAAAGAGCTTGGAGTCTTGCTACCCGATAATAGAACAGATCTGGATTTGTAATGGGCAAGCAGAATAAGCTAATGCTATTTTTTTGGCTATGAAGACTAAGTCAAGTATTACATTATTTAATATATAAATCTAGTATTTTTCTTTAAAAAAACCTATCATTTTAATCTTGCTATTCCTCTTTCTCCAATTTAACAGCCCACCTTTCCTAGATTTTTCTGTAGTGTTAAAATGGTTGCTAAGTTGGTGGGAGATAGGTTTGCAGACTGTGGGGTTTTATTTTGGGACATCTCATTTCACAACTACATAAATCTTTTAACAAGATAGAAATGACTTCACGGTTAGCAAAAATGACAGAAAAGAAAGCAGATTCATCTTTTCTGGAGTAAGTAATTTTTATTTCCCTACTGAATAAATGTGAACATAACCTTCATTTTCTGTAGGAGAAAAAAAATGTGAGCCCACCAGCATCGCATATATATTGGCATGCCAGTTGGTGGTTAAAGTATATTTAGGATTTTGTGTATGTGGCCAAGACCCAAGGGTCTGAAAATGGTTGCTCTAGTGCTCTTGCCTGTTTTAAAGAATTGATGACTGGATTTAAGGGTTTTAAAAGTTGAGAGCCCCAATTCTGATTTGACTTGAAAAATCTGGGTAATTCATTTGTCAGCTGTATCCTGACATCCATACACTGGTTTTGGTAATTGGTTACTTATAAATGCTTCTTTTATGGGCCTTTCCTAGTGTACATGTGTACAATAATAAATGTAGAAGTCATTTTCCAGAGTCTGAAGGACTGACCTATATGTAAGTGTAAGAATTTTGAGCAGTTTCCAGAAGAGGCTAAAAGATAATAAAACAGCTATCTCCTGAATCTGTCCAAGGATTTCTACCTATTCAAGAAAAGTGACCACAGAGATCAAATTTTAGATGATTTAAAACAAATAAAGCCCCAGAAAAACATGTGAGTAGAAGGATCACCACTGGAGGAAAATAACTTTTCTTCTCCTTCCCTACTGTATTTTATGACACACTTACATTGCAGCCATGGATCACTCCATCTGTTGAGGGTCTTTCACATATGCAGTGTTGCACTGGGCACTATTGTGGATACAGAAACATATAAAACCCGTTTTTATACTCTGCAAGAAGACAGAAGGAGTGATAAATTGATGTGCTGGCCAGTGGAAACTGCTGGTGTTTATTAACACTCTGACCCTAGCAAGTTATTTAACCTCTCCAAGATTCAGTTATTTCATCTGTAAATGGAATAGTAGTGTCCGCCAAATGGGATTTCTGTTAGAATTAATTTAATGATGTGTCTATATGCTCAGACAGTCCCTAATACCTAATAAGCACTCCATAAATTTAAAATATGTTCTTTTTAAGTGACAGTGTATGACAGTACATGGTAATTGTTTAAAGTGTGCAAAAGGGGAAGGTCTGTAGGTAGTGAAGTAGAATAGCTTTGCTACAGATACGGGACTTTAAAAAGAGAAGGATGGACTCGCCATCAGTGCATTTTTTAATAGATCCTTAAAACAAAAGTCTAGATACTGACACTGGCTCCCATAGCTGAACCCCTGCAGCTTTGAGAGGGCCACGTGGAGACTAGAGACTTTTGCTCTGGACTTGGGGGAAAAACTGGATTCCTGTCTTGCTCCCTCAATTACTGACTGATCTTAGGAAACTTACATAAATTCTGAGCATCATTTGCCTGTCCTACAAAATGGGATGATGGTACCTATCTCAGAAAGAAACTGTGAGGAATAAAATGATTAATGTTACGCAGGGTGCTCAGAACAGTGCCTGGCATTAGCTATATGAGCATCAGCGCATGTTAATGTTTCTGAGCTCAGCGTGCACCTCACAATCAATTACAGATCCACCTCCATTAGCTGGAATATCTTAGAAAACAGAGGCAGAGGTCAATGTTATATACTGGTGATCCTTTTTTTTTGGGGGGGGGGCATGTGTGAGGTGGAGATTGTAGTCTTAGAGAGTGATAGATAAGGGGAAGTGAGTCAGGGAAAGGAAAGAAGCAAAAGCAAAAAATAGGAAATGTGTTATCAAGCTGGCCATAGCTTCCCCCCAAAACCCAGCCAGTTCTAGGTCAGAAAGGCTGTGTGTGTCTGGAAGAGCCAAATGAAATCAGGACATTTTGATGTGTGTGGAGGAATGGTGGACAGTATCCTTCCCTTTTACTGTCGCTCATTTGTCAGAATGATTTAATTCTCCCCATATCTGGTGTATGTTATCTGACCTCGCCCTGGGGATGAGAGAGCCTGCAAAGATCTGACTGTATTGGACTTTCGTGCTGGAACCCTGGAGGCCCACACCACAGTGTACACCATGGAGCTCACACTGAAGCTAGATGTTTGCACATCAGAAGGCCAATCCACTTTCTAGTCTGCCTGCTGCACCAGGCTCAGGTGGCCTTGTCTTTATAACAAGGGAACTGCTGTAGATGTCACTGGAACTGGAAGCAAGACAAGCAGCCCAGGCTTGGGAAGCAGGCGAGACTCAGTCAACCTGATTAATATAACTGGGTTCCTATGGAGTCACATAGATTAATCTAAGATGGTATCTTAGATTCAGTTAAATACCAAAATATTAGCACCAACTTGTTAGTGTTGTCTTAAGGATTAAATGACCTTAACATAGTGTTGTCATACAGCAAGTTTTCATTCAATTTTAATGGCATTATATTGTGACTCTTATTCTTAGAAACTTACAGAGATTAAAATAGAAGAGGTTAAAGCAAGGTGATTGAAAAAAAGAAGAAGTTTTAGCTGATGAAAAAACCATGACAGGAAAACAAAGGCAGGTCTGCTTGTTCTTGAACTTGAACTGTTCTTATCTCCTTCATTGGGTACAGTTAGAGCCCTTCAGGCATGTCTCAGCAGATTTTCTTTTTCTTTAAAACAATGCTGCATTCATTTTAACTTTAGGGTGGACGAGGCAATTCTCCAGTATACACATCCCTGTTTAATTATGTGTGCACATTTGAAAATCAACTCTTTGCATATACAATCTCTTTCAACAAATCTGTATTTGTTCAACATACTAAGTTGTGTAGTTGGCATGAAAAACAGTGCAAGAGACTAACAATTTTCTTCACAGAAATCTCCAAGATCACCCACGACAGATTGGTTCAGTTTGGGAGCATGCCTTATTGAAACTCAGCTTGCTCCTCAAGAACTTCTTGGAAGAGAATGGTCTTTGATGAATCACACACTTTACAACATTTGGAGGTAAAACATGTTTGATTTTTTTTTTCTGTAGTTCCATGGTTGTGTTGCAGTGTAGTCCTGAGAACCAGAGCTCATTAATGTCTTTCATTGCTTCCTCTTTACAACTGAATTGAATTTCCATAAATTAGATGTACATCATCCTGTCCAATGATGCGATTTCTTTTCTCAACTAGCACCAACCTATAATCATGGTGCATCAAAGAGATCTGTGACCTATGAAGACTGTATTGACTATGGGAATGCCTGATATCAATAATCTTTGTGTATATAGATTTCTTTCCAGATTCTTTTCATGCTATTTTCTTGATAATGTGATACTATTTTAATTTGTAGAGCATAAAACATATGCTAATCGGTTACTTCTTACATAGACTGAATATTAAGAACTAGGAATAAGCACTTTAAGTCTTTTCTATATGTACAAGCTCAACTATATGCCAATTTATTTACAGAAGGCATACTGTTTTTTATGTATACACATTTCGCACTATCATTCTGTGGCTGCAAGGCAAAAATTCTGAATCTTGTACTAAACCCATTTGGAAAAATCAACTCCCGGTATCTGCCTTACTGTACAATTGTCAGGTGATTTATAATGGTAGCTTTCCCTTTATTATCAGTTGTCAGTTTTTTTGTGTGAAATGATATTTAATTCAAGATGAATGCTCAGATACCACATAGATTCCAATTAGGAGGAGGGTACAATAAAATATTTATGGAGGAGCCAAAGCGGAATCCAAGTGACTGAAGGCGCTGCTGACAGGTGCCATGGAGGGAACTTCACTTCACACTTCAGTTGGGTCACAGGGACCTCAATTGCATTGCTGACTTATCTTTTCTTGCTCAAAATGAATCCTATCTTTTCTCTGGTATTAAACTGAAACCATTTTTTAAAATATGTAATTTATATCCTTGGTGGGAAGGAATAAGAAGAGAATTGTCAGTCATTGCCCTTATATTAAAATCTTTCAACAATTTCTTATTTTCCTTAGAATAAAAGGCAAACTCTTGGGGACGAAAAAAAAAAAAGTTACATGCTAACCTGACTAGCTCAGGGAAGGCCTGCATGGCAGTTTTGCAAGCTCAAAGACCTAAAAAGAATCATCTGAAATTAAAAATATAACTAAAAGCATTGTATAGTAAGTAGTCTTTCCTAGGCCAGAATTTTCCCTGACAAAGATCAACTTCCATGTTTACTGAGCCTATTGTCTTTCTGCATGTAAGATAACATGCCTGTGAAATGTCTGGGCAACTTCCCTTTTTCAGGACCCCTCAGGACTCAACAAATGGCACCAGGCTGGAAATCACAATTCCCTCTTTGTTATCATTATTGTGTTAATTGTGGACTGTTAGCTCTCCTGCACCCACCTATGTAAAAGAAACATGCCCAGAGGTTTCCTGGCTTTGCTTTCTCCCACCTCCCTAATATATCACCAATGGGTTTCATGTAACCCACTTAAGTCTCCTCTTTTAATGGCAATTTATAAAAACAAGGTAAAAAAAAAGCCATTCTCTAGAACATTATCCCAATACATTGAGATTCTGTTTCCCTGCAATTGTCCACAGTTTGGATCAAATAAACTCACAAAAGTTCTTTACAGGTTTATATATATATGTATATATATATATATATATATATATATATATATATATATATTACATTGACACTCTGTAGCAAGAACCAAATTATATTTGCTGTGGACCAAATTATATTCCCACTTAGCATATCTTGAATTCTAACCCCCAGTGTGAATGCATTTGGAGACAGGATTTTCAGAGTGTAATTAAAATTAAATGAAGTCATAGGTGGAACTCTAATATAGTAAGATTGCTATCTTTATAAGAAGAGACACAAGAGCTTGTTCAAAATTAATCCTGTTTGGCCAACATTTTGATCTTACACTTTCCAGCCTCCAGGACTGTCAGACATAAATTTTATTTGTTTAAGCCACCCAGTCTGTGGTATTTTATTGTGACAATCTTAGCCATATAAGACAGTTTTTTGGTATCAAGAAGTGGGGTGCTGCTGTAACAAATAACTAGAAATGTAGAAAGGGTTTTGGAACTGGATAATGGGTAGAGACTGGAGAAGTTTTTGACATATATTGCTAGAAAAAGCCTAGATTGCTATGAGTAGAATATTTGTATAAATGTGGATCTTAAAGGCCATTCTGGTGAGATCACAGATGGAAATGAGGAACAAGTTATTGGAAACTGGAGGAAAAGAAATTCTTGTTATCAAGTGGCAAAGAATTTGGCTGAATTGTGTTGTAATATTTTGTGAAAGGTAGAACTTGCAAGACATGAAATCAAATATTTAGATGAATTAGTATTGAAAGAGTGGCTTGTTTGCTTCTGATAAGCTTAGAGTAAAATGTGAGAGGAGAGAGATGAATCAAAGAGGTAATTGTTAAGCACAAAGAAAGAAAGAATTCAAAAATTTGAAAAATTATCCACATATCCATAATGCAAAGCAAAACAAAACAAAACAGCTTGTTTTTGTAGAGAACACTAAGGGTGTGACTGGATAATCCCCCCTTAAAGAAGTTTCCATGATGTTAATCAACCATCTCGGCAGAAGCCAGGGATAAAAATGGGATTATCCCAGCAGAGACACGATCTGTTTAGAGGGGAGAGCAAAAGTGGAAGAGAATGAAGGAGAACTGTCAGACTTCTTGGGGTGCACAGGACCAGATCATAGACCTATTCTGCTATAATATGCAGTAATCTACAAGGAAAGCAAAGAATTTGATTCATATATCACCAGGGCTGCCACTCCCACCAGTGGCCCATGCAACGAGGCCATTTCCTTCTTGGTTTCAGAGGGTGGGGCCACCTCTGAGAGCTGCAGGTCAGGTAGTGATGCTGCCATCCCAGTGTCATAGAATGAGGGACATTGACCAAAGAGGATTATTCTTGAACCTTAAGATTTAATGGAATTTACTTGCTAGGTTTTGGACTTTCTTGGGACTCATTACCACTTTATCTTTCCCATTTCTCTCTGTTGAAATGGTAATGTCTATCCTATTCCTGTTCCATCATTGTATTTTGGAAGCACATAATTTGTCTGGTTTCACGGGTTCACAAAAGGAGAATTTTGCTTTGTACATCCAGTCTCACCCATACCTGATTTAGAAGGATATTTAGATAAGACTTTGGTCTTTAGAATTGATACTGGAATGAGTTAAGACTTTGGGGACTGCTGGGATAAGATGAATGTATTTTTTTACAAGCAATGAGGACATGGATTGTGGGTGCTGGGTGGAAATGCTATGAGTTGAATTATATTAAACACAAATTCATGTTAAAACCATAAGCCCCAATGTGTTGATCTCTGACCTGATAGAAATATTGTTCTTATGAGAAAAGGAAGAGAGACCAGGATTTGTTCTCTCTCTCTCCTTATGTCCATGCTTGCACATGTGGAAAGGTCATATGAGTACACAATGAGAAGGTGACCATCTGTAAGCCAGAGAGAGCCCTCATCAGAACCTAATCATGGTGACACCTTAAACTTAGATTTCTAGCCTCTACAACTGTGAGAAAATGTTTGTTGTTTAAGCCACAGCATATGATATTTTGTAGGGCAACCTGAGCTGACTAATGTAGATTGGGACCGTTGGGATCTGGCTAACTTTATAGTCTTTAAAATTTATCTTGGCACCATTGACCCCAAAACTCACTTCTAGGGAGCTGAATTCAGCCATCCTATTTTTTTATGTGTGGCTCATTCTCCCACCTACAAGCAAAGGCACACCTGAAATGACACTTGCTTTAGAAACTTTTCCTTATCACTCCAAGCATTGTTATAGTGCCTTGCTTATGTATCCCTTTAAAACGTTGTTACATAATTTAAATAAGAGCCATTTTAACAAAATTATACAATTATTGGTTCTACAATTATTTGGCTCATTGTATGGACCCTGAAGACAAAAACTGCATTCCATTGATATTTAAATTTCTGGATTCTAGGGAAGTATTGTTCATTGGTTAAATTCAGGACTTTAGCATTAGCACCTAGATCCATCCCTTATTAATGTGAGAAATTTCTCAACATGTCTAGTTTCTTCATCTATAAAATTGGAGATAAAAAGGTTAACTGTGAGTGGAAGTTTTGTTAAAACACAAATGTCTAGGCCACATCAGAATTTTGGATTTAGTAAGTCTCCATAAGGTTCTAATATGTTCTCTGGCAAAGCTGATGATACTGGTCAAGGGACCCCCTGTAAGAATCATGGCAGTTTGAGATTCACAACAAAGCGATTCATATATTCATTTAATATGTTTATAAAGTATCTTTATATAAGTTCTCAATAAGCATTAGATATACAGAAGTGAGTAAGTCAAAGTTTATTTCCTCAGAGACCTTAAAAATCTCTGTTGGCAATAGATGTAAAACAATAAGTAAATAAAACCAACAAAAATAACTTAAGGTGATAAGACATATGAGGAGGATAAGATAGAGAATTTCTTTTTAAAAAAAATATATATTTTATTGATTTTTTACAGAGAAGAAGGGAGAGAGATAGAGAGCTAGAAATGTCAATGAGAGAGAAACATCAACCAGCTGCCTCTTGCACACCCCCTACTGGGAATGTGCCTGCAACCAAGGTACATGCCCTTGACTGGAATCAAACCCGGGACCTTTCAGTCTGCAGACCGACGCTCTACCACTGAGCCAAACCGGTTTCGGTGAGAATTTCTTAAGGAGTTTTTAATTAGATTGATGAGGTAAAATATCTCTTAAGGAGATGGTATCTGATTTGAGACCTGAGGATTCAACGAGTCTACTATATTGAGAACATTGAAAAAAGGCCGAGGGAAAAGCAAGTAAAAGGCTCCAGGGATGGGAAGAGTCTGGCTGGTTCAAGGACTAGGAAAAACTCTTTGGCTTGAGGATTCTATGTGCAAAAAAGTATATGAAATGAGCTAGGTAGGAGCCAGATCACCTACCGTCTTATGACTCAAGTTGTTTAGATTTTATTCAGAGTACAATGGATTTGAGAGAAGAGGGATGTCATCTACTTTAGGTGTTAAAAGATAATTGGCTGCTATGTGGAAGGTAGTAGGGGGTAAGAATAAAAGCTGTCATTAGGCTTCTACAAAGTTCAGGGAAGAAGCAGATGTGCATTCGCATTATGGAACTGGATATAAGGAGCAGTGGACAAGATTTGAGAAGGATTTTGAAAGTAGAGCTTATAGAACTTGGTGATGGATTAGGTGTGGTGATTAGGGGAAGAGCTTGCTCAATAGAAATTGGGTTTTCAATAAAAGAAGTGTAAATGATTGAAATTCCTTCAAAAATGCTTATTGGTTTCATGCTTGACATTTAGTTAATTATAAATAGAAAGTCAACATGAATGGAAAAACCTATTTGTTTCTCCTAGATAGGAAACTGCTGGCTTAAGCCACCAAGATATTTCAGGCATTGTATCTGAGGAAGCAAGTACACACACAAGGAGCACTGATGAGCTCATTAGAGGAGGTTCTAATGGGATCCAGATGATCACACTTCTATTCTGAATTCTTCATTGTGCAGCAGATCAAGGCTCCAGGAGTAAGGACTGCTAGTGATCTAGAGGAGAAAAGAGACTGAACCAGTGGCACCAGCTTTTCTTCCCATATTTTTTGTATCATCTCCTAAGGCCTGGTTTCTAACCCTTTTAAAATTCTCTTTTTCAACTTAAAAAATAACAATGAAAAATGAATAGAAATCTACATTTTCAACATTTTGGTGCATGTGTACAATGGAATACTATTGAAAACAGATGCTGTTTGACATATGACAGAATGCATTTTCTCTTCTTGGTTATTTTTGCTCCTCCCTTTTTTGTTTACCACTAGGCCTTCAGGCTGAGCTTATGGTCCCTGGAAAGAAAATAGAGACATAAGATGTCATTGTTTTGAGTTTCAAACAATTCTATTTTAAAATTAGTAGGTAGACTTCCAACTTACACAGGTAGGATTTTATATGTTGAGAACCAATACATAGAGGGTTGGCTAGAGAGAAAATTAAAGAATAACCAAGAGGACAATGGGCTACAAATGAAAAATTTTCCAATTGTTAAAGTAAAATTCCATCTGGAATTGGGGATGGGCAGGATAAAAGAAAGAGAGAGAAGAAGGGAAGGTCAAAAATAGAGAAGAAAATGCCATGGCTCCTTTTTTCTTAGTTGAGTTTTGGTAGTGGAAGAAGAAACACTAGTAGATTTGTAGAATTCGAAGAATATACAGGCATAGTCTTGGGAGGATGTAAGCTTCTCAGAAGCATTTTCAATTCAACATAGTCCTTTTTCAACTAGTGCTTACAATGATAAAACATAGTGGCTATGGAGAAACCTTGACAGGTGGGAGTGAGGAAATTTCAGTGTCTTGAACAGGCCAGCATACAATAGAATGTACAGCTGAGCATTATCAGGCTCCCTAAGCAAGATACAGACATTCTAACAGGACCAATGGAATGGAAGAATTGAGATTCATAACTAGAAGGCACAAAATATTGTTGAAAGTAGAGCTAAGGCCAAGGTCCATAGTCACCAGCAGGATTCCCAAGGGCAAGACAACAACAGCTACAGCCAAACAGATACTGGTGAAGGACATCTAGTGACCAGTTCACCTCAGTCGCACTTTAGTGAGCACTACAAGGTTCCCCCCTGCAAAAAAAATTGCTGGGCCCAGATTCCTCTCATGTAGTGCTACCAAGATGCCATCATTGCCCTGAAATAGCTTCTTGGGAAAGGGAATCCAAGAAATGTGGGGAGAAACCCTGAGAGAAAAAGCAATTATCCTCAAGTGAGTGTTTTAAGTGAGATGATACCAATTCATTCGCTTGGCAAATTTAATCCTCAGTGGAAATGAGAGCTCTATAATACAAATAAATTTGCAATGAAAAATCAAGGTGTTTTTTTTAAAGATATTTACTGCTATAATTAATATTTTTGTACATTTCTATAAAACCTTTAATCTAGCTACATTTACCCTATGCAATAATTTTAAAAATACCAGAACAGCATGTTTATTGATATGAAATGTTTTTACCACTGTTAAAGTTTAAAATGAAAAGAAGGTCACAGAACGTTATTTATAGTGTGTAGAGGGCTGCCTGAAAAGGCACATGGACATTCTTTAAATTGTCAGCTGAGCCTGAGGCACTGGCAGAGTACCTTTGTCCAGGTGTCAGCAGAGGTGGGTCTAGATATGTAAATCCAGTAATGCTAGAGCCTAGTTAAGAATGCAAATAAGCTTCTTTGACCCTATAAATAGACCTGTGTGGCTTGGGGGGTCGCCTTTTGCTACCTCTCCATTAGAGAGATGGCGCCCACCTAGCACCCAGCTTGATGAATCTATTTCTGCCTACATGTCTCTTTTTTCTTTCTCTAATTTCTTAATCCCCAGCTCCTCCACTCAGGAACCTGTCGTTTTCCTTGATGGACACGGAAAATAGAGAAACAACCCACCGCAATAGTGTGAAAATTTGGTAGAAAGAAAAGTAAAAAATATATGTACAGATACATCAAAATTTAAATCAATATCTATTAATAATGGGTTTATGAATAATTTTTCTTTTTTTCTTTGCGATTTTCTTAGTTTCTTCTACATTTAAAAAATGTTATTTTCAAAATTTATTGCTATACATTTCAAACTTTATTGCTATACATTTTACATTCAATGAAATGCATGGATTTTAGGTACATAGTTCAGTCAATTTTGACAAAGATATAGACCCATGAAAACATCACTCATATAAATAACTGATGATATTCAATTGTGCTCTTTTGGAGTCAAAAACTCCCTCTTCCCCAAGCTTAAACTGATCTGATTTATTTCGCCATGGACATTACAGATTTTATGTTTGGCTTCTTTGGGCCAAAACAATGTCTAGAAAAAATTTCCATGTCATTTTGTGTACCAGAAATTTATTTTTAACTAGAATTCAATTATTTGAATATAACATAGTTGTTTTTTTTAAACCTGTCCACCTATCAAAAGCTACTTGGATTGTTTTGAGCTTTTAAAATTCATTTTTAGTTAGTTTCTCTAGAGGTCCCAATATAAAATATAAAATTATCACAGTATTCTTAGAAAATTATATTAAAATACTTTATACTTCACTGTTCACGAATTATATTTCATGAATATATAGATCTAATAGTTTGATTCCACTTACCTCATCCTTTGAGATATTTTTTCATATATTTTAATTCTTTATATATTATAAGCACATATTGCAATGCCATTATTATTGTTTCAAATAGTCATTTGCCTTTCAATAATATTCGAACAAAAATGGTACTCTTTTTGAAATGATGTTTTTATTGATTTTACAGAGATCGGAAGGGAGAGGAAGAGAGAGAAGCATTGATCAGCTGCCTCCTGCACTCCCTGCACTGAGGAACGAGCCTACAATCTGGGCATGTCCCCTGACCTGGAATTGAACCTGCAGCCTTTTGGTTCATGGGACAACACTGGCCAATGCTACTCTTTTAAAAATTTATTTAGGCATGAATTACTCTTTTCTCAGCTCTTCTTTGCTTTCTGTAGAGTGGTTTCTATTCTGTATCATTTTCTATGAGCTTGGAAAAATTCCTTTAGCATTTCTATGGTACAGATATGTTGGCAACACATTCTCTCAGCTTTCATTCCTCTGAAAATGTATTTTATTCTCACTTTTGTGGAATGTATTCTCTAGACATTGACTTCTGGGTAGATAAGCACTTCCTGTGTCCACTCCCCATATCCAAATTCCCGTTCTTTATAGATAGTATTTCTTTGTCTTCTGGCCTCCATTGTTTCTAATGAGGAGTCAGTTGTCACTATTGTGTTTTCTTGAATATAATGTAACATGTTCCTGTGGGGCCTTTAAAGATTGTTTTTATTTTATTTATTTACATATTTATTTTAAAATATATGTTTATTGATTTGAGAAAGAAAGATAGAAACATCAATATTGAGAATCATTAATCGACTACCTCCTGCAGGTTCTCTTCTCCCCCTATTAGGGATGGAGCCTGCAACCCAGGCATGTGCCCCTGATCAGACTCAAACCTGGGACCCTTCAGTCTGCAGACTGACCCTCTATCCACTGAGCCAAATCGACCAGGACTTTTTCTTTATTTTTGATTTTTAGCAGTATTACTGTGATGTGACGAGTTTGATTTCATTTGTTGTTTATCCTACTGGAAGATAGATAAACCTTTTGGGTCTGTACATTTATATATTTTTTTTTACCAAATTTGGGGAACATTTTGTAAATATTTTCATCCACATTTTCTCTCTTCTCTTAATATGAGATTAATTACATATATATCTTCCAGAAGACTCTATTTTTCAATTCTGTTTCTCTGATTTTCACTAAGAGTGGTTAATTTCTATGGGTATATCTTTAAGCTTATTGACTCTTCCTATTGCTGTTTCTAATCTTATTTTAATGCTAAGCTGTGAATATTTTAAAATTTTAGATATTGTAATTTTCAGAGTTAGCTTTTCTGTTGGGTTTTAAAAATTATTTTCATTTCTTGGCTGAGATTCTTAATCAGGACTTGAGTTCATTTTTTTTTGTTGTTGTTATGTTTAAATCCTTCATACCTATTTAATAGTTGCTTTCAAATAATTGTCTGATAATTATAATATCTGAGGGAATTTAACAGTGTTTTTCCTTTGATTGCTATTTGTCTCAATTGTGAATCATATTTGCTTGCATCTTTGCATATATAGAATTTTAAAAATTCTTATGCAGGGCATTGTGGATAATATGTTATGCAAAATTTGGACTATGTTGTCTTCCTTAAAAGAGCATTGAGCTTTTTTTCTGGCAAATAATTGATTACTGGAAGGTTTCCTTCATCCTGTTGAAGCTTTGTTTAGTATTTGTAAGGGCAGGTCTAAGGAAGTTTTTCACTAAGACATTCTTACTGTGGGGATGTGGCCATTCTAGTGTTTCAACTCCATGCTCAGGGTGTGAACAGTGTCTTTTCACTCTGACTGGGCCAGTATTTCAAACTCTCCTAAAATATCTCCATGCCAGTATTAACCTTGTAGGTCTTTACTGGACATTTGCAGTCCAGTCCTTGTCCAGGGATCTGTAGCAATTTTCTGTCCCCCATTCATGCATTGATGGGATTCCGTTGCCTCCTATTGCACAGGTCATCTGGGCTACAACTCTCAGGGTTCCTTCCAGGAGCCCTGCTCTCTGATTTGCCTCCTTAGCTCCAAGGGACCAGTGGGCTGTGTTTGGGTTGAACTTCTCTTGCTGTCTTTGGGAAATGGTATCTACCTAGGCAGAGAACAGGGCGGATCACAGGGCTCACCTCTTGTGTTTCAGTTCTCTCAAGAGCTGTAGTACTATTGTCCATTATCCAATGTCTGAGAATAGTAGTCTTATATATTAAGTCTGATTTTTGTTTATTTATGGCAGGGAGTCAAATCTGATACTAGTCATTCCTACATAGAAAAAAGGGGAAATCCTTCAAGTAAGTAGTATTTTTTATGATAGCAATAAACATTATTAAAATCATTTCATGTGTCACTTTGTTATATATAAACCTTGAGTTTCGAGGTAGCAAATTCAATGTTAGATCAAAGACATAGGTCTATGGCACATAGTCAGTGCCCCAAAATAACTGTGACTGACTGAGTTGCTTTTTTTTTTTTGATAGTTTATTTGAGTTTTGTTTTGTTTTCTAATTCAGATCATTTTTCTTTTATTTCCGCTCACACAATTATCCACACTCTCAGACAGAGATCTGCACCTGAGCAATTCAAGTCCAAGGTAGAAAAAGATGTGTTGTCACCTGCTACAGGAAAAAATATTTTATTTTGTTCACTATGATTGGTTAAGGACAGAAATAAAAGTGAGAAGAGAAATGTTTTAAACTTTTAAAAACTGCCAACCTGTATGAACTAATCCTTTTCTTACCCACCTCTGGCTCTTTCCTTTAAGTCTTTTCTTCTTTGTGTGTGTAATTTTTATCTGTCTTTAATATGGAATTATTGAATGTACACTGGTATAAAATTTGTTTTATTTATTTTTCTTTATATACTTTATTCTACTTTTACCATTATATCAAGGATGCAACCAAAAATATTTGAAAACATCTAAATTAGTTTCTAAATCAACTGTCAAATGTCCTTCCTACTAATAAGTTATTTGAAGGGTCTATTTAAGCCTCCAAGTTAGGCATGTCTGAAAAAAGGAGAATGCCTGTTTATTTTAAAATATTAAGTCAAACACTTCTTAACTATACAGTTCACTGTCAAGGCATAGAACAGTGCACTTATTTGCTATTGGTCTGTTCCTTTTGGACATTTATAGAGAATGTTGCTCTTTTTGAATTTGTACTTATTATTTCATATTATAATGCTTTATATATTTGCCCATAAGTTGCTTGGCAAAGAGGAATTTAAAAACAATAGTTATGAATTTCTGATTTTTTTTTCATTTTTAATGGAAATCTTTTTATCTCTTTCTTATCCTTCAAACATTTCCCACCACTTTCCAAGAAGATAAAGGAGCCTAGAGTTCATCAACTGACCCACCAGCAAACCTTCCTGTCAGACATGCTCCTGAGAAATCTGTTCCTCTACACTGACTCAGCACAGCACTGCTGGTCACTAAGCTTCACCACACACATTTATACAGATTGTGTGCAGCAGAACACATTTTACATGCTGTCGGAAATTCCTGATTCAGTAAGATACAGTGGAAAGTGTACTGAACTCAGCATCAGATAAACCTGGATTTGATTTTTGGCTTCGTTGCTTGCAAGCAGTGTAACCTCTCTGAGACACAGACTTCTCACCTGTAAAAGTCAAATCATAGATATCATTTATATGTTCTTCACAGGTGACTAGCTTGCAGGATGTATAAGCTAAGGTAGGATCTCTTAGCAAACATATAGAATTTGTAATTCTTTACTTCCAGTTTGGGAAACCTGGATGAAATGGGTTCTTTTTTTTTCTCACCAGAGTTGATTCATGAAATGATTAACAAACAAACAAAAAAATAAATGTTTCTTGCAATTAAACGCAGTTTGTCTAGAGAAGAGAGTCTACCCTTCGTCAGTCAAATCCAATCGCCTATCCCATATTGATCAAGTCATAAGTTATCTGTTCATAGCCTGACAATGAATGCGTCTTAAAGAAAAAAATGTTTGTTTTGCAACAGTTTAAACTTATTATCCTCTACGATAGATATCATTTAAAGTTCATGTCTTACTAGGTTTTATTTAAGTCATTTTAAAAGATAGACCACAGGCATGCAGCCAAGGAGAACTGAATAAAAATTCCAATGTTTCTACTTACCAGCTGTATGACATTGCTCAAGTATGAATCTTATCTTATTTATTCACTAAATGCAAATAACAACCCCTGCCTTTCAGGTTGTTTGTCATGATTAAATGAGATAGCCCATGTAAAAATGTTCACCTTTCACTGTCATCAAATATTAATTCCCTTTCTACTTCTCCATTCTACTTCTGGTACATGCTGCTGAGTAATGACTAAAAACCTGCTGGATATTAGAAGCCAACTTTTCAGTTTTATGACCAAAAAAGTGTGCCTTATATTTTGCCCAATTGTGTTGGTCTGGCAAGTCGTATAATTTCTAACTCTCAATTTTAAAGTTTTAGAATGAAAACAAATCTGTGATTGGCGTTGTACAGATAGAATAATTTTAAACCATTTGGCACTTCTCTACATATTATTAAAAGGAATACTTTCTTTGGCAGACTTGTGAAGCCCAGTATGATTTTTCTATTCACAAACCAGGATAACCCATGTCATACTTACATCTTTACTCATGTGTCAAGATAACCCTATGTGCCCTGGCCAGTTTTCTCAGTGGTTAGAGCACCGGCCTGCAGACCAAAGGATCATGGGTTCAATTTCTAGTCAAAGGCAAGTACCTCAGTTGCAGGTTCTCCAGCCCAGTAGGGCCACATACAGGAGGCAACCAATGGATGTGTCTCTCACATTGATGTTTCCCTCTCTTTCTATCTCCCCTCCTGCCTCCCTTCCACTCTTTCTAGAAACCAGTGGAAAAAATATCCTTGGGTGAGGATTAAAAATAATAATAATAAAAATAATAATAATTAAAATATTAATAACTCTGTATGCCATGTATGAGTCAGGGATCCCAAGTCTAGAAACCAGTAATGAGGACAGAATGAAAACAACTTCATTATTTGAAACATGATGATTAATACCTTTGTAAATGATTTGAGATGGTCATTTGGCTATCTTTGGAGTCCCAAAGGAAAAAAAAAAACTACACTGTTAATAATTCTATGAGAAAGTAAATTTCAACATGAGAAATGAGGACTTAGGCTACATGTTTTGTGATTAAAAAAAAGTGTTCCCTTCCACTGAGGCTGAGACAGTTTTGTCTAGATACTGAGTCATAGAGATGACCCAAGCTTTTCTGATAAGGAGGATGGGAATCTGCCCTTGGCTACAGGGAGGCAGCCATGGTGGGGAAGGGAGATGGCTCTTTAAGGGACACTGGGAGTTTTCTGGGTTCATACAGTTTGTTGTTAACCATTCTGTGTCTTCCCTGTTGCCCTTCCATTAGCCCTAGGCCATCTGTTAACCCTCATCTAGAGTAATAGAATAAATTTTTCTATTTTGAGAAAGATTAAGGGGAAGGGCATATTCTATACTTGGAACAATATAAAATATAAATAGCCTGGCTGGAGTAGCTCAGCAGTTGAGAGTTGGCCCAGGAACCAAGAGGTCACGGGTTCAATTCCCTAGTCAGGGCACATGCCCAGGTTATAGGCTCCATTCCCAGTGTGGTGGAGGGGTGTGGAGGGGCTGCAAGAGGCAGCCCATGGAAGATGTTTCTCATTGATATTTCTGTCTTTCCATCCTTTTCCCCTTCCTCTCTCCCTAAATATCAATAAAAACAAAATTTAAAAAAAGAAATAAAATAGCTCTATCATCTCTTTTGAACCTATAATGGTAGTCACAGTTATGGTAACCAGCAAGAATAGCTATGTACATCAAAGCAGTGTGCCCTCAGTGGTTGTTACCTGCAAAGCCAATAAATGTTGGTCCATCAAGAAGGGAGAAGTTGGGTCAAAAAAACACAGGGAAATCATTCCTGAGATGGATCTAATAACCAGCAAGGAAGGCAATGGGAGCTGTTAGTTTTTGGAACTTGAATTATACATGGACTAAAGCTAATATACTCATAGGCTGTTTTGAATTAACATTTTAACATTTAAAGAGCGAATTAAGAAAAATTCAAATAATCCAGTTATAGCTATGTTTATATTAATTTTAGGATATGAAGTATTTTAAGCAAGGTCATAAGATTTGTAATACCTTTCCACCAGAAAAAAAATAAATGGTTTTGTAGGTTGTGAAATTGAATAAAAGGTTGGAGGGAGGAGAAGGAACTGAAAAAAATGCATGACAAGACTTTTATGTCTAGGCAGGGACCAGGGGCACTGTTGGGAGGAAAGATTTCAGAGCAGCTCTTTTATAAAGGTCATTGAAACAGTTTGTAAATATGTTTGATCTAAGGAGAGGTTATACACTTGAAGCATTGGACCTGCCTAATATCATTACAGCAAGCAAAACTTATTTATTCTTCTTTAAACATTTTCCAGCCTCTGTGATGATATTTCTCCAGCAAGGAGATACTCTTTTATTTGGCCAGTATTGATTATTTTCCTCTATTTGCAACAGAGCTTGAAATAAACATTTTTTGATGGGGCTCTTGAATGTACCAAAGCATTAGGAATTTAGTCACCTTTTACTTTTAGGGTTTAACAGTAAACCAGCAGATAATTACAAAGACTACTTGAAGTTTTATACTGTGTTTTAAGAAAATATCTTACTATGTTAAATATTTTATTTATATTAGCTTTCTTCTAGGTAAAGAACTGTAAATGGCTGAAGATATATTAAAGGCAACATAGCACTAGGTTTGGAAGTTACCATAGATATCTTCTTTGATCCTCTTAACCACTTAGGAATCTTTTCTGCATTATTGCTTTTCCTTTATTATTATTAATAATATTTTGTTAATCCTCACCCAAGGATATTTTTCCATTGATTTTTAGAGAGAGTAGAAGGGAGGAAGTAGGTGGGAGAAAGAGAAATAGAGAGAAACATCAACCTGGGAGAGACACACCAATTGGTTGCATCCTGCTCATCCCCGACTGGGCAGGGAATTGAACCTGCAATATAGATAGGTGCCCTTGATTGGGAATGGAACCCTTGACCCTTGGGTCCATGGGACACTCTGACCTCTGAGCAAAACTGACCAGGGCATTCTGCATTATTTCTAATGTTTCTTCTACTTTAGTATACTACTTCTTTTTTTTTTTAATTTTTATTGATTTTTCACAGAGAGGAAGAGAGAGGGATAGAGAGTTAGAAACATTGATGAGAGAGAATCATCGATCAGCTGCGTCTTGCACACACCCTACTGGGGATGTGCCTGCAACCAAGGTACTTGCCCTTGACCGGAATCGAACTGGGGACCTTTCAGTCCGTAGACCGACTCTCTATCCACTGAGCCAAACCAGTTTCAGCTAGTGTACCACTTCTTATTCCTTATAAGTAATACATTCCATTTGGGGAAAAAAAATCTAGTAAAATTTGACTTTCCTAGGCACCCCAAATTAATGAACTTTCTGTTTTGTTATTAATCTTTGCATTACCTACAGAAAATGCCCTAATAAACCTTACCATTATCTGTGCCTTTAGAGAATCTTCAGTGTCCTGCAAATAACTATGAACCTCCCTGATTTTTCATGGGAGGTTAAGCCCAATGACCTCTAATGTCTTTGCCAGTTCAAACACTCTCTGGTTAGTTGGAAGCCTGTAGTTTGTGAATATGCTCATTTTTAAATAATTTTTAAAAATTATTTTCTTCGTTAATCCTTACGTGAGGATATTTTTTCTATTGAGTTAGAGCATGCTCACAATTTACAGAGATAATGGACGGGAGAGAGTGGAAGGGAGGGGGAGAAACATGGATGTGAGAGAGACATACTGGCTAGTTGCCCCAAGCATGTGCCTTGACTGGGGCTAGAGATCAAGACTTCAAGTGAGGCATGTGCCCTTGACCAGAATTGAACCTGAAACTCTTCAGTTCATGGGCTGACACTCTAACCACTGAGCATAACCAGCTAGGGCTCAATTTTTTATGTCAATAGTTCTCTGCTTTTGCTATGTAATCTGATCAACCAATGCTGGGAGATCTTTATGGTCTATCAAGAGACCCAGAGCTCTTTCTTTACCGTGGGATTCTCTATTTGGAATGTGACCTCAATTGCATCTTCACGGTTGGTCAGAATTAATGTGAAAGGAGAGAAACTGGCAAACACAATGTAGCTAGATATGTGCTTTACCTATACTTAGTGCTCAGGGATGCAGCTAAATGTGAACGGCAGGCTCTGAAGAGTGGTGCTCCTTGCTAAACAGAACACCCCAGGACCTTCATAGAATGAGGAAAACTACAAGTTTTAACCAGGCAGGATATAATCTCCAGTGAGCTTACGATAGGGTCCTCTTCTCCCATCCTGTATTATCTCTACTTCTTGGACCTGGTGGGGTGCTCAAACTGCCAGCAGGATGTTATATTCAACCTTTTGATGACTTGGGAGATGACTCTCAGAGCTGTGTGTCAACAGTATGTTCAGCAGCTATTCACTCAACACCCATGGTGCCAGAGGCTTCACCTGCATGTTTTTCTCATCACTACCCTGTAAAGTGGTATTCTTACAGTTAATTTCCAGATAAAGAGACTGAGGCACTGAGAAGGTTATGCAACAAAGTTAAACCACACAGCTAATAAGTGTCACAGTTTTATTTTAACACAAACACCTGTGTTGGTTTCTAGTACTACCATAACTAATTACACAAACATAGTGGCTTAAAACTATGAAGTTTATTATCTTATAATATTACTAGAGTCCCTGTGCACAAATTCCTGCAGGGGTGGGATCTGGCCAGCCTGCCCTGATGGGGGGCCTATTGGGTTGGGCCTGTGGGGATGAGGGGTCACAGGCAGTTGGCCAGCTGGTCCCACCCCTGATCGGGGTGTTGATTGGGGGCTGGGCCAGCCAGGGATGGGGGCTTAGTGGGGCCCAGATCTGGCTGGTTGGTTTACGGCATAGCCACCAGTCATTCTGGTCATTCTGCTGTTCAGGTCGCCATTCAGAAATGCAACTTGGGTCCCACTGGACTAAAATCAATGTACCCACAGAGCTTCTCTTCTTTGTGGAGGTTCCATGGAGGCTCACTGGTTTTTTTTTTGCCTTTCCCAGCTTCCGGAGACCACCTGCATTCCTTGACTTGTGGCTTCCCTTCTCCATCTTCAAAGCCAGCAACATAGCTGGCCTTGCTTCCATGTCACGTCTCTCTCCACACCTGGGAAAGGTTCTCAGTTTAAGGACCCATGTAAGTAGTTTGGACCCAGGAGAATCTCTAAATCTCAAGAATCGTAACCTAATCGTATCAGTAAAATTGTTTTTGCCATGAAGGAAAACATATTCACAGGTTCTTAGAATTACAGCATATAATTAGGGGGAGTTATTATCCTGTCAACACTTTCTATTTGATCCTATGGCCATAAACCTATAGTTCTAGACCACATGGTAGCCTTGCTTGATGCATTGGTGATAGTTCTAGCCTCTAATCCATCTCTGTCTCAATAAATATATATATTTTTTTTTATCAAATTAGTAAATATACAGAAATACCAGAATTTGGAAGTGATCGCTTTGCTGCATACAAATGCACTAATAATGATTGATTCTAGGGGTAATTGTTCGTAACATCATTCTAGACTCTTAAATTGGCAGATAAAGGTTAATCCATTTTATCCCAGGAGCAGAGATGCTTATTTTGTGTGCAGTTGAAGCAACAAGAGGTGGGTCTTGCCGTACAGCCCTGGCTAATTAGTTGTCAGCATTGTTAATGCATGTGCTATTGGGAATCCTATGGATGCAACTAGTCTCTGCTTTGGTCTGGAATCCTTCTGGGAAAAGAGCATTTAGAAGCCTCAAGTATGCTCAAAGATTCTAACACAAAGCACTGATGAAGTTTCCCTTATGAAGAGGACTTACTTTTTTTCTTTTTTCTTTCTTTCTTTCTTTTTTGGCCTGGCTCCAAGTGGAGACTGGGCATAAGCAATTAATCAGGATGCCAGAAAGTAAGACCTTTCTGGATGCACATTAATTAGAGGCAGTGGGGATACTGTAGAATGCTACTCTGAATTAAACTCCTGGTGTTATCTAGCAAAGGATGGGAAGGGGGATTAAAGTCTGGCTCTTTGGTAAACAGTAATTGTTTCTGATATTAGACCTAGCTGGGGTGGGGGTGGGCAGGGAACATGGAGGAGGAAAGGAATGAACAAGGTCAGCTTCCTGACACAGTGCTGAGACCAGGCTAGATGCTGAAACTGGAGGACCGGGTTGGAGTCAATAGGCTTCCTTGGTATTGCTACAAGCACTGCAGTCTGTGCTAAAACATTTTTAGAGAAAGAGCAAAATTAGATCAAGTGTCATTCAGGGTATATAACAAAATAACACCTTGACTAGGATTTGGCATCTTTATGCAATTAAGCAATGGTTCGAATAGAGTGTGAAAGATGGCACAGTGCTTTTGGCAGGATTTCAAAAATGCCCAGTGTTTCTCTTTTGCTTCCCTAGAGTCTCCCCAGCAACAGGAACTTATAGACATTACAAAAACTAAAAAAGAGGCAGCTGAAAAAAGCCAGGCAAACTACAAAGTCAGATGTGCCTTTAAAAAAAAAAAACTGAAGGTGCAAATTTGGGCTTCCCAAAACAGGGATAAATATATGCATTTCTCAGAGGTACTGAAAAATAACTGTGAACATAACAGCAATGTCACTTCAAATTACTCACTGCTTGAGTTAGGGGAGGCAAATGTTTTATTAATAAACAGGTTGGAGTACTATTGGTTCCCAATGCAAAGGGTATGGGAGGGCAGGGGAGGCCAAACTGAAACCTCCAACAAGAGAAATGGCTTACCAATCTAGTGTGACTGACAGACCTGGTGATGAAAAGGGAGTTTATTGTGTCACATCACAGAGCCGCTGAAGGGAGGTGGCCAGAGGTTTTAGGAGCTCCAGCCTGGCAGAAGGAAGAGCTTTCCCTCGGACCCTGGCCAGATTGATGAGGGTGGACTTGGGAGGAACGGAGCTAGGGAGGGAGGGAAAGAGACAGATACTGCTTGCTTTGGGGCAGAGTATAATTTAGGAACTGCACACTCATCCATCATGAGTTGGCTAATAACTAATCAATGATTGCAAAGCACTTGGAAAGTCGTAAGTTTTATATATGTGCTAAATAACAAAAGTACTAGAATTTCGTTCAGGATTGCAGCCAAATCGAGTCTGCCAGTGGAAAGCTGGGAACGCTAATTTTTTTTTTAAAGAACAAGAGTCTGGAGTGACTTAAGGCCCTCACTGTAAACCACAGTGGATTCCCTATGTGTAGCCTGGGGCGATGTTGAGGACTCACAGGTGCTGTTAACTGTGCTGCAATTAGGGGTTTTGGACTCCAGGGCGTGCTCTTGACTCCTCTGAACTCCTTAATTGTGCATTAAAATAGGCCTGCTGCAGGGACAAGGTCACGTGACTCATTGGCATGAATGAAACTCCTGATGAGGGGCTGCTCAGGTTGTGATTTATCAGGGTAGAGCTGCCATAGCAAAGTCACTGTAAAGACACCTAGCATTTACTACCAATAGAAGCGCTGCCTCCCGAAAAAGTCTCTGCTTTCCCATAGACCCCTGCCCCACCTTCTCCTAGGAACAAGCCCTCCCAGTCCCGTAATTCTTCATCTGCAACAGCTCTTTGAAGAGGAAACCTCAACACGCTTTCTGATTTCCAAGACTCCTTTTGCCATTTTAGGATCTTCTCCACCTGCAGTTGATACCAGCCATGTTGTGTCATTTTTTTAGGAAGAGATAAATAGTTCCTCCCATTTAGGAAATTTAATTACCGAGGTATTACTCTGTCAGTTTTAGGCTCCTGCAATGAACCCTTACTGCAAAAACAGCTGTAGCCGACAATATTGCAGGAGTGTATTCTTAAGCAAGCAGTGATGTTTCTGGAATGTGTGCGCATAAATATTAATTAGGGAGAGAAACAAGACAGCAATGGAACCGTTTCTATTAATTATTTTGGCTCCGTTCCAAACTTGTTCCAGTTTATCTGACTTTTTCGGAAGCTCTTGGTGCAATCTGTCTTAGCCTATTTATGCAGCGAGGTGTCTGAAAGTCAGTGACTAAATTTAGAGGTAAAGCCTCCTGGGGAAGAGATTGTTCTTCTTTGCTAAGCTGGGCCCAGAATGAGCGGGGAGGAGTTATTTAGATTTTTCCTGGTTTGACCAGATGGTTCTCATGGACAGGCTGTCAGGGGATTCCCAGGACTTCGTGGTTCTAGCAGGCCTGCTTTCCCAACCATCGCTGACTCAAAACTTCCCAGAGTCTTGTGCGTAAGAGCTCAGATAGTTCCCATTGGGAAGGAAAAACAATAAAGTACAAATGCAGAAGTTTCTTAGTCAGTCAGATGAACTCACCCAGGAATAGCCATTATCTGCGGAACGCAGTTCTCTGAGCAGCCCAGTGGGTGCCCAGGGCAACTTTCAGAGTGAATTTTACCTTTTGTTTAGCAAAATTTTAACAAGTTTGATTTTCTTTTTTTGTTTGTTTATATTCATGGAAGATTAGAATATATGAAAAAAGTAAGTACAATGCAACAGCTAGAGTTATATAAGAGTAGCAAGAAGTGAGACATTAAAATGAGCAAATACACAAAGGCTGAAAGCCAATGATAAACTATTGTGAATTCAGAGAAAAAAACCTCCATGTCCCTTTCACCTCCAAAGACCTCACCATGAAATAGTCCACATTCCTAACCCAATCTTGTATCATCATGAACAGAATCAATTTAATTCCCAAGAGAAGAATTACCAATGGTGAATTTTAAAAACAAATTTAAAAATGTTTAGCCACCAAATAATAAAAGAAATGCAAATTAAACGCAAAGCAATACGTATCTGTCAAATTGCCAAAGTTTGTTTTTTGTTTTTTTTAAAAAAACATAGATGATATCTACTAATGTAGAAGGAATAAGGCACAGGAGTTCTCAGCTTTATTAACAGAGACATAAATTGCTACCTTTCTAGTGGGCACTTGGTCAGGGCAAGAAAAAAAGCTTAAACTTTTTGTATGCCTTTTGACCCAGCATTTCTAAATATAAAAATTTATTTCAAGGAAAATGCTGTGTGTTTGTTGTATGTTCATAAGTTGTCAAGAGTTTAGCAAAGCTGCTTCATAGTGCTACTGCCTAGGAAGCCATTTTGTTTGGTCAAGTGGCTTTCGGGGGCCTTAAACTGACACCAGCCCCCTCATGCAAACTCATGCCCTGGATGACAGCTCTAGGGTCCGAAACAAATGTTGTTCCTTATATGGCTTCCCCACCAGCCCTCGTGATAGTCTCCCCCACTTCTCAGGGACAGCCCCTTGCGTACCTCTTAGGACCACTGTGGAGGTTATCCAATCCCTGCTTTTTTTGGTTTGAATGAACCAATCTGGCCTTGGCTTGGGAACCAAGTACTCCATCCCTGGACCCTAACAAATGCGTGTACCCAGGCCCTGCCTGTCTTTCTGTGCCTACACCCTGCCTTGACTTTCCCATGTGGCCTGGAGGTGTGTTGTGTTCCTCTACCAAGCCCTCTGAGTAATACACTTTTCTATTTCAATGTCTCTTGTATTTTTTGTTGAACCATGGCTTACCACCTACCACCTTCTCCATTTAACAAATTCATAGCATAAGGATATAGCGTCAATGATTGTCACCAGAGCATTTTTAGTTGCAAAAAATATTCTAATATTCTAATAAAAGCAAAGTATGACCTAGCCAAGTACAATAATGCAAGGTAGTAATTTGATATAATAGAAAAAGTGTTTATTGATATGGAAAATATTCCTGATAAGTTAAGTTGAAAAAACAAACAGATTTAAAAATTACCAGTATGCCTTAGTTTTTCCTTAAAAAACAAACAAACAAAACCCCACACAATTATATAGTACAGAAAAATATTACTAATAATCTTGGAGTATTGGGTTGGAGTTGGCTTTTACATTCTTATATTCATCTTCATTCTTTTATAACAAAGACATAATTTATCTGTTAATGTGGAATAAAATTTCAAAAATAAAATTTTTCAAGAAATTATATATATTTTCTAAGAAAAGCATTGAGAGAAATTACATGAACATATTATAATTTTAAAAATATCAGAAAGGGTCCAGCACATTTTAGAATTATCTCACTTTTATGATTTGCTCATTTATTAATTTATCTGTTTTTCTTTTATATATATATATATATATATATATATATATATATATATATATATATATATATGGTTTATTGATATTTTACAGAGAGGAAGGGAGAGAGATGGAGAGCTAGAAATGTCGATGAGAGAGAAACATCAACCAGCTGCCTCTTGCACACCCCCCACCGGGGATGTGCCCGCAACCAAGGTACATGCCCTTGACTGGAATCGAACCTGGGACCTTTCAGTCCTTAGACCAACGCTCTACCAGTGAGCCAAACCGGTTTCAGCAATTTATCTGTTTTTCTAGCAATATTTTCTGACACTGAGTATATAATAGTGAACAAAAGAAGTATGTTCCCTTATGGGGGTCTAATGTACAGCTGAGTGATTATTCTTAATAATGCCATATTATATTCTTGGAAGTTGCTAAGAGAGTAGATCTTAAATATTCTCATCACACACAAAAAAAGAAATAATAATTATGAGAGACAATTAGGAGGCTTTAGCTAACCCTGTGGTGTTAGTAATTCTGCAATATCTAAGAATAACACATTGTACGTCTTAAACTTACACAATGTTATAGGTCAGTTTATATCTCAATAAAGTTGGGGGGAAAGTAGGTTCCTGCCTTAATGAGGTTCAGTCTACTTAGTAAGATGGACAACCTTATACTTATATATAGAAATTAAAAACTGCAGCTGTGGCAAGTGTATACAAGAGAGCCACAGAGAGAATTAGGAGGAGCAAGACAGGCAGCAGCACTGGAGAGGGCCCTTGGAAGGAGGAACCCAGAGGGCATGAAGGGTTCAGGAGGGCTTCTGTGGATAGAATGCAGCAAGGGAGAGAGCTGTTATACAGAGTATGGTTCCAGGCGTAGGTGTGGGTGATGGATGATGCAGGGTCCTGAAGTGCATTCTAAATTTTAACTTAATCCCTCTTAAGAGCAGTGGGAAGCTTCCCATGCTTCCAGGAATATCAATAAATGATTTGGCTTTTAAAACGGTAATTCTGACTTTCGTGTGGAAGACACATTAAAGAAATATCTGAATGTGTGCAGATATACAAATTGGAATATTCCAACAATAAGAGAAGCAGAAGTGTGGGAGAGGAGGTTAGCTTAAAACAGAGTGATGGAGGTTGAGATTGGCAAATAAAATCTTAGATGACTGTAATATAAGAATTGAATTGGATGGTAGAGTGGATGTGGGCTGAAGGAGAGAAGAATCAAAGATGAGTGCTGTTTGGTTTGTATAATGACTGACAGGGTGATGGTACCCTCCTTTGAGGCAAGAAACTGTGACCAGCAGCCAAGGTTGGGAGCAGGGTGGGACCTGCTAATGGTCTGAGTTTGAACATGTTAGTCAGAAACATATTTGAGACGTCCAAGAGGAAATGTCAAATGATAGGTGATAATCCTAGCGGGGGATTAAGAGAAAAGAGAACTTTCACAAGTCTGGCTTTTTATTGACCATGAGCCAACCATTGGTGCTATTTTTTTCTTCATTTCGTTCAGAATAACTCTTTCCATAGAGTTCATGTGTTTTACACGGGCTTTGGCAGAACATCATGAAACAACATTGTCACACCTGACCTGAAGTTTAGTTAGGTGCAAGGGCTTGGATCTGCAGAGGCCGCAGTCCTGGGATGTAATAGTGAGACCCATATTCTGGCTGTTTCATTCAGTGTTGCTATTATAAACTCCTTTGAGAGTAAGTACTGTATTTACATACTTCCTTCATTTCTTGAATGATCCCAAACACTGTACTGTTATTTCAGTACATAGCTGGAAAAAGCTTGCTCAATAAATCAATCAATAGTTAACTGGTTGAATAAGTGTGTAAACTCAATTCATTTCTTCAGTATTCATTGCTTAAGTACATGCATCTTACGTCTTTAGGTGTTATTGATGTTTTTGAAGAGCAGATGATGGCGAGGACCTAGAATTCTTGGTTGGTTCTAGTCACTGTCTTGCTGCCCTGTTTGGTTCTTGTGCTCAGGTCTGGCAAATGCTCAGGTTCTCTGATGGCTACCCTACCTCCTCTTCTGATTGAATTATAGAACATCATCAGAATAGCACCAGCAGCCCCATTTTACTGGACTAATATTTTGGATTCAGAAATAAGCAGATATTTCATGTCTGAGCGTTGAAATTTTGACACTTACACATACTCCTTTCTGGTCTACCTGACACCTGACACTGTTTGGCATGATTCTCTGTGGTACCTGGTGGGTGTGGGGAAAGCCCCTGCCTCCAGTTTCATGGGTGAGAAGATAGGCTGAGACTAATCTTTGCAGGTCCTCAAGTAACAGGTAATAAAGACAGATATAAATTGCTCAGTACCAGAATAGGCATCAATATTATCTCCACTTGACAGAGTAGGAGATTGAGCAACAAAGTGACATTCTCTCACCTGTGCTTTACAGAGATTTATTTGGGAGCTCAAGTGTAAAGTCATAGTCAAAAGATAATGAAAACCCGGCCCAACCGGCATGGCTCAGGAGTTGAGTATTGATCTATGAATCAGCAGGTTACGGTTTGATTCCCAATCAGGGTACATGCCCAGGTTGCAGGTTTGATCCCCAGAGGGTTGGGGAGTGTGCAGGAGGCAGCCAATCAATGATGATATCTCTCCCTCTGCCTCTCTCTTCTTCTCTGAAATAAAGAAAAAGATAATAAAATCCTAAATTAATTTGGAAATGATGTAAAGGGGAGGGGGGCACATTGGGATACATAGTGGAGGTAATAGAGGACTTAACTAACAAAATATGGGTGACAAGTAGGAGTAGTTGCCCTTAACCTCCCTGGGCTTTTATACCTAGGGGACTAGAAAGGTAACATTTGTAAAACTGATTTCTACTAGCTAGTCGTGTTGGTGCTCTTGAGTTGGTGGGGGTTGGAGATATGCGAAACTGCTCATTCCAGGAAGGGCATAATGTGTCAAATCCTTTCATTACTGAAAGATTCAAAATGAACTTGTTCCTAGGCTAAGAGAAAATGAGTTCAAAATTACCGAATTTTCCGGCGTATAAGACGACCCCCTAATTATTATTATTTTTTTTTTTTTACAGTTAAAACATAGTTTTAGGCCTATATTCGCTGTATAAGACTACCCCCCACTTCCGAGGCAACACCAGTTTTTTTTTTAATAGACCGCCTCTCTGACTCTGGTCAATCTGAGCAGGCTTTTTACTAGAACACAGTGTACATGTTCTGTACCCGAAGCTACACTGTGTTCTAGTAAAAAGCCTGCTCAGATTGGCCAGAGTCAGAGAGGCGGTCTATTAAAAAAAGAACTGGTGTTGCCTCGGAAGTGGGGGGTAGTCTTATACAGCGAATATAGGCCTAAACCTATGTTTTAACTGTAAAATTAGGGGGTTGTCTTATACGCCGGAAAAAATGGTAGTCAAGGGGAAAATGCCATAATATCTATTTAATATTAGAACCAAAAGGAGGAATTTGATGCTTATTTAAAGTCTATAATGTTAGATATATTTATAGTATTTGTTTATCTGAATAGGAATTATTTTCCTGTTTTCATATATAGATGAGAGAAGAAATTTGCTCATACTGATAACAAATGACAATACCATGTTTTTACTATAATTTCAGTGCATTTCTTTTCACTAAAGAGCCCAATATTTCTTTTTCTTACTTTTTCTTTTCTATTTTTTTTTAAAAAAATAAGATTTCATAATGACTGAGCACTCTCCCAGTTTCTTTAGCAATCCTGTTCTTGTCCAGTGGTCTCCCTCTAACACAGACCAAATGTCTATGAGGTTTCTGGTCTGTGACTCACATAACACTTATCATTGGACCCTGGCACAGTCCAGCAGCACTTGCCTCTGAGGCATTTCAGATTCTTATTTACCACCTTTAGTACTTGCCTTTAGATAAACAACACAAAATTATATACCTTCAGTGTCTTTGTTTTCATTCATCTCTTCCCTTTCATTGGCCATGCCTGTCAGTTCCCTGATGCCCTTTAGATGTTCAGACATCTGTACTAGGTGCTTATCAGTTTTATTTTATTGCTCTTTTTTTTGTCTTCTCCACAAAACTAATTTATCTTGTTTACCATTGCTATTCTTTCAGAACCTACAGAGCTGATTACTTTTTTTTTATTATCCTAATATAATTTGCCCTTTATATAGATAATGGTTCTCTAAAGAAATAGAAACAAATATATGCATATGACATTGGCTCATGTGATTTGGAGCTTGGTAAGTCCAAATCTGCAAGGTGGGTTGGCAGCCTGGAGACTCAGAAAAGCCAATGGCAGTTCCAGTCTTCAGGATGCCAGGTAGACTCAGGAGAGCTGCTGGTGGAGATGATGGAGACAGCTAAAGGCTGTCTGCTGGAGAATTCCTTCTTATCAGGGAACCTTTTTCCCCTCCTCGGGCCTTCATCTGATTGTTCCTCACATTATGGAGAACAGTCTGCTTACTCAACATTTACTAATTCAAATGCTACCATACAAATTTGATTAAAAATTAACTATCATATTCTCTTACCAGATATTCCTGCTAATGTATTTCTAACGCTTTGGTAGTTGACCTTTTGACAAATCAAGAAATGGGAATTTTGAGTAAGTTCCCGCCCCCCCCCCCCTAAAAATACCTCCCTGCAGTCTAAGGTGCCGTTCATTTTATTCTTAAAGAGGATGTGTATGGGCCAGTGCTTGGTTCACATAACTCTATTAGCTCAGCAAATACATGAAGTACTTAGGTCATTGATTCTAAAGATAGAGGGTGGTTTTCCATTTGCTTCCTCATTTATTTCCCCAGCACCCATAACTGGTAGCTTATTATTACTGTGTAGGCCACAATCTAACTTTCTGTGATTTCTCTCTAAGTCTCCCTAGGAGTTGGAAATGTTTGCCTGCATCAACATTTGACTGGGTTGCTAAAAAAATCCATCACAGCAGCAGCCTCAAGATGCACATTTAGAGGGAATACATGAACAAATCAAGGAAAACATTGCCAACTTGCAATTCTTATTGAGTAGTACTCTACATTTTATTATGTAGACCCAAACAAGCTGTTCGAGCAGCTTGACATTTTGGCAGCTGTGGGCCCCTTCCAAATTTGGTTCAGGAGTCTCTGAAACACTGGGCATCAGTGGGGCATCCACTTCTGTGTGAAAGCAAGCTGTGGGACCTGAGACCTGAAGTGCTCTTCCTTGAATTTACAGATGCTGTTTCTGCTGTTGCCAGAGGTTTAGTCATTCTTACTAACTTCAGTAAGATTATTAGGAAACAGAGGTATCAGGGAAGTGGGGAGCTCTAAAGGGACATGTAATCGAGTTATGAGCCTTGACAAATAGGAGACTATCCTAGGGCAAAATTCAAAACTCTTATTTATACAAGGACCCAGAATGGTTACTGGAGGTATGGACTTGGCTTGTTGGAGAGCTCTGATAGAGCAGCCACTACTCAGGGCCCTGGAGGAATAAGAGTCCAGTCCCCCATGTTTTAAAAAATATGAACTAATAAGTGATCTGTTCAGAATGGCAGGTAAAGGATCAGTGCCATTTGAAAATGAATAAGGGTATATTGTTATTGAGATGACTGGATTTTTCTAAAAGAATCCAGTAAAGATCCCTAGCTTACTACACTCTCCAAAATTAATTATAGAGATCTAAATATTATTAGGTCTTAAAATTCATAGAAAGACCAGAAGTCATTATATATGAAGATTTATATGACACAGTATGAAAGAATTTTCCAATTTCCAAAGAACTATATCAAAGCCAGAACCATAAAACAGGAAGAAAATGTTGAATAGACTTGACTATTAAAAAAGTCTAAAGCTTGAAAGCACCTCTTTGACAAAACTATATCATTAAGGAAATTATAAAATGATGGCAGACTATTCTTACCATATAGGAAACATTAAGGACCAATATCCTTATTATATGATGAAGTATTTACAAATATTTGACCTAAAGAAAACAACTTTCAAAGAATATAAATAAGCAGTTCACAAAAATGCAAAAAGGTTTAGGCTCACTAGTAATAAAAACTGCTAATTAAAATGAGGTATAATTATTCACTAACCAAATTGGAAATTTTTTAAAATAATTAGTAGGAGACTGAGGTAATGGGAATTAAAAATTGTATACATTACTGGTGTAGAATGAAATTGGGGAAAAAAAATATTCTGGAAGGCAATTCAGCAATATGTATTAAAAGCCTTAAAAACCTACTTACTGTTTGACCCACTAATTTGTTTTTAGGAATCTATCCTAAGATTATCTCTATCTCTATCTCTATCTCTATCTCTATCTCTATCTCTATCTCTATCTCTATCTCTATCTCTATCTCTAATCTCTACCTCTACCTCTACCTCTACCTCTACCTCTACCTCTACCTCTACCTCTACCTCTACCTCTATCTCTATCTCCAGTTCTATCTCTATCTCTATCTCTCTCTATCATATGTATAATACACTAGAGGCCCAGTACACAAAAGCATGCACTGGGGGGGAGGAGTGGTGTTCCTCAGCTGCCTGCACCCTCTTGTAATCCAGACCCCTCAGGGGATGCCCCTCTGCCAGCTTAAACCAGATCCCCCCAACCCCTTCCAGGGATTGGGACTAAACTGGCAGTCAGACATCCCTCTCGAAGTCCAGGACTCCTGTCTCCTTACTGCCTGCCTGTAGAAGAGGCGGGAGAGTCTCCTGCAACCACCACTGCACTCGCCAGCCTTGAGTCCAGCTTCTGGCTGAGTGGTGGTGGTGGGAGCCTCTCCCGCCTCCACAGCAGTGCTAAGGAGCAGCAAACCTGGCTTCTGGCTGAGTGGTGTTCCTCCTCTGGGAGCACACTGACCACCAGGGGGCAGCTCCTGCATTGAGCATCTGCCCCCTGGTGGTCAGTGCACATCATAGCGACCAGTAGTTCCATCTTTTGGTCAATTTGCTTATTAGGGTTTTATTATATAGGATATCTTTATCCCCTACCTCCCTCCTCCCTCTCTCTTTCTCTCTCTTCTTTTCCTCACTAGAATATAAGTTCCACAAAATCAAGAGCCTGTCCATTTAATTCTCTGCCTTTTGCCTGATTCTAAAAAATTGCCTGTAATGTAAAACAGTATCAGTAGGTGTTTGTTGAATGGATTATTATATCTTAACATTTACAAAGTACCTTGGCATATTACAGGATGTCTAAAGGAGAATGACTAGGATGTTAATGAATTTTAAATTAGATCATGAAAAGTAAGAGAAAAGAACTATTAGAGGAAAAGCCAGCAAAGGATTTGATAATGGTCTTCAGATACTGGAAGAAATACTATGTGGAGGAGTGATTTGACTTATTCTGTATAATTCCTAAGTGCAGAAATAGACCAATGAATGGAATTTATAGAAAGGCAGTGTGGGGGCGCTATTTAAAGCAGTGCTTTCTTACAACTAGAGTTGTCCAAAATGGAACCGACTTGGGAAGAAGTGATTCCCAGGGACTGAAAATGTTGAAGGATAAGCACTTACAGGAAGCTTTATATAATAGAAAAAGACCTTAACTAGATTACTCTAAATTTCCTCTGCTTTGAAGACTCACCACCTCTTCCTTCCCAACATCACTTTCCCTACCTTTTCTCCTTTCAGCTAATTACTCCTACTTATTCCTCTGATCTCATTCTAAATGCTATCTCTCTCTGGAACCCTTTTCCTATTACTAAATCCAACACAATGTTGTGTGTGTATGCCTCTCATAACCATCTCATTTCCCCTTTATGTAAAAGTGCATTGTAATTTTCCTTTTGCCTGATTGTCCTCCTCTAGGTTGCAAACTTTATGGAGAAAAGGACTGGTTCTTGCTTTCCATCATGTTTATCTCTTTATATTTGGTATTTAGTATAGTGCCGGGCACATAATAGAATGAAATTATTCTTAATGAATATCTACATAGGTTGAAATCGCTTTATATATTTTTTTCCTTTGGAGACTATGAGCCATTAAATCAGGGATGCACATCTTTGTTCCTTAATTTCTTTTAGAGTTTCCAGTTCCTCGTGGTTCTGTTTACCTTACTGGTGCAAGGGCTTATGTAAGCACCTTAAGTGTTCTAAAGGGAGGGCATACAGTGGCCTCCCTCCCTCCCGGCCCCTACATGCCTCCCATGATCCTAGATGGATCCACTTTGTCATCATTTGCAGGTTCCATCCAGCCCTAGTCGTTGGCCTACATCTTTTGTTAGGGAGGCTACATGAAGCTCAGTAAAATTCTCCAGAGCTTCAGCATGCTCCATTTTGATGTATATCTTTCTCAGATGTTGACTGCAGTTCTGGAAAGTGGCTGTTTTGTTTTTCTAAATTGTAATTGGTATTTTTAAAATTATTATAAATGGCAAATACAGTTAACATAAAATATTCAGATAAAACAGAAGATGTAAAGTATAAAGTAAAACCACCCATAATCCACCTTAAAATTACCTTTAACATTTTAGTATATATATATATATATATATCTTTCCATGTAGATATATACTTTAAAAAAATAAACAGTTTATGACAAATTATTATTATAATATAGAAACTATTTTGTAACATATTTTTTTCATTTGATATATTGAAAAATAATTTCCAGGTCAATAAATATATATTTATACTATCTATCAAGTCTGTATAGAATTCCAGAATATGATTCTACCACAGTTTATTTAAAAAGTTTTTTCTTTTATAATATTAAACTTTTTTCAGTGCTTCACACTTATGAGTCACAATACAGTAAACATTTTTGGTTGCCTATCTTATTGTATGTGGTTGATTATTACATTACCACAGATTCTAAGATAAAGTCCTACAATTAGGACTAGTGGATCAGAGTCTATGGTATTTCAGCTTTTGATAGAAATCTCTGAGAGGCACTCAGGAAGTATAGTAATTTCTAAAAAATATTATTGATCTGATTGATTAGCTTAATGTTCTGTGACTTAATAAAATAATAAAGTCCCTTTCAATCTACATAAGGGAGAACTGGAAAGTTGATATAGCCCTGAGGCAAGATAGTAAGCTAATACTGTTATCTTTGCCTTGAGATGAAAGACTGTTTCTGATGTTTAAATCTGATGAGGATGAGGAAAAATGCATTATTACGTTAACTAGAGGTCTGGTGCAGGAAATTCATTCACTAGAATGGGGGTGGGATGGTGTATCTCAGCCTGGCCTGCACCCTCTCACAATCCTGGACCATTGGCTCCTAACTGCTTGCCTACCTGCCTGCCTGGTCACCCCTAACCCCTCTGCCTGCCTGCCTGATTGCCCCTAATCACTCTCTGCCTGCCTGCCTGATAGCCCCTTGCACCATTTCTGCCTCCGCCCTTGCACCTGGGACCCAGGTTTCCCTCCTCCGACCAGCTGCAGGCACCTGGGACCCTGGGCCAGCTTCTCCTGGGCCCTGGATTTGTCAGGAAGGACGTCCAGAAGACATCTGGTCTATCTGGTCTTATTAGCATATTGCCCTTTTATTAGTATAGACTGTTGCATATTGAACTCCAAAGGCTTTGTGAATTTATTCACTAAGAATTTCACATTCAAAAACACACCTACCTGTAATTGGTATTACCTCTTCTATAAACTAATCAGCTCTCCCTTTATTGAATGGACCAAGGTGCATGGAGTGATTTAGATATATAATAGGAAAGAAAGGCAGATCATGGCAGAGAGTGTGCAGACATAGTGGGTTAGGACATTTGTTCTGTGTTCTGGGATTTAGGACAGAGTTTTAGTTATTATGGCAGGGGCTGGCAAACTTTTTCTGCAAAGGGCCAAATAGTAAATAGTTTAGATTTTACAGGCCATATGTCTTCATCACAACTACTCAACTCCCATCAGAGCTCAAAAGCAGCCACCGACAATACAAAATCAAACAATTATGACCCGGTTCCTATAGCCTTATTTACAACAGTAGGTTGAGGACGGGATTTGTCCCAAGAGTCATAGTTTGCAAACTCCTACTCTTACAAGAAGCTGGATGTTAAGCAGGAAATTGATTAGAAGCCATTATACAGACCAGACCAATCCAGCAGTAACTGGTGAATACTGTGAATTGGTTAGTGATTTTGTACTCAGGTTTACCCTCAGGCAAACTGAATTATGATAGTGAGTCTATGACTGTAAGATCAATTTCTGACCCCCTGTCTGGAAGGTTAATGTTGCTAATATGCTGTTTTTCTAGTTCACTTTGGTCCAGTAATCCAGTGGGACCAACAGTACAGGGTTACAAGTAGTAGACAGCCTTGATTTTTGAGAAAGATGAAGTCAGCTACCCTGTTCCATTGGATTCCTAAGGCACCTGCATGGGACTCACTCCCTTAACTAGATCCTGCCCTATACTTCTTTTCTTTTAGGCCTCAGCTGTTACCCTGAGATTTATTCCCCTGGTTGTTCCTGGATCTCAAAACAGACCTGCGGGAGTCCTGCCCAGTGGGCCTACTTTCCAAATTCTACCTTTTCCTTATCTGGCCAATTCTGCTTAAGTAGGACATAGAAGAAGATCATAAGTATTTCCAGCTAATATTTTTGTATATATTTTACTTACTTTGCAGCCAAAGCTTTGGTTGTATTTTATGGGTTGCTTTTTTTTTTTTTTTTTTAATTGACTTGGACTCAGTGCATGTAGTTTTATGCCATTAAAAGGTTTAATTGGAGAGTCAGGAATGGAATCCATTTGTTTCTCCAGATTTATTAGCCCCTGAGTCACAGGCAGCAGAAACCGGAACGTCAGAATGCTCTCAGCCAGATTCTGAGTTACCTCATTGTGGTTTCAACACAGGGAAGACACAGTTCAGGGCTTTCAGCTCCTAAGTCAAACAGTGGACTGCAGAGAGCTCTGGGTTCCTTCCAAAAGCCCTGGGACTTTAAAAGAGTCACCCACTTTTTTTTCCCAAGAGTGGGAATGGATTTCCATGGGTATATCAGCTTTTCTTACCAAGGGTGTGCATTTGAGTGACTAGGGGTTGGCTTGAGACTGTGGCCTCAAGGGCAGAGCTGTGATAACTGGCACCAGCAGGATTGTGTCAAAGAACCCAGCACCAAGCTCTGTTCTCACCTTGTTAATTGAACTGGGCAGAATGGTGGGTTGGCCTGAAATGATCTTTACAACAGTCCTGCTCACCACAGGTCTGGTCTAGTGGCTGTGTGCCATTCCTGAGGCAGGGTGTGAAAAGCAGTAGCAGTGGCAGCTAGCTCAGCCCTTCTGAGGAGGGGCTCGAGAGCAGCTGGAGGGAGCACAGAGCGAGGGTGGTGGTTCCCTTGGATTTCTCTCAAGATGCCAACTGGGGGTTATGGCTTCACATAATTCCACGGAAGAGTCAGGGGACTCTCAGGGGGGGAAATGCCTCTCCTTGGGTCCCAAGACAGTCATATGTGATCTGCTGAGCTTGAAAAGGCCTGAGGCTGGGCAAGCTTGCAAATTAGAGCGAGTCTTTGATGTAGGAACCAGAAATCAGGATTCCAGTCCTAGCTCTGCCTTTAATTGCTATGTGAGGTCTAATCACTCAGCCTTTTCTGGGAGCTGGTTTCCTTATCTGTAAAATAGGATAATTAGTCCTGCCCTATCTCCCTCAAAGAGATGAGTAGTAAATGAGAACATTAATGAATGTGAAAGAACTTTGAAAATAGTGTAAAGCACAAGAGAAAGACATTATTATCCCTGCTGCAAATGAAGTCCACTGACTCACTAGCCCCACAATGCTCTCTATAGCAAACACAAACTGCTCACCCAGGCTTCCAAGTCATTCTCTTGATCAAACTCTATTAGGCACTATTACAAACTAGAGGCCCAGTGCACAAAATTAGTGCACTGGCAGAGGGTAGGGGGTGGAGAGAGAGGGGGCTCAGCCCAACCTGCACCTTCTCATAGTCCTGGAGCCCCACGATCAGTTGCTCCAAAGAGGGAGACCCAGACTACCTGGCAGCGGCCCTGCATAAGATGGGGGGACCTCCCTTTGTAGGGGCAATCTATTGTGGAGCCCCGGCCAGCATCATGTTGTATCGCCCCAAAGAGATAGGCCCTGCCCACCAGGCCTGGGCTCCAGGATGGATCACCCCTGCAGAGGGAGGCCCCACCCACCTGCTGTAGCTTCCCAGTCAGTGGCCTAGGTCCTCCCGATTGATTGCCCTACTGGCCAGTGACCTGGGCCTCCCTCTGCGGGGTGATCATGAGGCAATGGAGGGGGCCCCCTGACTAATCACATCGCACCCACTTTGGCTGGCCTGATGCAAGTGGGTGTCATAGCGTGGTCCTCTGGACAGTCATTCTGCTGTCCGGCCATTTGGTTGATTTGCATATTACACTTGTATTATTATAAATGCCTTACCTGGACTCTGCTCCAACTAAGCTATTCTTGCATCACATGTTGCTTACACCTACCTTTATGTTTTCTGTAGTTTGTTTCTAGTTTTCCTTCCAACTTTTTTCTTCAGCTCCCTTCACAGGCTCATCCTGTCTCCCTAGCTGGTTCCTAAGGGCACCTCACTCAGCCATCTTCTCACTCAAAATAGTCCTTGGAAGACCCCATCCACTCCTGTGGCATTAACTCCATCCATGGGATGATATAGATTGTATGTATGCATGTACAATCTCACTTCTCACTCCCCAGTGATAGCACACTTTCCTCCCAGTAGGAGTTAGACAAGGCGTATTCTCCCCTCCTTCTTTGTCCTTTCCTGCACACTCTATGCTTCCTTAGCCATCAAATCCTGTAGAATCTATCTCGAGAATCTCGGCAGCATTATCATTGCTGCTGCTTTCCTTTCTCTCCAAATCACTGATAACTTGGATTATTGTCACAGTTTACTGATTAGATTCCATTTCCAGTCTGCTTTCCTGACAATATATCTTCCACTCTTTTGCCAAACTGCTGTTTCAAACACACAAATCTCATTATGCCAATTCCCTGCTTCAAATGCTTCAGTACCACTCCTGCTTTTCAGATTTGTTTAAACTCAGCACAGAAGTCTCAGGATGATCTGGCCCCACCAATCCTGTTTTCCACTGGGTGTTAACTATGTTTAGGTCTTGAACTCCTCTAAGAATCTGAGGAAATAGAAAAATTGTAGGTAAAGATTTGCAAACAAATGGCCATTTGCTCCTGGAGCTCCTCTCTGCCTCCCTGATGAATTGCCACATTTGTAGTCTCTCTCCAATCCCACTCCCCCATCTCCCAGTGCATTCGGTTCTAGTTGCACCAAGGTTTTTGGGGTTCCCCAGTAAAGTGTAGCTTTCTCATACCTTTGTGTCTTCATGCTTGCTGTCCTTCTGCTGGAATTCCCTTCCCCCCTCCTCCTCCTCCTCCTCCTCCTCCTCCTCCTCCTCCTCCTCCTCCTCCTCCTCTTTTTCTTCGAATTCCCTTCTTGCCATCTTAGTCCAGGTAAATACTATTTGTTCATCAATATTAGTTTAAATGTCACTGCCTCTAGGAAATCTTTTCTCAGTGTGTAACTGCTTTACCTATTCCTGTTCTGTGGTTCCAGAGTAACCTGAATTATCTTCCATCCCATCTTTTCTCAATAAAAATTTGGTCTCATGATAGATAATTTGAAGGTAGAGATCTTATCTTAATTAACTATGCATTTCCAATTTGTAGCATTTCACCTGGCATTTAAGAGCCCTCGGGGCCCTGGCTGGGTGGTTCAGTTGATTAGATCATCATCCTGATACACCAAGGTTGTGGGTTTGATCTTTGGTTAGAGCACATATAAGAAGCAACCAATGATTCATAAGTAAGTAGAACAACAAATCTCTCAAGTCAATAAATGTTTTAAAAAGAGCACTAAAAAATGTTTGCTAAATGAAATTAAATTGTTCTTATTCAGAATACTCTTTTCCCTCCCTTTACTAGTACATACCTTATAGTTTTCTTAAGGTTAATCTCAAAGACAGTCTTCCTATATAATTTTGTTACTTTATGCTGATCATTAATGATCTTCTTAAATTTCTTGCTAGTGTGGTTTTTAACACTGCAAGGTCATTTAGAGGTTGCTTTGAAATAGATCATTCCTAAACCATCACTATTCTTTAAGTATGTGAAACATAGGGGAAAGTTTTGGAAAGGAGCCAGAAGACCCAGTTCTAGTTTTAGCTTTTCTATGAACTAAATATGTGGCCCTCATTTTGCCCCCTTGATTTAAATTTTCTAATTTTTAAAATGAGGCCTATGTACAATCTCAAGATGCTTTCCTATTAAAAGGCTATAAATATATGCCATTAATATTTTTTACTCTTTCATATATCATATGTATATATTTCACTTTTCCAATTACATTGTAGTTTCTTTATGAAAATGATATTTTGTGCCCCAGTTCCTTTGTTTTGTCTTCATATCATTATATATCTATCCTATCTAATAAAACAGCAGTATGCAAATTAACCATCACTCCACTACACACACAAGCCACGCCCACCGGCCACGCCCACCAGCCAATCAGGAGCAAATATGCAAATAAATGCAAACAAACACAAATAAGATGGCTATGGCCACAGAGAGCAGGAGGAAGACTTCATTTTTCCCGGCAATGGAGGAAGCTAAACTTTCTGCCTGCACTTGCCGGCCTAGGCCTCCACTCAAGGCGAAAAAATTTAAATGATAGAAGATACATAAATCAAAATAGAAATGGTGGCAGCGACAGAGCTGGAAAGAGTAGGAGGCTAGGGATTCCCCCAACAATAGGGGAAGCCAAGCTTTCCACACACCCTGGCCAGCCCAGGCCTCTGTTTAAGGCTATAAAGTTTCAATTGTAGAAGATACATAAATCCCAGATACCAGGACCTCCATTTGGATCACCAAGGGGTGTGGCCAGCCTGCAAAACACTACAGGCCCCTTTCCCAGGCCACCCCATGCCCCAAGGGAACCCCCACCCTGATCCGGGACACCCTTCATGGCAAACCAGCCGGCCCCAACCCGCAGACCTCTATCCTATCTAATAAAAGAGTAATATGCAGATTGACCATCACTCCAACACACAAGATGGCTACCCCCTGTGGTCAAAGATCCTGCCCCCATGTGGACACAAGATGGCCACCAGAAGATGGCCAGCAGGGGAGGGGAATTGGGAAGGCCCAGGCTTTCAAGGGAGGGCAGTTGGGGACAATCAATCCTGCAGGGGAGGGCAGTTAGGGGTGACCAAGCCTATAGGGGAGGGCAGTTAGGGACAAACAGGCTGGCAAGGGAACAGTTAGGCATCAATCAGGCTGGTAGGGGAGTGGTTAGAAGGTGATCAGGCTGGCAAGCAGAAGTTGTTAGGGGTAATCAGGAAGGCAGGCAGGTGAGCAGTTGGGAATTAGCAGTCCTGGATTGTGAGAGGGATGTCCCAGATTGGAGAGGGTGCAGGCTGGGCTAAGCGACACCCGCACCCCCATACACAAATTTCCTGCACCAGGCCTTTAGTAGATACATAATAAATGAACACTTAGTAAACTTCAAGCCTCACCTTAGGAAATTTAGTGCAAAGGAAAGATGTAACAAAGGGCTAATAAAATAATTTGTTGCAACTTCAAGTCTCTAGATTACTTCATGAATATGGTGGTTAATGCATATCATGCATACACCCCTATAATCAGGCCTGTGCTCTAGAAGGAGGGTCAGCTCTTGACCTTCAAATCTATTTGAAATAGGAATTTTCTCTCACCATGGGAAAAAATTAGTCTGATTCAAAGTGGGAGAAAGAGCTTTCAGAGACTCTTAAAGGCATTTTTGGAATTTAAACTATGCTAATAAAATTAAATAAAAATAAGTCAGAAGATTTTTGATTTTGTGTGTGTGTGTGTGTGTGTGTTAACCTAAGAGAAAGAAGATGTACTGCTTTGCAGAGTATAATTTAGTGTTTCACCAGATTATGAAATTTTTACTGGGGATTTGAGACATTTTTCTGATTCCAAAGAAAGATCACATGTGAGTAGCCTGGGTAAAAAAAATGATAACATTCATTTGTAGTCATGCTGACATTGACTTTTTATTCAGCATACGTGTTCTTCATCTTCTTTCATCTCAGCTTTTGAATATCAGCATCATCCTCCCTTGCAAAGGCCATATGTATAGAATACACTCAGCCTTGGGTTATAGAGATCAAAGAATTGCAGTTGAAGCAATTTTGTAGAGCTGAATACTGGATCCTAAACACCAAACACTGTCTCCTAAAGGATAAATACAGTTTTGCCTTGATCAATTAAGGTTGACTGTTATTGAACTTGCAACAATCACTAATACACCTAAATCAACTGTTCCCTTGCTATTGGTCAACTTAGATGGCAAACAGCCTTGATTTTTTATTTTTTAAAAATATATTTTATTTCTTTTTTTTACATAAAGGAAGGGAGAGAGGGATAGAAAGTTAGAAACATCAATGAGAGAGAAACATCTATCAGCTGCCTCCAGCACACCTCCTACCGGGGATGTGGCCACAACCAAGGTACATGCCCTTGCCGGGATCGAACCTGGGACCCTTCAGTCCACAGGCTCATGCTCTATCCATGGGCCAAACTAGTTAGGGCCAGCCTTGATTTTTAAAATTAAATGGGTCAAAATTACAGTAACTACATATTTATTTTAGGAGTTGCAGTTGCAATTACTTATTAACTTTTATAATGCTACCAGCAGTGCATCGAAAGTATTTGACACTGACAGCAGATCAATTTTTAAAATTTTAAAAATAATTCTTTATTGTTGAAATTATTACATATGTCTCCCTTTTCCACACATTGACCCTTTTCAGCTTGCCCCTATCCCCTGGGACAGGCCCTCAATGCCCCATTGTCTGTGTCCATGGGCCATGCATATATGCATACAAGGTCCTTGGTTGATTACCTCCCACCCACCCACCCTCCCACACCTTTCCTCTGACATTCTATATTCTGTTCGATTTTTCTGTGTCTCTGGATCCACTTGGTTCATCAGTTTTATTACTTAGATTCCACACATGAGTGCAATTTTTTTTTTTTTTTGTCTTTCTCTGACTGACTCATTTCACTTATGATGATACTCTCTTGGACCCTGCATGCTGTCTCAGAGGGTAAGAGATCGTTTTTTACTGAAGCATAGTATTCCATGCTATAAATGTACCACAACTTTTTCATCCACTCATCTACTGATGGGCACTTCGGCTGTTTCCAGATCTTAGCTATTGTAAATTGTGCTGCTATGAACATAGGGGTGTATGCATTCTTTCTGATTGGTGCTCTGCATTTCTTAGGATATATTCCTAAAAGTCGGATCACTGGGTCAAATGGCAGGCCCATATTTAAGTTTTTGAGGAAACTCCATACTGTTTCCCATAGTGCCTGCACCAGTCTGCATTCCCACCAGCAGTGTATTAGTGTTCTCTTTTCTCCACATCCTCACCAGCACTTGTCATATGTTGATTTGTTGATGATAGCATTTTTGACAGGTTTGAGGTGATACCTCATTGTTGTTTTAACTTGCATCTCTCTGATGATCAGTGATTTTGAGAACTTTTCCATATGTCTCTTGTCCATCTGTATGTGTACTTTGGAGAAGTGTCTATTTAGGTCTTTGGCCATTTTTTAGTTGGATAGTTTGTCTTCCTTCTGTGAAGTTGTATGAGTTTCCTGTAAATGTTGGAGATTAAATCCTTATCAATGATAATATTGGCAAATATGTACTCCCATGCAGTGGACTTTCTTGTTTTGTTGATGGTTTCTTTTGCTATACATAAACATTTTATTTTGATGTAGTCCCATTTGTTTATTTTCTCCTCAGTTTCCTTTGCCCTAGGAGATATTTCCATAAACATATTGTTATGAGAGATGTCTGAGATTTTGCTGCCTACGGATTCTTCTTAGATTTTTATGGTTTCCTGTCTTATGTTTAAGTCCTTTATTCATTTTGAGGTTATTCTCATTTATGGTGTAATTTGATGGGTTAGTTTCATTTTTTTTTTTTTTTTTGCATTTATCTGTCCAATTTTTCAGCATTATTTATTAAAGAAACTGTATTGACTCCATTGATGCTCTTGCCTCCTTTGTCAAATATTAATTGTATGTAAAAGCTTTGATAAATTTCTTGGGTCTCTGTTCTGTTCCACGGATCTAAATATGACTGGTCTTGTGCCAGTAACAGGCTGTTTTGATTACGGTGGCTTTGTAGTATAGTAGTTTTAAATATGGTATTGTGATTACTCCAACTTTGTTCTTCTTCCTCAAGTTTGCTGCAGTTATGTTGGGTCTTCTTTGGCTTCATATAAATTTTTGGAGTATTTGTTCTAGATCTGTGAAATATGCTGTTGTTGTTTTAATAGGGATTGCATTGAATCTGTAGATTATTGCCTTAGGTAGTATGGACAGTTTAATTATGTTGATTCTAACAATCCATGTATATGGTACAGTCTTCCACTTGTTTATATCTTCTTCTGTCTCTTTTTTCAATGTCCTGTAGTTTCTGATGACAGGTCTTTTGCCTCCTTTGTTAAGTTTATTCCTAAGTATTTTAATTTTTTTGTTGCAATGGTAAATGGGATTGCTAGTTTAATTTCTCTTTCTGAAAATTCATTATTAGTGTATAAAAAAGACATCAATTTTGGGGTATTAATTTTATATCCTGCTACATTTTCATATTTATTTATTAAATTTAGTAGATTTTTGGTGAAGTCTTCAGGGCTTTCTATGTACAATACTATGTGATCTGCAAATAATTAGAGTTTTACTTCCTCCTTTTATTTTTTGTCTGATAGTAGATCAATTTTTAAACATCTTCTCTTCTATGTAAATATATATATATATATATATATATATATATATTCTGTAATTATTATTATTTTTGTGGTACTTGGTATACTACACTATGAGTTCCTTGAATTCAGGAACCATGTTTTATATATCTTTGAATCTCCACTGTCTAGTATTTTACTTAATTTTTAGTAGGAGCTGAAGAAATGCTTACAAATTGATTGAATAATGAATGGATAGTCATCTTTATCATGATCAATATTGGTTACTAAGTAACTTTTAGCATGCTAGAGGTCATACACTACATTAGAGAGAGGTCTACATTTTCCTTCAATGTCTATAAAATTCTTTAAAGGAGCTCTATAGGGTTCTACCAGTGGAAGCCCATGCACTGGACCATAGGTGCATATTCTCCATTGTCAAGCCTGAACTCTTCAACTCTTTCAAAATATGGCTCCTGGCCTTTCATGGGCTCTAGCTCCAGGCCCAAAGTGGACAAATGTCTGAATTGTCATAGTTATTTTGCCCTTACTATTGAGACACTGTGCTGGATGTCAGAAATCACAAAGTTGTGTCTCTTATCCTCTAATTTTTACTTTATATTCATTTTTACATTCATTTCAAAAGCACCAAAATGCAAATTGAATAGTAATAGTAATAGGGGTTAAAATACACAACTACGTGATTCTTCAGTCTTCCGCACAAACCATTGCTGCACAGACATTCTCAGTGAAGATGCCAAACCAAGCATCACTGTTGAAAGAACTTGAGGTTTGTCCCTCTGAGGATAATGCAATTTAAAATAATCTTTTTGCCAGGACATCTGTTTATCCATGGCCACAAAAGCAAGCAAGACTGCAAGCAATCTTTTAAAAAGTAACTCCTTTGCCATTTTTATAATTTTAGCCTGAAAAGTAGGAGAGTCATATAAATAACTAAGATGTTAATTGGTTTCCCAAGCAATAGAGAGTTTTTCCCCCCACCCCATAAGTGTATTAGTGTATGCATTTGTTCAATTAGTAATATCATAAGTAATTTCAGGCTTTAGGAGCCAGGTAATGTGTTGTCTTAAAATACACGTTGGAAAGTGGCCCAGTCTTCAAGGTGGAACCGAGATGGAGGTAGGAGATAAATGTGTCTAGGACTTCCCATGTATGTAGGATGCAATCTCCCTCTGGTTTAGTATCCTGTCAGCTCAAAACCTTGTATTTGAGCCTTTGCCAGATGAACCTGTACCAGAAGAAATGTCATGTCCTAGGATAATTCCTTTCTGTGTCTTTAACATCTGTTGGGTTGCCCTGTTTGTCTCTGTCTGGCACTATGCTAGGTACCTGTACATGAATTATATAATTGATTTAATTCTCTCAATCACTGTGTGGCTTTGGTTTCTCTTCATAACACATGAGGCAACTGAGGTGCTCAGGTCATTAGCAAGTATTTGAAGCTAGGTGTTATTATTTCACTGGCAGGCAGCATTCTTTCTGCATTATGATAGCGAGACCATTGGATAGGTGGTCAGTGGCCACTGGGTTTCTTTTTTCTTTCTAGGCTCTTTTTTGTTGTTGTTGTTCATCTTCTTTCAGATGGACAAACTTCACATGCATTTTCTCAGACCTCCTGATTTTACACAGGTTATTCTCTGTGCCTGTCAAAATTCTCCCTGCTGGAGCTGTTCCATTGAGTGTGTGTGTGTGTGTGTGTGTGTGTGTGTGTGTGTGTGTATGCGTGTGTGTTTACCATTCCCTTAGCACCTGGCACTTCTGTAATTGTAGCCCCAATAACACTGTGTGCTAAGTCCCTACATAATGTACTGCTCATAGATATAAACCTTGTGAAGCAGAAAGCGACTGTGGGCAGCACTCAGAACAGTGCCTGCAGCCTGGCAGGTGCTTAGTGCATAGCTATGGATGGACTGTCCTTGGGTCTGATGCAATTTCCCTGCTTTCTCTTTAAGCCTCTGGCTTAGATTGTGCCGAGAATGTTGACAGTGGTTGTTCTTAGGGTATAGGGCTGGGAGCTAGGTGGGAGGGGAGCACATGTACTCCCACACCTCCAGTGCTAGTAATTACCTTGTGTATGCATTAGCTTGTAAAGAAAAGCAAAACACATTGAGACATGGCTCTGCCAATGTGGTTTTGAAAGGCTGTACTTTTCCCCGATGCAGTCTTTCTCTAAACTCTTCCTATGGCAAACCTAGAGCTCTCAACAGAGTAAGCAATGGATCCATGTAAGGCTTAGGTAAGTGTCTGTGCAGAAGCAGGTGTTTGCCATTTGGCTCACACAGCCATCCTAGCTGTGAACCACAGTCTGCTGTTGCTGGACACAGCATAGAAAACGGAAACTAGGCAGGAAAAAAAAAACCTGACATACAAAGCTTATGAAATAGTCATGCCCAATATATTTGATCTAGCAAAACTTTAATTTTTCCCAAATACACATTATACACCATAAATCACTTGGTGTTCGAAGAAAATTAAGATATTGTGTTTGAAATGTAATAGGATATTCCATTTTGATAAGAAAACAATATAAAATACATTAGATAGGAGACAGCTCCAATAAATATTCCAGGAGATTGTTAAGGTAGGAAAAAAAGGTTTTAAGGCTATAAGTCCATAAGGAAATGGACTTCTAGATACTATATTGAACCACCTGGGAGGCAAACTCCATTAAGGGAAAATTAAATTAAAAGCTCAGAATGACTTCAAAGTGCCATTGTTCTAGGGAAAATATGGAGACTCCCAAGTGGAAATTGAATGTGTAGTCATTGATCATAAATATAATTTGTTAATCAAATTAAAGTTATTTTAATTCAACAAATGCCCATTAAGTGCCCACTCTAGGAATGGAACCCTGGCTTGAGGTACAAGAGGTATGGGATGTAAGGTCAAGTCCTTCTCTCAAGGAACTTACAATCTAAAGCACAGGGTAGGATAAGAGAAGTATTCAAGCCACCACAATAACCAGAACATTGGGATCATCATCTGAGGGGTACACACAATGTATATAGAAGTAGGAACCTTACATAGTACAGGTTCAGGGAGAGACTTCATTCATGACCAGTGAGGTTTGGATCTGCAGTGGAGCAGGGAGAATTCTGGGAAGAAGGAATAGCAGGAGCATCGGCTCAGAGGTAGGAAGGTATGGAGACAAGGAAAGGTGGCATTTACTTTAGCTGTAACAGAGGGTATGTGTAGGGAACCGGCAGGAATAAATCCTGAGAACTGAGGTTTGGGACCTACGCTGGATGAACTTGCTGACCAACAGGCATGGGGATAAAATGAAGACCTTGAAAAGAGTGAAGTTCTAGGACCCAGAAGACCTGGGCTCAGGTTCTGCTTCAGAAGTTTGGTTCACCCCTCAGCATATTTGGGATAATTATTTTGTTCCTCTCAGAACTGAGAATTTGTATGAGGATCCATTGATGTAAGGCTGTGTAAAGTATGAAGAAACACATACATAAAAACCATTATTCCATGGCAGTGAGGGTCCTAACTTGAAAAACTAAGCCATGCGGCTCACCTAGAATTCACTCATGCATTTCTTTATTTTTTTAAATATATTTTTATTGATTTTAGAGAGGAAGGGAGAGGGAGAGAGAGATAGAAACATTAATAATGAGAATCATCGATTGGCTAACTCCTATATACCTTCTACTGGGGATTAAGCCCACAACCTGGGCATCTGCCCTTGACCGTAATAGAACCTGGAACCCTTCAGTTGACAGGTTGAAGCTCTATCCACTAAGCTAAACTAGCTAGGGCAGTCATGCATTTCTTGCCACATTTAGAATTCTAGAATATATTTCCATTAATATGTAAACATTTATGTAGAAAAGAAAGCTCTGAGAAATAAAAGTCAGTGTGTATAATAGATAAGAAAACAAACTTCAAGGTCAGACCTGGAATCCTGGAATTAAATCTTGATTTTTTAGCCCTCATAAGCTATGCACCTTCTCTAAGTGATTGAGACAATAATTGACATGATATATGTAAAGTGCTTTATAGATTTCCTAGCAAAATACACAAGATCAAAAAATTGCAACTGTATTATTATTATTTTATCATTTTTATTAATTATTTTATTATTATCATTATTTGTATTCATAGAGTTTGGGTAATACTACTGTGGTTCAATACACGAGTCTTTGGTTTGTTACACTTTATGGCAATTAAAATCTTTGAACAACTGGCTTAAAAGCAGTGGACCAGGATCAGGGTGCAGAGCTATTGGTTAGATGTGTTTTCTGGTACATATTACAACACTACAGCCTCATGCCTGAGACCTGGGAGAAATGAAACAAGAGTACAATGTATAAAAATTAGAAGAGTGGCCAAAACCGGTTTGGCTCAGTGGATAGAGTGGCGATCTGTGGACTGAAGGGTCCCAGGTTCGATTCCGGTCAAGGGCATGTACATTGGTTGCAGGCACATCTCTGGTGGGGGGGTGTGCAGGAGGCAGCTGGTTGATATGTCTCTCTCATTGATGTTTCTAGCTTTCTATCCCTCTCCCTTCTCTCTCTGTAAAAAATCAATAAAATATGTTTAAAAAATTAGAAGAATGAATTCATGATATGTGGGGAGCACAACATTGTGGTCTAGGGACAGACAGATGGGACATTTGGAGATGGAGGTTATTGTGGCCCTTTGAGCATGGAGCCCAATAGTCAGAGCCACTCATCACCTGTGCCACGTTGGAACAGGGATATCTATCTTCTCTCTCTCTCTCTCTCTCTCTCTCTCTCTCTCTCTCTCTCTCTCTCTCTCTCTCTCTCTCTCCCTCTCTCTCTCTCTCATCATCTATCTACCTATCTATCTATAATACCTATCTAAAAGGCTCATATGCAAAATGTCCCCGCAGGAATTTGACCAGGAGTTCTACAGCTTGCTATGATGTGCACTGACCACCAGGGGGCGGGACAGAACAAAGGAAGGCCCCAGCCAGCAGCCAGCATCCAGCAGCTCAAAGAAAGGCCCTGGCCAGCAGCCAGAGGCCCCAATCAGCCCTGATTGCCAGATAGGCCTAGGGACCCTACCTGTGCACAAATTTTGTGCACTGCGCCTCTAGTGACATGATGATATAGCTCCTTTTTCGTGGACTTCAGGGATCCAGAGGAGAAGGGGAGAGAAGGGGCGGGTGGCAGTGGATTGCTTAGCAGAGACCTTGAAAACATATGCAAGCCACTTTTCTGAGGATTTTTGGGAACTTGAGGGAGGAATTTGAGGAATTTTGGGCAGGGGGCATTGAGGTATTATTTATAGTTTTGTGCCCCCTTTTCCTCTGCACATCCCCAAATTGGTATGATGTAGGGAAACATTGGTCACACCGGGACGAAGAGAAATAGAACAATGCATAGGAAGACAGTAAGATGCAGAGGAATGTGCTGGGCAGAGGCTGGAGCAGGTGGATCCCAGATACTTGCTACTGTGTTGTCCCTCCCAGAGGAGGTCATGACAGTTCTTTATCAAAAGGAAGAAAATGTTAAAAATGCTCTATTTCCCTAACAAAATTTTTAAAAATACTAATCTAACTTTTAAGATTCTATTTGACACTGGCTCCTCCGTTTCATTTCTCATATCAAAGGGCAAGAATCCTAATTAAGGTTGACCACAATAATCGTTGATTACTTTTCATAGAGTTTGGGTAATACTACTGTGGTTCAATACAGGAGTCTTTGGTTTATTACACTTTATGGCAATTAAAATCTTTGAACAACTGGCTATTTTCACTTCTTAAAAATGTGTTGCTATTTCAATATTTATTTTAATATGTAGTAGCACGTTCTTTTGGTGCACATACATTATTTTTTCCTATGTACCCCCTTGATTCCTCCCCCTTCCCCACTTTCTGAGGTAGTTACAAAATGGCTTTTCACTTCAACCTGCAGGTGACTTTGAAGACATTGCCATATGGTGCTAAAACATTATAATACATCACTTCTTGTTTGCCAGATGTTGTTCTACTCTGCTAGGCAGTGATTCAGATGCTTTTGCAAAATGAATCTTGCTAAACTGGAGAGTTTTAGTTGTCGCATCCCATCTCATTATTATTGCCTGGGTATTGCAAATGTACAAGAAAAATTAACAGTGTGAAACAAAGCCATTAGGTATGCAAATAGCAGTGTTTCCCGCTGCCCAGGTGTCTGCCAGCCTTGATGTGACAGCATCCCCGTTTCACAGAGTGGGGATGGACTCCCAGAACACTGGCTCCCTGGGGTAAATTGGTTGTAGATGAGAGGTACTAAAGGTTCTTTCAATGCCCTGGGATTTCAAGCTGCTTTCTATGCTGTGCAATAGCAAGCTGCTTTCCTGGCATAATTTGAGAAGGGTCAGGATGGCCCTAAATGTCTAGTTATACAAGTGTTTATTTTCTACCATTATTGAATTAGTATTTGAAGTGGGAGCTTTTTTTCCAGAATTTCTTCTTTATTTTTAATTTTTAAAAAATTATTAAATTTATTGGGATTACATTGGCTAATACAATTATATAGGTTTTAAATATACAGTTCTATAACACATCATCTGTATATTGCACTGTGTGTTCGCCACCCAAAGTCAGCTCTCCTGCAGTCACCATATATTTGACTCTCTTGACCCTTTACTACCTCCTTCTTCTTCCTTTTCCTTCTGGTAACCACCATACTGTTGGCTGTGTCTATGAGGTTTTGTTCCTTTGTTGCTTTCAGTTTTATATCCTACATATAAGTAAAATCATATGACTCTCTAACTTATTTTGCTTAGCATGATATTCCAAGATCCACTTGTTGTCACAAATAGCAGTATTTCATCTTTTCTTGTGGCTGAGTAGTATTCCATTGTATACACAATGTGCCACACTTCCTTTATCCAGTTATCTATGGAAGAACAGACACTTCATACCCTGCTGGTGGGAATGTGAACAGGTACAGCTACTATGGAAAGCATAAAATTAAGAATAGAGTTACCATATGACCCAGCACCCTCCCTTTTCTGGGTATCTATCTAAAGAAGTTTGAAAACCTTTATTTGTAAAGATATATCTCCCCCCACCCCCAGCCTTGTACATTGCAGCATTATTCATAGTGGCCTAGACATGGAAACAATTGACATGTGCTTTGACGGAATTTTTCATTTAAGTCTTCATGTTACAGGGTTGGGGCAGAGTTTATGGTGTGCAGGAATTAAACTCAGTCACCTATCTTTGGTCTCTTTTATCCTATGTTCATCTTCTACCTGGTATATATACCTAGTGCTCACTGAATATTCACTGAACGGATACATGAATGAATGAATGCATGAACAAAAGAACATGACTGGCCTCCATAGGGAGAGCAAGGATGAAGAATATACTCCTTGACATATGGATGTAGTGGAGAGATGCTGGAGATGAGAGGAGAGTCAAATGTCAAGTCAATTCAACATCTAAAGAGTCTTGGAGTGGGGGTAAAAGACCGTTTTGAGTAAAAGACCGTCCTGCTACACATCATCTCTGTAGAGTTACTGAGTGCAGCTTTTGAGGATGGTACATATGTACCCCCAATACTGTGCACACTCAGCTACCTCCTCTTTGGTAAGAGTCTAGTGAATGAGAAGGCTTTCTTTAGTGTGTTCTTTACTAATCATGATATATCAACAGTTCGTTCTACCCAGCCCAGGGTCAAGTTCCAGTCTGTCCAGTCCCGCCGTCACTGACGGAGCTGCCAGTCTGTCAGCCAGCAGATCCATCACTGGACTTCTGTCAGATGCTTGCTGTCATGTGTTTTGGCAGCTGGACCACAGGCTTTTTCCTGGCAAAATACCAGATTCTCCTAAAACCGCCTTTAACGGGGATAATCCTAGAAGCTGGAATTCCTTTGAAAGATTACAGCAGGACATGGATTCCTAGTCAGACTTTGGTATGCACCACCATAAAGGAAAAAAGTCAGACCCTGGTGGGTTTATGACAGTAAATGAAAATGTAGTTCAGATAGGACAACAAGGCAAAACAGAGAGTGACTGTTCCTCTGGAGGTGATGGCTTCTGTGAATAGCAGGAGGATTTGGGGGCAAAACTTTTCTCTTTGTGAATTCTAACTATGATGAGAAAATGCTAAGGCATTATAGCATAGGGGCTAGAAATTGTAAGTCTTGAAATTAATGGGAGTTAAATAATTTTAACTGGAAGGGAATGGGCAAAATTTTTATACCAACAAATAATTAATGTATACTTTCTATGGTAATATCTGCTTGAGCACTAATTACGTGCTTAGTATAGTGCTAAATGCATGTTGCTTATCATTTCTCTTGATTATTATTACACCCCTATGCCCATTTTACAGCTAAAGAACCAGGCTTAAAGGTGAAAAGGGACTGGGCTTAGGTCACACAGCTAGTAAGTGGTAGGCAACAGAGAGTTAAGAATTTCTTTAGGTTTTAAACTGGCTTACCTCTGTGCCTCCTGCCCTCAACTACTGTGTTTGACCCCTTTGCTAGGTAATCTGGGAGAGAAGTAGATCCTGTGGTGCCCACATAGAGCCCCTTTAACAGATCTGCACACCTTAACTCAGGCTGATGTGTTAGCTGCTAATGGCTTGCATTTGCCCAGTCCCCTTCCTTGGCTGTCTTGTCCATGGCTACTCCTCCCTCCTCACCACTGTCAGAGTGATGCTTCAAGGTGGCAACTCTGTGCTGTGGTTTATGATCTAAAGAGCCTCACCCTGCATACAGGGCCAAGATTATACTTGACTGTGACCACATCCCTGCTGGGATATTTCTACATCCCTATTCCATTCTCTTTCCTCTCTTACAGGTTCATTCTTCAGGTATTCTGTCAATAAATCACATCTACCTAAATCCCCATCTCAGGCTCTGCTTGCAGGCAACCTGACCAATAGAGAGCTTCTTCCTTTAAGAATCATGCAATCTTAATGCAAGGAAGACATTTCAAAATAGCCAGTGCCATTCAAAGATGGAATAAATTGTTTGGGTCAATACTGAGTTTCCTCTTTAGGGAAGTATGCAACATAGGCTGGGCACAAAGATCATTTGGGCAGGGTGATGGATGGGGACTTTAGGCATGAATTATAATTTATCTTTTTAAAGTGTACACTTTGGTGGCTTTTAACATTTTTACAATGTTATGCAACTACCACTAATATATAATATATAATTCCAGAACATTTTTACCAATCCAAAAAGGAACTCATATCTATTAATAGTCATTTTGCATCTGCCCCTGGCAACCACAAATCTACATTCTGTGTCTATGAATTTGACTCTTTTGGATATTTCATATAATTTGAACTATGTGACCATTTGTGATAGTCTTCTGTCACTTTGAATAATATTTCAAAATTCACTCATTGCAACATGTATCAGTATTTTATTCCCTTTAATGGCTATATAATCTACATTTTGTTTATCTATTCAACAATTAGAGGACATTTACTTCTTCCTCACTTTTTGGCTATTATAAATAATGATATTAAGAACATTCAAGTATATGTTTATATTTGAATATATATTTTCCATTCAATTGGGTGTATACCCAGGAATGGAATTGCTGGGTCTTATAGTAACTCTGTTTAACTTTTTGAGGAATTACTAAACAGTTTTCCAAAATGGCTATGCCACTATAAATTCCCACCGTCAATGTATAAAGGTTATAACTTCTCTACATCCTTGCCAACAATTTTTATTATCCATCTCTTTTATCATAGTCATCTTAGTGGGAATGAAGTGTTATCTCATTGAGGTTTTGACCTGCATTTGTGTAATGACTAATAACATTGAGAATTTTATCATGTGTCATTGGCCATTTTTATATCTGCTATAGAGAAATGTCTTTTCAAATCATTTGCTCATTTTTAATTGGATTAAATGTCATTTTATTCTTGAGTTGTACTAATTTATTATATACTTAAATATTAGGTCTTATCAGATATATGATTTGCAAATATTTTCTTTATACTTTGTGTTGTCTTTTCATTTTTATGGTGAGTTATTTTGAGAACCAAACGTGTGTGTGTGTTTTTTAATGCAGTCCACATTTATTTTGTTATATATATATATATATATATATATATATATATACACACACACACACACACACACACACACACACACACATATATATATAGCCTTCCTTCCCCAGCTGCACCAGCTTTCCTCCAGCCCCAGCTTTGCCTCTTAGCATATTACCCTTTTATTATTATAGATATCTTATGCTTGTGCTTTAGGTGTTATATCTAAGAAACCATTGACAATCCAAGGTCATGAAGACTTAAACCTATGTTTTATTCTAACTTTGTCCCCTTTGACTTAAATTCTCTCTTAAGAATAAGATAAGGGGACAGTCCTGATTTTTAACAATTTGTCCCGCGTCCCGCAGCGTTTTAAAAATGTCCCGATTTTTGGAAAGAATCTAATAGATTCTCAAAAAAATATTAGTTGAATTCATGACTGATGTATTGGGATGTCTGTGCATTTATCACTTCATTTCCACCCATTGTTTGGCATTGCATTTTCAATATAGGCAGTGCTTTTTTGACACTTGGCTGATGGCATTAATAAGTTTCATGAAACTCTCACTACAAACTTGATATTGAAGGCATTATTAGCTCCATTTGATAGATAATAAAACTGAGAACCAGAGATTACATGAGTTACTCAAGGCCATCAACTAGCGGTAGAGTTCTACCTCCATGTCAGGGCTTTCCCACTCAGCTTAAATGTGTGGGCTCCTATTTCTAGGCATAGCAGTCATCATGGTTTTCTAACTGTTTTTTCTTTAGTTACAGTTTTGTGACCATCTCTGAGACATCTAAATGTATACCTAGCCCTGTATTCTTTGTGTACCCTGAAACTCTATAAATATTCAAACAAATAATCCCAAAGCATTTTAGTCCTATTCTCATGCTCTCTTCTCTTTGCCTTTGGTAATATTTGTTTTATGCCTTTTCTCTTGGTGGACAAACTTGATGTAAGATGTGAAAAACCTGTTCTCTGAGGAACATCTATACTCTGTTGTCCCCGTCACACAATTCACCACTCAGTTTCTATATGCAATGCTCCACATTGTTCTTGCATTAGTTTGAATGTGTAGTTCTTTTCTATTCAATTTCATTGTAAGGTCCTTGAGCACAGGGATTATACTCTTATGTCTGTCTTTCATCTTTCCATAGTAGCTGGCAAAATGTTTTCATTCTTCTGAGATTTCTACTACATTATTGGTTTTATACTTCCATCCTGTTTGTTTATTCATTTATTGAACATTGTTTAGTTCATCCAGCATCTTCTCCAGAAAGGCTTTGCCAAGCATTACCTTCTCCTGAATCCACATGGCACCTGGTTCTAATAGCTCATGTGTCATTTATTCTATACTCCCTACTGTCATAGGTATTTATGGCCATGCCTTATTTCTCTTACTACTCCTACTAAATTCTAAGGTTCTTGAGAGGAGCCATTATTTATTATCCAATTTTATGCTTTTCTGTTCCCAACAACAAGATCGGTGACTAGCTCATACAAGACTCACAACATATATATGCTTCATGAGGCTCCTTAAAGTTGTAGAAGGTGGACAGGAATTGAACTCATAAGATCCACATTGAATTTTCATCTCTGCCATTGTGAGGTCCCAGTAAGTCACTTTTAATGAAACTAAGATTCCTCATCTGTAACAATTCGTAGCTCAAATGAGAATTGGGAGGTTTAAATAACATAATACATAGAAAAGCATAATGTTGTTTATTCATGATAATAGTTGTTTTTGTTGTCATTCTGAAATAACAGACAAGACTTGAATTCATCAATAAGCATATATTGCATTGAAATATCTAATCCCTACAAATACTGAAAATCAGATGGAAAAGGAGAGAGAGAGAGAGAGAGAGAGAGAGAGAGAGAGAGAGAGAGAGAGAGAGAGAAGAAAGAAGAAGAAGGAAAGGAGGAGGGAGAGGAGAAGGAGGAGGGAGAGGAGAAGGAGGAGGGAGAGAAGGAGGAGGAGGGAGAGGAGAAGGAGGAGGGAGAGGAGAAGGAGGAGGGAGAGAAGGAGGAGGAGGAGGAGGAGCAGGAGGAGGAGGAGGAGGAGGTGGAGGAGAAGAAAGGAAAGGAAGGAGGGTGGGGGGAAGAAGAGAGGGAAGGAGGGAGTGGAGGGAGGGAGGGAGGAAGGAAGGACAATCCCAGGATGTTTCCAGGCATTGGTTCAGTGCTCAGATATGTGCATTTTGATGCTAGACAATTTGCTTTTTCTTATGTATTTCCAAGATTAACCAGGTCTGTGTCTTTTTATATAGTTTAGTTTGCAAGTCAGCCACTTGCTTAATTATTCTATTGTTGACCAATGTAGTGCAGAATCCTAGAAGGAGAATGTGTTTATATGCAATTCAATTTCTAGCAGTAAATGTCAGTATTAGATACTTAAAATAGGATAACTCCTATGGCACGGAAGAAAATCATTTAACAAATGTCAGCCATTCTCTCTCCTAGTTAAGAAACAGATACCATTATTAAAGAATTGCTACTAAAAATGAGTTCAAGTGCCTCAAATGTTCTATAAAGAGGAAGCACATGTTTAAACATTGGATGGTGTACTTAGCCCAGAGCTACGCTGATAGTATTAAGGGGCCCATTTCCATTCAGTTTATTATCCACATTACAAATGAAACTAATAGGTGCTAAGAAATCTCCCAGGTACTGTGGGGGCAAGCCTAGTAATTGATCTGCCATTAAACACATATGGAAGAATGGAGAGCAACATTACTTTTCATTATTATTATTGTTTAAACCAAGAAATTAGAGCATGGAACAGATCCAGGGTAAAAATAAGGCCATCCTGGTCCTATCAACCACTGTGTGGTAGGATGATATTCTTCTAGGACTGTGCCTGTAGGATATTCTTTCTGCGGTCCTGATGGGTGATCATTGTAAATCATTTTGTAGTGTCTTTGTACACTTTCATAGCTGACCTCTTTTATTGCAGAATGGGAGAGGGACAGACATGCAATGATCAGCAGTAGATCAATGATGTTTTCTTGAAACAGGAAATTAAGTGGATGCAGTTACCTCTAGCAAGGCAAAAAAGTCTCAAAAAAGGACAGACATATTTGACAAAACATTATAAGCTATTTATATGTCTCAGATATATTGCCAAATTTGCCACAACGTTATATTTATTGATCTCCAGCTCTAATTTAAAATATTCTGGGAATTACCAGACAAATTTGAAAGTTGCTGTAGAATGGGGTGTGATATTGATTATTTTATTTCACAAACATTTCTGAAATATCTACTAGGTATTAAATACTTGGGATAAAGATATAATGTTATCCCTTTATAAATGAAATCACAGCCTATGGTAAATAAGTAAAATAAATGATCTCTATCTTCAAGAGATTTACAATCTGGAAGAGAATATGAGTGAAAAAATATGAAAGTGAACAGTGAAGTGATAAAATCTGAGGGATAACTAAAAATGGAAACAAAACTTTTTGTAACTATTTTGGGTACAAAGCTTTATTGAGGCACTAACAAATATGGATAATTATATCCACTAGATAATTACACATGAACATTTACACATAAAATTTGAATATGATTTCTTAAAGGTTATGCAATAGATGATTAGATAAAATATATTTCAATATAACATACTTTCTCCAAGGTATGCTGTGTAGATGAATTAGTGCCCAAATGAAGAGAAAGTGAACACAAAATGAGATAATATTCAGGGTGGGGCATAAGTAGGTCTATAATTTTTCATATGGAAAAATGGTACAAATGATTAATAAATAATAATACAAGAATAAACTGTTTCATGTACACACAACTATAAACCTACTTTTGTTCCACTCTATATATTTTTTGTGAAATCCTAGAGAAGCATTACACTGATAAAGCAAAAAAAAAAAAAAAAAAAAAAAAAGATTTGGTTGAGCTGAGGGTTTGCAAACAGGGATTCTGGCTAGGTCAACCTGCTTGAATAAAAGCATGGAGTTGGGGAATAAGCTTGGTGTATGGCTACTAGTTTACTAACCTGAAGTGAAGATCCATACTGGGAATTATGCAGTTAGATGGTTAGTAAGATATGAATTTGAGAGTCATTACTGGCCTTTGATTGGGAACTCATTACAGAATTTAAAAAAACACACACAAAAAGTTTTAAGAAATATTTGAGCTGAGTCCAATATTTTGGCATCCCAATACCTCTGGCAATCTACGTTTAAATGCATTAGTGGGAAATCACAATGTAACATGCATACAAAGGGTTCCATTATTAAATGGCTCCAATTGATAAAATTACTTCTTAATATCAAAATTATATTTAAAATTCTACTTTCCCATCCTATGTGGACCATCATGATTTTTTTCTTAGAGACACAATGTAAACTTAATCCTTCTTCTGAGGTGGAAGTCCTTCAAGTGCTTGAAAGTATCTATCACATCCCCCTTAACACTTCTCCTTAAAGGCTACATATCTTAAAGCTTCAGCATTTTCCATCAAAACCAGTTTGGCTTAGTGGTAGAGCATCGGTCTGCGGACTGAAAGGTCCCAGGTTCGATTCCGGTCAAGGGCATGTACATTGGTTGCGGGCACATTCCTGGTAGGGGGTGTGCAAGAGGCAGCTGGTCGATGTTTCTCTCTCATCAATGTTTCTAACTCTCTATCTCTCTCCCTTCCTCTCTGTAAAAAAAGTCAATAAAATATATTTTTTAAAAAAAGCTTCAGCATTTTCTGATGAATACAATATATCATAATAAGAAGATTTGTTTAGCAAACAGATATAGGATGGATTAGACCAGGAAGAAAAAACTAAAATTGGGGAGACTGGTTGGGATGCTATTGCAATAATGATAGTAAGAGAAAAGTAGGAAGAAAATGAAGTTTTGGATGGAAGAAATGATAGTACTGGGTGACAAATGGCTATAAAGGATGCAGAAGAGATGGGATTCAAAGATAGATCTCTCAGAGTTCTAGCCTGGGAAAGGAGAAGAATTATTTTATACCAGCCTTCAATTTTCAGGGAGGGGGGCAGTTAGTGCCTTTCACTTAATCTCAATGGAGATATTGTGGTATGGTGGTTAAGACCATGAGCTGTATCAGCAGAATGTGTGAGGAGGTTCAAATTTTACCGTATTTTCCGGCGTATCAGACGATCCCCCTAATTTTACAGTTAAAACAGGTTTAGGCCTATATTCGCTGTATAAGAGTACCCCCCACTTCCGAGGCAACACCAATTCTTTTTTTAATAGACTACCTCTGTGACTCTGGCCAATCTGAGCAGGCTTTTTTTCGTTTCAAAAGTCGTCTTATACGCCGGAAAATACGGTATGTTTACATTGCTTGACATATTGGTATCATTTTTTTAAAATACACTTTTATTAATTTCAGAGAGGAAGGGAGCATGAGAAAGATAGAAACATCAATGATGAGAGAGAGTCTTTGATTGGCTGCCTCCTGCATACCCACATTGGGAATCAAGCCCATAACCTGGGCATGGGCCTTGATTGGGAATTAAACCATGACCTCCTAGTTCATAGGTCCATGCTCAATCACTGAGTCATGCCAGCTGGGCCATATTGGTATCATGATTTCATTACCTATAAAATGTGTGTAGTATATAATACATATGAATATTTTAGCATGACTGGCAGATAAGATACCCTTGAAAGCAATAATTTACTTATACCTTAATGAGTTTAATTGGAGGTTGGTGAAGTCCAAGTGAAGAACTTCAAAACAAATTCTCTGGGGAGCAAACCATCAGAACCCATGCCCAGGTCATTGTGTTAGAATAGATGTAGACACTGCAGATATAAATAGTTAGAATACACAAAAATGCAGTCAGTTCTGAGGTCAGAATCACTTGAGGTCAGAGTGGGGAAATATAAGAAACTTGTCATTTTTTCCAGATACATGGGTAGAAACAGGGCAAGTTTGAAGAGGTACTTCTCCAGCCCAGAAAAGTAGGTCTTACACCTTAAATACCTGTCTCCCATCCACTTTTTTTCTTCATCTGACCCTAGTTCATGGATTAATCCTTTATACTCAGATTACCTATTTCTCCAGGGTGAGGAGGTCAAGAAGGTCAGCTGGTGGAGGATGTCAAACTCCGGCAAACATGCAAGTAGAGATGTTTTATGAGCAGTTAGAACTCAGCTGGAGATTTTGCTGGTGGCATGTAAAGGTCAGTTTATAGGTGTTGGTAGATGTTTGGGAACCATCCAGCTTTCTATGGATTAATGCACTGAGTTGTTGATATCCAGTAGGGAGTCTCTCTCTTGTCTTGGTGTCTGCCCATCCTGAAAGAATCTCTTTTCTTCCTTAGAAATTATAAGATTATTTCTAACCAAAATTGATAAACTACCTGCAAGTTATTTGATCAGTTTTGGTTAGACATCATCTTATAATACATGGTTGTAATCAGGGGCAAGTCAATTATCTTTCTGAACTTGTTTCTTCATTTGGTAAATGGATAAAATGCTAATAACAACAACTGGAATAACACCTGGCACTTGGAAGTCACCAAAAAATGTTAGTTGAAATGGTTGGTGACTATCACCATTTATTTAATAAAACCCATCCTGAGAAAATATATGTTGAGTAACACATGGTCGGGAAGCCATTAGCTGGGTCTAATATTCTTAAATGTGATTTTTATTTAGACAATCTAATTCACACTTCAGTGTTTCTTGAAACCAGACAAATGTCACCAGACTTTTTTTTTTTTTTAACTGCTCTTGGCTCTAATAGCTGGGCCAGAAAAAAAAATCGTTCCATATGTTTATTCACCTTGAGAAGCTGAGTTTGCCATATCCAATTTCCCTGTGTACTCTTTCCACTCTAATGTGGCTGGGCATGTACAAATACCATTCCTTATCATTCCAAGTAAGTCTTTGGTTTAATTATGGATTATGAGAAATGAGCTGAATGTTGAGCACTTTGGAGCCTGGTGAGAACGATTTGTTCAGAATGGCTAAAGGCATTTCATTCCTTTGGAAAAGAAAGAAAAGAAGCCTGGTGCAGCTCACTTGTGATACATGAAAGATGAAGTGTGGCTGAAGTCAAATGATGGGAGCCAGACCTCGCTCACTCAGATTGATTCATTAGGACCTGTGTCGACTTCCCCCAAAGGCACACATGCACTCAGATGCTCAGAGAAAAGAGAGGGCATGTGTGACCTCCCAGGAGGAGTAGTCAGCATGGGGCATTCTTCGCCAAGTTAGCCGAGGAGCAGCGAGGTTGTGTGAAATGATTAGCAGCCATTTCTTTGCCTCTTTCTGGGCGCCTCGGAGCCTGCGCTAGTTAGGAGCCTCTCTTCCCTAGAGTGGGGTTATGGCACTGTGGAAATTTTGTAGTTTGCAGATGATTAAAAATAAATTGGCTTAAATTAATATCTAGCCTCCTTCCTGAATAAGAGAATTAAGGAAAACTAAGAAGGGAGGGAAAATATGGAAGCATTTAAAGAAAACCAAATTTATAAATTAACTATAGGAATTCTAAATTTATAAAATAAGAGGTCAGGCATTCCAAAGGGACTAATAGTACTCCTAATCAGAGCAAAAACTAATCCAAATTTATTCATTAATTTGTTCATTCTTTCATGTAACACAGATTCCCTGAGCTTTATTCTGTGTTATGTACTGTGCTGGCCATAGAGAAGTACATGATTAAAGTAGGCACAGTCTTTACCAGGCCTCGAAGGCTCACAGCCTAGTGCTAGAGCCAGGATTGTAGATAGATGGTTACAACACCGGATAAAGGATGTTATGACAGAAGGGAACACGGGGGCATGGAATGCTGGGAACAGGAACAGGAAGTTAAGGCATTCTTGGGTTAGTCTAGGGGGTCTTTCATGAGAAAGTGGTAGAGAAACTTGGACTGGAAAGAGGAAGAGGAGGCAACGAGTTAGAGAAAGGAGAGGAAGGACTTTCAGTGCAGAGAACAGTGTGTGCAAGTGCTCAGGGATGCCAGGACCTCTGCAGTGAAAAGAATCGCAGTGTGTCTCCATCAGAGGGTGTGATGGGGAAACTGCAAGAGATGTCTGGACATGCATTATAGTGATTGTGAAAAATGCCAGTTTAGTGGTCACTGGGGACTAGCTCAGGAAATACTACGTATATATCAAAGGGTAAAATCCATAATTGACATAAAAGGGCATTGGCAAATAAATAGATGGATAACTGCTATGGGCACATGGAGATAATTGAAATACCTAATTGTTTAGTTGGTGATTCTAGGAATACCTGAGATAGTGTTCTATCTTTGGCCCTAACCTTTAAAAAGGTCATTATCATGAGAATGATGTGTTAAGGCTAGGTAGGTCAGGGAGACCTGAAAGGATAGATATGATTCCCCAAAATGTGAGGATTGTGGGCCCTCAGGCTATAAAAATTTCCAAAATGTTTTTGTAATGTTGATTTTTTACTTTTGCTTCAGCTCTGCAGCACTTGGAATTGATCATCTTTGATAAACAGTGTAAAAGTAAATCACAGGTTCACAAAAGTACAGAAATGTAGGGCTCATGAGACCTTAGAGATAGCTGTTTTAGTGATCTAGCCTTAGTCCTACCCTTGATCTTGGGCAGATCAGCTACCTCTCTGGACCTTGACTTCCTTCTTCCAAGAAGGGAGATTAAGTTGCACAAGGAACTCTCCAAGCTCCACCATTCTGGCATTTTAAGTGAGTCCCAGACAGGTTAAAGTACCAATGCAATTTAGATATTTAGTAGTCATAGAATCCACTCCAGTGCTAAGATGATTGTCAAATACTCAGGGAAAGGAGTTCTTCTATACAAAATTAGGCATAGTAAATTCACAAATAAATAAATACCTTTAAATAATACCAGAAGCATCTAGTGACAGTATTACCTTATAACTTGAACATGTTCTATTTATTTCTATCCATTAAAGTTAAAATGGACATAGAGACAACATTATTCATTTGGAAAAGTTTCTCTTTTCCCCCATAACCTTTTCTTTAAGTGTCTAGAAGGAACAATCTTGTATTAGAAAATTAGCATTTGAAATAAATCAAACCTGAATTCAATTCTGGTTTCTCCATCTTCCTATTTGTGAGATCTTGTTTAGAATGTTATATCTTCTTTGAGCCCCAGTTTCCTATTCTGTAAAAAATGGTGGCAATATTTTCCTTTTAAGGAAAAAATTATATGGGAAAATTTTACAAAATGTCTATCAACAGAGGTGCTAAAAATGTTAACTTTCTTTTTTTCATCCCATTATTAACCCTTGGTTTCTAGAAAGACTTCTAATTTACTAGTTAAGAGCAGACTTGGGAGCTAAACTACCTGAGTTCAAATCCTTGCTCTGTTGTTTCCCAACTAGGTACTTTTGGAGCGAGTTATTTAACCTCTTTATACCTCAGTTTCTTGTTGGTAAAATAGAATTGCTGTATGGATTAAGTTGTTAATATTTACACAGTGCTTAGAAGTATTGGGCAACATACTAGTGTTTGTTTTTGTTATTTCTAAGAATGGCAAGAAATACTATCAATGCTAATAAAAGAAGTACAATTTTAGAGTCCTGAATTGTATAAGGGTTATGTATGAACCTTATACTAAAGATAAACTTCCTTTTGTCTTTTTAGACTGACCAGAGGAAGGACTTACGTTTAGTCATTGATTGCTTGATTGCATTGTACTATACTGTAGTGTCATCATTGTGTTAAAAACCTCCATCCATGGCTTCAAATGGTGGAATGCATCACTAGTTCTTCCATACTGTCTTCTCCTGATATAGTTATTGAACTGCATACTTTTTATTCATAGTAATGGCTACTTTTGTTGAGCAATTAATTCCTATGTGTCATTTCTTGGATTTAACATTACTTGTAGCTGTTAACTTTGTTTATGGATGCTGAGAAGACACAAACAAGATAGCTGGCTCAGAGGAGAAGGACAGCAAGCATCATGAGCAACAGCATGAGGCATTTCTTGTCCTCCAGCCACACACAAATGCTTAATGTGGGGGCGATGTGATAAGGGCCACCATGGATGCTGAGCTCTTAGATTTCATTGCAGCTAAGGAACATCACATTTGGCGGACTCACCATTTTGTGACTAAAAGTCAACAAGTATGCTCTTATAACTAGAGGGGACATTCCTTCAGCCTTCATGGCTACCCTCTGCAAATACAACTGTGAGAGATGTTTGTGTGAAGAGCATTTGAGTTTTGCATTCATGGTATACCCAGCAGTAAGTGCAGGGCTCAGGGCTCAGGGCTCATGGCAGATTTCCTCTCCCAACACTGGGATGTAGGAATAATGTCAAACATATTAATTGGGCTATTTTTTTTAACTGGTAGATCATTTTATAACTATTATAAAGAGGAAAGAGGAATATTTGGGTAATGGTTTGCTTATTAGGAGGAGATACATATTTTATGTATATTGTACCCCTCGTGGCTTCTTAAGGTTTCATGGAGACTTTAGCAGGGTTGTTTCTAGGCAGTATTACAAATAGTTAAAGTTTGGGCATCCCATCTTCCTGTGGAAATCATTATTCCTTAAGCAACTGCCCAAATTCAAGACTAACATTGTTAACGGTTCTAACCCGGTCTTTAAACATTAAGCTCTTGGTCTTCCCCTATGCCATATTCCAGCTCATTTTTTTCCTCTTTGCCCTGAAATAAGATTTACCTCTTCTGTGACCATCGCTCAGAACCCTTCTCTGTCTCCTACAACAGTGACTAGAAACAAATCAAAATGTATATGCTAATGTACAGAAGGATGTTTTTCCAGTGAAAATACAATTTTTTTTTTAAAAAGAGACCTTTTGAAGACATACTGCTTTAACCAAGGAATAACTTGAATGGTGGGAATTTGGGACTTCAATATATACATACATACATATGTGTGTGTGTATACACACACACACACACACACACACACATACATATGCTGTATATCTCAGTGTGCTTCCTTTGTGTGGTCGGCCCTGGGTCTGAGGGATAAATTTTGATTTGATTTTATACAAAGCATTGATTTTGTGTTCTCTAAAAAGAAGAAATAGTATTTTGAGGTATAGATTTCAATGTCATTTTATTTTCATTCCCTATTGCCAAAGGGTTTATGAGCTATAGTATTTTATCTCAGTGAAAGTTAAGAGCGGCCGTGACTAACTCTTTATAAGTCTTCATAATATCAGGAGTTGCTCTCCTCCTAATAAGCAAACCATTACCCAAACCATACTTTTTAATGGAGCTGCTGCCGAGGGAGTTCATTGCAACACATTAGAACGTGGAAAATGAAGCTATACTTAGCTGCAAAGCAGCCGTTCCGTGACCTAACGCTTGCATTGGCACCTGCATTTTGGGTCTGTAATGTTTTCATAACTGTGCCTTCAAGACCCAAGTGATTTAAAAAGAAATGACTGCATTCATAAAAATGGGAAACAGTAAACCAGCATAAATGTCAGTTTTTATGTTGATATTTACATTGATTCCATGGAGAGATGGAATTGTTTAGTAATGCGATTCAATATTTGGATGAAATATTTTGGTAACATTTCCCGATCAATAAATTAGACCCAGTCCATCATAAATGGTCAGGAATAGCTTTGTTTCCCAATGTGAATGTTCCAGAGGGGAATGTTCCCTGCAGAATCGTTAATTGCGCTGATGCTTTAATACTATTACATTTTAACCACAACTGTGCTAGGTTTTCAAGCATCTCAGAGGTTATAAACTAGTCATTAAAATTCATTCTTTTTGGCAACTTGGCCTGCCGAGGAGCCTGGACTGGAAAAGCGCACGCTTAATATTTATGTGATTTCCATTTTAACACAACTGTTTGGATTACTTGCAGTATTGTAGCCTTTGTAATGTGCTCCCTTTCTTATCCTTTATGCACAAGCTCTCACTGTATTAAACTGTGGAAGGTAAGATTCCCTACAATAGAAAATCCTCACACCCACTGGGGGATTTTTGCTAGCAAGGGCCTGTGTGATGAAGACATGATAGTGGGAATACAATTTTTAAAATATTGTTCCCATGAAGAAAACACATAGGGGAAGATATAGGCTGTGTATTAGATCTAAATATTATAGGATATTAAATAGTAAATATTATATAGAAAACTATCTATTCCCAGGTCCTTAAAAAATAATAGAAGGGCTGTTATCAGAGATCTGGCTCAAAGAGTCAGAGTGCTCTTCCCAATGCATTGATTTCTCTCTTTTCTGGTCCATCTTGGATTTCTCTCCTAGAGTATGACTTACTATTTCTACCTTGTCTAATAGTCATCTCCTCACACATTTCCCCACCCAGAGGATACTGCTGAGAGCAGGATTCATATGTGTGGTCTCTCTCTCTTCTTCCTAAGCATTCAGTGCCTAGCAGTTAATAGATGTGCAATAATATGTAGTGCGTTAGTCTTTTTATAGATTTGTTTTCTTTCACTTAAACCTGAGAGGTTAGCATTAGGCAGGCCTTGAGAATTTAATTACAGCCTATTTGGTTAGGTTGGACCCAGCTGAAATAAGCATAGAAGTAGGATAAGAATAAAAAAAATTAAGAGAAATAACATGTACCACCTAAAATTTTCAAACACTAATGAATTTAAAGGATCACATCCAACTTACATGACCTGGGCTACATTAATGGAAGGCTTGATATACGGCTTCTACAAGGAGGTGGGGTATACTAGAAATCACTTAAGATAATCTGGGATAAAATGTTTTTGATCAGGGGAGTCACATGATGACAGGTTAGGATGCTTAATTTGGATGTGGCATAAAGATAGATTTAGGAAGGATCGGTTAGAATGCAATGTGACTGGAAAAAAAGAGAGACTAGGAAGCCATTGTTATAGTGTCCAAGAGAGGAAGTGATGGAGTGCTCTACTTAATGTTGGCATCTGGGATGCTTAGAATAGAGCAACTTTTAGAGATGCTGTGGAAGCAGAATTAGCAGGACTTGATGAAGAAGGGACTTGAACATGACTCTAGGATTCAGTGCCTGCATGATTTGGGGAAAAACGTTGATGATATTGACAGAAATAGGGAAGGCAGGATGATGAATGCCACAGGGAGGCAAGGGGAGAAAGAAGGTGACATTGGATGTCAGTGGTTTTAGGTGTTTTACGCACTGTGGAGGCTCCTGGGTCTCTAGTCAGCAGGTAGTTGTAATAAGGGCAGATATGGCCAACAAAGAAGTTGCCATTAGTCTGACAGACATGGAATTCAGTTAGTTGCTAGCTCTGTGACCTAGGGCAAGTTATTATCTGACCCCCTCTGGTTTTCATTTTCCTTGTCCTTATAAGAGAGAACTGGTTTTAGTAGAAGCTAGCTAAATAGATTGATGCAATCTATGGCAGGTATAAAGTGATTTGGAACCTGTTGAGAGGTTTCTTATGGGCCAAGGGAATTTGCCCTGGATTCTCTACTCATTTTTGGATTAATCTTGTTATTTGATTGTGGTCTTTCACCCAAATTGGACATTTGCTGTAACCGTGATCATCAAGGCTGCCCAAGTTGATGCTCATAGAAGCCACTGGAGCCTGCACCTCATGAATCATTAATACTCGAGCTGAAAAGGAGGCCTCTATCAGATGTATGTTGTCAGCTTTCCAAAGCCCATTTCTGTTTGTTAAAAAAAAAAAGACACAATATGCTCCTTCTCTTTTACCACTTTTCCACATTCTGATAAAAACAAAAAACAAAAAACATTCTTATAATTTCAATGGAGAAAGATGGGAGAAATCACAATTTATCTTCTTTGATTTTGTAAGAAGTTTCTTATCTAGGATTTGAGCCTTCAATTCCCCTTTTGAGCCCCTCTATCATAATCCAGCAACATTCTATTGAGTATAATAGAATGACATTTACAATGTTCCGTCAATTGTAATCTCAAAATAAAGAGATAGAAAATGGTGAAAATGTTGTTCAGCTGATACACCTGCATCTGACAAATTTTTTGACTTTTGGCTTGGGGTATTTTCTTACATAATTAGAAATGTGTAAATTTGGTATTTACAGTGAGGAATATTTCCCAGCTGGTTTTCAGTTTATTTTGTTTCTTGTTAACCTTTATAAATATTCTAGTCAAAATACCCATTTATTTAGGATACATAGCCACAGAATGAGGTAATGCTTTAGCATGGTTGTTATCTTCCTCTATCACCCATCCTGAGAGAACCAGCGAGAAAGGCAACATGGTCATCTCTGGAAAATATTTTGGAACTACAAAGATCTGGAATTCCATCTGGCTCTGTGATTTGGTAGCTGTGTGACATAAGGCAATATTATCCAGGTTTTCTTGATTTTAGTTCCTTTATTGTTTTGATGGGATAATTAGCTGTCCATCCCAGTGTTGTTGAGAGATCCTGTGAGGTAATGGTGATATCTGTCTTTAGGTCCTTAAGCAAATGGGTTCTAGATTTATACTCCCTGGGCCCAAATCCTGGTTATACTCTGATCAATACACTTTATTCCCCTAAAATCCTTTCCTCATCCATAAAATGAGGATTATAATAGCACTTACCTTATATGCTTTTTATAGTGATGAGAGAAAATCTGTGAAAAACACAGTGACTGGGTAAATAGAAGATTCTTTTCCCCTCTTCGTTCATTGGGTATTAAAGTAACTCTTCATGGTTCTCTTCTGAATGTTAAGCAAAACAGGGGACATCAGCAGCATGGCAGAGTATGAAGACTCCTTTCCATCTCCCTTCAAAGTTAGAACAAGTTGCACAACCATAATTCAGCAAATGATCCTCTGCTCAGCACACACATGTTAAGCAAAACAACTCTTGGAATATGAGAGCAAATAGTCCTTACACCTGTGCTCTCACCTGCAATACAGAGGGTCATTTGCTGACTGTAGCTGGCACTTTCCTTTGAGTATTAGGCTCAGGAACTCCAAGGCTGAAGGAGAGTCTCCTTTCCATAGAGCAGTTATAAATCCATATGGTCTCCTAGTTATTGAAGTTGTAAGCTACCCTGACTACACACAAGCTATTGTCCCAGCTTCAAACACATTTTGAAAATCATTCTGGGTGCTTTCTTCTTGTTTATCATTGCCTTACTTCTCACTTGCTTATGAGAAAATTTCTAGATCCTCAAGGCACTTATTTCTCTTATGACAACTTTGAAACTTATAGGTTCATGTAGAACACATTTTCTTTGGGGGGGAAAAAAACACCAAAAACCAAAAACAAACCAGTCTGGCTATTAATGCAGCAGAATTTAAAGTCAAATCAGTAAATAACCAGTTTTGCACTTTCCTAAATATTTACCACATAAAATATGATATTGATTAGGTAGGAAATAACAGAATTATCTACAGTTCTCAACAATTCAGAACCTAGAAAATGATTGGATGCCCCAGCAAAGCTCAAAATGAACTATTCCATATTTATTTATTTTCTAAATTGCTCACTATGGACTCAGTACCTAATGTAAGCAGGAATATGAATGCTAGCAATAATAACTGTTATGGAAGGATTGTTTCCCCCAAATTCACATGTTGAAGGCCTAATCCTCAGTCCTTCAAAAAGTGATTATTTAGAGATGCTATCACCTTTAAAGAGGTAATTAAATTAAAAACAAGGATGTTAGTGTGGCTCCTAAACCAATCTGACCAGTATTCTCAAAAGAAGAGAAAAAATGGGCACACAAAGAGGCACAAGGGGTGCATACACACAGAAGAATGATCATATGAGGGCATAGTGAAAAGGTGGCCATCTGCAATCTAAGGAGAAAGTCCTCAGGAGAATCTGTACCTGCTGACATCTTGATCTTGGTCTTCTAGCCTCTAAAACTGTGAGAAAATAACTTTTGGTTGTTTAAGCCACCCAGTGTATACTATTTTGTTATGAAAGCCCTGGCAACTGATGTAGTAATATTTTCAATTTTATTGCACTTAGTTTTTTATGAATTTAATGTTGTTTTCACATACATAATAGAGTAGAGTGGCCAAAAGTATTGACTCCAAAGCCAGGCCTCCTGAGTTCTAATCTACTGCCTGTGTGACCTAAGGCAGTTTCTTCATCTGTAGAATGGAGATGATTATGAAATCATCTACTTCATAGGATTGTCATCTGGTTTAAATGAGTTAATGTTTGTAAATCATTTTTAATAGTACTTGACACATAGTAAGCTCTAAAAAGGTAGTCTTTAAGTTGATAAAATGAAATGCACACCATAGTTCATTTTATTCCTCTTAAATCTTGTGATATGGAGGGAGAGAAGGAAGGAGGTGTAACATTTACTGAGCCTTTATGATGCAGTAAATAATGTGGTGACAATTTCATTCACATTTGCACATGTGAGATTAAATTATTGGCTGCTTCCACACTGCTAAAGGTGATGCACTAGGGACATTCTCTTATCTTGAATTTAATTTTATTGTGTTTTTTCCTTCTATTGAGCACTGCCCCTCTAACCCTGGGATAGTAACGATATCTAAATAAAATGAAAAGCATAGTCATAAAATCAGTCAAAGTTCAACCAAAGAAACAGAACCAATGATGGTCTATCTATCATCTGTCTATCATCTATCTATCTATCTATCTATCTATCTATCTATCTATCTATCATCTGCCAATACATTGGCCATTGGCTTAGGCAAGTAATTTTGGGGACTATGAAGCCCAAAGTCCACAGGATAGTTGAGAAGGGAAGATCATGAGAAGACTAGAACTCCATGGGCACAAACTAAAGTTTGTTTTTCATAGGGGCCTGCCTCTCTCTCTCTCTCTCTCTCTCTCTCTCTCTCTCTCTCTCTCTCTCTCTCTCTCAGTTATTTTTAAAGGGCTTCCAACTAAGTCAGGCTCACCATGATAATTTCTCTAATTTAAAGTCAACTGATTAGGAACTTTAATTATATCAATAAAATACCTTCACAGTAATTCCTAGAGTTTGATTCAATTCCTGGAGAAGGTATGTTTTTGTTACAAAAGAGCTTTTACTTCCCATCCATCCTCCAACTCTTCTGGGGGGAAAAAAGATCTCTTATAGCTCAGTCTATCTGGGAACATACTAGAAGGGTGATCTGGGGAATATAGTTAAGCTTAGTCAAGTTGATACAGCACAAAGCCATTGCAGGTATTAAAAAAATATCATTATAATTTACTGTGACTAGAACTGGGGCACATATTTAAGTAAGCTGCTTTTTTACACAACCCTCATATTAATACTTGGAATATTATTATAATTTTATAAATGAAAAAATAGAGGTTATGATCATTTAAATTAGTAGTCCAGTTCACAAATCAAACTAGTGTGGGAACTGAAATTAGAATTCAGAGCAGACTCAGAAGACCATCATATTTAACAATAAGAAGTAACCTCAAACAACCTTCTTATGTTCTGGGCGTACTTTAGAGTAGTGGAGGAATCTGTTTTCATTGGGCTATGTCAGCTGAACTGCATTTTTAATGGGTAAGAAACATGAATTAACAGAGGAGAGAGAATCTATAATTTTTAGCCCTATTATCAAGACATGATCATAGACTCTTAAGATTTTCTTCTGGGGGTCACTGTACATTTATAGGAAGTTAGGAATTATTACTTGCAGAAGGTCATGCATGTGTGTGTGTGTGTGTGTGTGTGTGTGTGTGTGTGTGATATAGTGAACTAAGAATGAGATCTCTTAGTTTTATATTTTGGATAGCTACTCAAGGAGTCAGATATTATTTGTCATAGAGGCATGCAGTTCTGATAGATCATGTGACATTTGAAGTCATTATATTTATGAAATGAAATTCAAATGTCCATATTTAAATGTGTTAATGATTGTTTCACTGGTAAAGCAGTAGGTACACTCCCTGCCATTATAATAATTTTTATTATTTTGTATATTACTCTATTTAGAGACTTTCTATGCCATACTTCATTTAAACCTCACAGCAACCATATGAAGTTTCCTGTATTCTTATTTCACTGAAGAAATGAAGGCTTCAGAAAAATAAGCAGATTGCCCCAAATTTACTTCTCAGAAGATATCTAGTATGAGCCAGGTCTGGCTAACTCCAAAGCCCAGATGGCTAGTAACTAAGCAATCAATATCCCCATTGAATGTTTTAATGTTATTCAATTTATTAAAATTACAGAGTTGTCTTACTTTTTCTAAACACATGATACAAGGATTTAAAAAGACAATTTTTATAAAACAATCATATTGATTTTGAGTCAATCAATTCAAGTGAAGCATTACAAATAAATGATTTCTAATCTTTTGATATATTGTTTCAAAGCCTTAAATACTTTATCTTTGTGAATTTTGCTTTTACTGTTCTTTGGTGAGAACAGTTTAGTTCTGAGGTCACAAAGCCAGTTGAGACTCTGCCATAGATTCTAGTCCCATTTTCTACTGATCCCCCAGATCAATTCTCATTCTGTAAGAATCTCTTCAAATACCCATTTATTGGTACACTATGCAAATTCAGGAAGATAGCATTTTTAATGGGAGAATACTCAAGTTATGATATCATTTGGTTGCAATGACAAATGCCAGTTAACTTTGATAGTAATCGTCTAACAACCCTTGCCACCGGGGCAAACCTGGGTTAGTGTCTGCAAAGACGCATTTCTTAGAGTCTACAATTAAAAAGTAACCACTTGTTAAATTTAGTATAATCCTATGCTTTCCTAATAGCTATCCTATCTAATAAAAGAGTAATATGCAAATTAAGCATCTATCCGGTACAAAGATTGCGGCACCCATAGCGCCAGCTTCCCACTCCAAGGCCTCAGAGGGAGAAAGGGCTGCAGACAGAATGCTGGGCTGCTGGGCCAGCTGGTGCTCTGAGCCACCACAGCGTGGCTTGGGGCACGCCCCCAGCCCAGCAGTCAGAAACCCAGGTGACAGAACCGGGCTGCTGGGCCCAGGTGTGTTCCGAGCCACCTCTGAGCAGCTTGGGACATGCTCCTGGCCCAGCAGACAGAAGCCCAGATGGTGCTGGGCAGGGGTGAGCTAGCGGACAGATTCTGGGCTGGGGGCTGCTCAGAGCCGCTGAGTGGCTTGGGACATGCCCCCGGCCCAGCAGATAGAAGCCCAGCTGACAGAAAGCAGGGCAGCTGGGCTGTAGGCATGCTCACTCCCGGCAGCCCCCCAGAAGTGTGACTTGGTCCATGCCCCCAGCCCAGTGGACAGAAACCCTGCAAACACAATGCAGAGGGTCCTTTGTGCATGAGCTTTTCTTTTCTTTTCTTTTCTTTTCTTTTCTTTTCTTTTCTTTTCTTTTCTTTTCTTTTCTTTCTTTTTTTTTTTTTAAATATATTTTGTTGAGTTTTCACAGAGAGGAAGGGAGAGGGATAGAGAACTAGAAACACTGATGAGAGAGAAACATCGATCAGCTGCCTCCTGCACCCCTCTTACTGGGGATGTGCCCATAACCAAGGTACATGCTCTTGACCGGAATTGAACCTAGGACCCTTCAGTTTGCAGGCTGATGCTCTATCCACTGAGCCAAATTAGGGTGGAGATACCTGTTCTGAAGGATCATTGGCTAAGCTCCCTGTAAGTTGCCTCTCACAGTATTCTTGGTAACTTGAGTAATAAGAATGCAAGAAGGTGATCTAGGTTTTTTTCCACCTCACTCCTGGAGGAAAAACTAAGGTCTGCTGCTGGAGGGACTAAGAAATTTAATATCCTGCCCTCGCCAGTTTGGCTCAGTGGATAGAGCGTCAGTCTGCCTATCTCAGGGTCTGGGTTTGATTCTGATCAAGGGCATGTACCTAGGTTGCAGGCTCCTCCATGGCCAGGGCCCAGGTCAGGTATCATGCAGGAGGCAACTAATCAAAGTGTCCCTCTCACATTGATGTTTCTCTCCGTCTTTCCCTCTCTCTTCCAAGCTCTCTAAAAATCAATGGAAACATATCCTCAGGTGAGGATAAAAAAGAAAGAAAGAAATATCATATCTTATGAAAGACACATCTTGAAAGTGCCTAAAAAAAGTTGTCATTTTTTCATGGTGAAGGGACTGGAGTCTATGTTAATGAGAACACCTTGGCAGCTGAGACAATGGCAGCAGCAGCAGGGTGATGGAGCTGGTGCCTTCCCCTGATCAGCCCAGTCACCTCCCACAGAGGAAGACCAAATTGCGGCTTAGGCCCTCTTCCTGTCAGTAGGACATCTCCTGAGGGTCCTCAGTCTGTGAGAGGGGGGGCAGCTTGGTTGAGGGACCGCCCCAACAGTGCACGAATTTCATGCACCGGACCTCTAGTATATAAATATATGAAAATACTAAGGGAAGCTGGTCCTCCTTGAGAAAATTAGGGCTGTATGATTTGTATATACTCCTGGACTCCAGCATGTCACAAAACCCAGGAATACTCTATAATGACTATAATAAGCCACAGAAAATTCAGTCCAAATTTCAAAATGGGGTTCCAATTAACAATAGAAGTTTAAAGGTTATTCTAATTAATGATTGTTCTTTCAGTATTTTAAATGTACTCATTTAGGTTCAGTCATATGTTATGAGGCATTTAAATCATTTTAGACTCGCACTCAGAAACCACATCCATTGTACTCACTAGCAGAAGACTGTATTTTTACATGGAGAGTATAATTTATATCAGAGGTACCTGTTGAGAATTCACGAGGAGTCCTTTGGATATTAATAGTTTGAACACATAGTTTTAAAATTCTAAATACCATGGAGAAAAGGCATAATTTGTGTTTTGTTTTGTTGTGTTTTTTTTCTTTCTTTCTTTTTTTTGTGTGTGTGTAAATAAGGTAACTCTATGAAGAAGAAAAAAGAAACAAAAAGGAAACGTAGGCACGCTGATCAATAAGTTAGAAAAAATATAATGCTGGGCAACTGAGCCCAGCTTCTAGGCTTATATGTTCATAGAAATGTGGTTTAGTGTTTTGTTCTTCTTTATAAGCATATGTTTTCATCCACACAACATAAAGTAAATGAAAGGTCTCTTTCACAATGTGTGTTTTTTAGAAAAAGCATGCATTTAAATAGTACTTTCTAAAGTAAAAAAGAACAAAACAATACAACAACAGTCTGTAAGTAATCTTTTTAACTACATAGATGCAAACTTTGGTGCAGTCCCAAAGGAACACACACAGGCATGCACACACACATGTGCACATACTCACACCCACAAAACTCTTGAGACTGTCTGTGCTTTAAGTTCTCTGTTCTATAAAGTGTTTATTAACACTTCTTAAAGCCTTTACCTGTGGTAAACAGATTGACAAGAAAAGCACAGAGCAAGCATCCTGGATGAGATGGTTTTATTGTTAATGTCTGTGCTGTTGGGAGAGAAAAGGAAGGGGAGGTAGAAGGATAAGGGAGGGCAGAGAAAGAAAGAGCTCACACCTTCATTTAAATTGCAATTTGCCTCTTAAAATAGAATGAATACTGACCTCGTCCTTACATAAGTATCATGAGATTATCTGTGAATCTGGCTTTAATTAATGGGACTGGATGTAGCTGAATTGAATGAAAGCAACCACATTTGTGAGCGGTGTATTACCTAATCTGTGCTGCACTGGAACAATGATCAGAAAGGAGAGGTCCAGCCAGGGATTTCTTGAGGAATCCATGCTGCCATAGTGCACCTTTCACTCTGATTATTTAAATGGTAATTTGCAGGGAGGCGAGATGCGGAGGGGTATCGCGATGACCCCTTGTCTATAATAAATTATCCAGTGAATTCATAATATTCTCCGCAAAGGAGGAAGAATGAAAGGGAAGATAAGAAAATGTGTCTCTATTTGGGGTATCATTCTGGAATCTAGTTCCATGACGGTTCATTTGCTCTCCCTCCCCCCGCCCCCCCCCCTTTTTTTTTTTTGCTTGCTCAGTATTCACGAAAGGAAGAATTGAAAGTAAACATCAAAAAAGCTCCCTGAAAGTCCATTTTCCCCTTCCTCCTCCACTTACAATATAAGCTCCATGTTATTTTCATTGGAACTAAAATACCTGGAAAGTCTACTATTGGCAAGGCAGTGTGTCTCCTGAGTGACATGTCCAATGGTGATTGACACATAAGTTAGGTTCTGGAAAGAGCTGTAGGTATGAATTCAAGCCTAGGTTTTGAGTTTCAGGTCCTTTTATAAGCTTCATGACTTTGAGGGAATTACTTGATTTTTCTGAACTTCAGTTTCCTCATCAGTAAAATAAGTATAGTAATTATTGATATTGCCATTGTCATTATTTCTTATAGAATTCTACATATCCTGAAAGTGAATATGTATAAAGATATTTTATAAACTTAAAATGGCTTTATAAGGTTTCTTCTTCTTCTTCTTCTTCTTCTTCTTCTTCTTTTTCTTCTTCTTTTTCTTCTTATTTTAAAACCCTCTTTATTTCATCTCATGTGATATTTTACATGTTTCTCCTCTATCGATCAGCCTTTCTTGGACTTCACAATTCTATAGACAGATGGCAGTGAACTAGAAATGCAAAATCTAAAAAAACTGTCCATTTTGGAAGTCTTGCTATTCTGCTGGCTAATCAGCTTTCTCACCTGGGATGATGTTATCCTGATTATGAAGACTACCAGTTGGTCCTGCTTTTGTCATAAAAGGAGAAACTGTGGTGATAAAAATAATCTCTCAATTGGCAGCCGAATCTCAACTCATAAGTCTAGTCTAATTTAATGCATAGTATTGGAATAATGACTTCCTCAAATAACAACCTCATAGTGACTTTAGAGAGAAAAAGTTATTGGGTAACCTACTACATAATACAGACCATATGAATTTTATGTTGGCTCTATTAAGTACTTCCCCCACCCCCCACCCTTCCCCAGTAGTTAATAAGCTAGTGAAAAACATAGGCAATCACTGATACACTGAAAATGTTGCCTGAGAAGTTCTATGTCCTGGTATGGGAAACCCTTGTAGACTAAAGCTGGACCGAAAAACATCTGTTCTGGCAGAGTTACTTTGGTAATTTAACAAAACGGCATGAGATGGTTCAGTATGATGGCTAAGAAACTGGACTTGGAAGCAGACAGATCTGGGTTCAAGGCCAATTCAGGTATTCATAACTATGTGATTACTTTTAGCCTTAGTATACTATTATAGTACCTTCATCAAGACTTTTTGATGGGACAACATGTGATTCTGGGTAAAAAAGATTGGCAGCTGAAACCGGTTTGGTTCAGTGGATAGAGCATCGGTCTGTGGACTGAAAAGTCCCAGGTTCAATTCTGATCAAGGGCATGTACCTTGGTTGCGGGCACATCCCCAGTGGGGGGTGGGGTGCAGGAGGCAGCTGGTTGATGTTTCTCTCATCGATGTTTCTAGATCTCTATCCCTCTCCTTTCCTCTCTGTGAAAAATTAATAAAATATATATTTTTTAAAAAGCATTGGCAAAATTAATCACACAGTACTAAAATTATATATTAGTTATCTATTGCTGTGTAACATACTGTCTCAAAATTGAGTAGCTTAAAACAAGGAACATTTCCTATTTCACTGTATCTGTAGATAAGGAATTTGGGAACAGCTTATGTGGGTGGTTCTGGCTCTCTGACAGTGTTGCAGCTATCAATAAGATGTTGGCTGGGCCTGTGGGCATCTCAATTATTGCCTGGTACTGGAATATCCAGTTCCAAGATGGCTCACTCACATGGCTGTTGACATGAGGTCTTGCTGGCTATTGGCAGTTCTCAGTTTCTTGCCACATGGACCTCTCTGTGAGACCGCTAGAGTGTTCCCTTCTCACCTGGCTTCTGCAAGAGCAAGTGATCCAAAGGGAGAAAGATGTTCAGTATAATGCCTTTTATAACCTGGCCTTGGAAGCCATACGCCACCATTTCTATGGTATCCTATTGTTTACAAAGTCAGCCCTGTTCAATGTGGAGGAGAATGGCTACTACATAAGAGCATGAGTAGTAGGAGGCAGGAAGCATACTATCTTCAAGATAGGCTTCCACATCTGGTAAAAGTGAGAAGCTAGCCGAAACTGGTTTGGCTCAATGGATAGAGTGTTGGTCTGTGGACTGAAAGGTCCCAGGTTAGATTCCGGTCAAGGCATGTACCTTGGTTGCAGGCAAACCCCCAGTGGGGGGTGTGCAAGAGGCAGCTTGTCGATGATTCTCTCTCATCGATGTTTCTATCTCTCTATCCCTCTCTCTTCCTCTCTCTAAAAAATCAATTTTATATGAGAGAGACACTCCTCATAAATACAGGGAACCTTCATAATCTTTTGTTCTAAGTTTAACATTTAATTAAAAATTCCTGGTTCTCTTTGGGTAGCTAAGATCATGACCTAAATAATTAGGGGGGTTTTTTGACGTGAAAAGAAAGTTTTAAAATAAAAATAAAAATCCAAGAGGAAAGCCTAATAGTTTCTTAAGAACCCCATTCAACCTGAAAATGATTACATTCAAACAAATATCCAGAGTAAGTGTAACCATATTCTGTTGAAACTGAATCGTACATTGTAGGCTCTAAGGCCAGTCCAAAAATCTGTTTTACCTGCAGGTGTCTTGAAGTAGCCTATCAACTCTGCTTTTATTTTCCTTTAAGAGTATTATAATGAGCCGAAACTGGTTTGGCTCAGTGGTAGAGCGTCGGCCTGCGGACTGGAGGTCCCGGGTTCGATTCCGGTCAAGGGCATGTACCTTGGTTGCGGGCACATTCCCAGTAGGGAATGTGCAGGGGGCAGCTGGTTGATGTTTCTCTCTCATCGACGTTTCTAGCTCTCTAACTCTCTCCCTTCCTCTCTGTAAAATATCAATAATATATATATATTTTTAAAAAGAGTATTATAATGATTCCTGATAATATTTTATTTTGGGTGGTGGGGAATGACCGAGATTGGCAGAAGAGCCAGGGAATGCAAGGGGGTCTCCTGGGAAATCAAAGGTACTATAAGTGGTGTTTCTCTCCTGTTCATTAGTACACTCACCTAATGCTTATCCACTGAGTGTTCTGTGGATCCACACTGGCTGTAAGCCTGGGAAGCGCATGCATGCAGGCCTCAACGCACTACACTTTATAATTCTGAGCTCTTGAACAAATTACTTCTTTGAATTTGTTATAATAATATCTATCTCTCATGGTTGTGTAAATATTAAAATGTGTTAATATATGAAAAGTATTTATATGTATTCATACAATAAAAGAAAAGTGCCTGGTATGTGTTAATCATTATGTATTAGTTATTATCTTACTTAAAAATGTATACATGTGTTTTTATCTCTGTATATTTTTATTATTATTTTAAAATATGGATTTGAGATGCATAAATTTTTGCTCATTCTTTTTTTCCCATTCAGCAAATCTATTTCAGTTCTCTACTATGGGCTAGAAACTGCATCCATAATAACACACACACACACACACACACACACACACACACACTCACACACACACACACACACAGATGGACATTATATCAGGAGATTAAAATATAGTAAGAGAGATAGGCATATTTATAAATAACTCTAAACTAGAACCACAGTGTTACAAGGGGAAAAATAAACTTACCCCAAATGCAATGGTTTTGTGAAGTAGAAAGTAATCAGTTCAGAAATGGGATTGTTGGGATAGGCATGTAGAAATGGATGCACTTAAACTGGGCCTGAGGAATGAGTTGGTTCAGGCAGACAGAAAATTTCTGAAAAGGGAGAAAGAAAGTGCCCACTGTTTGAGGTGATTGGGGACCACATCAGTGTTCCCAGAACATGAGCGTGAAGGGGAAAGTGGACACTGAGGACTTTAGGTATTAGTTTATAGACGTTCAGAGCTATAGTATAAACATTTTTATTACAAGTGTTAGAAATGTATTTTTTGTTTTTTGTTTTTTTTTTTTTTTTTTTTTTTTAAAATAAGTTTTTATTTTTCATATTATTACAAATGTTCCTTCCCCCCACCCCCCCACCATTGCTCTCCTCCACCAGGTTCCCACCCCACCCTCTGCCCTTTCCCCTCTCCCCATTGTCCTCATCCATAGGTGCACAGTTTATGTTCAGTCTCTTCCCACGCCCCCCTCTCCCCTTTTCCCCAAGAATCGTCAGTTCACTCCCCTTCCATACCTCTGATTCTATTATATTCAACAGTTAATATTGTTCATCAGATTTTTTTAATTTCCTTGGTTTTTAGATTCACTTGTTGATAATTACGTATTTGTTGTTCATAATTTTTATCTTTGTTTACTTTCTCTTCTGAAAGAACCCCCTTCAGCAATTCATATAATTCTGGTTTGGTGGTGATGAACTCCTTTAGCTTTTTTTTATTAGTGAAGCTCTTTATCTGGCCTTCGATTCTGAGTGATAGCTTCGCCGGGTAGCTTATTTTTGGCTGTAGGTTCTTGCTATTCATCACCTTGTATATTTCTTGCCATTCCCTTCTGGCCTGCATGGTTTCTGTTGAGAAGTCAGCTGACAATCGTATAGGTGCTCCTTTATAAGTTACTACCTTCTTTGCTCTTGCTTCTTTTAATATTCTCTCTTTATCTTTTGCTCTTGGAATTTTAATAATGATGTGTCTCGGTGTGGTCCTCTTTGGATTCCTTTTGTTTGGAGTTCTGTGCACTTCCTGGACTTGTAAGTCAAATTCTTTCACCAGGTGGGGGAAGTTTTCTGTCACTATTTCTTTCAGTATGTTTTCGATATCTTGCTCTCTCTCATCTTCTGGAACCCCCATAATTCTGATGTTGGTTCGCTTGAAGTTGTCCCAGAGGTTTCTTACATTATCTTCAATTTTCTGGATTCTCTTGCCTTCTAGCTTCTGTGGAGGAGTGTCTTCTGGCTCTTTATGTTCCAAATCTTTGACTTGATTCTTGCGATCTTCCCTTCTGTTTTTAGGACTCTGTAGAATATTTTTTATTTCAGACAATGTATTCTTTATTTCTTGTTGTTCCCTTATCATTTCTTGATGGTCTCTTTTCATATCCTCATAGGCCTTATCCATCTTTTCTAGGAAATTCTTGAAAAACCTTATAAGCGTAGATTTGAACTCTATATCCAGACGCTTTTTGTCCTCCATTTCTTTCGTTTGTGATCTATTTTGTTGTCGCATTTCGCAGTTACAGACGGGACGGGGTTTCAGGGTGGAACCTGCAGCTTTGGCTTCCGTCAGCCCCGCCCTATGCGGGTCCTTCAGTGCTCGCTGCCGGCGCCTCTGAGAGAAAGGTGGCCTCGATTTTCGCCTGCTGCCAAACAGTCTATGCTCTCCCACAATGAGCCCGGTATTGGGGTTCAGTTCAGTTGGAAGTGGAGTTGGAGGTGGCGTTCACAGCAGTCTGGAGCCCCAGTCTCCTTCCCGTCAGGGCAATCCCGCGGCACAGCCGACCGTCCCTTCTCTGGGGGCAGTGTGCGCGCCTCCGGGACCTCCTTTCTCCGCTACCCCGGGGTTCCGACTTACAGCCCAGCTCCCTATGGCTGAGCCTGAGTCCCCGGGGTCTGGCCCAGAATGGGGGTTCAGAGCAGTCAGGGGCCCAGCACAGTCGGAGTTTTATCTCCTTTCCGCTAGGGAACGCCCGCCAGGCACTCGGCCTCCCTCCTCTCCGGCTCCGTCCTCTTCGCGTGCGCCGCGTGTCTCTGTACCTTAGGCTTTTACAGCTCCTCCGTGCTTCCTTCTGGTTTTCTCCTTGCTTCTTGTTGTAGGATTTCCAGTCAGTCGACTTTCCTGTAGTTCTGGGTAATGTCCATTTTATATTTTAGTTGTATTTTATTAAAATTGTTGTGTGCGGCTGCGGCTAGTTGCCTACCCGAGCAGCCATCTTGGATTCTCTCAGAAATGTATTTTTTGAAGAGTATTTAGTAGCTCTTTTTTCCTTGAACTATTTATTTAGTTGAGTAACTTGTGTTAGTTATTGAAAACTGGAAAAACTCCATGTGAAAAAGCCACATGCATTCCCAAGTAGGACCATCTACTTGGGAACCAGTTTTGTGCAAAATAAATTTGTGCCTTCTCTTGAGATTTGAGTTCACAAGAATTGGCTGTCACAAAGCTCTAAGGACTCATGTGTGCAAGAATTATGGGTTTCCCTGCAGTGGTAGCCTGGCTCCCAGGCATGAAGTTCTCAAACAAGGAATGCTGGAGTTGGCAGAAAGGGAAAGGGGAGGAGTACATTAAATGGTTATGAGCCCAGGCTTTGGAGATGTGCCTCATGTTACATAGTAGCTCAGCCATTTACTATAGATGTGATTTAAAGCGAGTCCCTTATTATGTTATTTAAGACTCTTCATCTGTAAAATGCTAATAGCCAAACTCTCTTTATTGTATTGTTCTGAGCATTTATAAATATCATTCACCTGAAATGCTTAGTACTTGGCACACTCTAAGTGCTCAGTATGTGAGGAAAGTAATTATTGATGTTGTTGATGTGTTTTTCTTGATACTCTTATAGGTAACTAGGTAATGTTAAAGATGGAGAGTGAGCTATGTCCAGGTACAATGGAAGGATTGGTTGAGACTGAGACATTTGAGCTTTTACATGTATGATATATCTCTATTAAAAGCGTCCTATTCCCATTTTTCTATAAATGGGCAATAAGGGCTGATTTGGAAGGTCTGCCAGGTTATTCCACCTTTGTGATATAAAAACAACATTTTTTTATACAAGGGGATATTCTTTTTTTTTGAGAGGGCACCTGTGAGAGTACTAATTTGTAAGGATTGAGAAGAGAGGGGGTCTCTGTACAGCCATTCAGAAGAACTGCATATACCATGGTGTTTTATGCAGTGAAAGATGTTGTTCAAATTGTTGCTTATATATTTTTTCTTCCTTTTTCTAGCAATATGAGGTGGTATGTAAGATATTGGGCCTTTCTATACCTAAGTTTTCTCATCTATAAAATGATGCATTTTTGAATAGCTTACCTGAATTATTATACCTAAATCCCTTGTAACAATGACTGGAACACATGCTCTAGAAGTGTTAGCTATTTTAGAATGTTCATCACCATGTACTGTAACTGTGGGCTATATCATTTATATTCCTAGTTAGACTCCAAACTTACTTATTTTGAAGAGTGTATAAAAACCAAGAATTACATCCTAGAGATGTTTTAAGAAAATGGAACTTCAAGGTTCACTGCATCCAGTAGAAGAGAAGGCCCATCATCCTGCAAAAGGGATAAATGCTTCCTGTTTTGGAGGTGACCTGCAGTGACCAAAAGAAGTATGGAGCTAGACGTGCTCTACCACCAAACCATACCCAAGGCCTGATTTTAGCCCTAGAGTCGCTGGGTCTATGCCAAGAGCATCAGATGTGACCAAGACACAGCCAGTCAAATAGGAAAGACTGTGTTGGGTGAATCTCCTTGGGTTCTTTACCAGGAGAAAGTGGGCTTGGGAAGAAAGTGTGAAAGAAAGCCTGGGAATTGAGCTTGCTTAGTAGGAAAGAAGAATACCGAAATTACTTCATCCATCCCATTGTTTCCCATCTATCTAGTTCCTACTGGCAGCCCTGACAATTATTTTGGGAATAATGGCTGTATGAATTCTAGATTCCAGGAAGTCTGAGTCAAAGTAGCCTGTTTGAACTGTAGGATATGGAAATGTTATATCTTCTGGGAAAGATTTCATTATTTAGTATCAACCTCATCATAAGGTCCAGGGTCATCACAAAACTGCATTTTTATTTTTCCCTTTTAATACCTAGAACTGACATTTAACCAGGTCATGGTAGCCATCCAAACAAAATTAAGTTGGATTTAAACTTGTTCCCTTTTTGTTACATTTCAACATATGATCAGAAAGCTGGAGAATAATATTCTCTGCATTGTATCTAAAAGTGTTCAGATGAAACATTTATTTCTAGCTCTTTTTCACTTTTATTCAACTTATTTCTACCCTCATATTGTATGAGCCATTGTACTTTTATTTGTCTCTGATATAACTCATAGTAATAAATTTTTGGAAATAACTATAAAAAAAAACTACAAAGTCAATGACAGTTCAATATACAGAGATAACTAAATAAATGCATATTATCTTATTTTTATTTTCCTTCTTTCTTCCTTTTCTTTCCTTTTCCAAATTATGTAGCTAAAAACATTCTTAGACATGTCCTCTTTGCAAGAAGTTCTCTAGAGTAGAGCAAGAAGTTTAAGTTGCTGGACCTTAGTGACATTCAGAATTATCTACTGAAGTTAAAGTGGGTCATGACACTAATTTAGTGAAGTGTGTGTTAAGACTTTTTAGCCATGGTCCACATTAAAAACTCACTTTATCTCACACTTATAGATATATCAAGAAGTTGGATAAGAAAGATGCATATGTTTGTACTGGATCATAATGAAAATGTTTATGATACTGTGGTTACAGAAAGAACAATAAGATAAACATTTGTCTGATCTATTTAAATTTTCTGTATATGAAGTAAGGACGTTAACTTATGTTATTCTTGGCATCATCTTCCTAACCACTTTCTAATTTTATTACTAATAACATGGGATTTTAGATACGGCAAATATTATTAATATATTATTTGTATATGATACATTTTTCAATTATATCAAATGTATATTCTTGTTATGTTTAATTAATTTAAATTATTGCCACTAATTCTTTATTCCCATAATAACTCTGTTATTGATTTTTAAAATTAGATTCTTCTTCTGGTTTGTTATAGAACTTCTCAGAGTTATTATTTATTTATTTATTTATTTATTTATTTATTTATTTAATATATATTTTATTGATTTTTTACAGAGAGGAATGGAGAGGAATATCGATGAGAAACATCGATCAGCCGCCTCCTGCACACCTCCTACTGGAGATGTGCCCACAACCAAGGTACATGCCCATGACTGCAATCGAACCTGGGACCTTTCATTCTGCAGGCCCACACTCTATCCACTGAGCCACTCAGTTAGGGCTGAGTAATTTATTGAGGAAGAGTATGATTAAGCCTAGGAACTAGTATAGTATGACTTGAGAAATTGATTTAAAAAGTCCCCAATATATTGGTTTTTACTACCAAGATAGTTTTTGGATTTCAAAAACATGCTATCATTTTTATAGATTAAAATGCTTTCCAAAATAATCTAATCAACAAATATTCTAGAAATATTTTATTTTCAAGATGTTATTGTAGATTCTGAAAATGCAAAAAGAATATGACATCACGACCATCAGTGGTTCACAAAAATTTTTGGGATGGACACCATAAAATGAAGAGGATAATGATATCAAATAAATCTCATCAAGCACTTAATATGTATTTCTTATGCTATTCTCAGTCCTCTAAGAATATAAGAATATTTAATGCTCAAAAAATCCCTAAAAGTGATTGCTATTACTATTTTATACTTAGTGAAACAGAGGTACAGATAGTTAAGTAATCTACTCACATTGAGTAGACAAGTAAGAGAATAGCTGGGATTCAATACCAGGTAGTCTAGCTCCAGATCCTATATTTTAAATTGATACCATATTTCAATATGATAAATTTTGTTTTAAAAATCTGTTAGTTTTATTTTTAATATTTTGCATTCATTAAAAAAAACTTTAAATGAGTATCTTTTAATTTCAGTATGTTGGAATGAGCTAACAGAGACTACCCTACTAAAATATATATAGGAAAGCTGAATGAATACAACATGGCAAAAAAGTATCTGAGCTCAAAAGAAAGAAGTGGAAATTCTCACATGCTAGAAACAAGGAATTTAAAACTAGACAAATACTAAAGCTGGTGTGGGGGTTCTGGGGGAGCCTTGCACAGGATAAAATTGGGGCCCTGGAAAGTCTGCCCTCGTTAGAAGGATGACAAGAAAAACACCTCCTTCCAGCCAAAGTAAAGCTGTTCAGAGTGTGACTTTTTTTGCTCTGAACATGAAAAATAAGCAATGGCTAGTCATGAACAATCCTAAACCCAAGGCTCCCTCGTCTGAGCATGCAGAGTCCAATGTTTGCAGTGTGGTGCTGTGAAAGCAATGTAAGCCTGGTACTGACCCAGAGAGGACACTGCCGCTCCTGGCAGGTGCACACACAAAGCCCTTTGTAGGGATCCTCCCAGGACCCGGGACAAATGGGCTGTGCACAATGCAGGACCTAGCTGTGTAGATAAGCTCACAATAAAAATCGCTGACCTCAGGCCACACAATGGCCTAGGATTAGTAACCCAAGAACTACAGATAATAGGAAATTATGAAATCTATTAAAGCTTATAATATTTAAAATAATCTTTACAAGAGTACAAATCATAATAAAAAACAGGTTGCTCTGAAACATTTCAGATGAAATGGAAAAATGATAAAACATGATCAAATAAAAATGCACAGATAAATATGCTATGTGAATTACATATCAATGAAGCACTTATTAAAAATGTAGAAGACGCCTAACCAGTTTGTCTCAGTGGATAGAGCATTGGCCTGCGGACTGAAGGGTCCCAGGTTTGATTCCAGTCAAGGGCATGTACCTTGGCTGCGGGCACATCCCTAGTAGGAGGTGTGCAGGAGGCAGCTGATCAATGTTTCACTTTCATTGATATTTCTTACTCTCTATCCTTCTCCCTTCCTCCCTGTGAAAAAATATATTTTTTAAAAATGTAGAAGAATAGAATTGAAAACAAAAAAACACTGAATGGTTTAAACAGCATATTAGACACAACTGAGGGCAATAATATGGGATAATTTAAAAAAAGATGTGCATACCATCTCAGGAAAATGTTTTAAGGAAAAGATGGCAAGATTTAACCATTAAGTAGAAGATAGGCAGAAATGAAAATATGAACAAAAATTATACCTAGTAAAACAGAAAATAAAAATGATATGATAAGTAGGATCAACAAGCCAGACTTTTCAAAAAGCTAGTAAAATTGGTAAACTATTGGCAAGACTTATCCAGGAATAAAGAAAAGGTCCAGCCAAAACCGGTTTGGCTCAGTGGTAGAGTGTCGGTCTGCGGACTGAAGGGTCCCAGGTTCGATTCCTGTCAGGGCATGTACATTGGTTGCCGGCACATCCCCAGTGGGGGGTGTGCAAGAGGTAGCTGGTCGATGTTTCTCTCTCATTGACGTTTCTAGCTCTCTATCTCTCTCCTTTTCTCTGTGTAAAAAATCAATAAAATAAATATATTTTTTTAAAAAGAAAAGGTCCAAATAATCAAATATCAGAAATTAAAGACAGCATTATATATAGACTTATGACATAAGATGTTATTATGAAACAGTTATGTCAAAAATTTTGAAGCTATAGATAAAATTGATAAATTATTAGGAAAACATATCTTTATCAACTTATAAAAGAAGAAACAAACAGATAATTTGATTGAGTGATTATAAAATAAGTTGAATTCATAATTTAAATCTTTTTCACCAACAATTCCATGTCCACAGTTTTACTGGTAAATTCTAGCAAGTAGGGAAAAAAAACCCACAAACACACACACACACACACACACACACACACACACACACACACACACACAATGTACCAAACTTTTCTACAGAACAGAACTGAAACATTTCAACCGGTTTTATAGGGCTAGCATAATCTTGATACCTGCCTTGGTCCATTTAAGCTATTAAAACAAAATAACACAAACTGGGTAGTATATGAACGGGAGAAATTTATTTCTCACATTTCTGGGGTCTGAAATTCCAGGATCATGATTAGGTGAGGGACCTCTTCTGGGTGCAGGCTTCTCACTGTGGCTTCACATGGCTGAAGTGGGAGAGGGAGTCCTCCAAAGTCTCTTATAAGGGTTTTACTCTCCCTAGTTATTTCCCAAAAGCTTTACCTACTACCATCACATTGGGCATTAGAGTTTCAACATGAATTTTGAGGGAACACAAGCGTTCAGACCATAGCAAATACCCAAACCATAGCCACAATAAGAAAGAAAAGTAACTTACTAATCTTACAAACATATATGCCAAAATTATGCACAACATGTTAGCACACTGAATCCAGCCATATGCAAAGAGTATGTCTCAGACTAATTTGAATTTATCCCAGGAAAGCAATGTTGATATCGATCAGTAATAAATTGATTCTCATATTAGAAGAACAAAAGAGAAATGCCATAAAAATCTCAATAAAATCAGGAAAAGCATCTGATTAACTCCCATATCCATTCTCAATAGATGAAATAGGAAAGTCTTGAGAACACAGGAAATATTTAAGCTAAGAATTTAAAAATAACTAGGAGAGTTTTTAGGTATAGAAATGTGTGTATGCATGCTCGGGAGTATGTTTTTGCATGTGTGTGTGTGTGTGTGTGTGTGTGTGTGTGTGTTTGCGCGCGCATGTGTGTGTGTATGTGTGTTTGTGTGTGTGTGTTTGGGTGTGTGCGTGTGTGTGGAAAAATTTTGTGGAAGGAAGAGTACAGGATACAGGAAGGCTGGCAGAAAAGTCACATGGTAACTTGTTTTTGGAAAATTGTAAGTAGCTTATACCACAGAGGTTAGGAATTCAGTCTCTGAGTTCCCCAAATAAGCATTAACATTTTGGCTTTATACAACATTTAACTTTGCTAAACCTTGCTTTTCTCATCTGAAACCTATGCAAGGTTTTCAACTGCAGCATCAATCTCATAGGCCGTGAGGTTTATAGAGAAGTCATTTATAAGGGTTCCTCTCAAGGCCTGGGGAGAACTTTCACAATGTAAGTATATATAAGGTCTTTGTGGGAAGAGGCGAGCGAAGCAGTGTTTGAAATGTATGGAGCCAAAATCTGACTGGAACCTTACAGCTTGAATATGAAAAGAAATCAATCCAGGTTTTCCCAAATTTTAACTGGGACATTACCATTAATGGGTTGTGGAGCTGAAAAGGAAAGTTTTCTAAATTAACAATAATAAACAATTTTTAATCAACCGTGCTAGAGGAATGACTAAATTATCACCTTATCTTCACCATCAAAAAGTAATATCACAAAATTATTGTCGCTTGAATAGGGGATTTAAGAGCATGGAGCCAAAAAATAAAGGAGAGAATTAATCATGGAGATATGTGATGAAGGTATTTAAGAAAAATATTATGTTTTCAGGATTGTGTCAGATCTTTGGTACTTGTAAATTTTGGAAAATTTGTAATTTATTGTGATTTCTTATTGCATTCTGAATAAGTATTAATGATATAAATGCGATGAGTATTTACTTTGCACCTAATTTTGGATTTGTAAAAGCATTGAGCTTGGCATATCAAAAGCATTAACATTAATATTAGGGTTGTTGCTGTTGTAACGTCCTTAGAAGTTGATTTCTCCTAAATACAACAATCTGTGAAGTGGATGTTTATGTCATAAATTAAGTATTAGTAAAAGGGGTCCTGTTCAAAGGTGGAATGGGCTAGTTGATCAGCTGAGAGTTGATTTAGCAGCAAAGAAGCAGTAACAAGCAAAACAAACAGAAACTCATAGACACAGACAACAGTATGGTTGTTACCAGAGGGAAGAGGGATGCACGGTAGTGGAGCATAAAGGAGGTCAAGTATATGGTGACAGAAGATTTGACTTGGGGTGGTGAACACACAATGCAATATACAGATGATGTATTTTAAAATTGTGCACTTCAAACATATATAATTTTATTAATAATTGTCACCCCAATACATTTAATGAAAAATAATATAGAAAGGATTTGTATCATATAGGAGGTTGGTCTAACTTATTTTTTATGCCACTTCCAACACTATATTAACATGATGATGGGATTTTCAGCTATACCTTCTTCCCTTCTTCTGGAGAAACTGTCTCCGAATCAATGGTCCGGGGCCCAAGAGCTTTGGCAATGATGGGAGAAGTCCTGACCCCACAGGGAGCTCCGGATGCAGGCAGGGAAGGGCTGCTCTCAGATGGGGTTAAACTGTGTCACAGGAGGAGGATTGAGAATGCCTGATTTAAGCTTTGTTTAAAATTCTGGGAACTGCACGCGTCAATTCTTATTCAATCAGAACTGGTCTGATCACTCCCTAAATGGCACTCTGAGGTGGTATTTAATATTTTCAATGAAATATCCATCTAACAAATTATGTAGGCATTTTGCATATGTTAATAAATCAGAGCCCTCTGTGAAGTGCACAGAGAACAACCATGTGGTTTTCATGTGACCGTTCTTTCCTTCTCCCAGGTACATGTCACCAAGAGAAATGCTTTTCACATGATAATGAATTTTCGTCATTCCACAGACAGTTAGTGTGATCAGAAACTAAAGTTAACTGTGGACTCAAAGGAGAGAAAAGAGTAATATTTAGCTCCAGAAGGATACATTTGCCTTTCGGCAGTCTGCAAAATGGCCCAGGAGCCTTGCTTGCATCATTTCCTTTTCAGGGAGCGTTGCTCCTCAGATGTGGGCTATAAGTTGCACACTGCTTTGTTTTGATAGATTTGGGTCATTTACTTCCTTCCTTTGGGCTCTGCCATGCTTCTCCTTTGATTCATATGAATATTGTCAGGCTGCTATCTGAATACCTGGCTGTGACGAAACGTATGTATGTGTGTGTTTGAAGTCTTTCCGACTAGAAACCTATGGGAGGCTAACATATGTGGGAGAGAAAGATGGAAATATTTCACTGCAGAAGTGTAACTCCTGGCAACCTAGAGGATATTTTCCATACACTCTACTGGAAAGGGGGTCTTGTCTTCCTGGCATGTACTTCCCACCTCATAAAAATAAAAAGTCCTCCTTTGTCGGGTTCACTGTCTCAATGACTCTCTGCCTGTGTCCACACAAATCTACAACAACTCATTGATTCATATATTTGCTGGCCAAATCTGTCAAGTGCATTAAAAGAATTCTGGCTGGTAATTTGGCAGAAATCTGATTGGATAACTTTGCAGCATTGTAGTTTTATTTCCACCAACTTCAGTTTCCCATACTCGACATATTTCTGAGATAGCATGTATTCATCTTTCAAATACACTAAGGCATTTGGGTATCCCAATCACTGTGCTAGGCACAGTGGGAGAACATAAGACCTAATTCTGTCTTGGGAAGTTAACCTCAGTGGGACAAACAGATGCACAAACAATTATTTTATACAATGAAGGTCCCTAGGCACAGGATGCTAGGGGAGCGTACTTGAAACTCACTGAAACTATAAATCACATAATTGTACAGGTCTGAAACTACAATATTTGTGAGAAGTATAGCATATTTTTTCTATAACTTGACAACTTCTTTTTATGTGACACTCTACTGGAGGGCAATGGAAAATAAATTTCAGTCCATCTGGGGATCATACCCTAACTTTTCTCTGAATTTCATTACATTTCAGGTAGTTTATATTTTATCAAAGCATCATTAGAAGATTGTTTCCTCTTTATCAGTTAATTAAGCAGGATCTCCAAAAACTCTTTTGTTCCATCCAGTGTTTGGTCAGAGGTACATAGAAGGGACCTGGAGACATCACTTGTTTATACCAATCTGAAGAAGGTCTGGTCAATAGCTTTGCCACATTCCAGCTACTCTTATTTTTATAAAAAAATATATTTTATTGATTTTTTACAGAGAGGAAGGGAGAGGGCCAGAGAGTTAGAAACATCAATGAGAGAGCAACATTGATCAGCTGTCCCTGCACGTCCCCCACTGGAGATGTGCCCGCAACCAAGGTACATGCCCTTGACCAGAATCGAATCTGGGACCCTCCAGTCCGCAGGTTGCTGCTCTATCCACTGAGCCAAACCAGTTAGGGCTCCAGCCACTCTTGAGGACATGAATGTCATTCTTCTACACCATGTATGGGGGCTGGTAGGGCTGTGAGGTTCTCTTGGTCCCATCAGGACCTATGTAAGCACCATGCATTATGCTTCCTTCCTGGAGACCATCCTGGAGTGGGGCTCAGTGCTCTTCCACAGCACATGCCACCTCCCAGCTCATCCTGGGCTCCTCCCCTTGGAAACTCACAGTCACTTCGGTGACCACCCTTTTAGTTTTGTCTTCTCATTCCCTTTAGTAAAATAACCTTGAGAGTAAAGACTAAACCAGGCTGATTTGTTCTTACTTATTTATTTTTTTCTCTAATTTATTGTATGGTCCCAAATGCCTAAGCTCTTGATGCATAAAAACCAATAGTGTCTCTCTCTCTCTCTCTCTCTCTCTCTCTCTCTCCTGCCTTCTCTTTCTGTCTCTTCTTTGGACTCCCATATCAATTCCCTAAGTTCTTTTTTTTTACTTTATTGATACCTTAATCCCCCCATTCCCATCCCAAACCCCTCCCCATGCATGTCCCCATGCCCATTGTCCATGACCACTGGCTAGGCTTATATGCATGCATACAAGTCCTTTGGTTGATCTCGCTCCCTTTTCCCCACCCTCCCCTACCTTCCCTCTGAGGTTTGACAGTCTGATCGATGCTTCCCTGTCTCTGGCTCTGTTTTTGTTCACCAGTTTATGTTGTTCATTATTTCCCCTAGATGAGTGAGATCATGTGATATAAGAAATACATGTATAAGATTCCCTAAGTTCTTGAGGATAGAAAGCTTGACTACTGGAGTGGGAATAAGGGCCTAATGGGGATTTAAAAAAAATCAGGAAAAATAATGTTAGTTTAAAAATTATCATATGACCACAACATTTATTTCTAGTCGGAGATCATTTTAGACAAGTAAACTTGTAAATCATTACAAGAAATCAACTATTACAGCCTCTCACCAGGAATCAGGATCACCTCTCCACTTAAGTAATGGGCTAGGACAGCAGTTTGCTGCGCTGTGTTGGCTGGGTTGTCACTTTACTTAGACATCATCTACAATTCCTCTGCTTAAAAATGCCCCTTTGTCCTCCTGCCTTTCCAGGAGGTCTTATTTGGATGAGTACAACAAATTAGAATTGGTCCCTGTCTCCACCCTTTTCTCCTGTAAACTCTGCTGCCAGGGAAAGCTGTCTGTTTCCTATCTGGTATTTCAGCCTTCCCATGAAGAACTTGATGGTTTAGTTCATGTGCAGTAAAGGGTTAACCAAGCAGGTCTGAGGTGCTCAAACCCTGTCCATTCTAAAGACAGGATTGGTCCTTGGCAGATAGCCTCTTGGAGATAGCTTCTCAGCCCTTGGAATGCCCTGCCTGCTGAGAGTGTCTTTGCATATCGGAGATCTTGGGCCACCAGAAATGGTCTACGCTAACCATGTGATTTATGGTGGGTGCGTTGGGCCATGCGGTATCAGTCTGACCTCTAGAGGGGCTGCCAACAGAGTAAGTTCAGTCACACAGGTTCTCCAGGCCTGTGTGACTGACCCCCATAAGAACCATGGACAACAAGGCTTGAGTGAGCTTCCCTGCTTGGCAATACGCCATACCTCATGACACACACTGTTGCTTGGTGAATAAAGTGCTGTCCTTATGCCTCCACTGGGAGAGGGCTACTGGAAGCTCGCACCTGTCTCTCCCAGACTCTGTTCCATGCTGACTTTACTTGATACCTTTGCTGATTTTAATCTGTAACCTTTGTTTGTGGTAATAGACTAAAACCATGAGTGTAACAACTCTTTGAGTTTTGCTAGTCCTTCTGGCAAACCACTGAACTGGAAGGCGCCTCTGGGATCCTTGGCACAGTCCCCACCAGTCTTTCCAGCCTTGCCTCTCACGACTCCCTCCAGATACTCAACCTGATATTCAAATGTAACAGTGTATTTGGGGGCATGCTTGTTCCAGGTTTTTCTATACCCAGGGAGTTGTTTATCCTGTCTCTTCCCCATAGAGCTCACCTAATGTTTATCAGTAAGTGAGTGAAGGGAGACAAATCACAAGATGGTCTATGTCAAGTCCTAGGCTGCTGTACATCCTTAGACTAAAGAATTTTGGTAGGTTCTCTTATGGGCCTGCTGGTATTCAGAAATCAGTTTAAATATTAATTTAGAGTGTTCTAATCAAGGACTCAAACCTCTACCATTTTTCTCTCTAATTTTTTGAATTCAAAGTCTCTTCCTTCCTTTCCCTTCATAATTTATCATCCAAATGAATGTGAATTCTGTCCAAGCAACCTCCAGTTGTTTTGCCCTACAGGTGAATAAATATCATTCTTCTGACACCACGAGGAATTTTATCATCTTCATCTTAGATCCATGCACATAACAACTATGTCTGAATTCTGGACATTTTAGATTATTTGAAGAAGAGGGTTAACATTTCAGACCTAGAAACCACTCAGGCTATGCGGATCTGAGCCTGTATGTGCTATTACACTGGGCAACAAAATACATGCAAACATTGCTGCATAGATCCTTTCTGGTGAGTAGAATCTTAAGTATTCTCTATACAACTCTAAATAATGGCTGGTTGAAAAATGTTTATGCTTTATTAAAATGTATCTTCATAGGAAAGATGTACCGTTTTCTCTTATTATAGGAAATACCAAGTGTTGGTAACAAGGTATAATAATAACATATCAAAGTCAAGCAAGTAAGTTATTTATATTTCTAAGTAGCAGAGCCGGAAAATGTTCAGGTTTACTTTGGGCATTCTTTAAGATCTTTCTTAAGGAAACTTCATAAATTATCAGTTGCTTTGTAGAAGCAGGAGAATGATGGCACTAGAGCATTAGAGATAGAGGTGGTTGCTGAAGTCTGAGATAAAATAGGGCTTCTCTCCTGTGGGCACCTGCACTTTAGTTAATGCTGCGAGAGCAACCTTCCATTGTTCAAGGTCATTTTTTGTTTATCAAGAGTCGGTTCCTGTTCAGGTGAGATTAGGAAGTAATCAGGTGGAAATGCTTCTGGTTTTAAGTGGCACTGCAAGCCAACCGTGGGTCTTAGCAGCCTGACCTTGAAGTTCATGGTAAGAAGTGTCTCAGTCTTCTCTCCCCTGGAGAGCACTTCAGTGATATCCACTCTCCTTGCCCACTGCATTACTTGGGAGGTAGAATTTTTTAGAAAAATCCCATTTCCTCCCTAAAATCTTCCCTAAAGTTTTGAAATTTGTGTGGTAGTTTTCAATCCAGGAATCAGGGGGCCTAGTTTTGAAACTGGACTCTATCATGTATAGCTATGTGACCTTAGGCAGGTAATTTACAATACTGATCCTCAGTGTCCCCATCTGTAAAATGGGGGATAATGACCAACCAGCCTGCATCACAGAGCTATTGTGAAGATCAGCTGTAAGAATGGGCTCTAACACTCCTACGTATAAAGCAGTTTAATCACACAAGGTTTGTCTTTTCTATTCTTTCTTTATTTTCCAAATATTATCAAACATCTTCTCAATAATACAATTGTATATTCATGGGCTACAACATGAGGGCACTGTTAATATATTTTTCCCCTTTCTGCCCATCCACTCACCTGGCACGCCTGTGCTGCTTGCAGACAGGCACTACGCTGCTTTTGCAAACCAGAGGTGTTGAGCCAAAACTGGCCAATGCCAGAGGAAGCTGGGGCAGGGCCCCTGGAGTAATTCCAGCTTATGGGCTTCTAGTAGCATTTAACCTAGAGTCCCGGATGTTCACTTCTCAGGGAGCATTTTACTTCCATGGGCCCAACCTGCCTAATTGATGTTTTAGATTCTTCTTCCAAATAACGATTATTTTGTCAGATCAAAGCTGGAGAGAAACAGCAGCTCTGGGACCAAAGCAAAGACCATATGTGTTAAGGAATATAACGATGGAAAGACTGGGACATTTCCTCAATAAGTGTATAGTTGTTTTGAAACACACATGCAATGAAACATGGAAAAAGAGTAATGACTACATAGAAGTCATATGTCCTGTGCACAGGGGCAGTGTGGGGCCAGGGGTGGAGGTAGGTTGAAGAAATACAAAGTGGTCCTTGGTGTGGGGTTCAGAAAGAGGTACAGGAAAGGCTTTAGAACAGTGGTTCTCAACCTTTCTAATACCTCGACCCTTTAATACAGTTCCTCATGTTGTGGTGATCCCCAACCGTAAAATCATTTTTGTTGCTACTTCATAATTGTAATTTTGCTACTGTTATGAACTGTAATGTAAATGTCATGTAAATATCTTTATTTTCCGATGGTCTTAGGTGACCCTGCTAATGGTTCTCAACCTGTGGGTCTCAACCATCTGAAAACACAGATATTTGCATTACGATTCATAACAGTAGCAAAATTACAGTTATGAAGTAGCAACAAAAATAGTTTTATGGTTGGGGGTTCACCACAACATGAGGAACTGTATTAAAGGGCTGAAGCATTAGAAAGGTTGAGAACCACTGCTTTAGAGGGACATGCAGTTGGAACAGAGATATGCAGACATTTACTGAGGAATATTCAGTAAGCCCCCTTGGGAGAAGAAGCCCTCTCCATTGCCAATGTGATGAAGCAAAGGTAGATGTGAAAGAAGAGACTGAAATGAATGTCTTATTTAATTACGGAGCGGAAGCACATAGTCCTCTGGACTGGCAGAGACAGAGCTGGAGAGGGGTGAGGGCTGGACCGTTCTTGGGACCATTGCCAACATAAAGCTTTGCTGTCATGCCCTAAAGAGATGCTCTGTGCTTTCTCACAGTAATAAATCTCTTGGCGCCTTGAGTTAGCATGGCCTGAAGTAGTGTCAGGAATATCTTAGAGAGATATAAATATGAAGAAAGAGTGCTTATGTATGCGTAGGGCAGCAAAGGCAGGAGAGGTGCTTAGAAAATACCACTTTCAAAACAATTTGCTAGTATTTGACAGATATTTATTTATTAAGCACTAATTATATGCCAGGGACAATGATAGGCTCAGCTTTAGGGAATACAGTAATGTTCGGGGCAGACATGATCTGTGTCTTCAGTGAGTTTTTAGTCCGGGCCTTACACGCCAATAGGACTTCAGGGCATGTGGGCACTTGTCTGGTGGGCTAAACTAAAAGTTACATTTTCATGAAAAAAAAATCAATCCATTTCTTTGTACTGAGATGAGCATTAAGAGTTTAGGTTACATCATAAATATGATCAATACCAGCTGCACCAAGACGCAGTGACTGAAGCCACAGGGACAGTTTAAAATGCCATCGATTTCTTGAGCATATGGCATCCTGAGACTCCGCTGTATTAGGAAAGCAGAGTGGAGGCAGGCTGCAAGATGATGAAGCAAATCACATTCCCTAAGGAATGAGGAGCTCCTCAGAGACAGTGATCCCAACTTGCACAGCTGCTGAGCGGTGGGAGGCTGGGTGAAATGTGGATTCGGAGAAGGATAGTGAGAAAGGGGAGAGTCATGACAACCCTCCCGCCAGCGGTGGTACGGAAGCCTGACTAAGTGGTTTCTGCAGCTCTTTGGTCAGGTGAAGGGGGTGTCTCTTCCTCAAATTGTTCTATGAAAACACGAAGGTGTATGTTTTCTAGGATGGAAGGGAGGGGGTTACTTAGCTGTTATGAGATCGAATCAGAGAGATGGGGAGAGAGAACAATAACAAAAGACATGTCAGTGGACTTACACGTCTCAGAAGGACTTCGGTACCTTGGGCCCAGGGCCATGGCAGTGAAGATTATGAGTTTCATAACTTCCCCATGCTCGTTATTTTGTGTAAAATTTTGTATGTTTCCCCATAGTCATTGACATTAAAACCCTTAAAATGAAGAAGGGGTAACATTTTGCCTCAGAGGCAATAAATATATCAAATCACCCTCTGTAGAGGTGGCTTTCCCCACCTTGAGGGGAAAAGGAGCAGAATGGTGGCTAGTGGCTACTTTGAGAAGAAGGGAAATCAGATTGTATTTTGCATGAAAGGTTTGCGCTGGACACTGGCTCAGGCTGAACCTGTGTGAAACTCTGAAACTGGTGTTATACTTGGTTCCAGGTGGTATTTTCGTTTTCCTTTAACGATTGTATTATATGTGTGTATGCTTTAGTTTTCCCTTTGCCCATGGTCTCAGCACACCCAGATCTAGCCTCTGGTTTCCTGTGTCCTACTCTGTACTGCAAGGAGGCTGACACTTCATATTACCACGCAGAGTCCTTTTGCTGTCTAGATTCCTGGTGGGTTTGGGTTATGGGAGGCAGTAGCTAGAGGCCAGAGGGTGAGAGGAGAGAGAAGTCAAAGCATTTACTCTCTACTTCTATGCCTCCTCGTCTTCTGTGATGTAGGCCACATCTTGTAGAAATGACTTGTCGCTTTGGGGCTAGCCTATTCCACTTCTCCAGGTGTCACTGGGCTTTATTTCTTCCCCTGGCCTTTTCAAATGCACAGGGTGGCAGTGGCTTCTCACTCCTGATAATTTCTAGGTTCTCCATCCTTCTTGCTGGTTCCTTTAACTTTGTTCATGTCTGTGTAGATTATCCCTCCATTCATCTCTGTGTGGCATCCTGTGGGAGCTCTATTTTCAACTTCCTGTCACATTCGATCCATCAGAAAGCCCAGTTAGTTCTACTTTGAAGCATAATATATCCCATCGCATTCTTTCTGTCTCCAATGCTATGCCCAGTCCAAGTGGGTTAAATCTCAGTGGGATTCAGCAATAGCCAATGGCCTCCAACTGCCCCCTTTGCTTCTTTTTTTAGGACCATATAGCTTACTCTTTGCCCAGAAGTCAGCAGAAGTCAGAGAGAACCTTTAAAAATTCAAAGTCAGATCATGTCACTCTGCTCAAAGTTTTCATTAAAACAAAATCCAAAGTTATCTTGAACAACACATCTCTACATGATTTGGCACTTGCCAACCTCCTGGAGTTCATCTACCTCTGCTCTTTCTTATCACTAGGCCTTTGTTGCTCTGTCTTCCTTGAACATGAAAAATGTGCTCCACCTAAGGCAGTATCTGCACACGGTGTTCCTTCTGCCCCAGATCCTCCCATGGTTGGCTCCTTCTGGTCCTTCAGAGCTCAGCTCAGACTTTCTCATAGAGTCTTTCTGTGGCCACTCCAATATAACACCTTGGTCGTCTCCAAGTCATTCTCTAGCACTTTGTGTCATTTTATTTTTATTTTTTTAAAATATGTTTTTATTGCCGAAACAGGTTTGGCTCAGTGGATAGAGCGTCAGCCTGCGGACTGAAGGGTCCCGGCTTCAATTTTGGTCAAGGGCATGTACCTTGGTTGCGGGCACATCCCCAGTAGAGGGTGTGCAAGAGGCAGCTGATCGATGATTCTCTCACATCGATGTTTCTAACTCTCTATTCCTCTCTCTTCCTCTCTGTAAAAAAATCAATAAAAATATATTTAAATATATATATATTTATATGTTTTTATTGATTTTTAAAGAGAGAGGGGTAGTGGGAGGTACAGAGGGATAGAAACATCAATGAAAGAGAAACATCATCCATCCTCTGCCTCCTGCATGCTCTATACTGGGATCGAGCCCTCAATCTGGGCATATGTAGGCCCTGCCTGGGAATTGAACCAGTGACTCTTGGTTCACAGATTGAAGCTCAACCTCTGAGCAAACCTTGCAAGGCCTATTTTTATATAGAACTCATCTGCAACTGATATTATAATCTTTATTTACTTCCTTTCTTGCTTAGATTCTGGCTCTCCAATGAAAAGTTGAGACCTAAAAGCTTATCTGTCTTATTTACCACTATCTCACTGGTATATAGGAGGGCCTCAAAACACACACACACACACACACACACACACTCACACACACACACACACACACACACAAACACACACACACACACACACACACTATTTACTCACCAGCACTCTTCTAATGTTTTACATCTACTGTTTAATTCAATCCTCACAACATACTCATTTGTCAGGAACTATTATTATCCCTGAGTTACAAATAAAGGAACTGAAATACAGGAAAGTTAGATAACTTGCCAAAAGATATATCCAGTCAGGAAGTACCAGAGTCAGATTTTGAAATCTGGCCATCTGGCTCTTAAGCCTATGCTCTTAACTGCTACACTACACAGCATCTAACATTTGTTCAATAAATTAGCCAATACTTCCCGTCAGCTTCTTCCGTTTCACACTTGGACTTCAGAAAGAAGGAAGCTATCTCAGTTTTAACTGTGGAAGCCTGTCCAATTCTATGGCGAGGGGATTTCTATCCCCAAGGAAGGCTTCTCCGAGCCCAGGGCAGGCAGGGAAGTGCAGATCTCTCCTGAATACAAACCCTCTGAACATTCCCACAGAGCCTAGGAGTGCTGTGCCTGCTTACTGCCAGACATGTGGTGGAGAACTGCACTGCAGGAATATTTCCCCCCTAATTTTCTATCATTAATTAATTCTGAGAACATTCACTAAGCCTCTCTGTTGCATTAGACACTCGGGATACAGATGAGCTTTTAGGCAAGTGGAACTCCGGGACACACAGTCTACCTGTTCAACCATTTGTCTTGAATCAGTTAAAAAGGGGAAAACAGACCAGATGTTGTGTAAACTGACGCTGACAGCTCCGGGCCTGGATGGATGATGCAATCTTGTCAGGATGTCGGATCTGGTGGCAGGTTCACACTCACCTGCCGAAGGGCTGTCCTCCCAGTCCCGTCTCGGTCTGCGCCACTGCCTCTTGCACAGCTCCCTCTGGTTGAAGGCGACGCGGGTGCTGCTCATTGGAAGTACTGCCAGCGTTTCAAAACCGCCTTTTCTCTTCCCAGCCTCAGCCCCACTTTGACAAGCGATGCCCCATGACGGGCTTTTCCTCCTTAGAGAATGTGGGTTCCTTGCTCAGCTTCGCTCTCCCCTGACAGTAGGCGAGATTACCTCCATAAATCCCATCTCCTTGTAACTCAGTCACTCCCTCCATGGACTGTCTCCGCTGCTGTCTTTCCATTGCTCCGTTTATCTATTTCACTCTATCACCCACACACCGGAAAGCCAAACTAGTTCTACCACGTGGTGGAATCAGCAGTTGAGGATCACCTTGCAGCCACGTGCGTACATGGGACTTAAAACACAGCCCAGCCCTGGCAGGTTTGGCTCAGTGGATAGAGCATCTGACTGTAGACAGAAGCGCCCTGGGTTTGATTCTTAGTCAAGGTCAAGTGCCTTGGTTGCAGGCTCAATCCCATCCCTGTCCCTGGTCAGAGGCAACAATTGGATGTCTCCCTCTCACATCTGTTGCTCTTTCTCTGTCTCTCCTGCTCCCTTCCACTCTCTCTAAAAGTCAATAGAAAAAATATCCTCTAGTGAGAATTAATAAGACAAAAAAACAACATAAAAAATGCAGCCCAGAAATGCACCGTTTTTTATTCTGCTTTACCACACCGTATGCTTGTATTGGAGTGTCTAACCTCACCTGCCTGTCCTTATTTTCCCCTTTTTCTTTTTCTTGCTTGTCCTGCTGCTTTCCGGGTTTCTCCCTGGAAATTTAAATAGCTATGTTTCAGGTTCCTTACCTCCACCTGCATTAGCTTTCAGGTCTCCACACTGAGGCTCATTTGGTAATTTCCTGCTCGTGTTTCCAAGCTGTGCGGCCTTTATGTTACTTGCCCGTCCTCAGTGGGTTTGTTATGCCTCTCCTTTCAGCTTGATCTGCAGATTTAATTAGTGAGCGACATGTTCTTCTCCTTTAAAGTGTGCACAAGGTAACGGCAGTTCTCTGGAACAGCAGGTGCATCGTAGAAACCAGGAAGGAGGGAGGTTGTAAACAGCTCTCACAAAATAAGGAAGGGGGGGGGTCAGAGAAGATGTGGAAGACGTGACAAAACAGCTGGGACTGTGACCTTGCTTGTACCCACGTTGCCAGGCTGTTCGGCACATATGGTGTGGCAGCACCTACCGGTGCCATTTCAGGGGCAGAATCGCAAAGGGTGAGTGAGGTGGAGAAGTGAGATGTCAGTTCAGAAAAGGGTCTAGAGGGATGTAGCCTTCAAGATGAATGCTTTTGCAATTTAATCTCTAGGAATCAGCTCCACATCTGTCTTGGGTCAGGTTTCTGGGAAATAGGCTATGAGATGGAATTTTTTCCTGGGAGCGCTCTCAGAGATAGCACCTGTGAGGGAGTGCAGGCAGAGGATCGGGCAGAAGGGGGAGTGTAACTGACCTGCAGTTTCAACAAGGATCTCAGGGGTTTCCCCTGGGGTCCTCCTGAGCCGGTGCCCCCGCAGAGGAGTGCTGTGAGGCAAGGGTCTGAGCCTTCCTATCCCCCACGTGGGTCGGTTATTGTACTTGAGCAGTGCCTGGAGAGGGAGGATAAACGTGGGTGAGGTGCTCTTTTCAGAAGAAGATCATTCGTGGGAAAGGACTTAGCTGAGGGTCATCACAGCCAACCTTCCCAGCAGCTGGGAGAATGCGTGCGTCGGTCCTGAAGAGGACTTAGCAGCACACCTCCTCATCCACTGTAGCATCTGATGGGAACTTACAAGCTCTCAGTGCCATTGGCCCTGCAGGACATTCCCTGTTCAGCTTCTCTCTTTTGTCGTCTGTGACCCAGCCTTGTTTTGGTCTTCTTGACTGGCCCATCTCAGCCTCTGCTGTGGTTCTTTCTCCTCTTCCCTCCCCATTTGCTTTTCAAATATAGACACATTCATTAGTTCCATCAACAATTAAGTATTAGGTGTTCCAGATTTCCCGTAATGTACTGTTTCTGACATTGTTTTAAAACCATTCTTTCTTTAAGTCAAGCTTTAGTCTCACTTATAAAAGAAAAATCCAATTTCTTATTCTTGGCCGGGGTTCCTCACACTGACAATGTCCCGTGATGGAGTCAGTATCTGCCCCAATCCAAACATACCTCACTTAATGAAACAGCCTCACTAAGATGGCACACCTGGAGTTGTCCCAACTCTTGCTACTCACTGTATGATTCATGGGCCAGCAGTGTGTTAGGAACATAGAGCCTTAGTCCCAATCAGACCTACTGAATCCAAATCTGCATTTTAACAAGACCAATCCTATATGATAAAGATGTAATATGGAAATGGTCATTATGCCATGAAGCATAATGAACGACCACATAAAGACCAGATCACAGATCAGCAGGATGGTGGGGCATCGAGCTACAAGTAGGTGGCAGAGAGCTACAGGAGGGGACAGGGCAGCAAGCTATGGGGGATGGGAAGGGGAAAGGGAGCTACAGGAGGGTGGCAGCAAGCTACTGGCTATAAGTGGGTAGCAGAGAGCTACAGGAGAGGGCAGAGTAGCAAGCTATGAGTGGGGCAAGTGGGAGGGAGGGCAGGGGGAGCTACAGGAAGGAGGGGCAGTGGGCAGAGAGCTACTGGAGGGCTGCCTTGAGCTGGCAAGCTACTGACACATGGATTCGTGTGCAGGGCTACTGGTGATTCATAAGCACATCGAAGATTGAGAAGCACAGATCTAAAATGTTCTTCTCCCTCAAACTCCATATTCAATGGATAACTAATTTAACCTATTTTATCTTTTTAAATCCTCTATCAGGAATGTCACAATAACCTCCTTGGTGACCTTACTGTCTCAGTCTCTGTCCTTCATACTGAAGTGTACTCCTTATTTTAAAACATATCATTCATCTTGTGCAAACTTTCAACTGCTTCCACTGCCTAGAGTAGGGGTGTCGAACTCAATCAGAGAAGGGGCCAAAATCTAAAATCCAGCCTAAATCGCGGGCCGAATGGTTTACTGAACAGTCATAAACTGACAATGTCATAAACTGACAGCGGAGTGCAGTGATGACAGCGAGGTGCAGGCCACATTGCAAGGCCTGGCGGGCTGGATTTGGCCCGCGGGCCTTGTGTTTGACACATGTGGCCTAGAGGGTAAATTGCAAAGGTCTAACTTGGCACCCTGCTTTTCTGTTTTACCTTCCACATCCCCAGCTCCAACCTTCTTGGTCTACTCTTACTCGCATACACATTCACACCATTGTGCCATTCTTTGCGCTGCTTCTCCTGAAGCATCCTGTTGGCCTTTAGTTAGCCTATCAACATCTTCCTTAGTCTTTAAGATCCAGCCTAAATGCCTTGTCTTCCTACAGTCCCCCAGGCTTCTCCCCTGAACTGATTCCAGAACACATCAAGCATCTCTGTTTTGCCCCATTTTCATTCTACTTTGTGTGAAGCCTAAATCTTAGTGCCTAGCAAAAGGCATAGCACATAGCACATAACATATGCATGTATGTTACTAAGTAAAGGAATGCAATAAATCCATGAGTGAAATAAATGAATATTGACAATCAGCAATGTTTAAACATGATGGAATCGGTTTGACTGAAAAACAACTGGTATCTCATGGGATTGCCGGTCATAGTATCTAGATTTTCTGAGACAATCCTATTTCAGTAAGTTTTCCAATTTTCCCACAAGTATATTTTATGTTTGGTTCTCGGCTTTAACATATGGTCCTCACTATCGGGGTCTCTAAGCTGCATCACTTGGCCGCCTCTGAAATAGGCTTCAGAGGTGCTGCATAGCTCCACGTAATGAGTGATGGATTATGCTGAGTATCTCAGAGTACTCTCCCTGAGATCCCCCCATCCATTTCCCCAAGCCTGGCTGCTTGCCTTAACATCTACACATCATGCCCGCCTCCCTGCTCTTTCCCTGCCTCCCTGGTTTCCTACCACCAGAGTGGAAGGAGAGAGATCTATTTCGCTTTGCTAACTCTGTCCGAAGTGACAGCGCTGATCAATGAGTTGCCGAGCCTGTCCAGGAAAGCCAGGTTCATTGTCCTCCTGTGGCTGGGCTGACAGCAGTCAGCCTTTTATGAACTGAATAGTGAGGCATTCTTTAGAGCTCAGTTTTGCCAGTTTATGGTGGATTCTAGCTATATGCTTTATGTCTGCTGTGGTTACATTGCTGCCATTGATATTAATCTCTGGATAGTTTATTTGCTGTAGATTTATAATAAGTTCACATCATAAGAATAAAAAAAGCAATAGAGCAAACTTTAGAGTGCGAGGTGGTAGAGATCCAAGGGAAAGGGCGAAGGTACTGAAGGCTAATTAAGACTTACAGAGCTTCATAAGTCTAACTCTTGGGCAGTTATACTGGGAAAAGGAGACCTGTTTGTGTCATAACAGTTCCCATTCTTGTTGAAAATGAAAGAAGTTTGTGCTGTAGCAGCAGAAAGGCTTGTCCCTGGGATACAAATACTGTTATAGCAACCCTTACATTAAGAGTAAAACAGGGAGCAACATGGGATGAGGAACCTTCTTTGGCTTGGTACCTGTTTGATTTTTAATACCAGCAAATGCCAGGCTAAAAGAGTCCTTTTAAAAGAATTCCCACAAGGAACTACAATTCCAGCTTGGAACAGTGGCCACATTCTTAGAACTCCCCATTCCATGATTTCCATAGCACAGTGTGTATTCCTCCATGCTTGACAGGCATGTAATTTCCTTGGCACACATGTTTTGCCTAAAAGTGAATATATTTGTCAAAGCAGAAAGATACCTGTGATGGGTGCCATGAAATTAATTAGATGGATAATCTCCCTTTGATACGTGAGCCATTAAAAAAATTAAATTTTAAAATATACCCAGACTTCCAGCTAATTAACATATTTTATTGAAATCCTTTAAAATTCTGTTCTTGGAACATTGGAATACACAAATAATCCTTGATAGGGGTAGGAGACTTACTTTTTGTATCTTTATATTTCTCTTTCTTCTGATGAGATTGACTAGCTGTTAAGACTCTCATTTATGGAAAAAAAGAAAACACTTATTATAGGAGGAATTAAAAACAGGATTGAGAACCTTCAGACAAGATTTTCAACTGTGTGCAAAGACTTATTAATTCTTTTAGTCTAAGATTTGTCTCTTCTTCAGTTGAATATAAACTTCATAACTTAGACATGTCTCATACTTGTTCAATTCAAATTTAATGTGATACCTTTTCTTTTCACACTGGTTGCATTTGCTTCTGTTGACAGAAATGGTCTAAAAGTTCCCTGGGAGATGCATGTGTGAATTGGTGAAGTCCTTTCAGAGCACTATGAAGGTAAACCCTCTCAGGATTATGGGTTCTGTTGCTCATATACTCTCCTTCTGAATTCCCCAACCACTTCGAAATTTATGTCTGTGAATCTGCTCATTGATTGGTTGATTTATTTGTTCAATAAATCCTTATGGAGCTTCAATACAGTTTTAGGCCCTAAGATACAAAGTGAGTATAACAGGAAGAATGGCTGCTCTTGAAGTGCTTATAGTTTAGTGGAGGTAGGTGGATAATGATAGGATAGAGGTTAACAACAAAGCACAATGAAAATACTTATCTTTGTTTTATAAGAATTAAGGGGCTTCTTTCTTTATCAAGACCTGAAAAATAACTGAATAGGCAGCAAAGGGAACATAGGCAGAGTATTCCGGGAACAAGCATGTGCAAAGATCTTGAGGAATAGCACATATGGGGATAGGCAAATAGTTCAGTAAGTCTTGAACAAAGTTTAATTGTAGGTGAGGATGTAGAAAGAAATGAAGGCCAGATCACGAAAGCTCTTGTATATTATATCTTTGGGTTGCCAAACTAAAGGCAATGAACAGATATTAAAGTGTTGCCCTAGCTGGTTTGGTTCAGTGGATAGAGTATCAGCCTGCAGACTGAAGGGTCCTGAGTTTGAGTCCAGTCAAGTGCATTAACTCAGTTACAAACTTGATCCCTGACCTTGGTCAGGGCATGCAGGAGGCAACCAATCTATGTGTCGCTCTCACATTTCTCTCTCGCTCTCGCTCTCGCTTTCCTTCCCACTATCTCTAAAAACCAATGGGAAATATCCTCAGCTGAGGATTAACAAAACAAACAAAAAGTGTTGTAAGGAGAGAGAAAAGGCAAGAATTTAATTTAGAATATGCTGGCTACAAGCAATAAGTAGATTTTTTCCATCCTGTAAGTACTTTCTTAGCATGTATCAAAACACAGTCATATTCAATAATTGGAGGCTTTAAAGGGTATTATTTGGAGGCAGGCAGATAAGTTGAGAAGGGAGATGTTAGAATAAATATTGAGGAGGTAGTATTAAAAGAAGTCAGATTTATTTGTAGTCAGTTAAATTTCCTGATATACCCCCTATTTACCACCTACCGAAAAATCTATAAAGTAAAAACGTATTATTCAGTATACTTAGACTTACCATTAGCTTAGGAGTTCTCCACCACGTCTGTTTACCTGACAGATACCTACTGACTAGCCTGCAAATGGTTCATTGGAAAGAGTAAATGCTTTGGAAGGTTTAGATCACACTTCGAATTACAGCTCTGCTACTTCTTAATTGGGTGGATGTGAACACCTGTCTCAAGTGGGATCTTAAGATATGCAATTCTATTCTCTTTTATTCTGTCCTGGAAATCTCATCTTGACATGGGTTTCATCTCTGCTTCGATTGTAAAATGGCACCATTCTAGACTAGTGCCCTCTTAAGAGGGTCAAGACTAAGGAACAAAGGAAAAGAATGAATTGTAATTGACATTTAAAGTCAAGTCTGTTCTCTGATGGGTAAGTTCTTCAATCAAAAATTTTTCCTCATAAAACACCAAAAGTGTGTATCCGAGGGCTACATTTTCCATTGTGTGGGGAATTTTTGTAATAATTTATTTTATTCACTCAACGTTTATGCCACTGTGTACCCAGGTAGTGTGCTAAGTATTTTACATAAGTAATCTCATTCCATCCTCACCCTGGACATATGGGGTAGTTTTTATGTGTTCGTTTTATAGATGAGAAAGTGAAGCTCAGAGAGGCGGAGGGATGTGCTCCAAAACCACTGAGCACACTGAATCCCACCACTAAGCTCGTCGAGTTTTAAAGCCCATGTTCCTTCCAGGGCACACTGTTCTTTCTTAAAAGAACATTCAAGGCACAGAAAGGAAACTTCGGAGAAGTGAAGTCCCTCTCTGCCCTCAGGAAACGTGTAACGTTATCTAATGTACAAGTCGCTATGATTACTAACAACACATCAATAGGTGTCACTGTGTGTTCACCTGGCACAGACTGGTCATGTGCATCAGGATGTCAGCCTAACTTTTATTCATCCTGGCCCTGCCATCTATCAAGTTGTCTTTTTGAAAGACAATGGAGTGTGAGGTGTGTCAAAATTGGTGCCAATGTGGCAGTTCAGGCAATGACTGCATTAACTGCTTCAGCCCGAGCAGGGTTCACTGCCCTAAACCAGAGGGGCTGGACTGAGCCATGACTGGGGATCAACTTTCAGGCTACTGAAGTGAGTAGTCTCTGGGCAGTTCCTGCTGTGGCTCCTGTTGGGGTTTGACCTGCCAGATTTGGTTGATCAAGTGGTGTAATTAGCTAGAATGTTCTGAAGTTAACACTATTGAAGGAGAAATAAGACTGTTACCAATGGTTGATCCTATCCCCCAATTTACAGAAACTGCTCCTGGAATGGCTGAAGAGACCAAAAATGGTAGCCAGTCATTCTAGATGAGAATTTAAAGTTAGAAAGAAATTCAATTTCTTTCTGTAGGGTTGGCCACTGGTCAGTTTTAAAGTAAAGTTTGCATCTTCCCAACCTGTAGTTTACATTAGAAAGGATTTTCCCTAAATACTTCTGGTTAATCTCCACCCTTTTATTCAATTAGCACACAGAGAAAGGCGCATAGCTAATCTGATTAGTAAATCTGTGAAGAATAAAACTCAGCTCATCAACTCCTGTTGGGGATAAGGTGCCCTCCCGGAGAAGGGTTTCTTCATTGTCCTTCCATTCTGTAAAAATTCCATGAGTCTGGGACTTGGCCTGGGGTATAAAGAGGAATAAATCTGACTTATTCTTAGGTTTAGTATTGAAAGGCATGTTTAGTTTTCATCTAAGGTTACATAGATTACATCTACTACCTTAGCTGTTATTCGTTAAGGGGATATATTGACCCCCATCTTTCACTTCATTTCTCCATTTGTTGAGAACCCAGGTTAGGGAAGAGGATCATTAATTATACTGGCCTGTTTAGAGGCCCAGGTACCCCTTATGAGAATGAAAGTGTAATAAATCAGATTATTACGTGGATGTGGAAGAGAAAGAATGGAGGATGTAGGGCCACATGTGGTCTTTATTTCCACTCAGGGTACACTCTCTGGGAAGGGGCTGAGCCTGCAACAGGCAGATTTATCTCAGACTTTGGAAAAAGCTCCCTGACTTTATTGGTTACATGGCCGGAAGAAGGGATTATCAAAGAACATTGTAGAATTGTTTCCCCACAGATGCCCTTAAAAATCATCTATAGGTATGTGGGGAGTTAAGTGTAGGTAGCCATTGTAATCACTAATAAAATTGGTTGAGCTGGTTAGTCACTCAGAAAGCCTAAACTGCTCCTGATGGGTGTGGCAGCTGCACCAACTCCATTAGGGCAACACAGAGTACTTTTTGTAGCTCTGGTAAAAGAAAAAATGAACCAGATCTCTAGTGTTACATAATTTCACATTCATTTCAAAGGACCCTAGATAGTAATCTATAATTAACTTTATCTAATTATATTCTTCTTCCCAGGCTCATTATTTCCCACCATCCTTACTCACCTACTTGAGATCTGTGTATTAGCTCGTTAATGTATTTTCTTCCAATATAGTGTAGTAAATAGAGCCTGGATTATAAGGATTTTGGAGGCCTTAGTAGAGATAAAAATAGAAGAAAGAAAGATTGAGGTCAGGTATTAATGACCACGCCTGAGGCTTGTTAGATTGTAGGGAAGGGGAAAATGGTAGATGAAAAGGAGAGTTTGGGATACCTAGAATTAGTGGCAGACTTTCACTACAACCACTCCACGGGCTCCCTAGTCCATTTGTGGGGAACAGTATGCAGTCTGATGTGAGGTTTAGAAGCTTGAGAGCAACCTGAATGTGTCTCTAAGAATTATGTTTGGTCTTTCCCATTGCCCTGCTAGGTTTTATCAGGCCAAGTGTTCATGGAGCAGTTTTACGCTGGTGCTCCTAAAGGTGCCATGGATTTTTAAAATGATTTTACCTTGCAAAAAAGTAATTATTTTATGCATTCATTATGTCATTCTATAGATATTTTTTAAGTATCTGCTGATTGTCAGACACAGTCCTCAGCAGAGGGGAGGGGAAGGACCATTGGGAAAGTCCATGGTGGCCATGGAGGAGGGCACAATGGCCTATCTGTGTCCTTGGCACTTTACAAATACTTACTGATCCAGGTGGTTAACATTCTGTGATCCAGTAGATTGAATTAAATTGAACCAACTTGAATCTTCTACATGATGAGAGGGTACATAAGAATAAAGGATGCCCTCATAGTGCAGACAAAGAAAGACATCTCATTCTTTTATCGTTGGGAGTAATAAAAATTGTCCTAATCTTTCAGTGAGCAAATGGCTCTCTGAGAGAGGTGGAGTGGGAGGTGGGAGTGGGGCAGGCAATGGCTTTAAGGAGAAGAGGTGTGCAGGCATTCACTAATGAAGATGAGAAAATGTCAAAACATAACAGAAACATTAAAACATATTCAAGGACATGGGTTTGTAAAAGTGCCTTCTTTAAGACAATGCCACAGTATATGTATCTCATAGAACTAATCATAGTTGGAATATGAAAAATGATTCCTGGTTACAAATGCAAGGGTGAGTGTGTGTAATGTCACTGGAGGGTCCTATACAAACTACCAACCAGCCAAGTCTTCCTTTAGAAATTTTATGAAGAATTAAAGGAGAAGGGATATGTGTCTGTCCTTTCACTCCAAAAGTAAAAAAAGTCAGCTTTTGCTAATGAAGGTTATTTAGCCAAGTTAACCATTTGAAAAGTAGATTTCCCAAAAGGTTTTCAAAATGGTAAATGATCTAGGACTTTGTCAGCTCATAGGATTTCTGTATGTGAATTAGGGTCCCTCTTTGGGGAGTTATGTAACTTGGTGTTTTCATTGATTGGTTCCACATGTCCCCGTGCCACAGAGCCTGGCTTGGTGAGTGGGGGATGGGGATGTCAAGTTCTGTTCCTGTGGTGGACACTCTTGTGTAGTGACCATTCAACACAGTTGTACGGAAAGCCTTGTAAAGGGCAAACCACACTCTGGGATAAGTATCAAAGTACTAGGCAGATACTCTGATTCATTGTAGGAGATGACTGCTGGTATGGAACCATGGACAGCTGTTACTACTGGGTCTTGATTCCTAGAATATTATCCTGGATAATTTATTTTCCTTTATTGGTCACCAGGGATCTTCATTGTTTTCTGCCAGTGATACTCCCTGGCCGGACCCACTTCAGTTATCCCCATCAAAGCTTCGGGGAGGGCGAAGAGAGCCTCTTGGGTGCCTTTCTATAAATTCAGAAGAATTAAGCCATTCTTGGCCAACTCATTTATCTTTTTAAGCTCTGGGTATTCTTTTAAATGAAATGAAATACAGAAATAATTTTTAAGGCCCTTTCCAGCTCCGAAATCTGAACTAAACAAAGCCACATTTTTTCATGATTATTTACTTATATGAAAACTCCCACATAAAATATAAACTGCCCAGAGAAACACTGGCACATTTGTTAACAATATTTTATTTATTGTGAAATGTGGCAAAGAGTTTTTTGTTGTTGTACAATTCTTAAAGTAAACTCTAATTTGCTCTGAAAATACAATTTCTATTTTGGCTTTAATTTATAGGAATCCAGTCTAAAAAGAAAAAGGCATAAATTATTTAATTTTTGGTCAGTCCTCAGAAGAGCCCACAGTTAACAGAGCATGTCTAAACATTTCTGTAGAATTTCAGGAGGTAATGTTCATACTAGCCAAAAGTGAGTGAGTGGTAAGCCCTCAGCCTATGAGTCATCTGTTAGAAAGCTCTGAAATAATAAGTACTAGTTTTTAAATTGCATGCTTATTCTTGAAGTGGTTATTTAAGAGAAATAAATAACCTTTTCCATATCAAAATTCAGCAAAACATCCGTTTAAAAATTTCAGACTAACCATAGGAGATTGGTCAAATGAATGAGGACCAATTTTAGAGTGAAAGACTCCCCAAAAGGCAGGTTTCTGATAACAGCAATATGAAAAATATATATTTCTCTCATCCTAGATGGTTCAATTTACTTTTTTCTGGGTAAAGTTCACAAGGCTTTAAAAATCTTGCCAAATGAGCAAATTTTCAAAGTAATACACTGAGATGATGAACTCCAGTTTGAGTTTGAACAGAGTTGAGGGATGATAAAAATATTCCAAATATATCAGATGCTGAAAATATTTCACACTGTTTAAGAACATTAGTATGTGTTTTTCAGAAAAGTAAACCAATATAGATGAATTAATATCAAATATAATAAATTGTTTACTTGAAATTCTATTCCCTAGGCCCAGTTTGAATAAATGTCTACAATATGCCTAGTAGGGCCTGGAACATTTCTCTCTAAGTGACAGTGTTGAGATAATTATATTCATCCAGCCACAAAATTTTAAAGTAAAAAGAGAAACTAAAGCAAAGGGAATGGAAAGGAGAATACATTCAGCTAAAAATATTTAAAATATATATTTTTTTATTTTTAAGTAGCATATCTGGAAATGTAAGAATTAAACTATAGCTTAATGTGAAGGTTTAAAACAAATGTAGTTATATTGCAGATAAACCAGATTATCAAATATTGGGAATATTTGGTCTTCATAAATTTGGTTGAGCATTTAGACCTGGTCCACAGAAAGGATGGCCTATTACCCCCCACCCCCACCCCCCACCCCCACCCCCCCCCCAAAAAAAAACACACAAAAAAAACAGCTTCTTCCTTTTCTGCATTCTTCCTTTTTCTTCTTGTTGTTGTTGATCCCCACACAAATATATTTTATCCCATTGATTTTCAGAGAGTGTGGAAGGAAGCTGGGAGATGGAAAGAAAGAGAAAAACATAGATGTGAGAGAGGCACTTGGATTGGTTGTCTTCTGCGTGTCCCTGACCAGGGCCTGGGATCAAGCCTGCAACCAAGGTACGTGACCTTGCCCAGAATTGAACCAGGAAACTTTCAGATCATCACCAACATTCTATCCACATGAGCCAACCCAGAGGCTGAGGGCTTACCTCTATCTTGAGCTGTTTTTCTCTCTTTCTATTTCTCCTACCTCCAATATCCCTTCTCTTGCTTTTGCTTTTCATCCACATATGCAGGGCTCACTGTCCCTGATGGCTTTTTTCTCTCTCTTTCCCCTCATGGCTTCTGTGTGGGGTTTTTTGTATCCAATGGATTTAGAATGGGGAAAAAAATCTGTTTTGAATTGCGGGTTATCAGAAATCTGTGTTTATTTTAATTTCTAACTTTTTATGTTTTTTTTGTTTGTTTTTTGTGTTTTTTTGTTTTGTTTTGTTTTATTTGTTTGTTTTTTGCTTGAAAAAGAAGAATGTCAGTGCCTCAGAGAGGACTTCTCTGGCCACACTGTTTACGATAGTATCCCATTTATAATTGTGGTCCTACGGTAGTTACCAAACTGTAGAGGGAGTTGAGTGATTGGGCCTGCTAACCCACCCAAAGTCTTGCAGGGAGGGAATGGGGAAGATCGATCCCCCAAACTCCCTCTTCTTCCGCTCTTCCATCTCCTGCCAGGATCTGCCCTTGGTAGAACTAAAGTGGAAGCACGTGAAAGGGTTTAATTGGACTTGGAGGAAATGGAGGAAATTCCTCCACTCCCATCTTATTCTCTATCCCTTTTTCTTTTTTGTTTATAGAGTCTCTGACTTTATGGTTGATGGGAACCTTTGTTTGTTTGTTGATTACTTTTGTGGTAGGAAGGAAGCTTTATGGAAAAGGGACTTTACTTTGGAATCACTCTAGTTTTCTAGAATGCTGCTTGGCACACATTATGCACTCATTAGGCATTAATTTTTGAAGCAAAGGGGAAAAGGAAGGAATGGGAAAAGAAAGGAATGGGAAAAGAAAGGAAGGTAAGAAAAAGAAAGAAAATAAAAATAAAGAAATTTAAAAAATGTCCAATGAAGACTCCCAGGAATATTGGATTTTTTCCTATGGTGGTGAATGAGACAATTTTAGGTGGCATATGGATGCTTGCTTTTTATTTACTTACATCTTTATTTTAATGAGTATTATATAACTTTATTTTTCATGAGGGGTTTGGAGTGGGTCTTTAGGTATATATTATTAAAAGTAAAATAATGCTATATAAATAAATGAAGTTTAGGAATAGATAGAGTAATATACCTCCAAGTTTTTATCAACATCCCTACCAAGCATGATCCTTTGTGCCTTTGTAGTATTTAAGACTGTTCAAAAATGTTTCACACCTACTATGTGCTATTATAACAACACTATTGGGCAGAGAGTTTGAAAGGTACTTTGCAGGGTCTTGCCTTGAGTTGGTGATGGATTTGGGAACATGTCTTAAGTGCTATGATGTGAGAATAGTTCTCTCATGTTGTGCTTAGTGTGCAGCTCCCCAAGTAGATAAGTAGTGAGTGGGCCGTGAGCCATTTCTATAGGATGGAGATGGCAAATGCACCAGCTCTGAAGACAGATTGTCCTGGCTCAGCCTCAGCTCCACCAATCATTAGAGGTGACCTTGGTAAGTTATGGATTCTCTCTGTGCTTTGGTTTCTTCATCTGTAACATGATATAATAACATCTCCTCTCTTGGTGAAGGAACTAAATGAAATAACATAAGCACCTAGAAAAGTGTCTGGGACAATGGCAGTATAATGGTTTTCTAGTGTTGGGAATATTTCTAACCAGCTGGAATTATAGCCTCCTTTTTTCTAGTATTTTTTTTCTCTCCCTGCTGTGTGCAGGAAAGATGCAAGCCGCATGCCCTGAACCAAAAATATATCTGTTTGAGGTTCTCAGCATTGATTTTTACCATGGAGCACTGACAATTGCATTTTAATAATTATACTCTGAGTGGACATTTCATAGATGTGGGAGATGACAACAGAATCTATTGCAATGAAACCAAATATACATGCTATGGCTATCAGCTCTCTGAGATAATGCAAAAAGTATATATTTTGATGTGAGCCACAAAACTATTCTATTAATAATAATGAGGTCTGCGTTTTACTTTTTCCAATAGGAGCATGCACTTGAATTTATTTGCACTATGGAATATTCTCCCATGTGCCATGCACCTGGTGTTGACTGAGTTTGTCTAAACCTCATGTTGTATTATTACACACGTTAAGTCATTTTTATAAATTTATGCAAATTTACACAGTGCTATATGTAACATCTGAACAGTGTTTCTACCTGACAGAAATGCCATTTTCCTCCTCCCAGTGTTTTAATAAGTACCTATTTATTTATAATACTTATTTCTTCTCCCCCTTCACCTTTGGTCAACATTGAGATGATGGTACTGAATAAAGCCAACCAGCAAACAAAAAGTCTTTCAGCTTTGGAATTTACTCAGTGATTCTATGAGTTCCCACACATTTTTCAGCTGGTTTGTTTAGAGTGGACAATGCAAACAGGAAACAGGGAATGCTGATTGACAATGAGCCCCTCTGTGTACCTCCATGTAATTAACATAACCTGACTCTTCATCCTCATTCAAGGTGACAGATCCAGAATGAATGATGGAAAAAAATGAATAGAGAAAAAAAAGAAAGAAAGAAAAACCACCAGAAGTTCAGTGTCAAACAGATTGTCTTAAAAGAGAGGAATATTATTGCTCAGTAGGGGCTGCCTTGGCCTGATTAGCCAGCAGAGTGGTGATGTCTCAAAGAAAGACAATATCTCAGTTGTTGGGGGTTTGGACACCAGCTACAATTCCTTCTGGGAAAGTTTTAGAATAAGTCCTTGGTGGCCTCTTAATATTATAGATGATGACTTCATTTTACCTTTGATAATGTGCCCCTAAAAGAAATTCTTCTCTATTTTTTTTTTTAAACTGGGACATTAGCCAAAACCGGTTTGGCTCAGTGGTGGAGCGTCGGTCTGCAGACTGAAGGGTCCAGGGTTCGATTCTGGTCAAGGGCATGTACATTGGTTGCGGGCACATCCTCTGTAGGGGGTGTGTAAGAGGTAGCTGGTCGATGTTACTCTCTCATCGACGTTTCTGGCTCTCTATATCTTTCCCTTCCTCTCTGTAAAAAATCAATAAAATATTAAAAAAAACAAAAACAAAAACAAAAACAAAAAAAAAACCTGGGACATTAATGTGAGAATTTGCTCTATTTGGGTAGGTCCAATTGGAAGCTTTTGAAAAAGGAGAAATATGTAAAATTTAATCACTTGATCATCTCTTGCTCAAGATTTTTAAAAAAGCAAAAATTGTCAGCATCTATGTGGTGGAAAATATCTTGATTCGTCAACATTCCTTCTGAATTTAGCTAGTGCAGGGTTTTTGAAAAGGACCTTAAGAAGTCTCAAACCTTCAGACATCCCTGAGTGTAAAGATGTCAAAGGGTAACAAGATGCCAACTCAGCAGACCACCCAGAACTTTGTGCTTGACTGGGCCAATGGAGTCAGAGATTTTGAGCACACAGGACCTGAGCCATGTTAGGATCTACCCAGTCAGGGGGGATGGAGGACTGATTAGCTGGACCATCAGGAGTTGGACAGATTCAGGACCAAGAAGAAAGCAGGGAGTCAAGAATTTGGTTGTGAATAGAGCTAGAGTTTTCTCATACTTTTAATACATATTTTTTGTTGTGAAAATTATTTGGGATAATAAATATAAAGCTCTTAGAAAGTGCCTGTAACTCAACAATAGCATATTTGCTTTTGTTTTCATCGTAATAATGATAATTAATACTATGATTGAGGCAGCACAGAGGAGGAAAACATCTTACTATTATAGTATATTCTAAGAAGTATTTTTCGTAATTTATTTAAAAATCTTGCCTATATCTAACCTTCGGAAAATGGCAAAATGATTTAAAATTTTTTTTTACTTTTCACAGTACCACAGGTGAGTTGGGAGTAAAGAAGCAGGCAGGATAATAAATGAGTCAGAAAAATTTCAGTGAGTCAGAAAAGTGCAGCTCTGAAGAGCTTCTCCAGTTTTATAGTAGGAATGGTCTGCATTTCAACTCAAATTATTATTTTAGTCACATGCAGTGCTTTGCAAATGGCCTCATTAACAAAGTTGCCATTTGGCATAGTCTACTTACAAAATGTAAAGTGAGTTAAGTTTAAAATTGGGTCTTTTGTTTTGCTTTGTTCAGGAACAAGAGACAATGGCTATTGCTCTAAACTGAGTATGGACAGAATATATATCATGGCCAAAATGCAGAGCTCCAAAAGCCAATAGTCCCATGTTGAATACAACTTTGATGATGATATTTGTGGTGATGTCCATTGAAGAGGCCTGCTGTTATGGCCTGAATTGTGTTCGCTCATAATTCATATGTGGAGTTCCCAACCTTCTGTACCTCAGAAGGCAACCATATATGGAGAGAAGGTCTTTAAGGAGGTGATTAAGTTACAACGAGGACTTTAGTGTGAGGCCCTATAATCCCCATTAGACTGGGGTCCTAATGGAGAGGTGGAGAGACCAGGGCTGCTCGCCACTGAGAAAAAAGCCACGCAGGAACACAGTGAGAAGGTGGCCATGTTCCAGGCGGGGAGAGGAGGCCTCAGGAGAAACCAAACCTACAACTACCTTGATCTTGGACATGTAGCCTCCAGACTGAGAGAAAATAATTTTTTTTGTCATTTATGTCACCCCTTCTGTACTATTCTGTTAAAGTAGCCCTGGCAAACAAACACACCTGCCTTTTCTGGAAACTTCCACCTGATCTTTCCCATCATGTGGAACTCCAGCTCTCTTTGTTCAGGTTTTTCAGCAACAAGCATGGCAGAGCAGTGAAGTTGTCCATGGGTGATGCAAGGTAAATGTCTGAGTTGTTTCTCGTGGTTGGACCCAGGCTGTGGCCACTGAAAAAGATAATGCTACAGTGTGATCCCAACCCACAGAAATAGGCTGAGGGAAGTGATACAGCTGTTTAAAAAGACCCTTGACTTGCTGCCACTGATAAAGATTTGCACATGTCCGAGTACATGAATGTGCATTCATACACACACACACACACATAACCCCCCCCACACACACACACACATACATACATACATAGATGTCCATGTCTTTAAAGAAAAAAAGGACACAAAAAAGACCTCATGCAGGGCTCACTCAATGCAACCTCCCAGAGTCACAAGGAGTTATTATATACTAGAAACAAGAGGAAGTGTGAGAAAACAACAGAGAATACACGTAATCAATCTCTCTGTCTCTTTCTCTTTCTTTTTCCACTGGACTGATGCAGTTATGCCTGAGCATGCTACTGACAGATGCTACTAGAGGCCTTGGGTTCCTCTCAGAACTGCCATCATTCTTCTAAAGCCTCAGGAATGACTTGAAGAAGCTTCCTGTGCAGCCTAACACTAACAAAGAAAGGTCAGTGAGGCTGGGAATTCCAAAAGTCTCATGTCTTCCGGGAAAATCCACCCAGCAGCTTGTGAAGCCTGCACTTACCTCTCTGCCCACTCACCACTGTGGTTATGATGGTGATTGGGTCCCCAGCAGGCAGAGAGCTGCTGGGCCTGTGATACTCACTGCCTAGAGGGGAGAGAGTCGCCATGTGAGTATCGCCTCCGTCATCAGGGCTCTCCATCCTGGGCCCTGGAAAGGAGCATGGCACTTCATCACCGGTTTCACTGCACTTAATGTGGTGAAAAACACAGTCAGCTCCTCTCTTAAATCACAGAAGTCACGGACAACAACAGGGAATCCGCATGTCAGCTCATCTGGGCTGTGTGCTAAGGGAAGCCAGATCCAGCTCTGCTTTTCATTAGGGGAGAGTGAGATAGGCCTGGGAGGTGTGCAGGCACCCCTGTTTTCCACCCCCCCTGCCCTGCTTCTATCATTAACATGAGCTCACAATTAAGACACAGTGCTCTCAAGGTGCAGGTGTTTCTTCAGGCCTGGGATGTTGGTGCCTTTTCCTCCCTTTGAGGAAACCCTGCCGCCCTTTTGAAAACTCCAGAAATAAAGCTGTCAGTGAGAGCACATTAAATCGTGAAATGATGGGAACAAAGCTACTAACAATCCGGAATCCCCATAGCAAACCTCCAGAGGGGCATTTTCCTGTCAGGGAAGCTCTTTCGGAAAGTGTCTTACCTTTGAACATATTTTGCACTCTTGATGGATGCATTAAATTTTATTAAGTCTAAGTGAAGTTTATTTTACTTTTATGGCTTTTAATTTATATTTTAATGCAGTGTGGGTTGTTATTGATGGACACATCTCAATCCCATTTGAGGGTGAGCAAATGATGCAGCTTATTGAGCGGGCTTCCTAAACATTTCCCATTAAATTGTTGAAGGCATCTGAACAGTAAAACCATCCAGCAGACATTTGCGAATGTGAGTCCCTGCAGCGGAGACATCTATGCACAGCCAATCTATGGAGAGAGAAATTAAATAAAAAGAGGATGAAATATCTGTGCAGATGTATAAAGGACATAACAAGGGAGAATGGTGAAGGGACAAGGACAAGAAAGATTATGAGTTATACCAGATATGCAGGCAATCTCATTTTGTTGGGTAAGAGTCTTCCTTACAAGGAGTTCAAGCTGAATATTTGATCAGTCATTTTTTTAAACACATATTTATAGTACAACTACCAAGTGCTAGTCACTCACTTGACTCTTGGTATATAACGATATAATCCCTGTATTTGAAAAGATCACCACCTATTGGGCAGTGAGACTCTGACTTCACTCTATAAACTGTAGAGATGTGAAGAAAAGCACTCTGGGTAAAAGCGAAGCCTGTTGAGCCTGGGGGTTGGGCTCAGGCGCTGGAGGTATTTGGAGGAAGTTTTCCCGAGTGGTACAGTGAGATCTTCAGGAGAGAAGGATGCAAAGAAGAGGATGGATTTGTGCAGGGCCCGGACAGGGAGGGAGGGCGGTGGGGCTGAAGGATTAGAAAAGACAGAGAAGAGAATGAAAGCTGGGACTCGTGGGATGCTGCTTCCCTGATGTGGACCCAGCAGCGCCACGGACTACAAGCCATGTCTTTATTTCATAGCAGATGCCACGAGGCAAAGCAAGGGCGTGATCAAGATGTTTACAGCATTCTCGTGGGTTTCAGTCCCACTCAATTACATGCACCTGATCAAACTTTGTTTTCTTGCTGCCTATATACTTAGGCATATGGGGCCACGTGTTCAGACCATAGGTTCACGCTTGCAACTATAGTTGTTGGCTGTAATTGTGCTGGGACACTCTGCCATCCAAGCTGGGACTTGCACGTGGCCATGAGAGGATTGTGCCCTCTCATCAGTCCAAGGCTTGAAGCTGTCAAACACTGTAGCTGTGCCCCACACATGTTATAACAATTTTATAATCTCTGAAAGGCAGGCATCTTGGGCCCTTCTGGGGTCTGGGGAAACCACAAGAAAGAAGTCTTTGCAGCCTAGCCTCTCCCAGGTCAGGAGCTAACTCAGTGGGACAGGGATGCATTCAGGGCAGCCCTGGGCCCTGGCTATGTCCTCGGGGCTCTTCCAGGGCCCACATAAAGCTCAGATATCGATTCAGCGTCTGTCCTTTAAGATCTCCTTAAGCTGCTCTGGGAAAGGACTTATAAATAAGAAACAGCCAAGGATACACCCAGAGAATTATTCCAGAGAAACGAAATGAGGTGTTGGCAGTGCAATGAAATACATTCTGCTTTTGTTCTGCTCAAGCTCCCTGAGAGGAAGGAAGGAAGCTGAGGCTATTACCATTCTTAGAAAACAAAGCAAACCTGGATGTCAATTACAGCTTTCTCCTGTATGTGCTGTTCATAGATGTGTCTGGCCTGATTACAGGAGAATTATGTCTCTCCTACCATAAACAGCACTGATCCGTGTCCTCCCTCCGAGACTATGAAGGGGATTCTGCAGTAGTATTTTACAGCTTGAAACAATGCATACTATAAGCCCCTAATCTGGCAGTAATGGTCTATTCTACCCTGTCACCCGGTACTAGAGAAGTGCCAGTAAGAATATGAAAAACGCCCGCCATTGTTAAACTCCTATGGTTTCATTCATTCCTCACAATAGGCATTAGCCCATTTTAGAGATGAGGCAATAAAGGTTCAGAGAATGCCAGTTTTGAGATCACATCTGCCTTAACCTTGTGTTGTTAACCTTATGCTCAGAGTATCTATAATGCCTTAGAATAATCAGTGTCAATCTAGGTGTGCTTCTTCTGTTTTAGGCAGAAACTTTCTCCTCAGCCTTCACACGTTGCTGTCTTTCTGCCTTGAAGGTTCTTACAACCCATTCCCAAGTTGGTCCTGTTTCTACTCACCCTTCTAGATTCTCTGCAGGTGCACCTCTTCCAAGAAGCCCTATTTGCTCTCTCTCTCCTCTCCGAGTTTTCACAGCACTTCCTTCCTGTTTCTGCCATTGCATCAGTGATTCTGTTTTCTTATAATCTTGTTTTCCCACTGCTAGACTGGGAGCCCCTGGAGGTCAAAACCACTTCTTATTGAATCCATGCACCCTGTGCCTAATGCAAGTATGTGTTGTTTATTATTTTATTTATTAAATGACAGACAGGCTGTGGAGCACCTGAGAAGTAACAGGACCATGCTTTCTAATCACAGGAGGGTGAGAATGGCTTAAAAGATTAAATTCTTCTTGAGGTAGAGGATTTGTTTTCTTTGGTATGCTGGCAGAGCACCTGGCATCAGTCAATATGCATTAACGTGACTCTAAAGGACCCAGAAAAATCCTACCGATAAAAAACTAAACTAAATAAAAGACAAAGCTCAGAAGGAATGAAGAAGGTTATTCAAGGTGGCAACTTATAGCGGGAATTATTGGGGGTGCTAGAGTGAGAGAGACCTGGAATCCCAGCAAGTTCAGAATTGTAGTGGAAGCTTAGTTCCTTCATTTGAAAACTAGGAATAATAATAATGCTGACATTAGAGGGCAGCTGTGAGAATTGCTTTCAGTACTATGTATGAGTCTTTGCAATAAGCTCAGCATAATGTTAGCACCAATAAATGGCAGCTATTTTTACATAGTTGCATAGTCCTTTCATTTTCCAACAGGCATGTGAAGGTCTTGAAATACATTTTTCTTTAAAAATGCTTCACCATTGAGATATGCCCCAAATGTCAACGCTCTGATATATAGGTTGAGGTAACAAGGTGTCTAGGATTTCACATCAACATTGTATAAAATGTGGAAGTCATATTTTCAGGTTGGATTCTGCGCCTATGAAAAGTCTTCTGCCACATGCCATCCTGAAGCGGAGTTGATCATTTAAACATAGTGCATTTTATAATTTATAGTAATTTTATTCTGTATTTTTTTTTCTATACTGTGAGTGGCATAGGGTAGAAATTGTCTCTAATTCACCTTGCCTTGGCTTTGTAAGTAGCACAATGCCTGGCATATAGCAGATAATTTTAATTTTAGCACTTGTCATAGCTATTCTTAAAAGTTTTTAAAGTATAATTATGATTAATATACATATGTCTCTCCTAAGAGGTTGTGAGAATCAGAGTGAGTTAGATGAGAAAGAAATCTGCCCAACTGTTGGTTTTTGTTTAATTTTGTTTCTTTCAATTATAGGACCTCTACAAAAAGAGCATTTTTTTTTTTGAGTCATGGAACACTGGAGACAGCTACACTTCCATGCCTACCACTGCTTACATTCTGGGAAGAGCTGTGCCAGTGTGTGGATCACAGATGGGGCTTCCGGGAGACCCAGGGGCTGTGCCATCACTCACCACTACCTCCTCAATATCCCCCTACCCTATGTTTCAGGTACATAGCAAACACTCAGAAAGTTTTGATCTTGAATGCTTTCTATCCCCAGACAGGGTGAAAGAAACCTTATGGGGAAGAATATCCAAGAGCCTTTGTTTCCCATCTGTAGGGGGTGTGGCACTTGCCTTCTGGGCGGGTAGTTCTCAGACTGGGAGCACAGAAAGATCCTCTGGGAAAACTGTTGGGATTCTACTGGAGGTGATGGTGAGGATAGAGGAGACAACTATAGGCACTGAGTAAATCCTGGTCTGGCACAAAGGCTCCCATTTACTCTAGAGTAGTTTGAACGAAGTTGAAGAGCCAGCCAGTAGGCAGGTCATGGGCCATTCTGCAGAGGCAGTCTCCTAATCCAGGCAGGCGTGAAACAACTGAGTGGCCTAGTAACCTGCATTGGGCCCTATTCATGGGATTGGAAATGAGGGAAAGACTTGGGCCTCAGAGCAAAATAGGACTTTTGTCTTGGAGACGCGGGGCTGTCAGGAAGACTACTAAGACAGTTCAAAAATGAAAACTAGTACTTAAGGTAGGGAATTAATGAGCTGAGGCTTATTATTTTTCCTTTTAAATATGTTTTCATTGACTTTAGAGAGAGGAAGGGAATGGGAGAGACAGAAACATCAACGAGAGAGAAGTACTGATTGCCTCTTGCTTGTCCCCTACTGGGGATCGAGCCCACAACCCCCAGCATGTACCCTGACTGGGAATCGAACTGGTGACCTTTTGGTTCATGGGCCAGTGCTCACACTGGCCAGGCTGAGGCTTTCTCTTTAGGACACAGTTGAAGCATCCCCCATTGTACCTTGCTCCTGCCTTTTACATTGTACTCATCATGCTGTAATGGCAGCAATCTGTTTATATTTCTGACTCCCTCGCTAAATGGTGAGCAACTGGAGGGCATGGTCCATGTATTATTACTATTATTACTTTTGGTCTTCATGTCTCTAGTACTTAGCTCAGGGCCTGGCACATGATATCTATTGCTTACATGTTTACTGAATGATGGCAGGCATGGATGGATGGGTGGGTCTGTGAATGATTTATTTTTCTCCTCTCCCCCACCCCACATGTGAAAGAGGTGTTTAAATCCCCCTGGCAGGAAAACAGGGCACTCGCTGTAGGAGCAGGAGCAGGTCTGATGTGCATGAGGGGATTAAGTGATCCCAGCTGTCAGGAAAGATGAACCAAAGAGGCTGAGACCAGGAGGGGAGAAACTTTGAGCAACTGGTCATTAGTCAACGACACCTTGGTGTGGCTGAGCCTATCATTCCAATTTTTTTCTTTTTAGCACAATAAGCCTATCAAAGGGTGGAAAGGTGGGAAGGAGGGAAAATTTTTACATTAATAGTCTTGTGTGCAGTTATACTATTCATATTTTCAAATATAAACCCTATTAGGTTCTCCTGAAATAGATTTATTATTGCTCCTTTAAAGATGTGGAAACAACAATTTGCTTAAGGTCCTAGGGCTACCCGAGGGCAGTGAGTGATTACCTTAATTTGGGAATAAAGAAGACTATTATTAATGCATTGGATGCCTGGGGAGAGGGGGCCTGGACTCATATTTCACTTCAGTAACCTTGACACACACAACAGGACCACCAAGACCTGGGAAACCTCTCAGGATACGTTTCATCAATCCTCAAATTGTTCTTCACCAATAATTGGTTATTTCCAATGGTTCCTTTGTAGTTTTATTACATTGATTAATCTAATTATTAGCCATAGAAAACATGTATTCATTTAGTTAATAAGCAGCATTTTTGGAGGCATGCATATTTTTGTGGCGCTTGGTATTAGCGACCCAAGCATAATAAAAAATAATTATGCTTTGTTGAGTGACTAGAACTGTGCTAACATTTCCCATATATTCTCTTCATTCCTTCTCACATGAATTCCAATAAGCAGATATTATCATCACTCCAATTGGCAGATGAGGAAAAGGAAACTCAAAAGGTTAACTAGCTTGCCTCTACCTCTTTCAAACTTTGACCCTGGATGATTCTTTCTGACTTTAGCATCCATATTCTTTTCATTATAGCATGCATGCTTCAGAGGCTCATAATCCATTCAAGAAGGCAGATTATAAATTTAAATTAAGCATAAAAATTGATAGAACTTTTTAATAGAATTTACAAAGCACCAGGGAGCTAATCAGTTCCTTAGGCAGAGAATGCCGCAGTATGGATATGAGCTCTTCTGCCTTGTATATTAGCTTTAAATTCTCAACAAACAAACAAGCAAACAAATTGGGGGGGGGGGATGTTGAATGTATGCAGGTTCTCTTAGCTCCAATGCCCATCACCTCCTGCTTTCTACTCTGTACTGTTGGCTGCTATGCCTGGGTTCATTTTCATGGCTAAACTGAGAGTCCATCTGTTACCAATGAAGAGTACAAATATTCTGATGCAAACCTTGAATAGAGAACTGTCACATAGTTAGAGCAGAGCTGTCAAACGTCTTCTCTTCTGGAGGCCAGAGTACATTTTTAGCAATGTGTTCATGTAACTATGTTACTCATTCAGGGCCATGGTATAATCAGGAATATTTTAGAAGATTTCCCGCTGGCACTAGAGAAGTCTGTGTGTAGACCAAACTAAGAAATGGGAAATTATTACACATACTAGTGGCCTGATGCACGAAATTAGTGCAGGGGGTGGGGACAAGGGAGGGTATCCCTCAGCCCGGCCTGCATCCTCTCCAACCTGGGACCCCTGTGGGATCCGGCCTAAACCAGAAGTTGGACATCCCTCTTGCAATCTGGGACAGCTGGCTCCTGATAGCCCCTAACCACTATGCCTGCCAGCCTACTCACCCTCAACTGCCCCCCTGCCAGCCTGTTCACCCCCAACTGTCCCCCTGCAGGCCTGTTCACCCTCAACTGCCCCCATGCAGGCCTGATCACCACCAACTGCCCTCCCTTTCTGGCCTGATTGCCCCTTACTGCCTCTGCCTCAGCCCCACCACCAGTCTTTGTCCAGAAGGACTTCCTGAAAGTCTCCCTGTCTAATTAGCATATTACTCTTTTATTAGTATAGATGAGAGGAACATTCAGCATCCTAGGGTGAAATTATAATGAACTCTTCAGACAGTACCATCTCTACAAGTTTTATTTCCTCTTCATTTTCATACTATTTTTTTAAACTAATCTTTTCTTCTTCCAAGTTACCAAAACATGCTTTCAAAGTCTGTGTATTTTGTCTATGCACTCCCCACCATGTTTTCTCCATCTATTTATTGCCCAAAGGAGCTGCCAATTGCCTGTCCCAGGTTCCTTGAAGGAAATCTATTGTGTTAGGTCAGGGATTTGGAGTCTAAAGGCTAGTTTTTAGTAATAGCTTTACAGCCTGCCATTATAAAAATACTATAGTTTTCCCCTCTGTAAAATGGGCTCAAGATAGCACTGACTTTATTGAGTGGATGTGACATCAGATGATGTAATGCTCAAAGAAGTCTGAGTATCATTCTTGTCCATGGGGATATCTCCATAAAATGTTACCTTTTTTTTCTGTTTTCTAGCACAGTCGTAGTACTTAGCAGATGCTTGAATATGTTTGTTATTTGGCAGAAGAAAATAGAATCACAGGGAAAATAAGTGACTTATTTAAGGACTCAGTCAGGGACAAAGCTGAACTGTAGTTCACCTCTTTCAAACCAAGAGTATTTCTTTTTCTAGCAGGCTAATTCATCTTTTCTTCCTCTCTCTCTCTCTCTCTCTCTCTCTCTCTCTCTCTCTCTCTCTTCTGCCATTTGTCCACATTTTCACTTTTGGAAAAAGGTTTGTGTTATTTTAATTTATTACTATTCATATTTATTCATTTCCTAAACAACCCCTACTTCCAAAAGAATTATTTCATTAAAAAAAACCCATAAAATGAAGTATTGACCACCACTTAACAGATATTGAAAAACAATATCTGTAATCACAAAACAAAGTGGGAGGGGGTTGGAGAATTATATCCAAAGCGATGGATTGAGTCTAGAAATTGTGCTTGAACTCTGCCCTTCCCAGCAGTCAGGCACATGTGCACATGTGCCCAGAAGAGACCCAAGCTATTTGACCGTTATGGGGGGAGAGAGTTGTCTGTTACTGCTCCCTTCCTGAGAGTCATGGTCTGATCCTCAGCTTTGAGCCCTTATAGGTTAATATGGCGCTCCTACTGAAATTCAAGTGACACCTCCCTCACTGGTGTTTCCACATTCCACACTGAGATGTTAACACACCTAAATGATGAAACTGAACGCTGGCCAGCTATTAGACAGTCCTTCAACTGCTGAGACCTTGTTAGCAGAGAGGAATGTAGACCAGCATACAGAGGAGCTTATGAGTGAAAATGCAGCTGGACCACAGCACCATAAGCCAATGTTCCTTCCCACAGCTCAGGCAAAAGGTCAAGTTGGAAGAGCTTGAGTCTGATGGCTGAGCTGGACACATCCTTTAGACAGACTGCAGATGGCCTGTGGTTTAGCCTGTCAGATCAATCACTGCTTGCACTTTACAGACTGATTGTCCAACAAAAGACATCTTTATTACCATACTTTATGACTACCTTACAGACTTCAACAGGACCATAGATAATTAGAAGCTAGTGGGGCAGCGTTTTAGATCCTGTGATTTGGCTATGTGTCCTGCTAACTGCTAAATTGACCTCCCTAACTCTAAGCCAACACCTAGCGTGTTAACTGGCATTGCCCAATAATTTAAGAAGTCTCCAGCAACTATGAAAGAGACATGCATTTTCCATTTTACATGACATGAAGAGAACATGTGTTATCAGTGAATTATCTCCTGCTATGGAGGACATGTGGAGAAATCACTTAGAATCCAAAGATCACCGCCTATTGTCAGAAAGCTGTTCTACTTGGAAGCATCTTCACAGGGCTACTCTTTCAAAAATTTGGTCAAACATATTTGCTTCTGAAACAAAACTATTTACAAAATCTGAAAAAAATCAATCATCTATACATCTGTCTATTCCAGTGATCCACCCTGGTAACAAAGGTCAACTTAAATCTATTTTATGCAAAAACATTTAGTAGTCATCATAGGCACATCAAGTTGAAATGCTATGGTCTCTAAAGTCAAGGAACTTAAAAGTTATATATGTCTTTCTAATACAAAATAATACTAAATATAAAGTATAATTAAAAAAAGAAATATACTCTTTCGTTTAGAAGGAAATATAAACTCCTTTGGTCTAGCTTTTTTTTACAAAATGTCCTCTTGGGAGGATGGTCTCTTCGTGGAAATGTTAAAAAGCCTGTCTTGTTTGCTTCAGAGCTGGGGTTTCCCAAGGAGTAGATTTCCGGTCCTTACAGCTCCCAGTTAGGACAGAACCATAGACACCACCACTACTGTGAAATCAGCTTTCTCTCTGGATGTCAGAGTTTGCAGCCTGCACTGGGAAATGCTGGTCCATGCAGAGGGCTGTGGTCAGAAGCAGCACTGATGGAGAATACGCCCTGCAGAGACCATGCCAGCCTGTGCCCCCTCACAGAGAGTCACAACTACACAACATGAGGGAAAATGTGAAAGTGAAGCATTCGTGAAAAAGAAAAAGACAGGAAAGAGGAAAAAATTGAAAGAAAGTGGAGGGCAGCAAATCCCTAAAAGGAACATTTGTATTATGAACCTGATAACCCTCTGCAACATGCACACACCTGAGTGCACACTAGCAGAGGAGAACATAAATGGGAATAAGAGTGAAAAAAAGAAGAAATTGACCCATTAAGGTGACGCGTCTAACTCTGATTTACCTACCGTACTTTCAAACCCAGAAGTCTCCATTGCCTTTCTCTTTTAAAAAGAATTTCAAAATCTTCATCCTCCAACCTTCCTGCATTCCAACTGTCATCTACATTTTATGTTATTCTTTACTACATCCCCCGTGTATGTGCACACAGCTTACATTTTCCTAAGCAGCACTTTCTCTCATTCTCCACTTTCCTGCCTTCATTCACAGAGTCTCTTCAACACAGATCTTCCCTTTTCTTTTTCCTCTCGGATCTTCCCTCCCATCTCCTTTCTTGAAAGCCTAAGGCAAGCCAACATCCTCGATTCGTGTATCCTTTCATTTATTTGACCAATATTTGCTGAGAACTTTTTCTTTTAGCAGAGCAAACATTCACCGTCTGTTCCAGCTGCCTTTCTATTTGTCACAGCGGCCCTACCTGACCGACTGGCAGTTTCAGCCTTGTAAGTCTGGAGTGCTTTGTGTCTGCCAGTTCTCAGAGCTTTCTGGAATAAATAATTCCCTGGCTAGAGCCTATTTATGTGAGAATGCTTTGCCAGTTAAAAACGAAACTCACCAAGTATGCTTGCAATTAATTGAAATGTCCAAGTGCTTGGTGAAATTTGCCAAGATGTGTGCACAGTGTGGGATGGACGTGACCCAGAAAGCCCTTTCTATTCCAAGATCCCGTGGCTACTTCGCCAGTAAAACACCCTCTCTCCCCTGGCTACCGCAGCAGCCTCCTGGCAGTCTTGCTGCCTTCGGTCTGGCTGCCTTGAATCCATTCTCCATCCCAGGTCATGGCTATCTCTCTAGAATACAGATCTGACCTGCCTGCCCTAATTGAAGCGCTCTGATGGCTTCCCTTTGTGCTTTGGATAAACTTCAAACACTTGAAGCAGGGCACCCTACAGGACCTCCTCACAGCTGGACCCTGCAGGCTCTTCTGTTCATCATCATTCCCCCCTACCCCCCCCCCCCCCACTCAGCCCACCTTTGCTGTTCTTTCTTTCTGGAATAATGCCCCCCACCCCCACCCCTGCACCATGCATCGCATTCTCCTGCTTAACTCTTTACTAGCCTTTTCTCCAGCCTAGATGTGAGATTTTGCTTCTGTAGCATTTTACATATTCTCTAAGCTAGCGTGTTTCACGCTCTTTTTAATTGGCTGCTTATTTTTAGTTAAACCCTATGAAACCGAGGATTCATAACGGCAAGGATTATGTCTGCCTTGTTCACCAATTAACACAGAGGTGCGAAATAAGATAGAACTCCAGGAGTAGTCCTTGAATTGAATTTAGTAGAATCTCTTTAAGGAAAGTAACAGGGCCCTTATTCTATGAAAGTTTGTGAGTAAGAAGGGCACTCTCTCATTTAATGGCACTGAACTGGTGACTTAGAAGATGGAAGGATGCTTCTGGGGCCTGTTTGTTGTGTGTTCACCTAATTGACTAAGACAAAGAGGGATGCTCTGCCCAGAGGAATGCTGCCTCGATTCCTGGGACCCGCACTGCCTTACAAAGGGTGGGATCTTCAAGTTACAACCCTTAATAAAGCAACAATAATCTGTACTAGAGAGCCTTTGATGTGACAACCACTCTTAATGTGCACCGTCTTCATACTCAGAACTGCTTTTAGTGAGGCAGTAGTACTGTGTATTCCTTTATATGAGGGAGCTGAGCTCAGCAGGCAGTAAGACACAGAGCCAGAATCCAATCTGAGCTGCTTCTTATTCCAGAGCCTTTGCTCTTTGAATTTCACCACTTGGTCTCTCTAAGGACTTCCCAATACATGCAGGTGGGGAATGGAGTAGCGACTGGGAAAACCTGGTTAAGTCGACTTAGGGAATAGTGAGTTTCTCCTAGTTCAGGAATGTTGGGGAAATGTCTATCCATCTCGGTCGTATTTGTTCAAAAACAAATCAGCACTCTTCACTTGGGAGGATGAGGAATAAATGACTTTTTGAAAAGTTTTAAAGGCAAGAAGAAAGCTTGTATTTCAAAATCTGTATTCATCAACACCCACTTAGCAAGGACTCTGAAACCCGAAGAAGGGCCCGTGAGGCCTGCATGTAGCGCCGCTGCGAACAGCTGTTCATTATGAGCCGCATCGCCAAAGCAGCAAGTGTCCGTGATATGAAAATAAATCCTCTGCTCTGACCCCTGACACAGTCCCGCAGCCAGGAGAGGACTCCTGAGATACAGCTCAACAAGCTGCTTGAGAATGCAGGGCTTCGAAATCGAGATGTTACCAGGTGGGAAACTCTCTATTATTCCAAAGTATATTGTGCTAAATGGCCAATCATTTTTTATTGATTCTCAGTGCTATTAGTCAGGAAGTCCCGAGTACATAATCCTCGCCGATCTTGTGGTCCTCGGAAATGACAGGTAAAGCCAGCAGCTGGCTTAGTGGGAGAGGGAGATGAAGGCCGCAGTGCCTCTTCTGTTGCATTATTCATAGAAGTGAGCCCCCTCGCTAATGGCCATGCAGGGCTCCTATTAACTCTTGGCGCTTAGAAACAGGAGTTGAGGATGAAAGTCTTAGCAAAAATACAAACACGAGGTTATGTGAAAATGTCAGTAATTTGGGGGTGTTTTATTCCCATTCTTTAAGGCTTTAAATTCTGAGTTTGAGAAAGATAGGCTAATGTCTGTGACGATTTAACTTCCCATGGTCTATAAGATTATGTAGCACATCTCACCTCAAAAATATCTGTTTTAGATAAATAAGTGAGGAGATTTGGACACAGATATGCACAGAGGAAAGATCATGTGAAGACACAGGCCATCCACAAGCCAAGGAGAGAGACCCTCAAAAGAAACCAGCCCTGCTGATAACTTGATTTCAGGCTTTTAGCCTCCAGTATCATGGGAAAATATGTTTGTATAGTGTAAACCCCCAAGTCGGTGGCACTTTGTTATGGAAGCTGTAGGAAACTAATCTTCTACAAAGTTCTTCAGCTATTCGTATCTTCAACTCCCCTGCTACCACCTTGGTCCATAGCAACATCATTTTTCTCTCAAACTATTACTATTGTTTCTTAAATAGTTGCCAATATCTATTTTCACAGCCCTCCAAACAATTGCTCAAGTAATCTTAAAATGCAAAAAATAAATAAAATAAAATAAAAAATAAATATTATTATGCCACTTCTCTTCAAAAGCATATATGGCAAAACTTGAGATCAGAATACCAAACAGAACATTGCATTTTGAGCAAAGAATTATAGGGGCTGGAAATAAGGCCATGGAGTAAGGACAGTGAGGAAGACATATGAATCATATGGGTTTTAAGGCCAACTGTAAAGGAATGTATAATTCTCTAAATCAGTGGTTCTCAACCTTTCTAATGCTGTGACCCTTTAATACAGTTCCTCATGTTGTGGTGACCCCCAACCATAAAATTATTTTTGTTGCTACTTCATAACTGTAATTTTGCTACTGATATGAATTGTAATGTAAATATCTGTGTTTTCTGATGGTCTTAGGCGACCCACAGTTTGAGAACCACCAGCAGGGTAGCCTAAGATCATTGGAAAACACAGATATTTACATTACGATTCACAACAGTAGCAAAATTACAGTTATGAAGTAGCAAGAAAAACAATTTTATGGTTGGGGGTCACCACAACATGAGGAACTGTATTAAAGGGTCATGGCATTAGGAAGGTTGAGAAGCACTGCTAAATGGTTGGAGAGAGGATAATGAAGATTGGATAATGAATGTCTCTTAGGCTGTGACATATTTAGATATAAACATGTTTCTTGACATACAGAGGTGATAATTTTTAAACTCTCCCTATGTGGCAAAACATTTTTAGTAATAATCATATAAATGAGATGTCATTATTTTCCTGATTTATAATTTAAAAATATTTAACACATAGAAAACTGCATTTAAATTTTAAAATCACTACGGAAATTCAGTAAGTATATTTTAATTTTACTAAAGGTTTTTTGTTTGTGCTTTCCAAACAAAAACTATACCTCATAGTTCACATTTGTTTCAATATTTTTAACTTGCAACACAAATTAAATCTCCAAGTGTTACATAGAATGAAAAAACAGAAGCACTGAGGTTCTTTCTTGTTCTTAACAATGGCTGTGCTGGGATTGTTTATTTCTATCCTACTGTTTCATGCAGAGATATGTATTCTCATAGGAACAAAAGATACACACTGTGCCTAACGTGAGCTTGAACACCTCTGTACTATTTCAAAGTTACTTTTGAAAGAAGCAGATATATCTGAGTCCACATATATTGGGGGTCAACTTTTTAACTAGAGGTTCTTAACTTAACTTCCATTAAGAATATAATGTTTGTTATAACATGTCATACTGTGGGCTAACTTGAAACTTTCATCTATATTATTAAGATTCTAGAGTAACCATAGCAATTATTTAGAACTTACATTAATTTTGCTGGGAGGGAGACTTTATCACTGACGTTGTTTAGACTTTCCAGAACATAGTAACAACAATAACAGCAATAATAATAATAGATCTGTTTTTGTCAGAAATTATACTTAAATTCTTTGTAGGTAATACACATGTAAGTGACTATCTGGGATGGGTTGTTCTGACTACACTACTTGCCCTTGGTCCACCACTATTGTCATGTATTTAACAACAAAAAAGAAAGATTCTGTTTATGTTGCCTGTTAGAGACTAACTGCATTCCCTTAAAATTCATATACTGAAATCCTAACACTAACTACTTCAGAACATGGCTGTGTTTGGAACTAAAATATTTGTATAAATATAGTTTTATTGATTTCAGAGAGGCAGGAAGAAGATGAGAGAGATAGAAATATCAACGATGAGAGAGAATCATTAATTGTCTGCCTCCTGCATGCCCCCTCCTGGGGATCGAGCCTGAAACCTGGACATGTGCCCTTGACTGGAATCAAACATGGGACTCTTCCGGCCGTAGGCCGAGGGTCTATCCACTGAACCAAACCAGCTAGGACTGGGAGTTTGATCTTTAAATATATTTTATTGATTTTTACAGAGAGGAAGGGAGAGAGACAGAGAGCTAGAAACGTCGATGAGAGAGAAACATCGACCAGCTGCCTCTTGCACACCCCCTACTGCGGATATGCCCGCAACCAACGTACATGCCCCTGGCCGGCCGGAATCGAACCCGGGACCTTTCAGTCCGCAGACTGACGCTCTACCACTGAGCCAAACCGGTTTCGGCGGGAGTTTGATCTTTAAAGAGGTAACTAAGTTAAAAGGAGGTCATTGGAGTAGACTGTAACCCAATATGACTTGTACCTTTATAAAAGGAGATTATCACTCACACACACACACACACACACACACACACGACAGTGTGAGGATGCCAGAAGACAGCTATCTGCATCCAAGGAGAGAAGCTCAGAAGAAACTAAACTTGCTGATATCCTAATATTGAATTTTTGGTCTTCAGAACTATGAGGAAACAGATTTCTGTTGTTGAAACCACCAAGTCTGTGGTACTATTTTGACAGCCCTCGCAAATTAATGCATTCCTGGACCCACAGGGGGAGGTTTAATTGGAAAGGTGATAAATATAATTCAGCTTTGAATTGACTTATCCTGTGTCCTCTGGGACAGCTCAGAAATTTCAGAACTGAATTTGGAAGATAGCAGTGAGCTGCCTATAATGTATTTGCAAGTCATCAGCATTTGGGTGGTAGTTGAAGCCAACAGAATAAAGGAAATTCTGCAAGGAGAGGCATCGAGGAAGAGAAAGAAGGGCAAGGATGGGAGCCTGGGGACCCCACAGATCTGAATAAATGTGCACATCTGCTCACAGATACACTTGGACATACCAAGTGGGGTTATTCACCAGAGAAACATCATTTAGGGAGAGACTAAATTGTGGATAGAAAATCATCTGTAAATGAAAATTGTCCCCATGATCATTCTGAAAATGAATAATTTTTCCATCTGAGGCTATGTATTCCTGTTAAGCACCTGGAAAATAGTTAGCTTAGAAAACTAGATAGATATAAAGTCTGAGCTGGTTTATTTTTTCCTTTAAAGGATCAACTTTCATAACTGGCAAGATAAACTTCTTATTGCATAAAAAGATGAACTGAACATTTGGGCTCCCAGATCTAAGGCCTTTCTGAGTTGGAAGTGACATTCTTTGTCTCAGAATAACCGCAATTTTCACTGGTAAGCTAAGAAAATGGAATAGCTATTAAAAAACTAATTTGAAAAGAATAGACAACTTCAAGGCTTTAGGAAGGAAGGATAAAATGTCCCTGACACTTGAAATAAAAAAAATCACAGGACTTTTCAACTTCAAAGTCAGCCCACTTTGTAGGCACAGACATAATGTCAGATTTCAGTATATCTTCCTATTAGGAAATAATAATTTTACTTTATAGCAAAGGTTAATGCCTCCATTTTATCTAACTTTTGATGAATATGTCTATATAGAATTAATCACTTAAAATAATGTTTTTTTTTTTCCCCAGCAAAATGCAAGTGTGTTGAAAGTCCAAGAGGTAAGACTGGCTTTATGCAAGCTTATGGAAGGCCTCTCATGGTGGAAACAGGATTCAGTTAATGTCTTGATCCACCTCTGTGGCCTACTGCCTCTGTGTTAGCCTGCTTTTCTTGGATGTCAGATGATTACGGGTGGCCCCAGCTTTTCATTCAAGTTCAAATATCCAAGCAAAAGTCTCACTGGATTTCAGTGGATCTGTTTGGATTAAGTACCTGTTAATGAACCCATCTAAGTGGCCAGAGATCCTATGCTATGCTGATTTTCCTAAGCTTGCTTTGTGTCCCTGTCCCACTTTGATTTAGTTTGTGTTCCATATTGTCTATAAATTTAAGAAGGGTTTTTCTGCAAATATCTGATACCGGATGAAGAGTGTATGAATGTTGAGTGGCTTAAAAATACTAGTACACACCCTCACACATACACATACACATACACATATAATAAGTGTTTCCAAATATACATATATACAATTATAAGAAAATATAATACAAACTAAGAAAAGAAAACTTTAAGATGTTCCTAATGCCCTTTTTCTTGTTGTGTGAGAGGAACAAATAGAAGGGGGAAAAGAGAAATTGTTGGGTACATTGATGTTTTAATACTTCAATTAGATTGCTCCAGGAAGACAGTTTTCTATATGATGCTACAGGAATAAAAAGCTATTCAGGATTATTTTTATGGAATAATATTTAAAATACTGTTCTAGAAACTCTTATTTAGAACCAACTAGCTGGGAAGTATTAAATCCTATTTCTATTTATATAGAATATTTAATTAACCAGAAGTTTTAACAATTTTAATTTAGGCAATTAAGTATAATATTGTTAGATGTTGATGGCTGATTGGGGTAGAGATAATATATTTTCCAGAAACGTGTGTGTGTCTGTGTGTGTGTCTGTGTGTGTCTGCAGGTGTGTGTCTGCGGGTGTGTCTGCATGTGTCTCTGTGTGTTTGAGTCTGTGTGTATGTGCGTTTGTGTGTGTCTGTGGCTTAGCCTAAGAATACTGGGTGATAACATATACAAAGCCACAGAACTGTATAATGTTTTATTAGGATGGTTAGTAGTATGAGGGAAGCTTCCTATGCACTGTCAGGTGTTTGAGAAAATACCCTCTGTGTCCCCATGTGAGATGATTCCTTCTATAGGTGATCTAGAATATACAACAGTGGGGAAAATTGCACTCAATGTTATTTTCTTTTCCTCTGGGTCTCTCTCTAAGCCTCATCTCTCCCACCCTGCACTGAACTTTGCCTCTTCTCCCTAATCTCTCCCTCTTGCACTGGTCATTCTTCCTCTGACTCTGGATTCTCCAATCCTTCACCAAGTTTAACTCTCAAGTGTGTGCACAATATCTGACAACTAGAAGGGATTTTAGATGTATATTAAGACAATCCTTTAATTTTATATCTGCTGAGCTGAATGAGAGGCAGAGAGCCTGTGACCTGCCACGGCCATGTTACCAGCTGATGTGTGACCTGGAATGAGAGTCCAGGGCTAATTTCTCTAAGTCCCATTCAAACAAATGTTTTCTCATGCCACCTACATCTGACACACAGTCCACACACATGCGTGCTCTCTGAGCAGCACCATCATCTGAGTTTTCCATAATTGCCTCTATCTTGCCTCTCAGCAGCAAACAGTCTGCTGGTCAACCCAGCTTTACCCTCTTCCTACATCTCAACTTGAACTTGACATAGTGGTAATATAATGCTTCAGAAACATACAATATTTTAAGTGCTCACAGTGTGCCATTCATTAAACATCTATAATCTTTATTTAACTTTCATACAACCATATGAAGTAAATACGATTGTTTTCCTTATTTTGTAAATGAGGTTTAGAGAAGTTAAGTAACCTTTCTGAACTCACAGTTAGTAATTAATGAAATTATGATCTGAACCCCTGTCATCTGATTCCAACCTTGGAGCTTTACCTACAGTGCTATGTTGCCTCTCATACAGATGGCCCTACATTGTGAAGCATAGCACAGGTGGCTAGCAGTCTGTCTGTCTCAGAGCCGAGAAGGTCTAAATGACAAATGAATCTTTACCTTGAAATGGGGACCCCAACGAGCTTCTGGCTCATTTGTGCAATTCTGCCCAATTGAACTATTCAGCTCTGAAATTTAATTTCAACCCTAACTTTGAAAATGGGGATGAAAGGGGAGGAAATATATAGAAGACTGTGGTGAAGAAAAGAGAGAATAGGCTACACAAATCAAATGGGTGGGGGAATCTAGGACCAGTGGGAAGTACCATGGTTGTAGCAAGAAACAAGAGTCTAAACCTGACATCTTTACTTTTCTGACCCAACTGAATAACTCTGTGCCATGTCACCCTTCTGCTTGTGTTTTTTGTTTTCTTACTACTCTGGGATCTTAATAGCATAATAAAATAAAATACACTTGTCCAATGTAAAACATGGCTTAGGTGGGAAAAAATCTGTCATCATAAAACCTCACCAAATTCCCTGTAACAAATATTATAGGCGGCTGGCAGTCAAGACAGAAGGACCCTGAAGTGCAACTAAGTTCAGGTCAATAGGAAGTATTTGTAGCTTGAACTTACGATTTACAATAAAGAGGAAATATGCTGGCTGTAAGCAGCAGAAGCATGTAATAACCCGGTCCCAATACGTTCCCAAGTTGTTTTTATTGAACTCCAGCCATGTATCTAATTTGCTCTCCAGGGCTTTCTCAGAGGGTAATTTTATGATACATATTTTTTAAAAAGCTGTTTTCAATAGTTTAGATTTAATTCTTTTCTCAGTCTATTAGGTATCATTAAGTCATGGCATTCTTTCAAGCTGTTATAGACAAATGCCTTAAGTAGGCAAATTAAGAATAGAAGATTTAATAAGTGACAACTGTGCCTGAAAGCAGGAATGAAGCAGTGTGTATTTACTGGAGAAGTTAAAACAAAGAAGATGCTGGGGACATTCAGTTGAGCTAGAACTCATGAAAACTTCTCAAAGGAATAAGGAAAAGTGATAGTTTGAGCAAAACTTTCTCAATTAAATTATGCTTATCCTACACAACTTTGGAAGTTGACAAAATAATCAGCTCAGGATGAAGAAACTCTGAGTGAAGTAATGTCTGGGAATCACACTCCCCTGTCCGCTTTGCTCTTGAGCTGAGAGCATTGGCTTGAGGTGCATTAATAGCAGTTTTGCACAGTTGGGGAGAGCAGCATGCTCTGCCTCAGGCTCCCAGACTTGGCCACCTCACAGGTTCTCGAGGCAGCAGTGTAGCAATGCCATGCAAAGTCTCTCAGCTTATTAGTTGAATGACCTTGGCCAAGTTATCCAACCACTTGATCCTCCATTTCCTCCTTTGTAAGATAAAGGTAACCCTAGTACAGTACTCACCTCCAGACCCATACCTAGAAAGGGCAATTCAGTATTTATCCCAGGGCACAAAAATGTACATAATGATATACAAAGATTAACAATTGAATGTCAGCTTTACATGTTCACAGCACAAAAGGCCAAGTGAGTTCATCACCTAGTCATCCAGGTTTATTTCAAGAATAAGGTGCTACTGGAAAACACACAGTATTATTAGCACATATCTCAGAATGAATAATCAATTGCAAACTTGACTTCTTGGCACATTTTGTGTGTGCTATTTACTTAAAACACATATGTATCTGGTTTTAGGTTTGCCTACTTTTTTGAAGTTTCAATGACATGAGCATTCCCCCCTTCCCCCCAAGAGTAATTGAATTTAATTCTAAAAATTTAAGTAACGTTTAATAAAATGTTGGCTTTAGTCAACTGAATTGATTGTAAGTCCCCATGGGTCGTGACCCTCTGTTGAAAAGTCCTTGTACTGATATCCAATTACTCAAGGAAAATCCAGCCTCTGTACACACAGCAGGTTCCGTAGTTCCTTTCCTCCTATAAAACACCTTTGATGATTTCTGGGCGGAACACGGTGCCTAGAGCACAGAGTTTAGCCCATGTGGCTATTGTTCCTTGGCTTTGTGCTCATAAAAAGCTACTGGCCTTTTAAGAATTCTCACTTCAGAGACCTTCTGTAGACTGACCTCTCAGGAGTGGGATGGCTTGCCACCTTACAAAGGGATAAGCAGGAAAATGGCAGTTGTTTGGGCCACTGCTTCCTTCCTCCCTTGCCTGGCTCAAATTCTGGCTAGAAGGAACAGGCTGAGGGAGGGAGTGTGGGATATGTGTGGAGAGAAACCAGGGAAAATGGCTGGAATGATTGGAAGGTAAATTAATGGAGCTCCAAGGCCCAGTATCTTCAATTATTTGTACTTAAAGCATCATTATGAGCAATTAATGAGCAGCCAGATGGCACACGTCTAAGTGTAACCCATAACTGGATATTATTTTGTAAGGCTGCTCACTTCACATCCAGGTGGTGTAAGTAATAGAATCCCATTTGGATAGCTTTAGAAACAACAAAACATAAGCAACCACATTTCCTAAAGCATGGGAGCGCGCTTGTACACAACACACACACACACACACACACACACACACACACACACACTTCCCTTCAACAATGTTGTGTTTCATTTCATTTATTTGATGACCTTATGAGAATGATAGTTTAAAATAGAGCTAATATTTTCATTAGGATGCCTTACAGCAAGCTACAAATACCAATTCTGGCTGATTTAAGCAACAACGTTGTCATTGGAGGGATAAGAAAGTAGTTGACAAAGAAAAGGCTAAAAACTATATGTGTCAGTAAGGGCAAGGTCTAGGGTTGCTCAAGGGGTCCCTCTGGTTGAGAAATTACAACTGTTGGGGTGCAAGCATACAACCTCAAAAATCACTGCATTTGTATCTGGATTGAGAACAAATGGTAAAAACTTCAATTCAATTTACATTTAATTGAGTGCCAACTTTATGGAAGGGATTGTTCTAGGGACTTGTGATACATCAGGATGGCAAATAGACAAGGTCTCCTGCCCTCATTTAGTGTTTTTATAAATCCATCCTAACGTGTGGTCTCAAGCAATGTTGATTATAGGGTGGTAATCTTTTTTTTTTTTTAAAAAACATTACTTACCTTAAATTTAAGAATGTTTACCTTTCAATTAGTAAAACAAGTATTTAATACAGATATATATATTTCATTTTTAGAAGGAAACAGACTACCAAATTATCCTAGTTATTTAAAAAATATATACTAGCCGAAACTGGTTTGGCTCAGTGGATAGAGTGTCGGCCTGCGGAAGGAAGGAAGGGTCCCCGGTTCGATTCCGGTCAAGGGCATGTACCTTGGTTGCGGGCACATCTCCAGTAGGGGACGTGCAAGAGGCAGCTGATAGATGACTCTCTCATCGATGTTTCTAACTCCCTATCTCTCTCCTTTCCTCTGTGTGAAAAATCAATAAAATATATTAAAAAAAGAAAAAGAAAATGGATCAACCACTTCTAAAAATAAATAAATAAATAAATAAATAAATAAATAAATAAATAAATAAAAATAAAAAATACGTACTGAACACACCACATATTTGTGTTTGGCTAAATATTACACAAAAATAACTAATTAAATTGATTCCTAACCACCACTGAGTTTATAATCTAAAGTTGAGATGTTGGGTAATGACTTCATTATCCTTTAAAATGCTGTCTATACCTAACGCTTTTTTGAAGCATTATTAAGTGAACTGAAGGAATGCCCCAATACCTAGGGAATTACACTTTCAATGTAACAATACCAGAGTGTAACTCCAAGTTTGCAAATCTGAGTGAACAAACACAGGATCTCCTTAAGTGCTTTGGAAGATTTTTTTTAAAAAGTGTTATTAGCTTCAAAACTTATCTTAAGAGGGATAATTACAATTTAAAGGGTAACATTCATGTAAAAATTCTTTATTAAAAAATCAAAACAAGCAATATAATAATAAACAGAGTTGACAGTATGTAGTTCTAGTAAGATAAAAATGATACTACAAATATTGGATTTACATTACTCTTTTCACGAATGATCAAAAACTTCTCTTAAAAACAAGTTAACTTGCAGGACAATTATTATATTTGGAAAATTTAATCATGTGTCTTCCTTTCCCCAACCGCCCCAGTAAGGAGCTGAATAGAGGAAAGTGCAAGAGAATTGTACATTTGAAAGCCTCTTTCATTTCCTCCCCGGCTCCAGCAGAAAAAGATCCCTATTTATTTTTCAATCCTGCACACACTCAGCGCCAGCAGGTGAAGGCTGCACACCACGGTGCTAATGCCACAGTCACATCCTGCTGCTGAGCTGCAGGAAGAGCTCTTGTAAGGAAACTGACCCAGCCAGAGTTCGTGCTGTTTTTAGCGAGTTCAGAAGCATTGCTTAACGAAGCCTTGGGATTCGGTTGCCTCCAGAAATATGAGAGGATTTCTGTTAGCCAAAGGCAAATGGCGATGAATGCCATAATTAAACACTGAAAAGTATCACAGTGGACTTTTCCATGAACAATCCAGTTTTGTGTTTTAATTTCATAGAATAGAGCGGGAATGCTTCTTCAGAAATGGAAACATGTTTCCCATCCACCTTGACTTTGTGACTCTGTTGTTTTGGCTGTCTAATGAGGGTCTTTGAGCAAGTGGGGTATGGCCTATGAATCTTTGCAAAGCTGTAATGACCACCAGGGGTTGCATCCATCTTATTCACCAGAGAAGTCAACTAGTGGTTCTGAGCATCTCTCTCTACAAATGGAAAGAGGAGAATATGTTTTTCATTATGTTGGGAGTTTTTTATTATGACTTTCAAACAAGATCCTCAGACTGTAACATTCATTTCAGAGAGTAACATTCCTTTTTCCATGTTTGCAGCTGGAGAAACAGGCCAAAACTAATAAGCACTACTCCTTCCTTCATTTGCAAAGGATACTTTGATGGTTACTGCTCAGGAAAGAAGATTGGGATCAGAGATGGAAAATAATGTGTTTCTAGAGTGAGAGCAAAGTCTCAAAGTACTTGGTCAAGCTCTTTTGTTGTTGTTAATTGTCACCCAATATATATATTTCCATAGGTTTTTAGAGAGAGTGGATACATGATATTCCTGATCAAGCCGAGCATTGATAGAGGGAGGGAGGAAAGGAGAGGGGGAGAGAGAGAGAGAGAGAGAGAGAGAGAGAGAGAGAGAGAGAGAGAGAGAGAGAGAAAGAGAGAAGCATTGATGTGGGAGACACATCAATTGATTGCCTCCCACCCCAACCCCACCCACCAACCAATGCTGAGGATTGAGCCTGGAACCAACGTTTGCACCCTTGACCAGAATCAAACATGAGACTCTTCAGTCCATGGGCCAGTGTGCGAACCACTGAGAGAAACCAACTAGGACTAGACAGTCTTTCTAACTAGGAAACCCCTGATGCATTGACCAAGTCAATTCCCCATATTTTTTCCCCCTAGGATGTTCTCATCCATAAACCCCAGAGGTCACTTTGCTTGGCACTTTGAAGGTATACTGTGGGGATTCATTTGTGTTGGGGTTTTTAAGTTAAAAATTTTGAACCAAAATGTGGTTCTTGGAACTAGGAAGGTAAAAAGGATGGTGCTTATGGTAGTCAAAAAGCCTGAGTTTGACCCTGGACTTGCTTGCTGAGTAATAATCTTAGAAATTATTTAACTTCTCTGAGATTAATTTTCTTATAATTGGTCAAAATAAAAATTCCAACTCTTAGAGTTTTGGGAAGCAATAGTGCATTGAGTTTTAGAATATGGTGCTTATGTTGGAATCATTTATTCTTTGTAAATAATTAGCTGTGTGCTAGTTTCCTATCCTCTCTCAACCTTAGTTTCTTCTTAGGCAAAACAGTACTTACCTTTAGAAATTTTGGAATTATTGAATGAGATAATCCAAAAACAAATTTAGGATAGCATTCTAAACATAACCCTTTTTTGTTGCCTATTAATCTTTTTTTTAAATATATTTTATTGATTTTTTACAGAGAGGAAGGGAAAGAGATAGAGAGTTAGAAACGTCGATAAGAGAGAAACATCAACCAGCTGCCTCTTGCACACCCCCTACCGGGGATGTGCCTGCAACCAAAGTACATGCCCTAGACCAGAATCGAACCTGGGACCTTTCAGTCCACAGACTGATGCTCTACCACTGAGCCAAACCAGTTTCGGCTGCCTATTAATCTTAATCTTATAATTATTATTACCTAAACATGAAATGAAATAATGGCTAAAAAGTGTCATGTAAACTCTGTTGAAATTACTTTCTAGACTCAAGATGGAGACACTTCTGCCCAGAGTGTCATGTCAGCAAACTAAAACATAGATAACTTTCTTGTCCATATCAATGCTCGGCTTGATCAGGAATATCATGTATCCAGTCAGCCATTTCCTAAGCCCCAAAGCCTGCGCCTTCTCACTCTAAACAAGCTTGACTAAGTGGCCTCAGTGGTCAGGTATTTTATATATTTCTCTTCCTTGTTCTTTGTTTTTTACTAGTGGCCTGATGCATGAAAATATGCATGGGGGTGTGTCCCTCAGCCCAGCCTGCAGCCTCTTTAATCTGGAACCCCTTGGGGTATGTCTGACTACTGGTTTAGGTCAGCTCTTTGATCAGACCTAAACCTTTAGTCAGACATCCCTTTCACAATCCGGGACTGCTGGCTCCTAACTGCTCACCTCCCTGCTGGCCTGCTGGCCCCCAACTACCCTCCCCCCCTCCCCTCGGCCTTCTCGCCCACAATTGCCCCTCCCACCGGCCTTCTAGCCCTCCACTACCCCCCTTGCTGGCCTGCTCTCCCCCAACTGCTGGCCTGCTCACTGCCAACTACCCACCCCTCCTGACCTGATGGCCCCTAATCACCTCTGCCTCAGCCCTGCCACCATGGCTTTGTCCAGAAGGTCTCCCAGTCTAATAAGCATATTTTCTTTTATTAGTATAGATTCTATAAAAGCACTCCCCTCCTTTAGCCACAATTTGTAGTTCTCTGAAAGGAGAGCCTGCTTCATGAAGTGTCACATAAAATATGCTTATATTACCTACATCATTTTCTTTATAATTATTTGAAAAACTTTAAAGTTCTATTGCATTATTGCATAAAGTTTGATATTGATAGAACAATGTAATTCAGTGTCATTTAAGCCTGTTAGAAACCTGTTAAAAAAGGTAAAATTGAAATTTGCGATGAATGGGCATTGCTAGAAGTATGTTTGACTCATCATTTTATGAAACTAGGTTCTATAAGTGTACCTTTTCCAAATATTTGGTTTATGCTTATAAAAGTCTAATCAAGATCATGCCCAAATAGAATTTTATACAACACTCAATGCTTTATTTATTAAGCAAATAAATTTCAACTTATACTCTGCACTTATGTCCTCAAAGTCATAAGATTTAATCACTTAAGTCAAGTATGGTGACACCTTATTATATGGCAATGTAGAGTAATAAAGGCAAAGTTTCTAAGTAACTAAAATTTTACCATTTAACCAAACTTTTTCAACTGCTTTATAAGAAAACTTTGTATATATCATTTAAATTTCTGCTTTCTTAAAAGTTTATATTGTAATGTGAAATTTTCCAATGATGCAAAATGAGCATTATGGCAATTAGAATTGCATTAAGTTCTAATTGGGTATGTTTTTTTTTTTTTTTTCTTCATAGGATAACTGTCAACTGCCACTTCCAGGGTTGCTGTGCTTGCTTCATATAGCTGTCTGCCCTCTTATTTGCTGCTTCTAATCTGCTGAGCTATGAGAAGTAAAGTGACCAAGACATTTAGTTGTGGGTATAAATGAAGAGAATATTCTGTATTACAAAACACTCAACTTTCAGCACTAGGGACTTGAACAATTATATCAGGATTTAGGGGTTTCTTTTCTTTGTTTCCTGAATCTCAACTGCTCTAATAATTATTGACATTTTCAGGGGGAAAATGATTTCCTGGTATATAAAGAACCAAATTACAAAATATTGAAGGTTTAGGAACTCTCTGTGAATAAAAGAAATTATAAATTTCCTGATTATCTATAAACAATGTAATCTTATGAATTTTTTATAATATAATATTATCTATACTAATAAAAGAGAAAGATACAAATTGACCATACCTTCACAACGCCCACCAGACAATCAGGCGTATGCAAATTAACCCAACAAAGATGGCGGGTTAATTTGGATATGCAACTGCTGGGTGGCCTGGGGCGGGGCAGGATGCTTGCGTTGTCACCATAGTGATGAAGTAGGTGTTCTGCACTGCCCCAGCAGTTATGGGCCTCTGGGCAGTGTTGGGAGGCAGAAAGGTGGCTCCGGGTTGGAGGTAAGGTAGTGCCAGCATCCAGGGGAAGGAAGGCCTATTCTTGCATGAATCTTAGTGCATTGGGCCTCTAGTTTAACAATCATGGGTACTACATGCTTTTATGAACTTTATGTATTTATTTTATTTTATTTAGCTAATGTTTACATACAAATATTAATTTATTAAATGCCATGGATATTTACACGCATATACTCATTCAATCCTCAAAATTATTATTAATTCAATTTATAGTCTGTGAAGTTCTGTAATTTGCTCAAGTTCTCTCAGCTCTCAAGAGGTAGAGCCAGTACCTGAAGGCATGGTGGCAGGTGTATGCCTTTAATTATATGATCTTATACTATAAGCATTCCAGTAAACAGCCAGCAATAGCAATAGAATCCATTTACTTTGAGAATATGAATCCAATATTTGTTTCATCTAGTGACTCAGGACAAAAGTGAGATGAGCCTCAGACCAGCAAAACAAAACAAAACAAAACAAAAAAATCTTTGAGAAATCTTGTCATTTAAAAGGAAGAGAAGGAAGGTTTGGAAGTAATTGTTATGAATGTAAAGCATCTACTTTCACTCTCTGATTTGACTTCATTTAGCTCCTAATCTGGCCAACAGAACATGATATGCCAGGTTTTCAATGTTTTGATATTTAATGTAGATCCATAGCCAAATCTCTGGAATTGGGTTAGTTACTGATTCAAATCTAGGTGCTATAGTCTGACTTTGGGGAACATAAATTGCCTCAAAAGTTTCCTTTTTAGTGAATTATTCCAAAAATAGTAAGTAGTAATAGTATATAGTAATAATAATGCTTTATATGATTATTTGGAGACTAAAATAAAATAGATCTTAGCAGATTGTATGGCATGTATTAGTTGATGTCAATGCTTGTTATCATTATCACCATTTAAAATTTTCTAATATGTTTTTTATTTATTTTCACAGCGGAAGGGAGAGGGACAGAGAAATAAACATCGATATGAGAGAGACATAGATTGGCTGCCTCCGAAACACTCCCTACTGGGGATTGAGCTTGCAACCTGGGCATGTGCCCTGACTAGGAATTGATTTGTGACCTCATTCATAGGTCAGTGATCAAGCCACTGAACGACACCAACCAGGCCATTTTGAAAATGCATTTCATGGAAAACTGGCACTAAAGTACCTCAGTAAAAACAAGAGTATTTCTGTCAAGTCAGTTTGGGAAATAAAATAATACCTTCTTTAGTTCCTTCATAAAGAATCACAATGTATGTTGTGATAGGAAAAGCATTTTAAAATTCTGCTTTAGTAATCATGTTTAACCCTATTTAGCTCAATAGTTGCCAAACTTATTTGTCCATAAAAGTTGTGTTGGTATGGTGTGTGTGTGTGTGTGTGTGTGTGTGTGTGTGTTGTGTGTGTGTGTGTGTGTGTGTGTGTGTGTGTAATATCTACTTTACAAAACTAAATTTTTAAGCAACATGTTACAAGGAACTGCTGCCCCTCATTAAAATTACTGAAATGGGAGTGATAGGAAATATGTGGAGACTAATGTGGAAATTCAAAGTCTGAATAATATTAGTAAGGATCAAATATTAGCATGCCTACTGACAGGGCAAAGGCACTTGGAACTTAGATCCTCTGAAGGTGAATTCGTGTTACTAGGAGGAACACTTTGGTTTGATCCTCTGAAATATAATAATTTCTACTATCAGCATCATCATTATATCACCACCATCTTCATCATCATTGCATAATCACTATTTCCTTATATTCAGTGATTTAATTTATATCAAGCATGCTGCTAAGTGATATTTTTTTTAGTCATTACAGCCACCCTGTGAGATAGGCATCACAACTCCACTTTTTTTAAAAATCAGGTTACATGCCCCTCTTCCCAAAGGGACTAAAGATGGAATATACTTTTGTGCTCCAACTGTCCTGGATAGTAGCTTGATTCATTGCTACTGGGGATAATTGCCAGTGAGAAAATTATAGCAATAGCTCACCTGGGGGTGAGCCAGGATCTGTGTGACCAGGTGTGCCCTCTTAGGAGATGAGTTTCTGCAATAGCTGTACCTTCTGTGTGTACACAAGACAAATGCCCCCTCCAAGGCCCAGGCTGAGGAACCTGAAAGCAGCAGGAGGGAGCCTGGCTCACTAAATGATGGTGATCCCTTGGCTTCTTCCAAGCACAGTCTCTTTCTTTTTAATTTCTGAATAATAAAGCTGAACTCCAGGATGCTCCTAACATTAGGGGCTGTTATAGTTTTTCATGGGGAAATGAAGGAACCAGACTTAAACCCAGGGACCATCATTTAATACCCAATATGAGAAGGACAGAATTATGCAGGACAGGGTCTACACATTATACCTTATGCAGCAAATCTGCTGTCACCTATTATCGCATGGTCCAATGGCTAAGAATGGTTTTGGTATTTTAACATGCTTACATAAGTAACTATATAATATTCTCAATTTTTGTTTCTCGACACATAAAGCCTAAAATATTTACTATCTGACCCAGCTGGTGTGCTCAGTGGTTGACCATTGACCCAGTAACCAGGAGATCATGGTTCCATTCCTGGTCAGGGCACAAGCCCGAGTTTCAGGCTCTATCCTCAGTAGAGGGCATGCTGGAAGGAGCAATCTCTCATCATTGATGTATGTCTCTCTCTCTCTCTCTCTCTCTCTCTCTCTCTCTCTCTCTCTCTCTCTCTCCTCCTTTGCTCTCTAGAATCAATAAAAAAAATCTATTAAAAATATTTAGTATCCACCTTGCACAAACAAAAAACATATAGCTTCCAAAATTAAGATGGTGCTGGACATTTATTTAAGATATCTGATTTAAGATATTAATTGCACAGACTTTTACCTAATATCCTCAAATAAAAAACAAATCAAGAGTGAACTCAGTTTAAGCATTTTTGTGGAAGAAGAGGTGCTATTGTCTACAGTAAATGCTAACTCTGGAAGGAACCCCAGAGAATGATCCATCAGGGCTTTATTCCAAACCCAGGTAACCATGATGGTACTACTTCTTTCTGCCCTCACTCCCCCATACTTGCTAGGAACTGGAGTGGACATGTGCTAAGTTATGTCTATCAGATTCATCTTTTTAATGGATTAAATATTTGAATTATAGGTAGCATCTGAGTGTGGGTAGATTTTAGGCACAGTTAGATATTCTTGCTCTATGGACCAGTCATTGCAAACGTGCACAGAGAGGTCAGAAAAAGTTAGTCCCAAATGGAGAACAACATAAGCAGAGGGCAGAAGACAGTCAAGCAGAGAGACCATATGTGGTTATCCACAGATCTCTAGTCTTACTTTCAGGAGGCGATACTGCTGCTCTCCAGGAGGGTAGCCACTCACAAACTGTTAAAATGTGGCTAGTCCAAATTGAGTTGTACTGTATAAGTAAAATATACACCAGATTCCAAAAACTGAGAATGAAAAAAATAATGTGAAATATCTCAATATTTTACACTTATTCAATACCGAAACCATAGTATTTTGGATTAAAGTTAATTTCACCTATTTCCTTTTACACTACTAGAATATTTTAAGTATAAAGTAAGCTTCTATTGGACAGAGCTGCTTTAGAGATCCAGCTACTTTGATTCTGAGAAATAATGCTACCTCTAAATCCTCCCATAGCCCCATTTCTTTTTTCTCTTGCTGAAGTTAGATCAAGTTAGTTTTAGTTAGTGCATGGGAACAAAAGACCCTTTGATAAAGCAATGAGCCTTTTAAATATGTCAAATTTAAAGTACATATCTCAGGCACTGAAAATATTTTGTCCAATGAAGTAATTTACCAGGGCTAAAGCCTGTACATGTCATTCCTTAATATAATATTAAATAATATTAAAAGCTACCATTTGTTTGGGTTCTACATTGGGTCATATGCTCTTTTTTTGGTGCTACTTAATAAAAATGCAGCATCACTCCGTTCACAGAAGTGAAAATGGAAGCATTGAGACTGCCCAAGGTGGTAGAGCTGATGGGTGGTAGAGTGGATTTCATGAGATATCCTCTGCTCTTGACCTATGGACTACCTCAGTCATGTGTTGGGGGTGTTTATGTCAGTGATAGGGTGATGATATGACCATGTTGACTTAGTGAGCTAGTATAGGGCTTATAATGGGCAGAGAAGGTTCTGAGACCTTCCTAGGAGAAGAGACGAAAAAAGTCTGGCTGGAAAAAAGGAAAGAAACGTGCTTCCTCTTCCCTGTGCTGTGCTCAGTTTGGGAGGCCTGAAGAAATTGCAATACCTTGCGAGAGTGCTGGGAGGCAGAAGGACTGTCAGCTAGCTGTGGGAGCCTGAGAGGACTCCCTTTGAATAAGGGTTGGCCTCACAATTTCCTGCTTTCCTGGCTGCCTCTGATGCTGCTGCACTCACATCAAGATGGACTCTCTAGTGAGAATCTGTCCCCAGTGCTCAGAATGGAACCCTGCTTTTCAAGAAAACTTAATTCACATCATATGGGGGAACAAATTACTCCCAGATAGTAGTTTATTTTCTTTGGCTCTCAACCTATGAGAGCCAATAATAAAAAATCTTAATGATGATAATGATGCTATAAGACATGCAAAGTCTTCATATTCTTATTCTTGCAGAAGACCATTTAATAATCCTAATTTTACTGCATATTTCTGTTGGCTAGACAATTGTTTGTTTTTCTTCATCATATTCTTTTGTCACTGGTATAGTGAGTTTCCAGATGCGTACTATACTCTGTGTTTAATTATCTACGGAAACAATTGCATTAACTATGTTAGCACTTGAGAAATAAAGAGAAATAAAGTTTTCAAAGTAAAAAAAGAGTGATAAGATTGTATTAAGTGGCATTTTCAATTTTTTGGAAATGCATATTGAAATTGTTAGAGGATAAGCTGAAACCTTTATAAAAACAAGCAAAGGCAAATAACTTCCCTCTCTTGATGCTGTATAAGTTTGGGGCAACTCTATTGCTCTGTGATTTTTCTTCTGGTAAATGAGTTAAAATGTGAGTGGAGCCTGGCTCCATATATAAAATCACACAGGCCCTTATGTTAACCTTTTTAATCTAACCCTCATAGATGACATTGACATGGGTGGAAAAACCCTCTCTGAAACCAAAACTTGTAGGAAATGCTTCAAGAACCTCCCCACACATCTGTTATGTCTGCCTTGAGGATGTTTTAGATGCACAGGATCCAAGAAAATCCTCAGCCACCTGAAGGAATACCCTTTATGCTCCTTTTGTTGACCTGTCCTTTCAGATACCATCCACTCTACTGGATGGCTCTTAGTCTATTCCCTCCGGAAAATCAGGAGACAGGGTTCTGCTTTATAACTGCTCAGACCTTTCTCCTCCAATTTTGCAGCCAGAATCCATGTATGTTTAACATGCTAAGTGGGATCAGCCCTCTGAATCCCAAATGAATGTTTTATGATGTCCAAAGATCCATTTTATGAATTTCCAAATTTTCTCTTCTTCTACGTATCCGTATTCTTTTTTAAGGCAGGTGTGAACTAGGTGAGTTTAATCACTTTGCAGTACTTTAGGGATTAAACTTGAGGCTCTTCTTGCAGACTGGAATTTCAGTCTCCTCTTTCCTTCTCCTCCTCCCCTTCTCTCCCTCTTCTTCCTAAATCCCTCACCCTCATCCCCACACCAGGGCCTTTGGGGCAACTCTATTGCTCTGTGATTTGACTTTCTTCTGGTAAATGAGTTAAAGTATGAGTGGAGCCTGGGTCCATATTTCCTCTCTTAAATGTAAAATCAAACTCTGAAAAAAATCAGTCCACAGGAAAAAGTAACTTCAAAAGCTAGGGCTCAAGTTCCACAAATTTCTTGAGCTCTCATCTGCTCCCTCAGCAATGCACCCCTTGGGCCATTGGAAGTATAACATTCCAAAAGGCCCAGGGGCAGGGATCTTCTGAGTTGTTTAAAGGGAAAGATTCTCCTCTGAGGATATATTTTCATTGATTTGGACAGGGAGGAGAGAAAAAGAAAGAGAGAGAGAAAGAGAGAGAGAGAGAGAGAGAAAGAGAGAGAGAGAGAGAGAGAGAGAGAGAGAGAATGGCAACAATGTGAGTGAAAAACATCCATCTGTTGCCCCAACCTGGAATGGAACCTGGAACCTAGGTATGTGCCCTGACCGGGATTCAAACCAGCAACCTTTTGGTGTACCAAACACAGCTCCAAGCAACCAAGCCACAGGCCAGGGCAAGGCCATTCTTTTTACATACAGAAAGTTGACACTCAGGTTTCTAAATAGGCCCATTGGACTCAAATTACTATGGTTCTGATTGGTCTGAATCGCTCACACAGTTCTGATTGGTCAGTATTATGCATTCTGATTGGGTGTTATGGAGCGGTTCTGATTGGATGGGGCAGGTCTCAGTGCATTTTTGGTAAGATGAAACCAGGAACTCCTTTATACTTGACTCATTGGGTTTGAAGGAGCAGGAGATAAGGCAGGAAACCAGTAGTTTAGTAAAAAAAAAATTATCCTCGTTGTACAGAATATGCTAGAAGCCCCTGACAACAGATAACCACTAGATTCTTTAAGAAATGTATGCTCTCCGTTGACTCCGGGGAGTCCATCTCAGCAGGTAAATTCTTTCTTAGGCATCACAACAAATGAATCTCTCTTCCTGGGGTCCACGGAAGCAATGGGTTCTGGTAACTTGTCATGACTATACATACAGCTGTTTGCAAGAACCATTTGGAAGCCTTTGGCCTTTTCTGCAGAGAGTATGCTTTGCAAATATATAGGTGTCTTTGTAAGAGTAAGCTTTGCAAATACATAGGTGTCACCATAGTAAATGGTGACTTGGTAAGAGAAATGGAAGAGGATTTTCTAGTTTTCAGGATCCGCCCATATCCAAGAAGTTGGGAAATGTGGATAATGAAAACAAACAAACAGTTTTTATTTTCAGTTTTGTTACCATCAGTGTGTACTGAGTGTAGTGAGTCTCTATGAATGTCCTCCTCTTTTTTTCATGTTTCTCTGTAATTCAGACGCAGCTTTTACATTGTTCATGTTGCCCTGCAGCTTTCGACCTTTGCTTAAATGTATGACCACCCTTGCACCATAGGCTTTTGCTAATGAGTCTCCTGTTGCTTTGATATCTACAAATTGTTTAACCTAATTAAATTTGGAAACCTGGCTATTTTAAGTTCTTGGCCCTGTGGTAGTAGTGTTGTTCATGCTGGATTGTCCCAAGTAGATCCCAGGAAAGGATCTGGGGTGTTTATCCAAGGTGTCCCTTTTGATAAACTTGAACCGTGCAGGTGTTGGGACATTCAAGTAGTTGCTAGTGAAGAGGCTATTCTACGCAAGCAGGACCAAGGGCAGACTTAGGACCGAAAAGAGCAGGAGCTTTGATTTCAACTTTAAGTGTACACAAAATAATTCAATTAACTATTGGAGGAAATACACCACATGAAACATATGCAGTTGCAAATCACATAGCACTTTATTACTCACACATGTTCCTGGTGCTGCGGGTACAGGCTTAAAGGGAATCCTGGTGGTGCTGTCCTCTGGGGTCCTGCAGCTGGGCTGGTACGGTCCGGATGCAGGGGAACAGTGTTCCTCACCGGAGAGCTCAGTATGATTTCAATCAGGAGGTACTAGCCATTCTTCTGTCATCAGGTGGGGAGAGGAGCCTTGAGCCGCATAGCTTGCCAGATTGACAAAAGGACGTGCCTTTGTGACTGTCTCCACAGGCGAGCACTGTTAGCTGGCCGGGACCTATTTTTAAAGCCTCTTTCGTACCCGCAGTAGTTCAGATGGCTATCAGTGAGTTATGTCAATGCATACATGGTAATGTCAAACAAGGCGAGGGGCTACATGTGGTTATCAAGGGAGAATACATCATTCACACCTATGGTTATCTTAGCAAGTCACTCTGAGTTAGTAATTGAAGTTCAAATCCTTGTCTATGGGGTGTACACACTTCAGGGCAGTGGGGAATGTGTCCTTAATATCACACTTAAAGTTTCAAGAAAGTTAACTCAAACATTTAAAAACCTTTTTAGTATTTTAGATGTTTTTAAAGGTGTGTTTTTTTTTTATTAAACATTTCTATATATTACTACAACATGGATTGAATTCCACTGTGTGTCTGGGTGCACAGGAGCTACCATTTCTGATTGACTGTCCAGAGAGCCCTACCTCAGCCTGGCCTTACCCTTACAGCATTCTTATCTCTAAAACTCTCACCGTCTATTACCCAAAACAACCCAGAAAAAAAGAATGCCTTTTTACTAGGCCTTCCTCAATAAGGATTTAATGACTTGGCTGGTAACAAAATTTGTTTTTAGGAACTTACTACTCAAAGATAATACGTTTTCACTTTATTGGATTCTTCCATGCCTCAATATCATGGAGTGATTTATTGTGAGACCTTTATGGCTCATGAGGGATCGCCAGAAGAATACATTTGAGACTTGAAGAGTCCTTTTCATAGTCTGCAAAACGTAGCAGAAAGAAAATTTCTAACTCCTTTTCTGCCAAAGTATTATCCTATTTTGTGGAATTCACTATAAACTTTATCATCAAAGTTAAAACCAATGACATGACTGCTTGGGATATTTGACTTTAATGAACTAAACATAAAATGAAATATTATTCATACAGATGGTGACTAGACTCTCATTATTTATAAATGTGAGGCCATCTTTCAAACTGTCAGGCTACTTTCATTGGCCATACTCACTACCAGTGCTTAGTGCAATATGGCTAACTCTCCTGTGACAAGGTGATGAAACTTAAACACTCTAAATTCCAGTCTCAAATCATACCCCTTATAACACAGGGCTGGCAGAATGGATCGATAAGATAAATGGCCTGTCATTGGAAAATTCCCACATTGATGAAAACAATTCCCTATGGGCTTTAGGATTGTTGAATAAAAGGGACAATATATGGAAGTACTAAATTAGTTAAAACAAATAAAAAAACAACAAAGACAGACATGTTTCTGTGTAAGTGTGTGTGAGTGATAGCAGATACCATACTACCTATGATTCTAAAATACATTTTCTAGCTTTTATTTATTTTATCAGAAGAAGAAGAAGAAGAAGAAGAAGAAGAAGAAGAAGAAGGAGGAGGAGGAGGAGGAGGAGGAGGAGGAGGAGGAGGAGGAGGAGGAGGAGGAGGAGGAAGAGAGAGAGAGAGAGAGAGAGAGAGAGAGAGAGAGAGAGAGAGAGAGAGAGAGAGAATATGAGGGAGAATGAGAGAGAATTCATTGGTTGATTCTTGTATATGCCTGACCAAGTATTGAACCTGAAATCTTGGTGGATCAGGATAACACTCAATCCAACTGAGCTGCCTGGCCAGGCCATTTTTCCAAATTTTAAAAATCTCAAAAATTGGGATATCGAATGGTCATTTTGCCATTAAAGCACTACATCAGAATAAGTAGCATTTTTTCCCTTTTAAGGAGAACATATGACAATGGGTGAATTTTTCAGTGGAACACAGTAGAGAATCCTGGAAAGTAGTAGGAAAACAGATGGATGCAAGAACCAAGAGAAAGCCAATAAAGGAGAAATTCTTGTCACTGATGATTGTAGCACTTTGTTATTCTGTTGACAAATCTGATTCACACTCACACTACAGCAGAGATGGTTACTACCAACTAAAATGTTCTCTAAATTTCAATAATATAGGTTGTGGGGAAGTATCAACTCAGGAGGAGATCATACCTCCCAGTGTCACCTCCATCTCCTCCTTGCATTCAGGGGAGATCATGTGATTCTTTTTCCCTTTAGACTATGAGCAGACATGATGATTATCTCATCTAAAAAGAGTTTTGAAGACATGGGTATATCTTTTTCAGATCCTCTTGTTACTTTTATCAGTTGGATGAAAACAATGATATGAAGTTTTTTTTTTTCCTTTAAAATATAATATATTTTATTAATTTTTCACAGAGAGGAAGAGAGAGGGATAGAGAGTTAGAAACATCGATGAGAGAGAATCATCGATCAGCTGCCTCCTGCACCCCCCCACTGGGGATGTGCCCGCAACTAAGGTACATGCCCTTGCCCGGAATCGAACCTGGGACCTTTCAGTCTGCAGGCCAACACTCTATCCACTGAGCCAAACCGGTCCCGGCTGAAGTTTTATTTGGTTAGTGAGTCAAGTAATGTGAAGGTGCTGGGCTTCCATAACATTAAGTCAAGAAAAGCTACCTGTCAGCCAGAAACGCCTACTTTGAACTCTTGCAAATACAACAGAAGTTATATTTGAAAAATTGTTATAGCAGTTGGTATTACACTGACTAATACATTCACATTACTCCCAGGTACCAATTATAAGATATTAAATTAAAAGTTAGGTGAACATGGAAGTTGAGAAGGAGGCTTACTTTTTTATAATGTTGAGCTAAAAGAAACATTTAGGAGATACTGATATGTCTAAAAACATTTGACAATCAGCCTTAAAGTAGAAGGAATGAGAAATTTATGATTCCAGAGGGCTTCCCTATGAACAATAGGTGGAAGTTAGAGAGGCTGAGATCAGCCTAATATAATGAACACATTTGAATCATTTGCTATATTCCAAATAACTGCCAAAAAAGCAACTCCTTGGCACTAATCTTTTTAGGCGGAAGTTGGGTGATCATTTAAAGGCATACACATGCTTTAGGCAGTGTGCAGGATAAATTATCTCTAAGGCAACACTCCTTTATGAGTGTCCATATGAGGATATTATGCATGTGTAAGTGGCATTTAGCTTTGGTGGAAGGGGATGTTAGTACTGAGACAGTGTCAGTAACAAAGACCAAAATCTTCTGTATGGAAACATGATTATAGAAAAGCAGAGGAAATGAATGCTTTCACATTTTCTTGATTAAATGGGTTTATTTCTAAGTTAAGATAGTATAGTGGAAAATTATCATTAATAGGAAATCGTTCAGTCAACACACATTTACTAGCTCCTTAGTAAGTATGGAACAAACCAGAAAGAAAGTTGGAGGGGAATAAGCCCAACATTTTCAGTTAGGAGATTCAAGGTCCATTTCTGCCTCCTATTGGCTATGAGATTTTAGTAATTACAGTAATACATCTTTCTGGTACTCTGTTAAAAATAACTTTGTATTACATTTAATGCATACTTAAGTTAAAAATTTGCACAACTTTGTAACATTGAGTGAACATTACCATTACTTTTGAAATCAGAGAACAACTGATAAAAATTTTAAGTATTCTCTTCCAAAAATTATTTAGGAATAGATAAAGCAGACTATTTTAATATTTAAAGATTTGGAATTTTAAAGATCCCTATCTTAAATATTGGGATTATAGGGCATACCTGTACAAGGATGAGGGTGATTAGAGCTAGGGAGTAGAGAGGATGTCTGAGCAGATAATCCTGGGCCACAAACAGCTCCACAAGATGGAAGCCCCGTAGGAGGGGGAGAAACAGTGCCTTGACTATGCTTGTATTTTGAAAGATGAAGCATCTTAAGAATTCACAGGTGTAAAGGAGGAGAATCCAGGACCAACATTTTTAGTCTTTTCCTCCATCATGCCATCTAGCCCACACAATAACCCTGTAAGGCTGGTACTGAATTATTGGCCCATTTGCAAATCAAAATGCTGAGAAACAGGTCATCCAACTTGTACATCCCAGAGGTGGGACTTAAAAATACTTTGTATGATTCTCACACTCTTGTTCTTTCCTTTGCAGCAACTTGATTCAGAAATAGCCTGTAATAGATGGAAGTGTCTTCCACTATCTGCCAAAATAAATTAATCATAAAAAGAAGAAAATTTATGAAGTCTGTTTACAAGTATTTGCTTTGCATTTTATACATGTTGGCATTGGCTAAAAATACTCAATAACATTCTACTTTTCTCCTTCTAAGGAAAAGACAAAATAAAAGTTCAGTTAGGCCAATGAAGTAACTGGTATCTCTTAACATTAAAGGAGCTACTTATTTCTGGGCATGGAAGTAGGACATAGTAGAGGGTGTGGTCATTGGAGCCAGTGACTAGTGTGTTTTATGTTCATTCATGATTTTCTTTAGTGGAAAATTTATTTAAAGTAATGGGTAAAGCCTTATAAGTTGGTTATAAGGGCTGTCAAATGTAGCAAATAAAAATACAAAAGATCCAGTTAAATTTGAATTTTAGATTAAAAATGAATACTTTTAAAAATATATATTCCATTGATTTTTTTACAGAGAGAAAGGGAAAGAGAGTTAGAAACATCAATGAGAGAGAAACAACTGCGCCCACAACCAAGGTACATGCCCTTGACAGGAATCAAACCTGGGACCCTTCAGTTGGCACACAGATGGTCTATCCACCGAGCCAAACCAGTTAGAGTAAAAAATGAATACGTTTTTTACTATATCCCCAAGTTTTAGTATAATTATATCTTAAATTATTCTAAAATATTATTCATTGTTTATCTGAAATTCATATTTGACTCAACATCCAGTATTTGGCCTGGCATTCCTAATTGTAACTGATAGCCACCCACCTTGACTACCTGAATATAAGATCAGAGGAGAAATCTAAGGGTCAGGGATCTCAAAATCTAAATGCTGCTCAGGCCTCTCTGCTGACTTCTGCAGGGAGCTTGAACCTGGAGCACAGCCTAGAACTCCAGCTGTAGGCTCATCTCTCTTTCTTGCTAGTTGGTCATCTGGGTTGTTCAGAAGACTAAAAAGAATCCTAATTCAAAATGTCCTCTGTGATGACAGCCATTCTGACAGGTTTGAGGTGATACCTCATTGTTCTTTTAATTTATATCTTTCTGATTATTGTGACTTTGAGCATTTAAAAAAATATTTTATATGTCTCTTGGCCTTCTGTATGTTTACTTTGGAGAAGTGTCTGTTTAGGTCATTTGCCCATTTTTTAAAATTGGATTATTTGTCTTCCTTTTGTTACATTGTATGAATTCCTTATAAGTTTTGGAAATTAACCCCTTATCAGATTTATCATTTGTATATATATTCTCCCAGTCAGTGGGTTCCCTTTTAATTTTGTTGATGACAATTGCTGGCAAGGATATGGAGAAAAGGGAACCCTAGTACACTGCTGGTGGGAATGCAGATGAGTACAGCCACTATGGAAAACAGAATAGGGTTTCCTTAAAAAATTATAAATGGAACTGCCATTAGTCCCAGTGATCTCACTTCTAGGACTATATCCTAAGAAACCCAAAATACAAATCAGAAAGAATATATGCACCTCTATGTTCATAGAAGAGTAATTTACAATGGCTCAGATATGGATACAGGCCAAGGGCCCACCAGTAGGGGTGTGGATAAAAAAAAAAGCTGTGGTACATTTATACTAGGGAATACTATGCTGCAATAAGCAAGAAGGATCTCTTACCCTTTGAGATAACATAAAGAGACCTGAAGAGTATTACGCTAAGCAAAATAAACCAGGCAAAATAAACCAGTCAGAAAGACAGGGATCCCATTATCTCACTCATGTGGAATCCAATGAACAAAATAAACCTGATGAATAAAATAGATCCAGAGACATAGAAGCATGGTACAGACTGACAAATCTCAGAGAGAAGGTCTGGGGTGGGAGGGTGGGGAGAGATTAACTTGGGAATTTATATGCACACTAGAGGCCTGGTGCACAAGAATATAAAATCATGCACTGGGGGTGGGGGTTTCCTTAGCCTGCCTATGCACTCTTGCAGTCCAGGAGCCCTCCAGGAATGTCTGACTGATGGCTTAGGCCTGCTCCTAGACTGTCAGTTGGACATCCTTAGCGCTGCTGCAGAAATGGGAGAGGCTCCCATCACAGTCCCTGCACTCAGCAGCCAATGAGCCCAGCTCAGGGCTTTTGGCTGAGCAGTGTTCCCACTGTGGGAGCACAGTGACCCACAGGAGGCAGCTCCTGCATTGAGTGTCTGCCACCTGGTGGTCAGTGCATGTCACAGCAACTGGTCATTCTGCAGTTCAGTTTATTTACATCTTAGCCTTTTATTATATAGGATAAGCATAGCTCATGTACACAGACAATATGTGGTGAAGGCTTGGGAGGGGTGGGTGCAGGGTAAAGGGCATCAATAAGGAACAAAAGGGAGATATCTGTCATACTCTCAACAATAAAGAAAAATTTAAAATAAAATATTCTTTGTGGATACAGTTGAAGAGAGGAAATACTTGTACTTATCATTCATTATAAATAATAAAATCAATCCCTTAATTGTGTTCTCTGAAATAAATTTTCATTTTACATCTCTTGTGTGTTTTATGTTCATTCATGATTTATAAGATACTGTATTGATGTAGGAGTTAGCAGTTTTTTTAGAGGACAGAATAGTTGTGCTTATCTGTGAGACAATGGAAACAAAACATCTTGTTAATCAATCATGCTGCTAGCCACTTAGCCAGATTCTCCCCGAAGAGAATCTCTCCAGAGCCATGTCATTACTAAAAGAGACAATAAAAACAAACAAACCCGAAAGAGCCTGTTAACATAAGGGCTTCCACTTGCTGTTCTCCAAGGTCACAGCTGTTTGCTAAGGGAATGAAGTTTCAGTACTTGCTTCTTCAGTCGGCTTCAGCTTCCTGTCAAATCCCTGAATTACTGAGAATGATGAGTAAACATGCATCCAGCAGACAGGCAGGATCTTTGCTCAGTTAACCCTCCCCTCAGGAGGATGGAGTTTACAATGCTTTGGATCGGTCTGGGATGCCACTTGGGGAAAGACATAGTAGTGTTTGAGGCCGCAGATCTAGTGAGGGCTCCCAACACTGAATATTTGGGATGGTGAAATACTTCAGAAATTCTTTTACTTTTTTAATTTCTAAGTACTCCACATCATTTATATTACTTACACCCCAAAACAAACTACCATACTTAGAGGTTGGTTCAGGCATGACTGAGTTTTTTATTTTATTTTATTTTATTTTTTTAAGTTTAAGTGAGATAAACAATACTAATAACTAACAGCTCAGCAATGGCTCTTTATAGTTTACAAAACTTTCCCATTGAGATGATCATATTTTATCTTTTGATCGTAAGATAAAATAATAGTAAAAACAGCACAACTACAAATAAGCAGTTACAAATAATAGTAAAAACAGCACAACTACAATTAAGCAGTTACTATAAGCTTGGACTTGAGTGAGCATGATTATTTTACAGAAATGGAAATAATGGAAATATTAGTGGCTCAAGAACCACACCAGGCATTAGACCAGTGGGGTCAGACTGGACCCTAGTTCAGCAAACTCTATACTTGAGTTCTGCCTAAGAAAGAATTCAGTGTCAAGACTTAAATCATAAGATAACTCACTTGGAAAAATCACAGAGTTAGAAGAAGTAATTCACATAAGAAATGGACTTAGGCCATAAGTTATAGAGGTAGAGGAAAGGCCCTTGGACCTAGGGAGTGAGGAAGGCAATGGAAAGGAACAAGTAGGGGGGAGGTGAAGATGGAGAGGGGAGGAGGGAAGGGAAAGGTTCTGGCCTGCTCCAGGAGGGAGAGCACACTGGGTCCTCTGTCCTAAGGGGCTTAAGGGTGGAGATCTTAAGGGAGGCCCCAGGGTAAGAGCAATAGAATATTCAGCAGCTTTCCAGGTGTGTCCTTTCAGAGCCTGGGTCTCCACTGATTGGTTGGTCTGGGCTAGGGCGGGGTCATTATGCAGTGCAGCTGGTCCTGGCCTCAGTCAGCCCTGGGGTTGCTTATCCAGTTTCATTGTTTTTCTGGACCAGGAGCTGAAATACAGCTGAGGCCTAGATGCTCTTTCTAGGGAGGAAAGGTCAGGGGGTCCAAACTGCACGACCAGCTGAGGGGGGTGGAAAGGTCACCCTGGGCACGAGGTCCCTCCCTCCAGCTGTCCTTGGCTGGGCACCCAGGCCCATCGTCCTTGCTCTGCTCATGTCTGTCTCACTCCTTACCTCCGAAACGGGCTCAGGGAGGGGGATACATGTGCTCAAAATTTCATAGCGGGAAAGAAGGGAAGCCTGGATTTAAACCTCAGCATCTCAAGCTCTGCCTGGAACTGGATTTCCACAGAAGCCTTGGTGGAGGGCAGAGGTCCAGGATGGCTGCGGGAAGAAGGACACTGAGTTCGCCCTCTTCCAGGAGAAATCTCCAATACCTGGGCATATAGCCAGGAATTCCGCCTGCCAGACAACCGAGGGCTGGATGAATAGCTCCTGAACAAGAAACTAGAGAAAGAGATGGGATAGAGAAGGCTGCGAGGCCACGGAGCCACTTCAGGAGCTGCAAGACCCTGGCTGGAGGAGAGGTGAGGGTCATTGTGTAAGTTCCCCTCCCCTGGGAGAGGGCGGATGGGAGGTCTGTTTGAGTTCCCACTGCATTGCCCTGAGCCTTTTGCCTCATAACAAAGGGAGCAAGCAGTAACAATGGGGTGCCACCAAGTGCCTCAGGCACCCTAAACTCCTGCTGGGCTCCAACAGGCTTCCCCAGACTACCAGCCCCAGCAGAGGTCTCTGCCACCAGGCCACTTGGGTACCACAGACAGGAGGGGCTGTGGAGAAGGCTGGGAGCTGCAGGAGTTCTGCAGGGTCAGGAGGGCTGGTGAGCATTCCTGTGTCTGTCCCCCACAGCCTCTGCGGGTTGGTGGGGGCCCTGTCCTGGGTGCTCTGGCCCAGCAGGTGTTTCAGTGTGTCCTCAGACATAGGCCTGTGCCCACTGCCGCCCCAAACAAAGGGAGCAATCGGATCCATAGAGCATCCCTGTGTGCCCCTGGCCTCCCCACCTGGGGCCCTGGAGCAGGGTGGGCCAATGCCATGATGCCGCAGGCTCCACTCAGCTCCCAGCGGCCTGCCAACACCACTCAGCACACAGCCCGCAGAGCTGGCTTCCCCATCAGGTCAATTTGTAAGACTGGGAGAGACAGCTCTTCTGTCTGTCACATAAACAGATTTAGAAAGCCAAACAAAATGAAAAGACAGGAGAATATCTCTCAAATGAAGGTACGAGAAAAGTCCCCAGGAAAGAAAACCCCATGGAAAAGGAGGTAAGAAATTTACTTGAAAAAAAAAGGAAGGAAACATCTTTCCAGGCCACAAAGGCATTCCTTTAGTAAACCACTTTCCGGAATCATTTCCCCGTTTCCCTCTGCCTTTATGTGGCGGTGTTTGGCCAGGGCCTTGTCTGTGAGGTTCTGGGGACACAGACTCCAGTGGAGTCACCGGAGGAAGCACATGGAACCTAGGAGTTGATGTGCAAGGAGATCCTGTCAACACAACCTGGGGCAGTGCAGCTGGGAGAGAGTGGAGTTCAGTGGAGACACAGGACAGTCTCCTCTCTGGTGGACCGGGGTGGGAGGACACTCAGGACAGTGACAGAGGAGAGGAAAGGAGCTGAGTCCAGAATGAAGAAACAAATAGGCAAGTAAGGGCAAGGTTGTTTCCAGCAAAGGGAGCCGCAAGTGTTAAAAGCCATCAACACAGCACACTGCGAGTGCAGTTATGGCATCCCAAGGCATCAGGCATGACCTGCCCATGGAGGACTGGGGATGGGGCAAGCACAGAAGGTCAGTCACTAGGAAAGTGAGGGCTTGGGTGACTGGCATTCACTTTTCACCTTTCAGACAATAATGAGACATTGCATGGTTTCCAAATAAGCAAATGACAGGGTTATATTTATATTTTGGAAAGTGTTATCACTGAGAGAATAAATTTGGGTAAGGGCTGGTAAATTGAAAGAAAGAAAGCAAGCCCTACCTGGTTTGGCTCAGTGGATAGAGCATTGGCCTCAGGTTTGATTCTGGTCAAGGGCACATGCCTGGGTTGCAGGCTTGATCCCCAGTAGGAGGCCTGCAGGAGACAACCAATCAATGATTCTCTCTCATCATTGATGTTTCTCTCTCCCTCCCTCTCCCTTTCTCTCTGAAATCAATAAAAATATATTTTAAAAATGAAAGAAAGTAATTTTGTGGTTGTAATATTGGTTGTTAATTTGGATGTCATTCCTCTTTAATTTAAACTGATAGGAATATCATCAAAAGGACTGACTAAGCATTTTATTATTATTTTTTTTAGATCATTTTTTCTGAGGTCTGTCCTAATTTGTTTTTATTGAAATTTGGTCTTTAACTTCTATGGAGCACTTATTTGGTGTCAGGAATTGTGCTGGTGAACACTGTAGTTACTTCGTATTTTACAGAAAAAAGGGATTGAGATGTGGGGAGGTTAAGTAGCTTGCCCAAAGTCACACAGTTCGTTAGTAATAAATCTGAGCTTTAGGTGGTGGGTCTGTAGAGCATTTGCTCCATGTGCCATTTTTAAACGACATCATCCTGTTGTTGCCTGGGAATAAGAGCTTGAAGTGCATTTTATTCACAGTCTGGAGGCCAGAACACAGCACCGAATACCTCTCTCTTTGCCTGCCTGTGCATACTTGGCCACACTCTCCACGTGAAATCAAAGCCATCTTCTGGGTTTTAGCAACCATTTCCACAACACCCAACCTTTTCCGCCCAGGCACTAGCATTGACCCATGCCCACAGAAAGGTTGAAAACTATAGAATAAAATGCAGATTTTTATAGTTGAAAATTTCCTTGGGAACATTTGCTTCATTGTTTCCCAGCAGGATCTCCAAGGCACAACATTACTGCAGGCTCATAATAGGTGTTAAATGATAAAAGGCTTTTGTGGCCAAATAATGAGGAAAACATTGAATTAAACATGATGGGACAGTTCTTTCCCTTCTTGGGTATTTCTTGGAATATTTAGTGCACACGAGGTGATTGTGAATATCTAAGATTTAACACAAGAGTGTTTCAATGCATTTGATCCCCCAAGTTTATTTTATTATTTTTTAGACACTAGCACATTTGACAAATGCTGCCAGCTCTATCTTTGCTTAACAAAGAAACTGCAGCTCAGAGAGAGGGACTTAGACAACTCCAGACCTCTCTTCTCCCCAAATTCTAAGTTATGCCACTCCTGCTCATGAGATGACCCCTTCATCCATTGCAGTCCGGGCATTGCCCCTCCTGTTCAGGACAGTGCAAGCAGAGGTGCTGCATTATGACTATTTTGCAAGCCCATTTCCCAAATAGACACAGAGCAAGAGGTGTGATACCCCAGCAAGAGAGAGAAATTCCTGTCAGCTTTTCCATCCCAAACGAGTCAACAGCGAATGCACTGAGTCCAGAACCTAAATTCCTGCTTTGCGCTTTCCAGTCCCAAAACTTCTGAGTGGCTGCTTTGGTGAATTCTGTTCATTCATTTTTTTTAAAGGATAGTTTATTGATTTTCAGAAAGAGAAGAAGAAAGAGGGAGAGGGAGAAGACGGAAACATCTACATGAGAGCACACATCTATGCTCCTTGTCCCTGAAATTTTAATCCTTATCCCTGAAATTCTGCTTTGTTTCCTTGTTATGATGAGAATGAACAGCTGGTCCATTTTGTTGACTCTGGTGCCAGGGCTCAATTGCTTTTCTGAGCCCCCAACCTCCCTTTTCCCCCAGACAGTGCCCAGCTCACTTTGTCTGGCTACTGTCTGACATGTTAGCTTCCACTACCTCAGCCCCCAGCTGTTCTTCTCTTTCATGCTATGGATTGTTCTTTGCCTTCGACTCAAACATGGTTTTGCACTTCCAGAGGGCTAATCTGTTTCCACAGCAACCTGTAAAAATAAGGTAATTTGATGCAAAAACTTTTGTTTTTTGTTTTTTGTGGGTTTTTTTTTTCTTTTTTTTTTTTTTTTTTTGCTAAAAGTTTTGCATTAGTATATAAATACATGTGCGCTTTTACAAAGTAACTTCACTAAAACCCTGGCCACATTTCCAGGGTTAACACCAGGGTTCTGTCAGCTCTTTGGCTTTTTAAACAATATATTTTCATTAGGAAATTACATAAGAAAACCTATAAGATAAAAGTTGTAAACAGTAAATAAGGGAATATAATGTCTTTCATGTCAATTTTAGTATGACCATATTTAACATATACACCCCAAAAGCTTTTAATAAGATAGTAATTGAAAATAGGGAGCATATAAAAATCACACTAGCTGATGGGATTATTTAGTTCTTCACTTTGGTGCTGTCTGTCTTTAATATTGGGTAGTTTTCAACAACATTTTTATTTTAGGTAACTTAAGTTAATATTTTAAACTTAGAAAAGTAAGTAAAAATATGCTTTCTAATAGGCATTAGCTATAGAACATTCTGTTTTTGTTGGACACTTTACATACTTGGAACACAGCAAGACCATACTGATAAAAATCTGAAAATTATGAAACATTTCCTGATATTTTGTGACTCTTAGAACAGAATCTAAAACTTTTATTTTTATTTTTAAAGCTGCTAGCCCAATGTCTGGAATGTAGCTAACATTCGTCAGACGCTTGGTTTGTTTTTGTTAGTTTTTTAATAGAAAAGGAAAGTATGTGTTAAAATATGTCTTCATGGCAGTGTTTGATATAATTACTCACAATTATTCACTCCCTCTTTCCCTGTGGGTGAGTATGCTTCCTGCCCCACTTCCACTAGCTTTGAACAGTTAAATGCCAGAGACTTTTAGAGATGTAGACTTCACTCTTGCGTCTCTGTCCTCTTCCATGCTCCTGCAGGTCCTTCACCTGGGTTTTACATGAGAAGACACAGGGAGCAGACCTGTGTCCATCTGCATACAGAGCAGAACTGCAGCCCACTTCTTGTGGCCCTCATGTAAGGTGAGCAAGAAATAAATGTATTTTAATAAGCCATTGACATTTTAGAATTGTCACTGCAGCAAAAGCAATAGGTAGATCAAACTGTGCTATGTTATATGTTGTACATATTATATATATGGTATATACACATATATGTTACATGCATACTACATTATATATATGTAGTCCTAATCATCACCTATAATGAGTAATACTTTTTATTTAATAGAAAATTAGGATTAGAAATTAGGTATTTTATCCAGAGAAATATAATTCTTAATAAAGATGTGTGATTTGAGCACATGCCCATTTGATTTTCCAGCCTCTGTTTTAATGTCAAGCTCACAAAATACATTTGAAATAGAGATTTGGCTCAAGTCCCCTTAAAAATTTAAATTTATTTTCCTATAGAACTAAATCTATCTTCTTTCCATTGATATACTTTATTTTAATTCAATTTAGCACATATGTATTGAATATTTTCTATGTGCCAGCTATTGTGTCAATTCTCCGAGGAATGGAGATAAATCAGACACAGTTCTTGCCACCAAAAGGCTCATTATGTTGGCAATCTCATAGTTTGACAAGAACCTCAGAATCCAGTTGTTGATATACACTAATAACTGTGTCACTGAATTGCCAACAGTAGAGTCTAAAAGATTTTCCTTTAAAAAACAACAACACTATAATAGGGTGATGAATTTCAACTTGTCAGTTCACTTTTTTTCCTAAAGCCCAAAGTCCAGATCAGAGAATTAGCCTGGTACCAGGGCAGTTTGGCTAAATATCTGATATAGCCACCAAATCTTAGATGTAGCTTGACTAATTGCATGCTATTTATTTTTATTTTAAAAATATTTATTTTTGAAGGTACTACATATGTCCCATTTTTACTCCATTAACTCCTTCTAACTCCCCTACCATCCCCAAAAACTTCACCATCCTATTGTCTGTGTTCATGGGTTATGCATATATCTCTACAATTAATTTATTTGGTTGATCTCTTCCCACCCATATACTCACGTCCACCTTCACTCTGAGATTCAGTAGACTGTTCCATGCTTTTATGTCTCTGGATCTATTTTGTTTATCAGGTTATTTTGTTCATTTGATCCCACATATGAGTGAGATCATGAGATACTTGTCTTCATCTGACTGGCTTATTTGGCTTAGCGTAATACTACTTTCCAGGTTCCTCCATGCTGTTTCAAATGGAAAGAGATCCTTTTAAACTGCTGCATAGTATTCAGTGATGTAAATGTGCTATAGGTCTTTTGTCTACTCACTTACTGGACTGTTTCAAATCTTAGTTACTATAAATTGCACTGTTATGAGCATAGGGGTGCATATATTCTTTTTGATTGGTATTTTGGGTTTCTTAGGATATATTTCTCAAAGTGAGATCACTGGGTAAAATGGCAGTCCCACATTTAATTTCCTGAGGAAGCCCCATACTGTTTTCTATAATGGCTCCACCAGTTTGCATTCCCACTATATGAATGATTTTTAAATAACTGAGCTAAATGCCATACTTAGGATAATGTCTTTATTGGTGAATCACTCAGCCTGAATTTATTTCTGGATCAATACAATTGCTTTTGTCTATGTTATTCACATTATTCCTCACTAATGCTATCAGCTGTTTATTGAACACTTGTATTTATACCTGGTCTGAGCTTATGGTTGGGTATGTAGCCTCAAAGATGTGTATTTGAGAGAGGGTGCCAAACAAAAAGATACATGAGTTTAGTGCTTAAGAGAATTGCTTTAGGACTAGGATGAAATCTATGCTGTGTCATTTACATACTATGGGGCTCTGGACAGATTATTCTCCACTGCTTAATTTGTTTAAGTATAAAACAAACATAATCTCTGTTACACAAAGTAGCTGCGAGGATTGAATAAGATTTGTCATCTTCAAAACAGGTATCATGTGCCTGGCACATACTCAGTGTTCAAAGGTGAGAGCCGTTATTGTAAGAGAAATGCTGATTTGAAGGTACTAAAGGGCCTATATGAACAATGGATATAGTTTGTGAGAGGATGAACCTTAGGATGTGTAAACATGTTGGTTGTATTCGTTTCATTTACTGTGACAAACCAGAGTTTCATAAGGTAACAGTAGTGTAGGGAATCCATTGGAGCCTTACACATGCTCATGATGTGGTTCCTACCCAGCTGTATCGCCTGCCACCTCATTTCCAGTGCCTCGGCTGCTACCCTGTTTCCTTGAAAATAAGACAGTGTCTTATATTAATTTTTGCTCCCAAAAATGCGCTAGGTCTTATTTTCAGGGGATGTCTTATTTTTCCATGAAGAAGAATACAGTACACATTTATTGTTAAATGTAAATAAAGGAAATGTATTACCTGTATACGGTACAGTAGTATGGTAGTTGTCAACACAAACCAGATAAACTGAATCCTACAGTATCAGGAATTTACTCATTTATTCAATGACAATCATGTCATCATCTTCTGGGACATCATCATAACAAACCAATTCCTGAATTTCCTGGTGAATTTCTTATGACTCCATTTCTTTCAGAATCAGTGGACCAAATCTCTCATGTTTAGCCTGGGGGGGGGAGGGCTTATTTTTGGGGTGATGCCTTATATTTCACTCAGAAGGAAACCTATAAGTAGGTCTTATTTTTGGAGGCTGTCTTATTTTCAGGGAAACACGGTATATCACCATCGGCTAAGAACCACATTCTTGTTTTTGTTCCACCTCTGTGAGATCACTCTGAAAATCAGTGGTTAACGCAGGGCAGATGGAAATATGAAAAAAGGGTTGACTCCAATTAATTAAGCCGAAACGAATACAGAGGCCAAATGTGGAAAACCTCAACCCAGAAGGAGAAAAATGTCATTAAGTGATTTAGCATCAAAAAAGAACATTTCAAATCGAAACCATCTTGCCTCCTGAACATGTTCTAACTTCTAAAACAGAAAGGAAAGCAAATGCAGGAGTGGCATCTTGGGATCTGGTAATCATTGTTCAGAGAAGCTGCCTCCCCTGTCTGGATGAGGACCCACCGAGCCAGCAGGCATCTAAGTAGCCCTCCCCGAAGTGTCACTGAGCAGAATGGCTCCATGTGGACTGATTGTGCTGGGCTGCCACAGAATGTCCTCATTAGTGTGATTTGAAGGTCTGGGTAGAAATAACATCTTTCTTAATTAAAATAAAACTCAAACTCTCCAAAGTTGGCACTCTCTCCTGGCAACGTGAGAATGGGGATAGCGGGTCCTAGACAGTTCTACTCTTGTTTTAATTCAGATCAAACATGAACCAAACCTGTTTGCATATGTTCCCATAGCCTAACTATTAAGGTGGGAGAAGGCTTAGAACTTTGTTTTAATGAAATAAAAGCCTATTAGGATTCCTTGAGTAGTAAGGAATGGAAACTGTCTATACAAATTGACAAATTTATGGGGCTATATCAGAAGTCCAGAGGCAAGCACAGCCCCAGTATCATAAGATCAGAGATTCAATGATGCTATCAGGTTTGGATGTCTTTGTTTTACCATCTTTTAAAATATTTCTTACTTTATTTCAGAGAGGGAGAGACAGAAACATCAATGATGAAAGAGAATCATTGATTGGCTGCCTCCTGCACACCCCCCAACTGGGGATGAAACCTACAACCAGGGCATGTGCCCTTAGCTGGAATCGAACCTGGGACCCTTCAGGCTGTAGGCTGATGCTCTATCCATTGAGACAAACTGGCTAGGCCTACCATCTTCTTAAGGTTAGTGCTACTTAGAGTCACAGATGACTGTAGCAATTTCAGGAGTCATCTTCAGGCATGAAGATGTTTAGAGGAAGGAAAGGCTACATTTTCATGTGTTCCTTTTAAAGATAAAGGGAGTCTTTCCTAAAAGACTTTCTTTCCCTTGTGTCTCATTGGCCAGCACCACATCAAATCACATGCCTGTATATGCACTAATTACTGGTAACAAAAATGCGGCTCTGCCTAATTACCTTGAACCAATATAGACTCACTCCTGAGAACCCTGAGGCATAAGGCAGGCTCATAATAAGTTAGTTTATGGAGCATAATCAGGTTTTTTGTTGGTTTGTTTGTTTTTAAGTACCTCGGAAGGATTGTAGGAAATAGATATTGCATAGGCATGATCAAAACACGTTTAAGCCTATACGGGTTTTGCTCAGTGGATAGAGCATAGGCCTACGGATTGAAAGGTCCCAAGTTCGATTCTGGTCAAGGGCATGTACCTTGGTTGCGGGCATATCCCCAGTAGGGGGTGTGCAAGAGGCAGCTGATAGATGATTCTCTCTCATTGATGTTTCTCTCTGTCCCTCTCTCTTCCTCTCTGTAAAAAATCAATAAAATATATGTAAAAAAAAAAAAAAAAAAAAAAAAAAAAAAAAAAAAAAACATTTAAAAAATCTATGCAATAACCAAAAGGCAGTAAATACAGTATCAGAAATCTGAGAAACATAGCATTTCATATTATGACTTGTCATCATGAGCTTGAATTATCTGCACCAATGTGTGGAACCTTAGAAGGAAATGAAATCTCTGTCTCTCTCTTCCTAGTCCCAACTTTGCTCCACTTAACAAATACTATCCTAAAACACCATTTAGGATACCTCTTCTAAACACTTAGACCAGGAATGCCCCTTGTTTCCTTATACGCCAAGTCTAAATTAATTAGGTGGTAGTTATTTGAGTCATTGCAGGGAATAAACTTTTCTAAATCCATTTGTGAACACAGTGGAAAAGGGTGCATGATAGATTAATTTTGTCTTCCAAAGGCTACAAAAATTTAAACAAGGAGCCATGTGCCAGGTGCTTGACATTTAAAAAAAGTATTGGTCTAAATCCAGACCAAGAGAAGCAAAAAATTTACCATTCCTCATGGTTTCTGTTTTCTATCCAATGGCCCACCTCTTATCAGTTGATTGACACCAGGAAATGACCTCTCCTTCCCAGTAATCTGACCATAAGGATCTAGATTAGTCTTTGCAGATCTCCACAGTTCAGTAGTCACCACAGGATAAATATTTATACAAGATACAGATGACAAATAAGAGGATTGTCTCTTTATTACAGAGGCACCTGAGGTGGTATCTTCTCAAAAATATTTTCCTCCCAAGCTTATGTACTAAGGTTGAATTTATTCAACTATTCTGGTGTTTTCTGAGAGGACACATTCTACACCTTTTGCTCATCATTAACAAATAAGCTCAGATGAATTAATGAAATTGAATTTGATAAATAAACTGGGAAGAATTTTAAAAAGTAGAGTGAGGGGTTTGTCTAAAAATATTTGTTTACTTCAAGGCCACAAAGATTTTCTCTCATTTTTTCTTAGAGAAACTTTATTGTTCTATGTAGCTTAATATCTATCCTAAATCACTTCTTGGGTATAGAGTATGATCACAGTTGTTTCTTTTCTTTCTTTTTCTTTCCTTAGGTACATCTCATATTTCTAGAACTATTTGTTCAAAATCCTTTTTATTTCCTCATTTACTTGATTAGAAATCTTAATGAAAATAATTGACCATATTTATGTGAGACTAAATGTGGCATTTTTATGATGTCTCATGATCTATTTTCTATTCTCATATAAATATAATACTGATTTTATTACTGTGATTTTGTAGAAAAATAAGGTAGTATAATTTAAACTAGTTCTCTTTTTAAAAATATCAAGCCTCACTTATAGGTATATAACATTTTCTTATAAAATTTTGAATTCACATGTCAAATTTTTCACAAACCACTGCTGTATTAAGTACTGAAATTACATTGAATCTATAGAACAAATAATATAGTGAACTGACATCTTAACAGTATTCAGTCTTTCAATTCATAAAGAAGGTATATCTTCCAATATATTTAGTTCTTCATAAAAAAGTGCTAACTATAAAAGCAAAAAATATAAATTAGGTAACATCAATGTGATAAATATTTTTTCATAAAAAATATGCCATTAAGGAAATAAGTGGGCAAATTAGTCTGGAAAAACATTACATATATAAATGACTCACAGTGAGACTATATAAAGAATTTCCATAAATCAAGTATCAAAGGGTAAGCAACCCAATGAAAATGGACAAGTCTTGTGCTCTCCATATCAGATAACATATGAATGACTCAAAAGTGTACATATGAGAAGTTAACATCATAAGTCATCAAAGAAATGTGAATTGAAATCACAAAAAAAATACCATTTCATACTTACTAGGATGGCTAAAGTAAAAAAAGACTGACAATACCAATTGTGGGTGAGGATATGCAGCAAATTAAATTCTTGTATTTTTCATAAGAATGGAACTGGTACAAATACTTTGGAAAACTCTAACAATATCTTATAAGAACTAACAACTACTATACAGCACCAAAATTCCACTTTTTATTTTTTACCCAGAGAAATAAGAAGATTTGTCTATGGAAGCAATTGTATAAGAATGTGTATAACATTGTTATTTTTAACCCCAAACAAGCTATGTTCTCCATCAAAAGAAGAGTAGATAAACATATTGTGGCATATTGCACAACAGAACATACTTATCAAATACAATAAAAAGAGCAAACTACTGATACATCTAACAAAAAGGATGTATCTCAAACCATTATTACATTGAGTAAAAATACCAAGATTAAGAAAATTATATATCTATCTATATCTATCTATCATCTATCTATCTATCTAGATATAGATATAGATATAGATATAGATATAGATATAGATATAGATATAGATATAGATATAGATATAGATATAGATATGACATGCATTGTCCACCAGGAGGCAGATGCTCAATGTAGGAGCTGACCCCTAGTGGTCATTGTGCTGCCACAGTGGGAGTGCTGATCAGTCAGAAGCTGGGCTCATGGCTGGTGAGCATGGCTCCAGTAGAGGAGCCTTTCCTGCCTCCCTGATAGCACTACTGGGTGGTGGCTGCAGAGCTATGCTGACCCCAGCTGGGGATCCTCCCTAGCTGCCTGCCACTTCAGCATTGCTACATCCTTCTGGGGGAATGTCAGACTGTCTTGCCTGCAGGGTTTGAGCTGAAATAGGAAGCCCTACATCCCCCAAGGGAATCCCAAATTGTGAGAGGGAGCAGATCAGGCTGAAGGGCCCCATCCTTGCATGAATCCATGAATGGGGCCTCTAGTATGTTATATAATTCCATTAAATGAAGTTTGTAAACAGGCAAAATAAATCAATAGAAGTCAGGACAATGATGGCCTCCTATGGGCTGATGGAGAACAATTGACAGAATGGTGGCATGCAGGAACTTTCTTTTATGATAGAGCTAAGTCCACCTCTTCTTTTGGATGGTGGATTGCTTTAATGCTTATAATAATTAAATATTATAAAAGAGAACCTTTTTTACATTTTATTGTCTATAAATTATATCTCAATAAAAACAATGATTTTAGAAGTAATTTATTCTTTAAATTACTAATTAATATTATCTGTAAACTATTTAAAAACGTTATTTTTTAAAAAAAAATTGAGTTGGGCTATAAATTCAGGAGTAGTTAGCATACATAATATATTTAAGCTCTGGTCCTAGATGAGGTCACTATGGAACAAATGTAGACAGTGAAGTGAAAATATCCAATGACATTCTTAGGGGCTGCAACATTAGAAGCCAAGGAGAAGTAGTAAAACCACCAAGTGAGACTGAGAGGAAGCAAGACCGAGAGTTGAGTAGGAGGAAAACCACAAAAATGTACTGTTTGGGAAGCTGGGTGAAAGTATATTAAGGAGGAGGGGCTGATTACCAGACAAATACTGTACTTCTCTTAAAGTTGGCCAAAGGGTTTAGCTATTTGGAAGTCATTTGAATCCCCCTTGAAAGTAGATTTTGGTGAAATAGTGGTAGCAAAAGCCTATTTGGAATCTATAAGAGAGGATGGAAAGTGAAGCTTTGAAAACAATGATTATACACAACTTTTTGAAAAAATATTTATGATTTAGAAGACATAAAGATTACTTGCTCTGTATAAAAAGTGAGCAACACATTTCAAGGCTTAGGAGGAAAATCTTGGAATAAAAGGACAAGGGTTATTGTGTTTAGTTTTGAGGGTGGGAATGAGGAAGAACTCTCATGGCTACAAGAAGAACTTAATGGAAGTGATGTATACCACATATAAAATTTGTTATGAAGCTTTTATTAATCTTTTCTGGGAAAACTTAAAAAATCTATATTGATTACTCACATTTTGTTGCAAATAGAATCTATCTGGGGAAGTTAAAGAAATACTGAGTTTATGTACTAATGCAGGGGTCCTCAAACTTTTTAAAGTGGGGGCCAGATCATGGTCCCTCAGAGAGCTGGAGGGCCAGACTATATGAACTACTAATCCCTACTGTAACACCTTGGCTGCGCTCACTGCCAAAAAAACCTGGCGGGCAGGATCAGACTCCCCTGGGGGCTGCATGTGGCCCGCGGGCCGTAGTTTGAAGACCCCTGTTTAAATGATTGCTCAACCAAGGCAGAGCCAATCCAGGTGGATTATGGTTATACTATTATTGGAAATCTCTTATATATCAGTATTTTCTGAAGCATATGTTAAGAGAGGAAAATGTGTAGATTGGAGGAGGCAAAGATGACCAAGCTTTAACTAAGTGCTTTCTAAAATAATTTCACTACAGAATATGTTTTTATTTTCATGGAACTTACAGTCAGATGGAAGAGAGACATGTGCACATAGATAACTGTACTACATGAAAGAAAATGTGTCAAAAACTAGAATATAAAGTATTTTGAGTATTCATAAGAGAGAGAGCTTGCTTCAAATTAGGGTAACAAAGGAGATAGCATCTGAACCGGAACTTGGAGAATAAGTAGATTATGGAGGGATGAGGGACATTTGGGAGGGAGAAGCAATAAAAGCAGAAGCAGGAAGGCTTGCAAGCCAGGAAGCATATCCTGAGAAGATTGAGGAGATTAGGTAACAGAGAGCGAAGGAGAGTAATGATTGATTGAACAATAGACAATCATATAAATTGAAGATATTGGATCAGGGACAGAAATAGAAAAGAAGGAAAAGGAACAGAAAGGAGACCGAAAGGCAAATGATGAACAATATTTCAATATATTTTTCAGGTCTCTTTTTTTTTTAGAGCTACCTGCTCATATACCAGTATAGCTTTCAATGGGTGTGCTAGGCATCAGGCCAGTAACTAGACATGATTGGCTTCTTTCCCATTGAACCTGGGCCACATGTTGCTGAGCTAAGAACAACAAAAGGCAGTTTCTCGGCTGGAGAGAAGTGCTGTAATTGAGCTGTTAACATGGCACCGTGGAGGAACAAAGGATCTATTGATTATTGGAGTCCTTATGGCATATAAGTATGCATAGCAAAAGACTGGAAGCAAAACTTAAGATTTGTTATTGTTTTTCCTTACCACTGCTTAGCATCATGAGAGGAACCACACAAGCACAGAGAAGAGGAAGTCAAGTTGGCCTAAAGCAAAGATGTTAATATATGTTTAATGTTTCCAACAGTGTTGGGATAGTTTTTTCCATAAAATATTAAATTCTATTTGTTTTCCATAGAATATGAATCTGTGAGATGCTCTAGGGAACAAAATGGTCTGTAGTCAAATAAGTTGAGCAGATACTTCATAGCATGTCTCCCCTTGGATGCTTACCATGTGCGTTGGCATTTTAAGCCTCTAAGAAGTCCTACACTAAAGAAAACTGTTTAACTTTAAATAAGTGCTTTCTAAACTAATTTCACCGCAGAATCTATTTTTACCTGACATGTTAACATTTCACAAAATAAGTATTCCCAGGAACACTCTTTGCAGCATGGTGATTGTACTGTTAGTAGAAACCCTTGGTATAAGGAAGCCAGGACAATTTTGTGGAAGAGATCTTTCATTCGAGAACATTCTACTATCTCATGAAGGAGCCAGCCAGTTAATAATTCTCCACTCAATGTGTATTACACACCTAACAATATGTTAGGCACAGTGCATGTGGCTGTGGCCTGAGAGAATATATCATTCTGAGATTTTTCTTTTAAAGGTAAAACATGTTAATAATGAGAAGAGCTCTGATATAACAATATGACAATCAGAGATAAAGCCAATTTACAGGCAAAAGTTTTGTTTGGTCCTGGTGTAGAGGCTCAATCTTAATCACCCCTTATTGCTGAAAGTAATCTCAATTAAAAAAATATATATACATTTATTGATTTCCTAGAGGAAAGGAGAGGGAAAGAGAGATGTAAACATCAATGATAAAAGAGAATCATTGATCTGCTGCCTCCTGCACACACCCACACTGGGGATGGAGCTCACAACTTGGGCATGTACCTTGACGAGGAATTGAATCCATGACCTCCTGGTTCATAGGGTGATGCTCAACCACTGAACAACACTGGCTGGGCAGATCTTCTCATTTCATCATTCATTGATTGGAAAGAAGAATCAATTATATCTTCTCACTCTGCAAATCCTGGAATTTCTGGATTTTCTATATTCCCTTTATTTTATGTTTTATTTTTCAACTAAAGTTTACATTCAATATTATTTTGTATTGGCTTCAGGTGTAAACTTGGTCATTTATATAACTTATGAAATGATCCTTTGAATAAATCTAGTACCCACCTGGCACTATAAATAAATATTACAATATTATTAAATATATTTCCTGTGCTGTATTTTATATCCCCTTGACTATATTGTAACTACCAATCTGTATTTCTTAATCTCTTGACCTTTACTCTCCAGCTCTCCAACCCTTCTTCCTCGTGGCAACCAGAGATTCTTTGAATCTATGAGTTTGTTGCTGTTTTGTTTGTTCATTTATTTTGTTGTTTATATTTCACATATAAATGAAATCATATGGTATTTGTCTTTCTCTGTTTGATTTATTTCACTGATAATAATAGCCTCCAGGTTCATCATGATAAAATGTTATTCTTTTTTATGGATGAGTAATATTCCATTGTATATATGCACCACCACTTTTTTATCTATCATCTATTGATGGACACTTAGGTTGCTTTCATATCTTGACTGTTGTAAGTAATGCTGAAATGAACATAGGGATGCATCCACCGTATCTTTTTGAATTAGTGTTTTGGATTTCTTTGGGTAAATACCCAGAAGTGGAATTGCTGGGTCATAAGATAGTTATATTTTTAATATTTTGAGAAACCTTCACTGTTTCACACAGTGGCTGCACCAATCTACAATCCCGCCAATAATTCATAGTGGTTCCCTTTTTTCCACATCCTCACCAGCACTGTTGTGTTAATTTATTGATGGTGGGCATATTGACAGGTGTGAGTTGATATCTTATTGTGGTTTTAAATTGTATTTCTCTGAAGGTACATTGAGTATTTTTTTGTATGTCTACTGTTTATATCTGTATGTCCTTTGTGGAGAAACCTCTCTTCAGGTCCTCTGCTCATTTTTTAATTGGATTTTTTTTGGGGGGAGGGTGTTACCATATACAAGTTCTTTATAAATTTTGGATATTAACCCCTTTTCATGTTTATCATTGGAGAACGTCTTCTCCCAATCAGGCTGTTTTGTTTGTTTTGTTTGTTTGTTTGTTTGTTTGTTTTTTTGATGGCTTTCTTTGGTGTGCAAAAAACTTTTTCATTTGATGTAATCTCATTTGTTAATTTTTTCCTTTTGTTTCCCTTGCTCAAAGTGATATATCGAAAAAACAATACTACTAAGAGCAATCTCAGAGACTTTACTGCCTATATTTTCTGTTAGGAATTTTATGGTTTCAGGTCTTCATTTCAGTCTTTAATCCATTTTTAGTTTATTCTTGTGAATGTGTAAGAAAGTGGTCTAGTTTCATTTTTTATATGTATTTGTCCAGTTTTTTTCTCAATACCATTTATTGAATAAACTGTCTGTACCCCAATGAATGCTCTTGTTTCTTTTGTGATATATTCATTGATCATATAGATGTGGGTTTATCTCTGGCATTTCTATTTTTGTTTCATTGATAAATGTGTCTGTTTTTATGCCAGTAGTATGCTGTTTTGATTACTATAGCTTTGTAGTATTTATTCATTATCGAAGGATATGTTTATTGATTTTAGAGAGAGAAAGGAAGAGAAAGAAAAAGGGAGTGAAAGAGAAACATTGATAAGAGAGGCATCAGTTGGTTGCCTTCTGTATGAACTGCAACTGTGGATTGAATCTGCAACCTAGGTAAATGCCCTGACTGGCAATCAAACCCACAACCTTTTGGTGTATACTCCAATCAACTGAGCCATCTGGCCAGAGCAGCCTTGTAGTATATTTTGATATCAGGTAATATGGTACCTCCAACTTTGTTCTTCTTTCTAAAGATTGCTGAGTCTATTTAGTGTACTTTCTGGTTCCATATGAATTTTAAGATTATTGGTTTCAGTTTTCTGAAAAAATCCCATTGGAATTTTGATTGAGATTGTATTGAATCTATAGATTGCTTTGGGTAGTATTGGCATTTTTAAAATATATTTTATTGATTTTTTACAGAGAGGAGGAGAGAGGGATAGAGAGCTAGAAATGTCGATGAGAGAGAAACATCGACCAGCTGCCTCTTACACACCCCCTACCGGGGATGTGCCTGCAACCAATGTACATGCCCTTGACCAGAATTGAACCTGGGACCTTTCAGTCCGCAGACCAATGCTCTACCACTGAGCCAAACCGGTTTCCGCAGTATTGGCATTTTAATAATGTTAATTCTTCATTTCCATGAACATGGAATATGCTTTCATTTATTTGCATCTTATTCAGTTTCTTCTAGGTCTTACAATTTTTCCTGTACAGCCCTTTTATCTTTTTGGTTAAATGTATTCCTAGGTATTTTACTTCTTGATGTAATTATAAATGGGATTGTTCTCTAAATTTCTCTTTCTGATGGTTTGTTATTGTTGTATAAAATGCTGTAAATTTCTGAATATTAATTTTGTATCCTGCTATATTATTGGATTCATTTATTCTAATAGTTTTTTGATGGACCTTTTAAGGTTCTCTCTATATAGAATCATGACATCTGAAACTAAGGATAGTTTTACATCTTCCTTCTCAATTTGTATATCATTTATTTATTATTTTTTATATGTTTGCTGTGGCTGGGACTTCCAATTCCTGCTGATTTTCACAGACAACTCTTGTGGGGAGGCTCCTCCCAATGTTGTGGCCCTGGGCTGGGGAGCCCTTCCTCCTCAGGGGGAACCTGCTGCTGAGGTATCCCTCCGACTTCTCAACTGCCGCACATGGGTGCTGGACCAGCCCGTTTCTTGTTCGCCTTTCCCACTGGTCTCAGCATGGTTTCTTCTTCATATCCTTAGTTGTAGGAGTTGTATTCAGCTAGTGCTCAGATGTTCTCCAGGTTGATTATTTTCTGTAGTCCATTTAAATGCTGCTTAAACCCTAACTTTTTTTTCCCCTGAACTCAGCACTTTCCTCTAAAATGAGTAGTTTGTAGCACCTGCCCTCATGGAGTTTACAGTAAGAGATAGCACATGCAATTAATTTATTTTTACTAACAGTGTTTTTTAAGTTTTTTCTTTTTTAATATCAAAGTTAATAAAACACTGTCATGTTATCTAAAGTGACAAGTTTTTCAAATATTTTTTGGTTTGTACACATGTATCACCACTTTATTTACCCTCCAGTAGCAATTTTCCCAACTAGTTCTGAATTAGTACAACATATTTGTAGATTTGCATATTTTGGTATTGCCTCATTTCTAAATAACAATTGTTATATCAGTCATCTTGAGCTAAGTTATGCTGCCATAACAAAAGACCCCTCAAATCTTACAAGTTTATAAAAGTAAAGATTTCTTTTTGGCTTGCATTAGAGTCATCACAGGTCTGTACCTTTGCCCTTTAGTTCATTCTGGAATCTAGGCAGCTGTACCTGGATTATCTGATCTTATTTATGGAAGAGAGTAATTGACAAGACAGAACCAAACTCTTCAAGCCTCTGCTCATTTTACTTCCAATCACATTTCATTGACTATAGTAGATCACATGTCCAAGCCAAACTTTCAGGCAGCATTAAATATAATCTTCCTATAGGGAAGCACCTTTGGGGGAGAGATCCTGGGGAGAAGCAGCACATATATAGTCTACTAGGCCTGGGAAAAATAGAAATGCAAAATAGAACAATTAGACTTTTAAACTTTGGACAACTTTAGAACTCATGTAATCCAACCCTTCTACTTTACAAACGAGGAAAATGAAATTTGGAAACTGGAAGGCCACAGGTTGGATTTCCAGTCATGTCACATAGCTAGGCTGCAGGTTTAATAACTGGCTGGGATGCATATGGGAGGCAACTGATTGATGTTTCTCTATCACATTGATATTTCTCTCCCTCCTTCTCTCCCCCTCCTTCTCTAAAATAAAAAAAAGAGCTGTTTCTCATATTTTTATATTTCTTTATTTCCCTTATTACTATCTTGAAGTATAATCGATGTACAATAAATTGCTTACATTTAAATTTTATGTTACAATATATGTATAATCTGTTGAATCATTAGTACAAACAAGATAATGAAATATTCATCAAACCCAAGTTTCTTGTGTCTCTGAGTAATCCATCTCTTTATTCATAGGCAATAAGTGATTTGCTTTCTGTTACTATAGATTAATTTTTATATTTCTAGAATTTTATATAGATGTTATCATATATAATCTATCTTGTTGGTTTGTTTTCTTATACTCAGCATAATTATTTGAGACTCATCCATGTTGATACATGTATCAATGGTCTGTCCCTTTATTGCAGAGCAATATTTAATTGAATAGATATATCATACATTGTTTTCCCATTCACCTGTTGATGGACATTGGAGTGTATTAATTTTTTTGGCTTTTTTCAGTAAAACATTCATGTAGAAGTATTTGTATAGACATATATGCTTTTAACTTTGACAGTAATATGTCTAGGAATGGAATAGCTAGATCATATAATAGATATATTCAGCTTTCTAATAAACTGCCAAATTATTTTTCAAAGTGATTGGCTATTTTATATTTTTAAGGTAGTGTGTGAAAGTTCTAGTTGTTCCACATTCTTGTCAATATTTGGCATGATCAGTCTTTTAACGTTTGCCATTCTTATGGATATGTCTTAATATCTTATTGTGGTTTTAATTTATGTAATTTAATGACATTTATGTACTTGCCATTCATATATCTTTTTTTGGTGAAGGATCTTTTAAAATTTTATGAGTGGTAGGAGTCTATTATATATTCTAGACACAAGTCCTTTATTAGCACAGGCTTTGAAAATATTTCCCATTAACTTTTGCTTGATTTTTCTTTTTTATAACAGTATCTTCTGAAAAGCCAAAGTTTTAAAATTTTGATGAAGTCTAATTTTTCTTTCTTTTATAGTTGGGTTTTGTGTGTGTGCGTGCCTCAATTAAGGAACTTCTTCAAAACCAAGGTCTTTTAATTATTTCTTCTATGATTTTATCTCTTAGGTTTAAGTTTATGATTCATTCCTAGTTAATTTTTGTATATGGTTTGAGGGTGAGGGTTAAGGTTTATTATACATCTTATTTCCCTATTAATTGCCTTCACCACTTTGTCAAAGGTCAAATGATAAAATATATGGAGGCATATTTCAATTTTGTTATATTAAATTATTTGTCATTCTTTATACTGGTACCGTACTATCTTATTACTGTGTTTTTATGACAAATTCTGAAATCAGATAGTATAACCCTCCAAAATAATTTTTTCCCAAAGATAATTTGTCAATTGTAGGTCATTCTTTGCTTTTCCACATAAACTTACAAATCAATTTTTATGGAAAACCCTGTTGGGTCCATGATTTCCTTTATTTTCTTTAACATGTAGGTGATAGTTATATGGATAATAATTATAACAGCTGTCTTAATATCTTTATCTACTAATTATTTGTGTCATATCTGAATCTATTTCTATTGACATTTCCCCTCTTTGTGGGTTGTATTTTCCTGTTTCTTTACATGCCTATTAATTTTTTATTGATTAAGACATTGGAAATTTTACTTTGTTGGGTGCTGGATATTTTTACATTTCTATAAATATTATTTTTCTTTATTCTGGGAGGTAGTTATGGTAACTGGAAGCATTTTGATTCTTTTATTGCTTGCTCCTAAACCTTTTTTGGTAGGATCAGAGCAACTTTTTATCTGGGGGCATATTTTCCCTCTAATGATGCAGTATCCTTTTGAGTTCACTATCCTGTATATTATAAGGTTTATCTACTCCCGCTGATGAGAACACAAACTATTCCAGGACCTGAGTGAGCTCTAGGGATTATCTCAACTGCTTCTTTGAGGTGGTCTTTACCTGGCCTCGATTTCACACTGTGATCAATACCCAACTGAAGATGTGAAAGGAACCCTGCAGATCTTTTATCTCCTACTCTCCCTTTATAGCTTTCTTCTACCCATTTATTTTTCTCCTCTTGGATACACATTCTAGCCAAAGTGGCCTTTATGAATTCTCAACTCTGTTACTTTAAAATCATGGGGATAACTGACTTTGTTGGGGTTCTCCCTTCTTGCATTATAGCCTGGAAACTCTCTCCAGTCAGGAAGCAGCAAATAGTTGGTTGACTTTGTATGCTTCCTTTTTGTAAAGGATCAACTGTCCTGAACTGCCTGTTGCCTTAAGACTGAAAATTATTCTTTCATATCATTTGCATCATTTTTTAGTTATTTCAGGTGAGAAAGTAAATCAGGTCCTTGTTACTCCCTCATGACTAAAAAATAAATTTGGATTTTTAGGTTTCTTGGTTAAGTCATTTGGGAGTGGGGGTGGGGACAGTCTATAAGGGTCAATGGGGGAAGAAGGGGATATATGGAATACTTCCAATAAATATGTAAATTTACCCAAACTATGGAGTTTTTAGCAGAGTGTTATTTTTAAGAACTTAAGCATACCTGATTTGCAAATTGAACAATGTCATCATGAGCTTTTAAATAGGGATTCAACTGGGGATTGATTAAAACTGGTTAGTGCAGATTAATAATGAGAAAGCACCAATAATAGTAAAGATCTGAATTAAGTTATATTGCTACTAATTAGAATTTCTATATTCAGTTTTTTTCATTAAAAATCACGAATTTTATTAACAATGCAGTTGTAAATAATTGTCAGAGAGGACTATGCAGTGATATAAAATTAGATAGAAAAACAAAAACTCATCACTCCAATTTTCTGAACAGAATAAGAAATACTATCATAATTCTAACAATTTATGAAACTTTAACATATAAATAATGTTTCTTCACATTTAAAAGTAAAAGGTAATTCTGTGATTAACACTTGTTTGGGTCAAATTGCTGGTCACTGCAATGCATTGATTGTCAGAATTGCCCCATTTTGTTCACACATTCTGTTTTCTGTGCCTCTCAGTAGTGCTTTCACACTAATTCTGGCGTTGACCATGTGGCTTGATTTGGTCAATGGACATTTGGAAATGTGACCTGCATAAAGACTTGAAAAGTCCTTGCACATCGGGTCTTGTTTTTCCTTCCTCTTGAACTTCACTGCCACTCCATGTATAAACTTGGGTTAACCTATTAGCTATTGATAGGCTACGTTAAGAAGAACCCTAAAGACCCCTAACAGTTGAGCCTTGTGAGTCCTTGCTAGAATAAACTCTCTATGTCTAAATCAGCTGAGCCTAGCACAAATTTCATATTGATAAGATTCTGAACTAAGTATTTGGTTGACATATAAACCATGAAATTTTGATACTTTTTTTTTTTTTTTAAATGCAGGAAACCTAACTGATTATATTGATTGAGCTGATGTGACTTTAAGTGAGACAGGAAAGATTACCTGCTTCTTGTGTTTAGCACAACTAGTACATAAATTATGTCTTAGTCTTTCAGGCTGCTATAACAAAGATACCACAGACTGGGTGACATAAATAGCAGATATTATATTCCCAGTTCTGGAGGCTGGGAAGTCCAAGCTTCAGGCAGATCAATCACTTTGGTGTTTGATAAGGGCCTGCTTTCTGGTTCAGAGACAACTCTCTTCTTCTTGTATTCTCACATGGCAGAAGGGAAAGGGGACCTTTTGAGGATCTCTCTTATTATGGCACTAAATTCCATCCATGCGGACTCCATCCCCCTCACCTAATAATCTCCCAAAGACTCTATCACTGAATACCATCAAGTTGGAGATTAGTTTTTCAACAAATAAACTTGAGGTGTGGTGCAAAAAAAAATCAGCATATAACTGGTTGAATGCCTCTAGTTGAGTTTTAGCTTTTTTCACTAGTAAGAAGCACTTGAGGAATGTAATATCCTATGTTTTGGTTCTTTCTCTGAAACATGGGGAAATGAGGTTGGGTATGAGTTTTCAATGTATTACAATGCAATTTTCTTTTTAATATGCTCTTGGGGGATGGTAGCCCATTAAGATGATCTCAGTAGTGAATAACAAATGCTACAAATGTCAGATTTTTGTCTCAGTAAAAGCTGTTATTTATGGAATGTAAACATAACAATATTTGGGGAGTCTTACAGTTCTGTCCCTGGTTCTGTATGTTTTATCTTAATTCATGAAAGAAACATCTGTATTCATGGAAGCTACATAATTCAGAGCCCTCTTCCTTCTTACTTTTTTTTATCATTCCTATCTAGTCACTTAATCCTATTGTTTTGCTTCAAATGTTCCCTTTATATCTATTCTACATTTATCCAATTCCAAACCTGAATCTGCCTGTGCTATTTACTGAAAATCTCTTTGTGGCTTCCCATGCAGAATCTAATTGATCATTGATGTGGACATTTACTTCTTGTCACCTTAACATCCATTATTGCTTTTTGCCTTCTGATTATACCCTGACTTATCCAATCAGGAGATTTGGGAGGTAACATCCTGTGCTTGGCTTTGCAAGTGAGTTTTGACTGCCTTAAGCAAATTAGCAGGCCTACAAATCCCTGCCACATTGATTGGCTGAGGAATAAGCTCCTGTGCCAAGTCAGGACCTGGCCACAAGGACTCAATTCTATGATTTTAGTTGAGCTGTTAGGGAAGCAGATTTTGTCTTATTTCCCACTGGGCATTAGGCAGGTAACTATGAAACAAGGTCATTAAAAGGATGCAACCTGTGGAAGTAGAGGTCAAAAAAGAGAAAGGGAAACCAAATGTGGTCATATCATTTGAACTTCAGATGCAGCCTCATCTTAAATCATATTTACCCTGTAATATTCCCTCATTAATCAGTCTTTGTCCATTGGTTATGCTTATAGGTATGCATACAAGTCCTTTGATTGATCTCTCATCCTCTTACCACTGCCTTCCCTCTGAGGTTTGATGGTCTGTTTGTTGCTTCTATGACTTTGTATTTAATTTTGTTCATTAGTTTATGTTGTTTATTATATTCCGCAAATGAGTGAGATCATGTGATATTTATCTTTCTTTGACTGGTTTATTTTGCTTAGCATAATGCTCTTCAGTTCCATCCATGCTGTGCAACTAGTAAGAATTCTTTCTTTCTTTCTTTCTTTCTTTCTTTCTTTCTTTCTTTCTTTCTTTCTTTCTTTCTTTCTTTCTTTCTTTTTTATAGCAGTGCAGCATTCCATTGTGTAGATGTACCACTGTTTTTCAATTCACTCATCTGCTGATGGGCACTTAGGCTATTTCCAAATCTTAGCTATTTTAAATGAACATAGGGGTACATATAGTCTTTCTGACTGGTGTTTCTGAATTCTTGGGATATATTCTTAGAAGTGGGATCACTGGGTCAAATGGGAGTTACATTTTAATTTTTTTGAGGAAACTCCATACTATTTCCACAGTGGCTGCACCAGGCTTCATTCTCACCAGCAGTGCAAGAGGGTTCCTTCTTCTCTATATCATTGCCAGATCTTGTCTTTTGTTGATTAGTTGATGAAAGCCATTCTGACAGGTGTGAAATAGTATCTCATTGTCATTTTGATTTGCATCTCTTGGATGATTAGTGACTTTAAGCACTTTTTTTTTTTCATTTGTCTTTGGCTTTCTGTATGCCCACTTTTGAAAAGTGTCTATTTAGATCCTTTGCCTATTTTTTAAAATTGGATTGTTTACCTTTTGTTGTATAAATTTGCTATAAGTTTTGGAGAGTAAATCCTTATTGGTGATAACATTGGCAAATATGTTCTCTCATGCAGTGGGCTCTCTTGTTATTTTATTTTTTTTTTTTTTTAATAAATTTTTATTGTTCATATTATTACAAGTGTTCCTTTCCCCCCCCCCTTCCCACCCCACCCTCTGCCCTTTCCCCAACCCCCATTGTCCTCATCCATAGGTGCACAGTTTATGTTCAGTCTCTTCCCACATTCCCCTGTCCCCTTTTCCCCAAGAATCATCAGTTCACTCCCCTTCCATACCTCTGATTCTATTATATTCAACAGTTAATATTGTTCATCAGATTTTTTTTAATTTAATTTCCTTGGTTTTTAGATTCACTTGTTGATAGTTACGTATTTGTTGTTCATAATTTTTATCTTTATTTACTTTCTCTTCTGAAAGAACCCCCTTCAGCAATTCATATAATTCTGGTTTGGTGGTGATGAACTCCTTTAGCTTTTTTTTATTAGAGAAGCTCTTTATCTGACCTTCGATTCTGAGTGATAGCTTTGCTGGGTAGAGTATTTTTGGTTGTAGGTTCTTGCTATTCATCACCTTGAATATTTCTTGCCATTCCCGTCTGGCCTGCATGGTTTCTGTTGAGAAATCAGCTGACAATCGTATAGGAGCTCCTTTATAGGTAACCACCTGCTTAGCTCTTGCTGCTTTTAATATTCTCTCTTTGTCCTTTGCTCTTGGAATCTTAATTATGATTTGTCTTGGTGTGGTCCTCTTTGGATTCCTCTTATTTGGAGTTCTGTGTGCTTCCTGGACTTGTAAGTCCAATTCTTTCCCCAGGTGGGGGAAGTTTTCTGTCACTATTTCTTTCAGTATGTTTTCGATATCTTGCTCTCTCTCATCTTCTGGGACCCCCATGATTCTGATGTTGGATCGTTTGAAGTTGTCCCAGAGGTTTCTTACATTATCTTCAATTTTCTGGATTCTCTTGCCTTCTAGCTTCTGCAGAGGAATGTCTTTTGGCTCTTTATATTCCAAATCTTTGACTTGATTCTTGCGATCTTCTATTCTGTTTTTAGGACTCTGTATAATATTTTTTATTTCAGACAATGTATTCTTTATTTCTTGTTGATCCCTTTTCATATCCTCATAGGTCTCATTTATTTTATTGGCCTTTTCTAGGAATCTCTTGAAAAACCTTATAAGTGTGGTTTTGAACTCTATATCCAGTTGCTTTTTGTCCTCCATTTCTTTCGTTTGTGATCTATTTGGTTTAGGCATTTTCACAGGCAGCTTTTCTGATGGGGCGGAGTTTCAGGGTGGAGCCTACAGCCTTGGCTTCTGTCAGCCCCGCCCTATGTGACTCCTGAGACTCAGGGTCCTTCAGTACTTGTTGTAAGCACCTCTGAGAGAAAGGTGCCCTCGATTTTTGCCTGCTACCAAACAGTGTAGGCTCTCCCGCAATGGGCCCGAAACTGGGGTTCAGTTCAGTTGGAAGTGGAGTTGGAGATGGAGTTCAGAGCAGTCTGGAGCCCCTGTCTCCTTCCCACCAGGGCAGGCCTACGGCACAGCCGGCCTTCCCTTCTCTGCGCGCAATGTGCTCGCCGCAGGGACCTCCTTTCTCCGCTACCCTGGGGTTCCGACTTACAGCCCAGCTCCCTATGGCTGAGCCTGAGTCCCCGGGGTCTGGCCCAGAACTGGGGTTCAGAGCAGTCAGGGGCCCAGCACAGTCGGAGTTTTATCTCCTTTCCGCTAGGGAACGCCAGCCAGGCACTCGGCCTCCCTCCTCTCCGGCTCCGTCCTCTCCGTGCGCGCGCCGCGTGTCTCCGTACCTTGGGCTTTTACAGCTCCTTCGCGCTTCCTTCTGGTTTTCTCCTTGCTTCTTGTTGTAGGATTTCCAGTCAGTCGACTTTCCTGTAGTTCTGGGTAATGTCCATTTTATATTTTAGTTGTATTTTATTGAAATTGTTGCGTGCGGCTGCGGTTAGGTGCCTACCCGAGCAGCCATCTTGGATTCTCTCTCTTGTTGTTTTGTTAATGGTTTCTTTCTCAGTAGTTTCTATTGTCCTAGGAGATGTGTCGGTAAAGATATTGCTATGAGATATGTCTGATATCTTGCTGCCTATGGATTCTTCTAGGATTTTTCTGGTTTCCCACATAAAATACTTACATCTGAATCTTTTACCCATTTTGAGTTTATTTTTGTAAATGGAGTAAATTAGTGATCTAGTTTCTTTTCTTTTTTTTTTTTTTGCATGTACTGGTATCTGTCCAATTTTCCCAACCCCACTCATTTATTAAAGAGACTGTCTTGACACCATTGTATGCTCTTTCCTCCTTTGTCAAATATTAATTGAGCATAATGGCTTGTGTCAGTTTCTGGGTTCTCTGTTTTGTTTCAGTGGTCTATATGTCTGCTCTTGAGCCAGTTGCAAGTAGTTTTGAGAATAGTGGTTTTGTAATCTAGCTTGTTATCTGGTATTTACTAACACTTTTAAGTGATGGAAGAGCTCAAGTCTCATCAGAATATATTAAAACACTTTGGAAGGCAGTCTGGTTCTATTGTGAAGGAAGCACTATTAGCTACTTCCAGAAAATGAGGGTTTGCCTTTGGCAGGGAACTGAGAACACAATAGCACAGACTAACTGCTCTAACAATTGATATTGATTTTAAAATAGAAACTTCAAGTAAACTGTACCCCTTTTTTCAAATAATTGTTAGTAATATCCAGCACTGAATACAAATATGTCATTACTCAATGAGAGATTATGAATAGGTGAGATTTGGAAAGCTTCTGAGTAAACCATATTCTAATAAATATTCAGAGAACTGTTCTAGGGTGCCTGCCCTAGAGATAGCCAGATCTGAGTGGCTATCTGTGTTGCCAAATGAGGCCTTGAGATTTCACATCCAAATCCATTTGGGAGATGCCCTTTCATTTCAGTCATTTTGGCTTCCAAAGTAATTTTGTAATTTCTTTCTAGCCATTGGATAAAATAACTCTAAAAAATAGGAGATGCTCTGGCTACTCTGATTCCTGTCATTATGGGAGTTATCAATACTGCACTGTTCTGAATTTTAGGATAAAATTTCTAGTCCTATTTTGATTTCTGAGAGATTTGAATATAGTTGGCTTCCATATTTTGATCCACTTTTTCAAGATATGCATGGTCTGCTTGGTGATGTATAAATTAACCAGTAGGAGTTATTTACCAATATAGTGACATGTGTGCAAGAATTGGCAGTGGATATGAAGTTTTTCATACAACCAATAGGACCATCTTTCTTTATGCCCTTTATAAGAAGAGATTTGCTTATCTGATGAGAAATTTCCAGCAAACATAATCTTGGGTGCTTAATAATAGTGTATTAGATAAGTAGGAAGGACTTTTTATTCTTATTTCTATTCTATGGTTGGATATTACTAAATAGGATAAATAATAAATGCTTTTCCTCACAATGTCTTTGCTCTTATAATTGTATAAGTTAGATTAGGAGTTTGTTAGAATAAGATGCCTCAATGGGGTTTTCAAGTTCCATGGAGGAAATTTTGTTATCCAAATATATCTTAAAATTATTTAACTTTTCCAGTGAACTAAGATGGGCTAAGGCATCAGTGGTATTGGGTTTCTCAGGAACAATAGGGACCTACCAAGTTTTGGATAGAATGGTAATGCAACATGTAATAAAACAAAATTCAGAGCAGGCTACCAGTGAGTCTAGAAAATTTACCATATTTTTTTGTGTTTATGACACCCCCATGTATAAGATGCCCTCCACTTTTCCAACCCAAAATTTAAAAAAAAAATCAATATTTTAAACATAAAAGAGAACACATTTTTATTTAGTAATTACTGCAGGTAATGTGCACATATTATGCAGCATATCGCTTTATTCGGCCTCCATTGCATCAAATTGATATGAAAAGACATATCAATTTCTTCAACTTCTATTGTATCACTGCTGTCTTCTGAGTCACTGTCTATATATGTGAGATCATCCTCATAAACTGGTGGCATTTTTATGAGCTAACTTGGTTCCTGTTCTTATGGCCAACCCTCTATCCTCATGAAATTGAAGCACCATTTTGCCTTTCCTGTAAAATCAACAATGTTCATTTTGTTTGCAAACATTCTTTCCTGGCATTAAAAAAGCTTGGTTGACACACATAAGCCACTCTGGGGCTGCTCCATAATCCAAGTCTAAACCTCTGTTCCAAGTTTGTCCATTTTCCTGGTTTTCCTCTTAAGGTCTTCTTCTTTTTTTGGCATCTTAAAAAGTTGTTCTGATCATACAGTCAGTGGGAGGAAGTCCCAATTGTCTCTCTGAAGCTCTATTTCCATGCTCTTCTACATAGCTGATTATCAATGTGAATTTTGCAGAGTATGACATCACTTACTGGTATTTATCTTTTTATTTTTTAACATCTTTAGGGGGCTCAGATGCTATGATCCCTTTGCATTTGCACATTCTCCACCTCCACCTCCAATTAAGGCATTAGCTGATGTCAGTAACAATAAGGCCTGTGATTGGAGGAAACCTGTTTGACAAGGTAAGGGCAGCTAAGCACCCCAAGGCTCTCCCTTCTTGGCTGACTTCCTTGTATAAGAGACCCCTCAATTTTTAGTCTAAAGATTTTGGAAAAAAATAGAATCTTATACACAGAAAAATATGGTAAATGTTACTGTGAAATTCTCATAGTCCTGGGGAAATGTTATATTTTATTGCAGAGCAGGAATTTGCTAGAATCATTAAACCAGGCAAATTTGAAGTCATTGTAATTTGTAAGGTTTATTGACTGAAGTCATCAGAGCCTAGAGGCTGCCTATTTATTATTACAGTCAGGCCTATTAATTTGGATTCACTGTGGTAGAAGTTTCATACATGTTAGATGGACAAGGAAATAATAGATTAATTAAATAATGAATTTCAAAAATATAAAATAATTAGTGAAAAACACATTATAGAAGACTTTGGTATAATTGTTTTATTATAGAAGCATGACTCAGTTAATAATAATTTTATCTTTATATATAAATTAGAAAGTCTTATGGTTAGTATAGTTCACACTTAAAGTTGGGTATTTTATGCAGTACTATTAAAGTGCAGAAAAGGAAGTTTTTTCCTTCCTTTCTCTCTTCAGTAGAATTTACTTACGAATTTACTTATGAATTAAGTAAGCCTAATTCATAAACATTTTTATCACTATAAGTAGTATAAAACTTTGCCTTGTTGGAATGGTCATAAATCCCACGGGTGATTTTGAATAATTTGAAAACACTTTTCTTATTTGAATAGATTATCAAGTAGATTGTCCATTTTAAAAAGAGAAGATAGAAGACACAGGGGCAGGCAGAATATTGCAAAGGCCCCTGATTCATTCATGCTGGAGTTAAGGCCTGAACCTAGGAGTCCAGCATCATGGATGCTCACTGTTATTTCCATGCTGATACAGGTGCATGTATTTTTTTTTCTCTTTCAACAGCACCTTTCTTCTTTGGGGAACTAGTTTTCTCAAAATTCTTCAATGTGGTCCCATATTAGATCTAAAGCCCTTCCCATCTCCTTCAAACATGCAAGTGGACCATTTGTACATTTCTCCAGCCAGTGTCAGGTCCCAGAGTAGGTACTCATCAGAACCCCTCTCAAAAATGTTCTCATCTGGGATGTTGGTCGTGGTGGGGCCATGTCCTTTCCACTCTAGCAGTGAAGGTGGGAGTTTGGGTACCTCCTCTCCCTGCCACATGGAGATTATTAGTCCACAGGAGGAGAGGATGCAAGACGATTATAGTGTGAGAGAATTCTTGGCTTTATTTCCTTATTTCTTTCCTGCCTTTGTGGGACACTATTAGATTATTCCTTTGATTTGTAAATACCCCTAGTTTTCTCCTGATATTTTTTTCTTTCTTAGTGGTAGAGTGTTTAAAACTTGGGCTTCAGTGTCAAATTGTCTCAGGCCCAGTCTCAAGCTATCACTTTCTGACTTGCTCTGTGGGTATGAACAAGGCATTTGAGTCCTCTGAGCTTCATTTCTTCATCTTTCAAAAAAGGAGGATTAAGAGATAATATATGAGAAATACTTTGCTAAATGCCTGGAATATAGTAAGCTCTCAATAAAAGATACCTGTTATTGCTCTTATTATTATTTAAGCGAGCTTCTATTGGCTTTTAGCCATTTCCAACCAAGAGTCTTATAAGTTTGTTTAGTCAAATATCTGGTATGATTATTCTCCTTCATATAAGTGGTAGAATCATAGCATCTCAAATAATGGGATATTCTTGCACTGCACTGAATGTCGTATAAATTAACTTCTAGTATTTCCCAAATGGAAATTTCCTGCAAGATCAACGAATGGTTTTTGCATGATTTCAAATAAAATAATGGCATTCAAAAAAGGTAAAATTATTTTGGTTACTAATCTATGATCTAACTGGGTGTTAGAATTTAAGAAAAAGCAAGCCTTATATATAATGTATCTAGTGGGCAGAGTAGGCTCTTAGCATCTAGCTCTTCTCTTTTGCAAAATCTGCAGAGGAATTATATCTCATTCAATAGACGCTGTCTTCATTCAGGACAAACTGAAAGGTTTTCATTGCAGACATTTTGTGTATATGAGTTTTCCCTTTAGGTCCATAGACACATGACATGTGTATCACCAAAAGGGGAGGGAACAGAAATGATGGGAACATAAAACACTGAGCAGAGCTGCACAAAGAGAATGAGACTTCTCTTTGACGCATATTGTGCAACATTTTGGAAATGTTTCTGGCAAAAGATTCCCCCCCCCAAAAAAGTCTGTAGCTCTTTTCTCTTTTCTTTATCAGTGACAATACATGTCTGGGCTGACAGTGATCTGAACACCTATAGCTTTAATTATATGTTTGATGTGTCTCCATCAGTCTGCTTTCACCATTCCTATTTTTATGCTGGTTTAAAAAAATCTTCAAAAAATAATAGTAAAAGATGGCATTTTACATCCTTTTCTGGTTCCTGGAATTAGCTATTGATTTTATATAGTAAAATTTATCAAGGCAACACACTGTCCTTGACAAAAATATCACTTTTCTTAAATCTTTATTGCTGAAAGTATTACATAAGTCCTGCTTCCCCTGTCCCCCATGACCTACCTCTTCTAGCCCACACCTCCCTCCCACCCTAGGCATTTTTTCTTTAATTGTAAATTTGGTATGTTGATTAAAAAAAGTTCAAGGGGCCAAGTTGCCCTGAAAGAATTTTGATACAGTTTAGCTAAGCTTTGGAACAGATATTCTAAGTTTTCTCTTAAAGAGTAAATGTGCACTGACACAGTAGAGACAGCCAGAATAAAACAAGTTAACGATACAGAAAAGAGAAGATAAATTAAATTAGTCTAATGTGTTTATAATGGACTCTTATGTTGGTTCTGCTTAAAGAAATAGGAAGGTGTAAGAGGGTACCTGTGTTTGTGTGTGTGTGTGTGTGTGTGTGTGTGTGTGTGTGTGTGAGAGAGAGAGAGAGAGAGAGAGAGAGAGAGAGAGAGAGCGAGCGCGCATGATTGTTGGCATAGGAAACAAGACCTATCTTGTTTTCAAGTAGTTTTATTTATTTTTTTTAGAGAAAAGTAAGCTTTGTTTCTGAATCTACTAATGTTGATGATCTGTTAGAAAGCTTTTTAATGCAATCTACTTAAGAAATATAATTTGCTAAATTACATATGCAAGAGGCCATTATTTGCCTCTAGAAATCATAAGTAAATCTGAAATTGCAGAAATCTGTTATGTTTGAAACACAAAGTTTTTTGGTGAAATTCCAAATTGTTATTTTACTTTCTCTTTTGCTATTTTGACAATAGAGAGCAAAGAAGTCTATAGAATGCCCTCTTATTATTGCAGACCATATTATTTTACATGTTCTACTGGGGAATTTTACAAATTAGTTTGTGACAGTTTAGAAACTAGTACTTATGCTCTTCACTCTGATTCTTAGTTCCCTTGTCTGTAAAATGGAGTAATAATCAATTAAAGGGTTTTAAAACAAGAATTATGTAAGATATTATGTAATAATCAGTTAGTCATAGATTTTTAAAAGGATTGTTTAAATGATTTGGCCTCATTTTGGCACAAAGTGCTCAATCTGAAAAAGGAGGGTCTTAAAAAGTTTGAATTACATAATTTTTGGAAAAATAATTTCCCTCATTTTGCCTAGCATGACCTCTTCTGAAGTGGCTCTCTTTCTGAGAACATCAAACATTGGCCCAAGATGCCAGAATCCACATTTGTTTAGAACATTTCAGGAAATACATCTGTCCAGACTCCTTCCTCCTTTTTTCTGTGCTGTTCCCTCAGGAGAGCTACTTAATAGTCTTCTTTCCTTGATTCCTGCTTCCGTTTGAGTGTTCCTGCCCAGGGTGAGCTGGCGTCTGCTTTCCTTTCTGAGCACCCAATAACCAGTGTGATTCTCGACGTGCTTAACATGGTAAAGCCTTTAAAAGGTCCCAGTGGCTTACAGCTCACCAAGTGTGCATTTTTAACAGATGGTTTCTATTTCCATTTTGGGGTCGATGTATCAGCCCTTGTTATCAGCACTCTCCTCCTTTTCATTGTATTTCTACCCCTTTTGCCGCATATATAGCTCTCTTCAGGTTGCTGCTAGTAGTTGCAAAAGTCTTTTTTTATTTTAATGTGATATACATTTTTTAGTTTTTTATTGTTGAAAGTATTACATATTAGTATGTCTCCTTCACCCCTTTATTATCTGTATCTACTGGTTATGCTTTTATGTATGCATACAAGTCCTTTGGTTGATCTCTTACCCCTTCCCTCTTCCTGCATTACCTCTGAAAAAAAGACTATATATAAATTTTTAATTGTATGATTTTGGTTAGAATTTAGAATTTACTTTATTACAGAAACAATGTTAGGAGCACTTGTTCTTAGAGCCTTAGCGTCCTTTGAAGGCCATCAGACTGGATTGAGTTTCCGATCCTAAGAGCCTTGGCCATTTGTGCAAAAGAAGATGTAGAAGGAGGAGGAAATGGCTTCTCCTTTTCTGATTTAATTTCAGTCATGGCCCAGATTTTAGTCGTCAGGTTCCATGTTTCCTAACACCAGCCCACATCCCACTCTATGCCTCTCTTCTGCAGATCCCTTTCTTCCTGGCTCCCAATGCTGTGCCTCCTTTCACTGCTGAACAAATAAGCTCCTCACTGGATATTATCCCAGATTCTCTTTCTTCCCTTCTTTCCTTCTATTATAATTTTCATATAATCAGTTGTTATTTTATTATCAATGTTATCTTCAATAACATTTTATATGTACCAGGCATGGTTCTAAGCAGTTTCCACAGAGTAAGTAACTTCAGGCCTCACAGGCATGAGTTGTCTTATTATTATCAGTGTTTCCAAGGTGTGCCAATGAACACACAGTGATATGGAATTTCATGTCTATGTCACACTGCTCGCTAGGATAGAAGTGGGATTCCAACCCAGGTGGTTTGACTCTAGAGTCATGCATTTACCATTGTGTTATCTTGTATTTTTATGATGGATACCTGTAATTGTACATTGGTCCAAACCCATGGAAGTACAGAAGCAGAGTGAATTCTAATGTACACAGTGAACTTTGCATGATTTTGATGTATCAGTGTAGGTTTATAAATTAAATGTATGACTTTGGTGGGAGATGTTGATAATGGGGGAGGCATGTGCCAGGGCAGGGGGGAGTATATGGGAAATTTCTGTACCTTCCCCTCAACTTTGCTTGAACCTAAGTCTGCTCCAAAAAAATAATGTAAACAACACACCTGGCGTGAAATAAATATCTCAAATCAAGGTTTTAAATTGAAAAATGTATACTGTATAGCAATATTGTTTCAAAACTGGCTTCCCAGTGTGAAAAAAGAAGGACTTGTTGAACAAAATTCCAAGATTATTAAAATACATAATCAGAATTCAGTTTACTATGTGTTGCTAATTAGTTTCAGTGTGAATATAAAAGTGTTGCTCTTTACTTGATTATTTTTATTTTAATGTGATTATAAAACAGTGGCTTCATCAATTGTCTGACAATAGATAAGTAAAGAAATGAATTTAATAATTACAAGTCAGGATGAATTCTAATAAGGACCATATGCTTGATTTGATTGAGAATAAGAAATGGAATATAGTAACTTAGATAGGGTGATTTGTGAGTTTTTATTAGGAAAGTGTAATTTATTTTTTATTATTTTAAAATTTTTATTGTTGAAAGTATTACCTAAGCTCCCCTTCTCCCCATTGACCTCTTTTAGCAAGTTCTTCACCAGCCTTTTGTGTTCATGGGTTATACATGTATACATACAAGTTCTTTGGTTGATCACTCCCAGCCACCCATTAAATAGGCAACATTTAAATGCTGCATATCCTCAGGGAACATGTAGCCTAGTATGGAACACAATCCATGCAATAATGACATGGTTCTGTTTGATAAGTGGGTGGGAGTGATCAACCAAAGAACTTGTATGTATGTTAAGATTGGTTGATCGCTCACACCTCCCACCTACTCTCCCCCATTTTCCCTCTGAGATTCCTCAGTCTGTTCTATGCTTCTGTGTCTTTGGATCTATTTTGGTCATCAGTTTAAATGTCATTTAAATGCTGCCTATCCTCAGGGAACATGTAGCCTGGTGTGGATACAGTCCATGCAATAATGACATGGTTCTGTTTGATGAGGATTACCACAATTCTATGAGTGTGGTGATGAGAACAAAGTGGAGGAAGCAACTAATTTTTGCTTTGAGAAATCTTCACAGACCTCAGTAATATAGGGTGTCCCCAAAATTGTGTACACACTAATTTCTTTTAAATTTTGAAAATGAACTGTATATGTAAGTAAACATTGACTTTATAATCATTCAAAGTGTATACATTTTTGGAAGACACCAAGGAGAAGCAGAAGTTTGCTAGATATAGATTGTGTGTTATTTATATTTCCTTAATGCCAGAGGGCTTATAGCCCAGATATATAATAGGTTTTCTAGTAGACACTAACCCATCAATACCCTGACCATCAATACCACTCAAACAAGTCACTCTTTTGGAGATACCCTTACTGACAGGAAACTGTATCTAATAACCAGTCAATTGAGGGTGGAGGAGGTAGAAAAGGATTGGCTCATTTGCTTCTGTCTGACCGTTTTCTCTTTAGAGGTGAAGGTTCAGAGCTACGTGCAGAATCTATGGTCAGCTAAGACCTTAGTTGTGATTTCATTGCACTTCAGCTTCTCCCTCTTTCCAGTCCTGTTTCCTTCACTCCCCTACAGTGTTGATCTTCAATAAATTCTTGCACATAAATATCAGTCACAGAGTTTGCTTCCAGGGAAACTGACCTGCAGCCAATCCTCAATAAGTACTTATTGATCGGTTGCTTGACTGAGATTTATTTAGGAATAAAAAAGAGAAGTAAAGCATACATTAATAATTACTACTGACTAATGCTGCTGAAACATAAGTGAAACTTACACTAATGGGACCATCTTGGGCCTCAAGGCGAACCCCAAACTACCAAAATTCATATAACTGTAGTTAGATGAAGGCACAGATATTCTTTAGTAATTGCTTACTAGTTTTCTAGATCTAAAATTTTCTGAAGGCAGTCTTCCTCATCATGATTTTAGGCCATGGAATATTTGGAGTCTGTGATTGAGGAATTCTAGTTTTTAAATTATTGATATTCCATTACAACTTTTGATTTCAGAAGTTTCTCACTTACTGGCAATGGCAGTGCTGATGCTTTTGATTACATAATTAGAGAGACCTCCCAAATAATTACTATTTGACTTTCTGTTCTGGTTTTCTGGGGAATTTGAGAGAAGATGTCTAGCCTCTCCTAGGTGTGTCTATCAAATCCTGTTGATTATTATTCAGTGTGAGACTTGAGATGACTGATAAAATAAATGAGTAGAATAAACAACAGACTTCATTTTTAATTTCCATTTTCCCTTGATTGCTCACAGTGTGTGTTTGCAAAAGCATGAAATTATAGGACCTTTTTTATATCAGAAATGCCAAGAGCTTGTTTTGTTTGCAGTGCTAAAAATGATGATTTTCAAGACCCATTACAATGAAGTAACATGAAAGAGAAGTATTCTAAGAAGGGAAGCAAAATGGTTTCAGTTTTGCTTTTCTTAAGCTCTCTTCTCTATAGTCATCTGAAAATTTTCTCATGATAAGATTTGAATTTTAAAAAGCCTTAGAAGGCTTTTTCTCCTTCTTTTCTCCCCATCTACCTCTCCTTCTTTCTCCTCTCCCTCATCCCCCTTTTCTTATCATCCTCCTTGTCCTTTCTGACACACTCCTTCTTTTCCTTATCCTCTTCATCTTTTTGGTAGTGTTTTAGAACACCAGCTAGTCTGGGTTAGTGATCAGGGGAGTTGTGGAAATGCATTGTCAGGGATCATAACATTGTATTTTCTTTTTCTTGGTCCATAGTCACCTCAACTCATCTCTGATATATTAATGATAAGACCACTCTGGATTCTGCAAGAACAATTTCTAGGTCCTTGATAGGGTCTTTTCTTATTATTGTACTAAGAGCCTTGAGCAAGTGACTTAGTTACTAATTAATCAATCATTATTTATTTTGCATCACCCAGCTGTCAGGTATTTTGGTATGTCCTGAGAATAAAATGGTGAACAAAATAGTATGGCACTTCCCTCATGGAAATTGTTGTCTACAGAATATAGAGAAGGGGAAGTAGATTAGCTAAAATGATAATGGTGGGATTGACAGAGTTTTGAGTCTATGATAGTTTCAAGATTTGTTAAGGAACTTTATCTTTATTATAACACAATGGGATCACCAGTATGTCTGAGATGGCAAGAAGGAGTGGGATTGGGAGCACAAGAAAAGTGATTGGTCTTAGGAGGAAGGGGTGCCTCTCCTCTGCATATTAGAAATAAGTAGGAGAGAAATGGTGAAGACATTGCAAGTACATATGTTTGGTAGGTGGATGTGTAGAAATTTGAAGAGTGTCCCATTCAATCACTTCTGTGTGTGTGTGTGTGTGTGTGTGTGTGTGTGTGTGTGTGTGTGTATGAGAGAGAGAGAGAGAGAGAGAGAGAGAGAGAGAGAGAGAGAGAGAGAGAGAGAGAAAGAGAGAGAGAGAGAAGCAATTTTGTGTAAATTTAGAGTTAAATTGAAGAAAAGAAAGATATTCAGAGGTTGTGGAATGGGTGAAGAATTATCTAGAGCTACACAGTAGAATTATTTAGCCATACAAAAGACCTACTAAGATTATTTATCATAAATTTAAAGCAATTTCAATCTACCCTGCCAAGTAATTTTCTGAAGAGAATGTTTGACTTTCTAAATATAAGAGTAGAGATAAGTTTTAAATAGGGGTGATATTTTTCTACATGGATTAGATTAAAAAAATAGAAGGGGAAGGAAAGGTTAGGTTTAGCAATAAAGCTTTAAAATGATGTCTGCGAGTCCTAAACTTGTACTAAAAGTAATTGAAGACAGGAGCCGAATAAAATTTGTGGGTGAAAGTATGAATGAAATGAGGTGCTAATCTGTTCCTCATGACTTTGAATAAGCAAGATAGGAGGAGAGGAGACCATAGTCAGAAAGAAAGATATTTGGATAATAGAAAGAAACAATTATTACTATATGAGTGAGTGACTGAGGGAATGTATGAGAAGTTTTTTGGACATTATAAAATCAACAAACTGAGAGGAATGAGTAATTATTACAATCAACCAATACAACAGCAGAAGCATTAACTGATTCCTATTATTGTATTGGTTCCAAGTCAAGTTCCAAGACCTTTATTAATAAGGAAGGTAATTCATTGAAGGTAATTCATTGGTAATAATAATAGAACAATTATTATAATGAAAATTATACTAATAATAAAGAAAATTAGAACATTTTCTTGTTCAGGAATTAATTGCTTTATATGCACTATCTCCATTAACATTTACAACAAATTGAAGACATTATTATCCCCATTTTAAAGCCAAGGAAACTAAAATCATAGGGAATGTTAGATTTATAACCATTGTTTCATACTATCTATTCAACAAATTATTACAAAGATTAATTGTGGTAGATAAATTTGGAAAATGTGATTGTTAAATTATAGAATTAATACAAATGTAAAAATGTAAGAGATTATTAACATCATGATTACTTAATTATTTTCTCATTTCTTGTATGCTGTAGTAATTAAACCCATGATTAAGTGAACAAAATCATGGCTGATTAGTCTACAGCTAGAACATGGACTTTGGTCAAAACAAGTAGAGGTACTTGAATCCATAAAGAAAGTCATTGAATCAGATCTCTTATATTCATCCTAATGGTGTGCTTGGAGGCTTAATTCATATTCTGGCCTATTTCTTGTGGTGCCATAGAACTGGGGAAGATGAATAGATACTGAGTTCCAGAGAACATCTTCTCCCCTTAATCAAACTACCCTGAAAGGTAACCCCCCCCATGAGAAACTGAAAACCTATGAAATGCACACTATGCCTTTAAGCAATTGCTCCAATCACAGTGCAGAGATAAAAGATTATAATGGGAAAAGGAGATAAGAAAAAACTTCATGGATGAGATGGATCTTAAGCTGGACCTTGAAGGGTGAGAAGGATTTATATAAATCCTGAGAAGCTAAAAGGGCTTTTATGGCAGTCCGAGGAATAGTGCTCAATTATGAGTATCTTTAGTATATTCTTACTGATTTATACTTGAAATGAAAACTTTGACAACTTCCTGCAGAATATGCTAGATGTTTCCCAAGTTCTAGTATGGATTTGAAAAATAAGGGAAAGGATGTATTGGTATATGTAGCGGTACCCTTAATTTAAAATGCATATGACAATGATATGTACAGTATTGAAAGTGGAGACCAGATAGAAATGAGTTGAAGCAATAGGCCAATTTTGTATCTAGACTTTTAAACTATTGGTTTCAGGAGATATGAGAGAACTGAAGAATGGTCCTAGAAACAGGGAGTTTATTCTTACTGAGGATTTGCCCCATATCTAGAAGAGCTCAGCAAGGCCCATGACCTCTCTGGGTCTTAGGTTCTTCATCAACAAAAGGAACATTAGATGTGGACATTTCAGTGGTTTCAATTCTGTTATAGCATTTTGAACCTCCTTTATACTGCTTCTGCCTGGAGTGATGCTGAAAGGAAGCATCCATTCTAATTGATTGTATGTGATTTTTCTGAGCTTCTGGGATATTGCACAAAGCATTTCTGAGACAAGTACATATATACATTCCCAATGAATAATCACTCTTATTTGAGTCAGCGACTTGACTCAGTAAATTTGCCCTGTGATTGACCTTCTATATAGAAAAGATATGTTCACTGTGACCTTGTTATGCTCTTTATTGAAATGTCTCCTGAATATAAAGCAAGACCATTGGTGATGTGTGTTTGCAGGTTTATGGTGACAATTATCCAAGTATATCCATTATATTGCTTATATTTCAGGGGCCCATACATTTTCATTCAGGGTCTACTCTTGGCAAATCATGAGGTGGTACTTAGCTTAGAATGTTGGCAGAGAGCCATATGGTGCTCTTACTTTCTTAGTCTATCTCTCTTAGTCTTTTACACAAATACACACACGTAAATAAATACAAAATACAGACAAAACATGTCTGTACCTTAGCATCATAAAGAATACAAATTAAAATAAAATTCACTAGGCCTTTACCGCTGAACAGTTTGAGTGATAGTAGACATAAAAATGAATACAACATTTGAAGGACTCAAATTTAAAATTCAGAGGCATCATTAATTAGGATTTGAAGCATGAAAACTAAAAAACTGTTTCTTTCCCCGTTAGAAGCAGTCATATGACTCTCAGGAACTGCAGAAGGAATTATACATGAGAATGAAGACTGACAATAGACAAATAAATATGCATGTTCAGTCACTAGATTAACCCAATAGCCTATGATAGATCTTTGAGAGCCTTTATAGTCTATGGGATCAATAATCCATTATAGCTCACATTGGTGACTAAATGACTTCAGGGATTGGTAATGGCACCTGGAATCTTTTACCTTGAAGACATGGCTTGTAATAAATCCTAACTTCCTTTCAGGCATCACCACCTTATTGAAATAAGAATGTCTTAGATTCAACTTCTTGAGGAGTGCATGGCAAATAATACATACTTCCTGTACAAAAGGACAGCCAAAGAGAAAATATGTTTATTTTCCATATTCAGAGCTCTTCTAATTCTCCTGGTTATTTTTTCTTATTTCTGACCCAATTGTGGTTATACCTGCTTCTTTTCTTCTCTTATCATAGCCATTGTGTTTATTATACTAAGTTGCAATACCTTTTATTTATTTTTTATGGGACTTGCTAATCCATGACTTTATATGAGAGCCAGGGTGTGTAAGGACTTGAATAAGTGTACTTTGTAGAAGTAGAACATTGATAGTGGCTTTTAGCCTTTGGAATTATCATTTCTAAATTAAAGGCAGAGGAGAGAAAAGGCTGGTATCCCATGTCTAGCATAAAATCTGGCATATAACAGATGTTCAAATAAGCTTTGACAAACATATAAAGTTAAAAATATGAATAATTAAGCTAATATGTTTAGAACATCTATATGTGGCATGATGTTAAATGTTTTATTTGTATTTCTCATTAAATTTTCACAAGAATACTAAAATAGTATGTCTCATCTCCATGCTTAAAAAATAAGAAAACTTTGAAAGAGGTTGACAAGCATTCTCCAGACTTGCTATTTTATGTATTTCTGAACCAGAATTCTACTCTAGGTCAGTTTGACACAATTTTGTTTTGCTGCTATATTGTTTAGATTTTTTTTCCCTTCCACTATTTTTATGTTCTGACCTTAGAGCATCGATTATCCTGGGAGCAAGAGGCAGTTTCTGAGCCTTTGTGGTACTTTTATGGTATTTATGATATCGGACCCAAACTATGCCAAGTCATAATGGGAATGGCTAACATTTCTAGTGCTATCACATTCATTAACTTACATTTATGTACTTTAACATGCACTATATAATTTAATCATTATAACGAGCCTGTGAAGATTGAAGCATGCATTTATTGTCAAAATCATCTTCGCAGTTTTGATGACAAAACTGAGATCGACAAAACTGAGATCCACAACACTGACAAATCATAATCACCCAGAATTCATAATTTACATTAGGGTCTACTCTTTGTGTTATATATTCTATGGGTTTGAATAAATATATAGAGACAAGTATTTGTCATAAAAATGCCATGCGTAGTACTATGTTTCACTGCCTTAAAAATTATCTGTTCTCTGTTTATTTATCCCTCGCTCCCACAATCCATGACAACCAATGTTTGTTTGTTTTTTTCCTACTAATTCTATAGCTTTGTTTCCTCCACAATGTCAGATAGTCGGTATCATACAGTA